>NC_090296.1:38785000-39410000 GCF_039906515.1 Pseudorca crassidens | reverse complement strand
CAGAATGTAAGAACATAAATTGTTAAGCAGCTATCTCCTCCCCGTCTTTCACCTGGTGTAGCAGTGCTCCCAGAAATGGTGTGAGCTGACAATTCCTCAGCCCCAGTGTGAGCAGAGCAGCCTATTGTTTTGCTTGAGTCAAGGTGCATTGGTGTGTTGGCCAGGAACCAGCTGGGTGAGCACCCTGCTGTCTGACAGCCAGGCATGCCCCCTGCCCTGGCCTGGAACTATCTATGATAGGCCACTGCCTGGGAAGGTCTGTTTCAGGTCTGTCAAAAGAAAACTTGATATTTCTTGAAAGACAAGAAGACTTGAAACTTACTTTTCTAAGCTTCCAAGACCCTTTCCAGACTGTCCACAGCAAAAAGATAACATCATTTACATATCACTGGCCAGTTCCAAGCTCATCCTCGCCCATTATCCAGCTTGAACTTTACATCCACCCAGGCATGCACAATTGAGTATTCTCATTTATGGGGAAATCAAGGCTCAGAAAGGATACATGATTTGCCCGAGGTCACACAGTTTATACATTATGGTTCTGGGGTTGAGACCCAGCTCTCCTAAACGCAAAGCAGGAGCTCTTTCTACCATGTCATAGTGTTCACCCCTTGGAGGCATTCATCACCCCAGTTCCTGGATGATTGTTAAGATCCTCATTTTAGTTGCCATCTGATCTTTGAGCACTTCAGGAACAATTCTCTTCTTTCTGGAACCTCGTGGTGAGCAAAACGTGAGCCACATTGTACAGATAGTGTAAAAGTGTCTTTTAGAAGGAGAGAGAAATTCAAATGGCCAGTGTCAGTCTCTTTATGAGATGAGTGTCCAGGCAACTGAGCAATACAAAGTGAGAGATAGGATCCTGAATGAAAAATCTATAGGAAGCAATACATTTAGTGAAAGAGATGAGGAATATTTTTGTTAAGCATGCAGGTCACTGTCCAAGTGGAAGATCTCATTTTAGAAAATTGAGCATTTAGTTTAAACACTTCAGGAAGTTAGATTATTGTATTGATGTGAAACATAAAACCCCAGAATAAGTCTTTCTCTTTGAAGGATAAAAAGGCTTCTTTTTTTTTTTTTTTTTTTGTAGCTCACACAAGGACCAGAGTTGAGGTGTTAAAGCAACAGTCCCAGTCAGGTTTTGCTCCTGCCTAACGGGGGACAGAAAGAAGGGCTGTGAGCTAGACCTAAGAAAAGTTGCATATCAGCACATGTGCTTTACCTTAAGACATCCCAGTCTGCAGCTGGGATCAGCCTTTTTTTTTCTTTCTGGCTTGCTTCAAGTGTACAGGGGTCTTTGTTTTCTCAATTAGTGCAAGGCTTCTTTAAGGAGCAGAGGTAGTGCTCACATCCAACTAGTATGCAGTTATGCACTCAGTCTGGAATGCTCCAGAGTCTAGGAGGTAAGGTGACCTTGGGAAAGCAGAAATTTGTATTTAGTACATTCTCTTCTATGTTTCTCGCTTGTCAGAGTCTGGGGTGCAAGAACAGCAGCATGATTAAAAGCACAAAATTTGAAATCAGGCTGCCTGGTGTTGAATCTTGGCTCTATTACTTAGCCTCTGTAAGTCTGAGAAGAAGTTATTTAACTTCTGTTATCTCATCTATAAAATAGGAACAGAAGGAATTTTTCTCCTATTTTTTTCTCCACTTCTTTTTTCTCTCTTGTGTTCTTTCTTTTCTCTATCCTTCCCCTCCTTCTTTTTAGCTGGCATCACACAACCTTCCTTTGCTTCCTTCTGAGGAATCTACCACTTGTATGTCTTCCCACCATGGAGGTCAAAGAGGCCAGACATCCTCTTAACCCAACCCCACCCCCATCCTATTAGTTAAGACTACAGCATGTGGCCAACAATTCTTCCTGCTGAGGCTTTGCCTCTGGAAGGAGGAGTGCACACATATATGGAGAGATGAGAATTGGATGATGCTAAAAGCACAGCAGAGGCAGCCTGGGGCATCCAGGAGCAGAAGCCTTAAGCAATATCTGAGCTGGCTGCCTCCTCCCACCCCTGGTGTACCAGCTCCCTACCCCATCCTCCAGCCTTCCTGAAGACTCTGTTAGCTTCCCCATGTCCATCCAACACAGTTCTTCTCTAAGCTAACCCAAGTCAGGTTCTATTGTTTTCCTCTAAGAATGCTGACAGATGAAATGTGAAAAATAATACAATCACAAGGACTAAATAAGAAAACACAGATTGAGCACTTAATACATTGACTGGCCTATAATATACAATTAATAAAATATTAGTTATTACACATATCATTATTAAAACTACAACTGTTCTAGCATTACAGGTTGTCTTATTATTTATAAAAGAAGTTGAAAGTTTTTTTTCTGGGCATAATTTAAAATATGTTTCTGACTAAAAGAGAATGAATGATAAAGTATAAGAAATTTTAAAAATAGAGACGATTATGAGGAAGGAAATGGAAATAGTTCTTTCTCTTCTTAAAAATCAATACACGTGAATGGATAAAGATTCATCTGTTGTATAATACAGTTGATGTGTTATTTGTGGTATATACAGTTGATCCTTGAACAACATGGGTTTGAACTGTGTGGATCCACTTATATGCAGATTTTTTTCAATAAATACGATCCATGGTTGGTTGAATCCATGGAGGAAGAACTGGGGATATGGAGGGCTAACTACAGGACTTGAGCATCTGCAGATTTTGGTATTTGCAGCGGGTCCTGGAACAATCCCCCATAGATACCTGGGAATGACGGTATTATAACAATGGGATATAATTCAGCCATGAGAAAGAAGGACATACTGCCACTTGCAACAACATGGATAGATCTTGAGGGCATTAGGCTAAGTCAAATAAGTCAGACAGAGAAAGACAAATACTGTATATTATCACTTATATGTGGAAACTAAAATAGCTCAACTCATAGAAATAGAGACTAGAATGGTGCTTATCAGGGGCTGGGGGTTGAGGGAAAAGGAGAGATGTTGGTCAAAGACTACAAGCTTCTAGTTATAAATGAAGAACCACTGGGGATCTAATGTACAATATAATGATTATAGTAATAAAACTGTACTATATACTTGAAAAACAAAAAAAGAGTAATTGGTGTGGCAGCTATGAAGATAAGTCACTTGGATCTCCCTTCAAGAAAGAACTCTCAGTGCAGCTGCAAGGAATGTAGTTAGCTGCCAGCCTTCAGCCCCTAACACCTTGGAGATCCTCCTCAGCTTTGGAGCTGAGGCCATGCTCATCCCAGCCAGTAACTGAGCATGGTGGATGTACCACATCCTAACTAATTCTACCTAACATGAAACTCCTCTAATGGTCCACCTTTGCTCTGGAGCTCTCTTTTGGGTTGGCAGAGATGGTCAGATCTGCTTTGTGAAGAGGGCTTTCTCTACTCTCCCATGTCACAGGTATCAGATCTGTATAGTGGTCTAATGGCTACTTCTACCCAATCCTGCTTCCTCCTTTTATCTTTCACTCCCCTGACAAACAGAGCACTTACACTCCTAATTCCATCATGACGTGTGCTTCCTGTATGAACCAACTAACATAAGGGAATATTTGCTTTCAGTCTTTTTTTTCTAAATGTCTGTGTTTGTGTGTATGTGTCTAATTTTTGTTACATAATTGAGTTCATATTGTAGATTTAATTTAAAAAAATTTTATTGTCTTTCTATTAATTATTAAAATGTTTCCATGTCATTAAAGCTTTTTTCATCAATATCCTTTTTATATTTTTAATTTATGAAGCTTTATTCATCTGCTAAATCCTATCACCTTAATTATTTATTTATAAGTTGAAACTAGAAGACTAAAAAGTGAGATCAGGCCCCAACCTTCTATGCTATGACATTGACATTATTGGAGACGTAGGAAACATCAAAGCCACCCCATTTTCTTAAGCTGTAACCAGATTGGACCAAAATGAACATTTTCTACTTAAGAGTGTATGTACTTGGGGCAGAGGGTTAACTATATTTAAATGTGTCACCATTGACACAGCACAATTTGCCTGGTATTTGAAACACATAAAAGAGACAACTCTTCTCTGGCTTAATTCCTCAAGTTTAAGTATTCCACTTTCTATTTGTGATGATATGACACAAAGATTTGGATGTGAAGAGGAACATCCCAATGCTTAAGACCTTCATCAATCACAGTGTAATAAGACTCAAAAGTACTGCAACTTCATTTTTTCCTTACTAATAGAAACTCACTCATAGAACCTATATTTGCAGCTTAGACTTGACCTTGATTTTTGATGTCAAAATGAGGTTCCTTGCAGTCAGGAGTTCTTCCTGCAAATTCCATACAACGATATGTGAATTTTATGTTTAATAATGCACTTACAAATCTGGGGTACTTACATATCAATATCTTTTTAAAGGTTAAATAATGATTATTTTACATACTTGTATATGTTATCTCATTGAATTCTCACAACACCAACTCAAAATAGTCATTATTAACACCACTTTTATTGTGAGGAAACTAAGTTCAGAGAAGTCAAGAAACTTACCTGCAGGCACAAAGTAAGCAGAGCTGGGGAGTTAGAGCCACGATTAGAACCCAGACTTGCCTACTCTGAGCCCATGCTGCTCCAACCTCCATGCTGCCTTGGCCCCTACCATACTCTTACGCACCAGAATCTGCATTTAATGACAACCTTTTACCTCTATTCCTTATCCTAGCCCTGGACAAAGAAAAAATTCCATGTGATAGACAACATGATAGAACTTTAAAGAAGGTTCTATGCGAACATAATCTGAGGAACAGAGCTGCAGTGAAGCCTTTTAAGGAAGCTGAGTTTAGTGGACTTATTGAGCATTCCAACACAGTTACAATATTTGCAAAAAGAATCCACGGTAATTTTAGGTATAACTAAAGGATTGTGTGTGCGTGTGTTTTGAAGGAAAAGGAGAAAAAGGGTTAATAGATATTTGGACTGATTGTGTATCCCCAAAACTTATGTTGAAGTCCTAACAACTAGTATCTCAGAATGTGACTATATAGGCATACCTCAGAGATACTGCCAGTTTGGTTCCAGAACACTGCAATAATGCAAAATATTAAAATAAAGCAAGTAAGAAGAATTTTTTGGTTTCCCAGTTCATATAAAAGCTATGTTTATAATATACTGTAGTCTGTTAAGTGTGAAATAGAATTATATCTAAAAAAGTGTATACCTTAATTCAAAACAATAATTTATTGCTAAAAATGCTAATCATCATCTGAACCTTCAGCTAGTTGTAATATTTTCGCTGGTGGAGGATCTTGCCTCAATGTTGATGGCTGCTGACAAATCAGACTGTTGGTTGCTGAAAGTAGGGGTGGCTTTGGCAATCTCCTAAAATAAGACATCAATGAAGTTTGCCACATCAATTGACTCTTCCATAAAGGAATGATTTCTCTGTAGCATGCAATGCTGTTTGCTAGAATTTTACCCACAGTAGAATTTCTTGCAAAATTAAGCGAGTCAATCCTCTCAGACTCTGCCACTGCTTTATCAACTAAGTTTATGTAATATTCTAAACACTTTGTTGTCATTTCAACCATCTTCACAGCATCTTCACCAGAAGTAGGTTCCATTTCAAGAAACCACTTTCTCTGCTCATCCATAGGAAGCAACTTCTCATTAGTTCAAGTTTTATCATGAAATTGCAGAAATTCAGTCACATCTTCACCACTTCTAGTTCTCCAGCTATTTATATCACATCTGCAGGGACTTCCTCCATTAAAGTCTTGAACCCCTCAAAGTCATCCATGAGGGTTGGAATCAACTTCTTCAAAACTCTTGTTAATGTTGATATTTTGACCTCTTCCCATGAACCATGAATGTTCTTGGTGGCATCTAGAATACTGAATTCTTTTCAGAAGTTTTTCAATATACATTGTCCAGGTCCATCAGAAGAACCACTATCTATGGCAGCTATAGACTTATGAAATGTATTTCTTAAATAATAATACCTGAAAGTCAAAATTACTCCTTGACCCAAGGGCTGCAGAATGGATTGTGTTAGTAGGCATGAAAACAGCGTTAATCTCTTTGTACATCTCCATCAAAGCTCTTGGGTGACCAGGCACACTGTCAGTGAGTAGTAATATTTTGAAAGAAATCTTTTTCTTTTCCTGAGCAGTAGGTCGTCATGGTGGCTTAAAATATTTAGTAAACCATGTTGTAAACAGATACATTATCACCCAGGCTTTATTGTTCCATTTATAGAGCACAGGCAGAGTAGATTTAGCATAATTCTTAGGGGCCCTAGGATTTTCTGAATGGTAGATGAGCATTGGCTTCAACTTCAAGTCACCAGCCACATTTGCCTCTAACAAGAGAGGCAGCCTGTTTTTCAAAGATTTGAAGCCAGGCATTGACTTCTCCTCTCCAGCTATGATAAACCTAGGTGACATCTTCTTCCAACAGAAGGCTGTTTTGTCTACATTGAATATCTATTACCTAGTGTCACCACCTTCATTAATTATCTCAGCTAGATCATCTGAATAACTTGCTGCAGCTTCTACATCAGCACTTGCTGCTTCACTTTGCACTTTCATGTTATGGAGATGCTTCTTTCCTTAAACCTAATGATCCAATCTCTGCTACCTTCACACTTTTCTTCTGCAGTTTTCTCCCCTCTCTTAACTTTCAAGGAATTGAAGAGAGTTAGGGCCTTGCTCTGGATTAGGCTTAGCTTAGGGGAGTGTTGTGGCTGGTTTGATCTTCTATCAAGATCACTAAAATTTTCTCCATTTCAAAAATAGGGCTGTTCTACTTTCTTATCATTTGCACATTCACTGGAGTAGCAATTTTAACTTCTTTCAAAAACTTTTCCTTTGCATTCACAACTTGTCTAACTACTTGGCACAAAAGCGCTACCTTTCAGCCTATCTTGGCTTTTGACATGCTTTCCTCACTGAATTTAATAATTTCTAGCTTTTGATTTAAACTGAGAAACATGTAAGTCTTCTGTTCACTTAAACGGTTAGAGGTCATTGTAAGGTTATTAACTGGCCTAATTGCGATACTGCTGTGTCTAAGAAAATAGGGAGGACTGAGGAGAGGGAGAGAGATGGAGGAAAAGCTGGTTGATGGAGCAGTCAGAAGACACAAAGCATTTATCGATTAAGTTCACCATCTTATCCCAAAACAGTGGCAACCACACCATCAAAGATCAGTAATCACAGATCACCATAACAAATATAATAATAATGGAAAAGCTTGAAATAATGTGAGAATTACCAAAATGTGAAACAGAGATGCAAAGTAAGCAAATGCTGTTGAAAGAGTGGTGCCAAAAGTCTTGCTCAATGCTTCAGGGTTGCCACAAACCCTCAACTTGTAAAAAATGCAGTACATGTGAAGTGTGATGAAGAAAAGTACAATAAAATGAGGTATGCCTGCATTTGGAGGTAGAATCTTTAAAAAGGTAATTAGGTTTAAATGACGTCATTATGGTGGGCCCTAAATCAATGTGACTGGTGTCCCTATCATAAAAGGAAATTAGTACAGATACACAGAGAGGAAAGACCATGTGAAGGCACAGGGAGAAAAAGGCCATCTACAGGCCAAGAAGCAAGGCCTCAAGAAGAACCAATCATGATCACACTTTGATCTTGGACTTCTGTCCTCCAGAATCATGAGAAAATTAGTTTCTTTTATTTAAACAACCCAACCTGTGGTACCTTGTTAACCCTTGCAAACTAATACAGGAGGTGAGGCTAAAAAGGCAAGGAGTTGATTAGTGAGGTCCTTATATGCCACGTTTAGGAGTTTATGCTTTTATTCAGAAAACAATGGGGAGCTACCAAAAGATGTAAATCAAGAAAAGAGGTAATAAAATTCAGGCTTTAGAAATGTTTAATCTTTGTAATCAATAAATCCACTTCTGTCCCTATCTAGCTCTTCCATGATGAAAGTAAATGGGTCTGAGGGGAAATGGAAGTAATTATTCAGTGACTGGTTCTTACATATCCGATCAGGCTTCCGGCTACATGTTCAACAATCCCACCTCTGCCTTGTCCTTATTTCCAGCTTTTTTTCCCCCCCAGAGTAATCCCTGAGTCCACAGTCCAGACTCTTCTTCCAGGTCATGAGTCCTGCCTGACTCACCAAATCTCATCACTACCCATGACATAACATGACATTTAGGGGATATTGCAAAGACTTAAAAGGGTTGCAAAATGAAGTATTTATAATAGAGGCCCAATACTAAGCCTATACTGAGATCCCTACTCATCTGGGCATAGCTGAAAACATGGGTGTTGCCTGTGAGGTGCCCAGGGGACAAATAGTCTGGAAGCGCTTATCTCTGCCATCAATTTCTAGTTCAACCTATTGAATGTGTGCCAGGTTAATGGAGGGGGAAACTGAAGAAATTGGTTTCCTGGGGTTCTGGTGAGAGGTCAAGTGGCTGCATGTGATGGGGTGGTTAGCAGAGATCTCCTCTTGTGCTTCACATATCACCCAGCACAGGCCCTGTGAGGAAGGGGTCTTACTCTTTGGGGAGCGTGGGGAGATAACAATGTTGGTGTGGAAATGAGAGTTTTCGCAGGAAGGAGGTAGAACGTGAGAAAACAGTCTATAAAGACATCAAGCATCCTCTCCTCCCACCCTCACTCCTGGGCTCACTCCTGACACTCATGATGGAACAGGGGTTAAGTAGTTGTATGGGGCAGGTTGCCAAAGGTCAATGAGCTAGTGAGGCCCTGAGAAACTTGGCATCACCAAGTCAAGGAATTACTCAGGTAACCATTGAGTGTCATTCACTAGTTTGTACTGCTGTCCTATCCCTGTTCTTTGTTTAGTGTGTCAGTGCTCATGTAGCATATCATATATCAAACTATTACATTTCTCCTTCAACTTCTGGGAGAAAACAAGGACACAAAGTAAGACTGACTTTTACCCTCTCTATATAACATGACTTCCTCATATATTTTCTTCTCAACTTTTCTGCCTGTATAAAGTGGTTTGGTAATTAATAATCACTTTATTTATAAAATTATGACAAAGTGGGAACAAGGTGCTATTTCCTCATAAAAATTGTCTTCATGACATTTGGTATTAACCCACTCAAAGAAGGCAGTAAAGATTCATTGTTGTACTCAGAGACACTTTGGCAGAATACTCAACAGACATGATACATTGAGTAGAGTGGGCTCTTTTTTTATGGTGGTGGGGAGAGTGGGTGGTGAGTTGCTAAGGAATTTCTTACAAGCTAAAAATATATAGGCCTAATCTGCTCTCCAAGTTATAAGCAATTGACTCATCTTCTCAGCTTTCCTCTTGAAACTGGGCCAGACTTTGTGGGATAAATAGAATGCAGCAGTACAGTCATCCTTTTGTATCTTCAGGGGATTGGTTCCAGGACCCCTGGGATACCAAAATCTGTGGATGATCAAGTCCCTTAATATAAAATGGCACAGTATTTGCATATAACCTATACATACCCTCCTGTATACTTTAAATCACCTCTAGATTACTTATAATACTTAATACAATGTAAATGATATATAAATAGTTGCCAGCATGAGGCAAATTCAAGTTTTCCTTTTTGTAATTTTCCAGAATTTTTTTCCCAAATATTTTTGATCTGTAGTGGGTTGAATCCATACCTGTGCAACTCAAAGATACAGAGGGGTGACTATAACTCTGTGTGACTTCTGAGATTGAGTCATCAAAGGCCATACAACTTCCACCTGCTTCTCTCTACTTTACTATGCTCACCCATGAGAACAAGTCATCATGCTGTAAGGTAGCCCAGGCTCTGTGGTGAGGCCATGCATATATGTTTCAGCCTTTGGCTCCAGTAAGGTCCAAGGTGATAGCCAGCATCCCCTGGTAGATATGTGAGTAAACAAGCCTTCAGATGATTCTAGCCTTCAAGCTTCAAGCTGCCATTAGTGGAGTGGAGCTATTTCCACTGAGCCTTGCCAAAACTTCAGATCCACGAACAAACTAAAAGCTGTGATTGTTTTAGGGTGGTTATTCCACAGCAATGGTAAGCAGACAAATGGCTCCTTATTGCCAACAAGACATGGTTCCCATTGTGCTAGGGATGAGGTGTAGCGTTTTGCAGTTATCTTTGAGGCTAAAATTATGTAGTGGGAAAGAGCACAGGCTTTGGAAGCAGAAGAATCTAAGTTCAGATTCCAGCACTGCCCCCTACTAACAGCTGGGTGACCTCTGGCTGATTACTGAACCTCATCTTAAGAAGGGAACTTCTTTACTTACCTCACTAAGCTGTTGTGGGACTAACTGAGCGCCTTTAAAGAACTTAATACAGAGGTAGGACTTCCGGGAAGATGGCGGAAGAGTAAGACGTGGAGATCACCTTCCTCCCCACAGATACATCAGAAATACATCTACGCGTGGAAATCTCTTCAGGCCACTGCCAGGGTCCCGGGATCCAGGGACAACTCCCCCGGGAGAACGCACGGCGCGCCTCAGGCTGCAACGTCACGCCGGCCTCTGCCGCCGCAGGCCCGCCCCACACTCCGTGACCCTCCCTACCCCCCCGGCCTGAGTGAGCCAGAGCCCCTGAGTCAGCGACTCCTTTAACCCCGTCCTGTCTGAGCAAAGAACAGACGCCCTCCGGCGACCTACACGCACAGGCGGGGCCAAATCCAAAGCTGAGCCCCTGGGAACTGTGAGAACAAAGAAGAGAAAGGGAAATCTCTCCCAGCAGCCTCAGAAGCAGCAGATTAAAGCTCCACAATCAACTTGATATACACTGCATCTGTGGAATACCTGAATAGACAACGAATCATCCCAAATTAAGGAGCCCTGTGGATGAAAGGCTCTTGGTGCTGCAGCCAGGACTCAGTGCTGTGCCTCTGAGGTGGGAGAGCCAACTTCAGGACACTGGTCCACAAGAGGCCTCCCAGCTGCACATAATATCAAACAGCAAAAATCTCCGAGAGATCTCCATCTCAACGCCAGCACCCAGCTTCACTCAACGACCAGCAAGCTACAGTGCTGGACATCCTATGCCAAACAACTAGCAAGACAGGAACACAACCCCACCCATTAGCAGAGAGGCGGCCCAAAATCATAATAAGTCTACAGACACCCCAAAACACACCACCAGACGTGGACCTGCCCACCAGAAAGACAAGATCCAGCCTCATCCACCAGAACACAGGCACTAGTACCCTCCACCAGGAAGCCTACACAACCCACTGAACCAACCTTAGCCACTGGGGACAGACACAAAAAACAACAGGAACTACGAACCTTCAGCCTGCAAAAAAAGGAGACTCCAAACACAGTAAGATAAGCAAAATGAAAAGACAGAAAAACACACAGCAGATGAAGGAGCAAGATAAAAACCCACCAGACCTAACAAATGAAGAGGAAATAGGCAGTCTACCTGAAAAAGAATTCAGAATAATGATAGTAAGGTTGATCCGAAATCTTGGAGATAGAATGGACAATAGAATGGACAAAATGCAAGAATCAGTTAACAAGGACCTAGAAGAACTAAAGATGAAACAAGAAACGATGAACAACACAATAAATGAAATTAAAAGTACTCTAGATGGGAGCAATAGCAGAATAACTGAGGCAGAAGAACGGATAAGTGACCTGGACGATAAAATAGTGGAAATAACTACTGCAGAGCAGAATAAAGAAAAAAGAATGAAAAGAATTGAGGACAGTCTCAGAGACCTCTGGGACAACATTAAACGCACCAACATTCGAATTATAGGGGTTCCAGAAGAAGAAGAGAAAAAGAAAGAGACTGAGAAAATATTTGAAGAGATTATAGTTGAAAACTTCCCTAATATGGGAAAGGAAATAGTTAATCAAGTCCAGGAAGCACAGAGAGTCCCATACAGGATAAATCCAAGGAGAAATACGCCAAGACACATATTAATCAAACTGTCAAAAATTAAATACAAAGAAAACATATTAAAAGCAGCAAGGGAAAAACAACAAATAACACACAAGGGAATCCCCATAAGGTTAACAGCTGATCTTTCAGCAGAAACTCTGCAAGCCAGAAGGGAGTGGCAGGACATATTGAAAGTGTTGAAGGAGAAAAACCTGCAACCAAGATTACTCTACACAGCAAGGATCTCATTCAGATTTGATGGAGAAATTAAAACCTTTACAGACAAGCAAAAGCTGAGAGAGTTCAGCACCACCAAACCAGCTCTACAACAACTGCTAAAGGAACTTCTCTAGGCAAGAAACACAAAAGAAGGAAAAGACCTACAATAACGAACCCAAAACAATTAAGAAAATGGGAATGGGAACACACATATCGATAATTACCTTAAATGTAAATGGACTAAATGCTCCCACCAAAAGACACAGATTGGCTGAATGGATACAAAAACAAGACCCATATATTTGCTGTCTACAAGAGACCCACTTAAGACCTAGAGACACATACAGACTGAAAGTAAGGGGATGGAAAAAGGTATTTCATGCAAATGGAAACCAAAAGAAAGCTGGAGTAGCAATTCTCATATCAGACAAAATAGACTTTAAAACAAAGACTATTAGAAGAGACAAAGAAGGACACTACATACTGATCAAGGGATCGATCCAAGAGGAAGATATAACAATTGTAAATATTTATGCACCCAACATAGGTGCACCTCAATACATAAGGCAAATACTGACAACCATAAAAGGGGAAATCGACAGTAACACATTCATAGTAGGGGACTTTAACACCCCACTTTCACCAATGGACAGATCATCCAAAATGAAAATAAATAAGGAAACACAAGCTTTAAATGATACATTAAACGAGATGGAGTTAATTGATATTTATAGGACATTCCATCCAAAAACAACAGAATACACATTTTTCTCAAGTGCTCATGGAACATTCTCCAGGATAGATCATATCTTGGGTCACAAATCAAGCCTTGGTAAATTTAAGAAAATTGAAATTGTATCAAGTATCTTTTCCGACCACAACGCTATGAGACTCGATATCAATTACAGGAGAAGATCTGTAAAAAATACAAACACATGGAGGCTAAACAATACACTACTTAATAACGAAGTGATCACTGAAGAAATCAAAGAGGAAATCAAAAAATACCTAGAAACAAATGACAATGGAGACACGACGACTCAAAATCTATGGGATGCAGCAAAAGCAGTTCTAAGAGGGAAGTTTGTAGCAGTACAATCTTACCTTAAGAAACAGGAAACATCTCGAATAAACAACCTAAACTTGCACCTAAAGCAATTAGAGAAAGAAGAACAAAAAAACCCCAAAGTTAGCAGGAGGAAAGAAATCATAAAAATCAGATCAGAAATAAATGAAAAAGAAATGAAGGAAACGATAGCAAAGATCAATAAAATAAAAGCTGGTTCTTTGAGAAGATAAACAAAATAGATAAACCATTAGCCAGACTCATCAAGAAAAAAAGGGAGAAGACTCAAATCAATAGAATTAGAAATGAAAAAGGAGAAGTAACAACTAACACTGCAGAAATACAAAAGATCATGAGAGATTACTACAAGCAACTCTATGCCAATAAAATGGACAACCTGGAAGAAATGGACAAATTCTTAGAAAGGCACAACCTGCCAAGACTGAATCAGGAAGAAATAGAAAATATGAACAGACCAATCACAAGCACTGAAATTGAAACTGTGATTAAAAATCTTCCAACAAGCAAAAGTCCAGGACCAGATGGCTTCACAGGCGAATTCTATCAAACATTTAGAGAAGAGCTATCACCTATCCTTCTCAGACTCTTCCAAAATATAGCAGAGGGAGGAACACTCCCCAACTCATTCTACGAGGCCACCATCACCCTGATACCAAAACCAGACAAGGATGTCACAAAGAAAGAAAACTACAGGCCAATATCACTGACGAACATAGATGCAAAGATCCTCAACAAAATACTAGCAAACAGAATCCAACAGCACATTAAACGGATCATACACCATGATCAAGTGGGGTTTATTCCAGGAATGCAAGGATTCTTCAATATACGCAAATCAATCAACGTGATACACCATATTAACAAATTGAAGGAGAAAAAACATATGATCATCTCAATAGATGCAGAGAAAGCTTTTGACAAAATTCAACACCAATTTATGATAAAAACCCTGCAGAAAGTAGGCATAGAGGGAACTTGCCTCAACATAATAAAGGCCATATATGACAAACCCACAGCCAACATCATCCTCAATGGTGAAAAACTGAACCCACTTCCACTAAGATCAGGAAGAAGACAAGGTTGCCCACTCTCACCACTCTTATTCAACATAGTTTTGGAAGTTTTAGCCACAGCAATCAGAGAAGAAAAGGAAATAAAAGGAATCCAAATTGGAAAAGAAGAAGTAAAGCTGTCACTGTTTGCAGATGACATGATACTATACATAGAGAATCCTAAAGATGCTACCAGAAAACTACTAGAGCTAATCAATGAATTTGGTAAAGTAGCAGGATACAAAATTAATGCACAGAAATCTCTGGCATTCCTATACACTAAGGATGAAAAATCTGAAAGTGAAATCAAGAAAACACTCCAATTTACCATTGCAACAAAAAGAATAAAATACCTAGGAATAAACCTACCTAAGGAGTCAAAAGACCTGTATGCAGAAAATTATAAGACACTGATGAAAGAAATTAAAGATGATACAAATAGATGGAGAGATATACCATGTTCTTGGATTGGAAGAATCAACATTGTGAAAATGACTCTACTACCCAAAGCAATCTACAGATTCAATGCAATCTCTATGAAACTACCACTGGCATTTTTCACAGAACTAGAACAAAAAATTTCACAATTTGTATGGAAACACAAAAGACCCCGAATAGCCAAAGCAATCTTGAGAACGAAAAATGGAGCTGGAGGAATCAGGCTTCCTGACTTCAGACTATACTACAAAGCTACAGTAATCAAGACAGTATGGTACTGGCACAAAAACAGAAATATAGATCAATGGAACAGGATAGAAAGCCCAGAGATAAACCCATGCACATATGGTCACCTTATCTTTGACAAAGGAGGCAGAAATGTACAGTGGAGAAAGGACAGCCTATTCAATAAGTGGTGCTGGGAAAACTGGACAGCTACATGTAAAAGTATGAGATTAGATCACTCCCTAACACCATACACAAAAATAAGCTCAAAATGGATTAAAGACCTAAATGTAAGGCCAGACACTATCAAACTCTTAGAGGAAAACATAGGCAGAACACTCTATGACATAAATCACAGCAAGGTCCTTTTTGACCCACCTCCTAGAGAAATGGAAATAAAAACAAAAGTAAACAAATGGGACCTAATGAAACTTAAAAGCTTTTGCGCAGCAAAGGAAACCATAAACAAGACCAAAAGACAACCCTCAGAATGGGAGAAAATATTTGCAAATGAAGCAACTGACAAAGGATTAATCTCCAAAATTTATAAGCAGCTCATGCAGCTTAATAACAAAAAAACAAACAACCCAATCCAAAAATGGGCAGAAGACCTAAATAGACATTTCTCCAAAGAAGATATACAGAGTGCCAACAAACACATGAAAGAATGCTCAACATCACTAATCATTAGAGAAATCCAAATCAAAACTACAATGAGATATCATCTCACACCAGTCAGAATGGCCATCATCAAAAAATCTAGAAACAATAAATGCTGGAGAGGGTGTGGAGAAAAGGGAACTCTCTTACACTGTTGGTGGGAATGTAAATTGATACAGCCACTGTGGAGAACAGTATGGAGGTTCCTTAAAAAGCTACAAATAGAACTACCATATGACCCAGCAATCCCACTACTGGGCGTATACCCTGAGAAAACCATAATTCAAAAAGAGTCATGTACCAAAATGTTCATTGCAGCTCTATTTACAATAGCCCAGAGATGGAAACAACCTAAGTGTCCATCATCGGATGAATTGATAAAGAAGATGTGGCACATATATACAATGGAATATTACTCAGCCATAAAAAGAGACGAAATTGAGCTATTTGTAATGAGGTGGATAGACCTAGAGTCTGTCATACAGAGTGAAGTAAGTCAGAAAGAGAGAGACAAATACCGTATGCTAACACATATATATGGAATTTAAGAAAAAAAAATGTCATGAAAAACCTAGGAGTGAAACAGGAATAAAGACACAGACTTACTAGAGAATGGACTGAGGCTATGGGGAGGGGGAAGGGTAAACGGTGACAAAGCGATAAAGAGGCATGGACATATATACACTACCAAACGTAAGGTAGATAGCTAGTGGGAAGCAGCCGCATAGCACAGGGAGATCAGCTCGGTGCTTTGTGACCGCCTGGAGGGGTGGGATAGGGAGGGTGGGAGGGAGGGAGACACAAGCAGGAAGAGATATGGGAATATATGTATATATATAACTGATTCATTTTGTTGTGAAGCTGAAACTAACATACCATTGTAAAGCAATTATACTCCAATAAAGATGTTAAAAAAAAAAAAGAACTTAATACAAACTATCATATACTCTCTTAGGAACTAAGATCTCTGAATGAGTAGATTTCAAATTTTGGGGGACAGGAAGCAACACTTTGGGGAGTGGGTTATTAAAAGTAGTGAAGGAAGGAATCTCTTCCACTTCCACCCTTTGATTCCTGAATTTGTTGTGTTTTGGCTATGGAATTAAAAAGTACCACACTCTAGTCATTGGTCCATTACATATATACCACTTTCACTTAATAACAGTGTTGATGTCCATAGATTTCATTATGGTTTGTGGATTATATATCATTCAGTTCATGATGGGTAACTCAGGTTGTGTGACCACCTGGTACCCCGTTATTCAGTCATTAAGTATTTATCTGGGCAAGTAGCAAGCAGGAACCAGAGGTCTATACAACATCCTTGATGGCCACAGACTTCAGCACCATGACACCAGCTGGGTCAAAAGGCCTAAGTGATAGAGTAGCTTGCACTGCAGCCTGGCCTGCTTCAGACCTTGCTTTGCTTCAGGACTCACCCAAATGTCAGGTACTAAGTTAATGAGTGAGAAGAACACACTCATGATGGTATATCCTGCTTTTAAAATTCAAAGAGATGATTGTACCTCTTTCTTAATGGTAGGAAAATTATCCTTTACTTTGGAAAGAATATCCCAACAAGCCCCACACATCTGAACTCTTAGAAACTTTTCTAAAGAAACAGAGCTCTGAATTTTCATGGTGTTCATTTCCCACACTCGGGACATATTTGTCTTATTTAGGCTTCTAGGATTTCTGTCTTGCACTGCTCCTCAGGCCCAGTCAATATAATGAGTGATCTATGTGATGTCAGGAGGGTCAAGGTTCTCCACAGTCTATTACAACTAAGAGGAGAAGGGTTGATAGGACCCTCTCCCCACCAGGTGAAAAAAATTGCCTCTGGTTGTCCTTGTTGTTTATATGGAGGGAAAAAAGCAATATGATCAATATGTATATCAGCTGTCAAGGGCTGTTTAATTTGCTTCAATAAATATACCACATCCTGAGCTCTAAATGAAGTTACACCTAATTGCATATATGATACTCCATAGTCATTCTCTAGAATCGACTTGCCAAACAGGGCAGTTGAATGAGAACATGACAGGAATCATCACCCCTGCAACTTTCAAGTCTTTAATGAGAGCACTAATCTCTGTAGTACTCCCACATCCGAAGCCTTGGCTCTGGTTTACACACCAAAAAGGAAGGGGAGTTCCTGAACCAATGTGATGATTTTGTCATTTGCTGAGTGTGTTTATTCTAATTCTGTAGTTAGGAACTGAGGAAATAACCACATGATGGTTAGATCCATTGGGCCCACTGTGAGAGAGACTCTAAACAAACTCCATTTAAAAGCTGATCTCCATAAACCCTCACTAAGATCTCAGAATCCATTTTGACACATAGTTTCCAGGTTTCTACTGTTACACATTAACACTTTCTATTGTTTAGTTCAAACTCAACTCTATCCTGGTTAGAGGTTTTAAGTTTCCTTCTAGAACTTCCTGTACTATGGCTCTAAGTTATGGGTCTAAAAGTAATTAGGAGTAGTGGGGTGATACTAGGGGAGAATGAGCATCTTCCTGCAAGACACCTGCTTCAGAGGATCTTCAAGTGTTCAATCGGTTTCCCATGCTCTGTTTTCTATATACATTCTTTCTCTGGCTCAAACAGATTATACTTAAAGTAATTGCAAACATTAACCATGCCATGGACTGTTATCAGTATTACACTTTTCACTGGCAACGCACTCATCATTTTGTTCAAGACCATTCAGATTCTTATGTTTGATAATCTTTTTCCTGAGATCAAGTAGTTGTGATCTTCTCAGGAAAACAAAACAAGACAAAAAATTAGATACTTCAAGCATAGAGAATTGAATACAGGAAAACAGTTAAAATGTATGAAAAGGACTAGAGGAGCAGAAGGAAGAAAAGATGTCACCCTGAAATCAGAAAACCACTATCATCTCTGCAGTGGAGCCCATGTACCTGCACTTTCTAGCACACAGGGGCTAGAACTTCCAAATGGAGCTACACCTGCCAGAGTTGGAATGCAGGAAAAGCTGACCTGCTACAGTAAACGCACGGTCATCTGGTCTCCACTACTCGTACAACCACCAGAGCTACTAGAGCAACTGCCTGTGCTTTCAGAGCCAGAATCAGAATTGTTCTTCCTTTCTCCTACTTTAAAATCTCCCATCAGTGACTTCTTTTTGGCAAAATTTAACAAGAAGCCAGCTGCCAAAAGAATCTGGGAAACATAGCTTGCAGAGTCCCATTGCCAGTAGTTCACAGCAGAGTAGAGAAGAATAGGCATAAAGCTGGTAGAAAACAGATAAATAACCAAAGATGACTAGATGGGAAGATACATTTTGGGATGTTGGTGGCAAGGAGGAGTTGCTTCAGCAGCCCTGGGCTATTCTGTTACATGAAAAATAAGGTAAATTCTCATTTGTTTAAATAGCTATTATTTGTATTCTCTGCTGCATTTGGCTAATTACCATCGTTGCCTTAAATAGAATTTGGTAAGAGGAAGTAAGATGCTAGAATATAGAATTGACTTATAAGGACCTTGAGAGGGATGACACACATATTGTCATGGAGAATTGGTGACCTTCGTTATGTGGTGGGGAAATATTTGGCCACTTTTTCACCTGCTGTAACTTGAAACACAAGCCTTGTTCCTATTAAGTCTGCAGTGTTAGGGGAAATGGCAGGAAATCCAGATTTTTTTGGTGTATGCTGATTATATCTTGTCATTTTCAGCAAAAATGTCTTGATAGAGAAATATGAACACAAACTAGACCTCACCAGTCAAAAAGCTAAGATGGAAAGAAATAGGGCACTGCTAAGAGAGCTGTTCTCTGCCCCAGCCTGCAATCTAAATTGAATAAGAATCCCATAATTCACAGCCTAATAAAGTTGAAAATGTTGATTGCTTTTGTTTCCAAAACAAAAGTAGTTGTGGCACGCGGGCTTAGTTGCTCCATGGCATGTGGGATCTTCCTGGACCAGGGATCGAACCAGTGTCCCCTGCATTAGCAGGTGGATTCTTAACCACTGAGCCACCAGGGAAGTCCCAGCATGTCTCTTAAATAAGATTACAAAGAGCTTTGACCAGGACCCAGATTAAAAAAATAATTTTACATTGTAGCCTAGCATACATAAACATATATACATATACACATGTATATAATTAAAACAAACATTTTATGAAATAATATTTACATTTATTACCTGTGATGCTATCTGGTATTTTGTATTCAGTTCCATCCCCTTCCATTGTGAATGCTGACTATGACCCAGAAAACAGCCTTCATAATGCAGTTTTAAAACATTTTTCAAACTACTGGTCTACATCTTCACAAATACTATTACATTTTCATTCATGAACCCATTTCTCTTCTTCACTTCTCTCTTTGCCCAGTTTATATTATGCAGTCTATCTTTCTAATGATTCTCTTGCATCCTCTTCACTCTGTTACTTCTCCTTCTTACCATAATAGTTATCATCATTAGTTAGATCCAACTCTTTACTTACCCCACACCTGCACTTGAGTAGAGGAATGTGACAGGAGAAATCACACAACTAAGCTAAAGGGTCTAAGGACAAAGTTCTTAGTGCTACCTAGATATCTTCCTAAATTCCTTTGTCTATTCACTCCCCAACTCTCCTAATAGGTTATTTCATGTTTTCTCCCCTTTTCTGGACATATTGCTTTCTATTTCAAGCTCAGTTGGTATAAATTCCTTGTTATTTCACTGATAAAATAAAAGGAACAAAAAGAGAATGTCAAGATGCTTCCACTCTCAAATCAATGACCCTACCTGCATGCACTATGCCATTCCTTCTTTCATAAATCATATTGTCAAACACCTCTACCCAAGCACTCAACTTCATATCCCCCAGCAATTGTCACTTTTTACCTGCCTCTCAATTTGTACCTCTCTGCTGCATCATTTCAAAGTTATAAAAATATGCTCTAATATATCCCACCTTAATAGAAAACTGCCTTGACCCCGTATTCTACCCCAGCTACTA
This sequence comes from Pseudorca crassidens, assembly GCF_039906515.1. NCBI lineage: Eukaryota > Metazoa > Chordata > Mammalia > Artiodactyla > Delphinidae > Pseudorca > Pseudorca crassidens. The sequence continues at coordinate 39,389,517 of NC_090296.1, read as the reverse complement.
CACATTTCTGTGATTCCTATTACAGCAAAACCCTAGCTACCATTGCCACTTCATCTCCTCCCAATATTTCTTAAATCAACCACAAGCAGGCTTTCATCATCACCACCACCTCTCCACAAAAATTCTACGTCACTTTCAATATGACTTCTCAGGTCTCATCTTCTTCAGCCTATCAGCCAACCATTTATAGACACAGTGGCTGATTTTTTTCACTTGGCCTCCAGAATACCATTTTCTTTGCCCTTTCATATCACATCCTAAGTTTTGTTAGACACATTTCTGAATACTTACCCATCTCTCAGCCCTCTAAGCATTCGTTTGCCCTAGGTCTTAGCTTTACACATCTCTTTTTTTATAAATATTTTTGATTATGTCATTCAGTCCCATGAATTTTAATAATATCACTTTGGTAATGATTCTCAAATGTACATCTTGAGCACCAATTTCTACCCTGAGCTTCACTCTCAAATATATAAAATTGGTTACTTGACATTTCCACTTCACTCCATTCTATCAAGCCTCTCAAACTTAATATTTCCTACACTGAACTCTTTACTCATCTCAAACTTGCCTCTCTCCTAGTGTTTTCAGTCTCAGAAATGGAAACAGCTTTTTTCTAGTCATTCAGGCCCAAGTCCTTGACTTTGTTTTTTACACTCACATTCACTCACACTGTTTATTACACCTTTGAGTAAATCATATCTGCTCTTTTTTCTAAATATTTCCAGAATCTGTTTATTTTTAATTCTCCTGCAACCAAATGTTTTAAGACACCATCAGGAGGAGCTTCAAGATGGCGGAAGAGTAAGACGCGGAGATCACCTTCCTCCCCACAAATACATCAGAAATACATCTACACGTGGAACAACTCCTACAGAACACCTACTGAACGCTGGCAGAAGACCTCAGACCTCCCAAAAGGCAAGAAACTCCCCACGTACCTGGGTAGGGCAGAAGAAAAAAAGAATAAACAGAGACAAAAGGATAGGGATGGACCTGCACCAGTGGGAAGGAGCTATGAAGGAGGAAAGGTTTCCACACACTAGGAAGCCTCTTCACGTGTGGAGACTGCGGGTGGCGGAGGGGCGAGCTGCGGAGCCGCGGAGGAGAGCACGGCAACGGGTGCGGAGGGCAAAGCGGAGAGAATCCCACATAGAGGATCAGGGCCGACCGGCACTCACCAGCCCGAGAGGCTTGTCTGCTCCCCTGCCGGGGCAGGCAGGGCTGGGAGCTGAGGCTCGGGCTTCGGAGGTCGGATCCCAGGGAGAGGACTGGGGTTGGCGGCATGAACACAGCCTGCAGGAGGCTAGTGCGCCACGGCTAGCCGGGAGGGAGTCTGGAAAAAGTCTGGAGCTGCCGAAGAGGCAAGAGACCATTGTTTCCGGGTGCGCGAGGAGAGGGGATTCAGAGAACTGCTTAAAGGAGCTCCAGAGACGGGCGCGAGCAGCAGCTATCAGCACGGGCCCCAGAGACGGGCATGGGACGCTAAGGGCTGCTGCTGCACCCACGAAGAAGCCTGTGTGCGAGCACAGGTCACTGTCCACACCTCCCCTCCCAGGAGCCTGTGCAGCCCGCCACTGCCAGGGTCCCGTGATCCAGGGAAAACTTAGCCGGGAGAACGCATATGGCGCACCTCAGGCTGGTGCAACGTCATGCCAGCCTCTGCCGCTGCAGGTTCGCCCCGCATCCGTACCCCTCCCTCCCCCCCGGCTTGAGTGAGCCAGAGCCCCCGAAGCAGCTACTCCTTTAACCTCGTCCTGTCTGAACGAAGAACAGACGCCCTCAGGCGATCTACATGCAGAGGTGGGGCCAAATCCAAAGCTGAACCCCGGGAGCTGTGTGAACAAAGAAGAGAAAGGGAAATCTCTCCAAGCAGCCTCACGAGCAGTGGATTAAAGCTGCACAATCAACATGATGTACCCTGCATCTGTGGAATACCGGAATAGACAACGAATCATCCCAAATTGAAGAGGTGGAGTTTGGGAGCGACAATATATATATATTTTTTATCCTTTTTTCTCTTTTTGTGAGTGTGTATGTGTATGCCTCTGTGTGTAATTTTGTCGGTATAGCTTTGCTTTTACCATTTGTCCTAGGATTCTGTCTGTCCATTTTTTTTATTACTTAAAAGTATTTTTTCTTAATAATTATTTTTCATTTTAATAACTTCATTTTATTTTATTTTATCTTCTTTCTTTCTTTCTTTTCACCCTTTTATTCTGAGCCATGTGGAGGACAGGCTCTTGCTGCCCCAGCCAGGTGTCACATCTGTGCCACTGAGGTGGGAGAGCCAAGTTCAGGACACTGGTGCGCAAGAGACCTCCCAGCTACATGTAATATCAAATGGCGAAAATCTCCCAGAGATCTCCATCTCAACGCCAAGACTCAGCTCCATTCAACAACTAGCAAGCTATACTGCTGGACACCCTATGCCAAACAATTATCAAGACAGGAACACAAACCCATCCATTAGCACAGAGGCTGCCTAAAATCATAATAACGCCACAGACACCCCAAAACATACCACCAGACGTGGATCTACCCTCCAGAAAGACAATATCCAGCCTCATCCAACAGAACACAGGCACTGGTCCCATACACCAGGAAACCTACACAACCCACTGAACCTACCTTAGCCACTGGGGACAGACATCAAAAACAACAGAAACTATGAACTTGCAACCTGCGAAAAGGAGACCCCAAACACAGTAAGTTAAGCAAAATGAGATGACAGAGAAACACACAGCAGATGAAGAAGCAAGGCAAAAACCCACCAGACCTAACAAATGAAGAGGAAATAGGCAGTCTACCAGAAAAAGAATTCAGAATAATGATAGTAAAGATCATCCAAAATCTTGGAAATAGAATAGAGAAAATGCAAGAGACATTTAACAAGGACCTAGGAGAACTAAAGAGCAAACCAACAGTGATGAACAACACAATAGATGAAATTAAAAATTCACTAGAAGGGAACAATAGCAGAATAACTGAGGCAGAAGAACGAATAAGTAACCTGGAAGATAAAATAATGGAAATAACTACTGCAGAGCAGAATAAAGAAAAAAGAATGGGACTTCCCTGGTGGCGCAGTGGTTGAGAGTCAGCCTGCCGACGCAGGGGACACGGGTTCGTGCCTCGGTCCGGGAGGATCCCACATGCCGCGGAGCGGCTGGGCCCGTGAGCCATGGCCGCTGAGCCTGCGCATACGGAGCCTGTCCTCCACAACGGGAGAGGCCACAACAGTGAGAGGCCCGTGTACCGCAAAAAAAAAAAAAAAAAAAAAAAAAAAAAAGAATGAAAAGAATTGAGGACAGTCTCAGAGACTTCTGGGACAACATTAAATGCATCAACATTCCAATTATAGGGGTCCAAGACGAAGAAGAGAAAAAGAAAGGGACTGAGAAGATATTTGAAGAGATTATAGATGAAAACTTCCCTAATATGGGAAAGGAAATAGTTAATCAAGTCCAGGAAGCACAGAGAGTCCCATACAGGATAAATCCAAGGAGAAACACACCAAGACACATATTAATCAAACTATCAAAAATTAAATACAAAGAACAAATATTATGAGCAGCAAGGGAAAAACAACAAATAACATATAAGGGAATCCCTATAAGGTTAACCGGTGATCTTTCAGCAGAAACTCTGTAAGCCAGAAGGGAGTGGCAGGACATATTTAAAGTGATGAAAGAGAAAAACCTACAACAAAGATTACTCTACCCAGCAAGGATGTCATTCAGATTTGATGGAGAAATTAAAAACTTTACAGACAAGCAAATGCTAAGAGAATTCAGCACCACCAAACCAGCTTTATAACAAATGCTAAAGGAACTTCTCTAGGCAGAAAACACAACAGAAGGAAAATACCTATAATAATAAACCCAAAACAATTAAGAAAATTGTAATAGGAACATACATATCGATAATTACCTTAAATGTAAATGGATTAAATGCTCCAACCAGAAGACATAGATTGGCTGAATGGATACAAAAGAAGACCCGTATATATGCTGTTTACAAAGGACCCACTTCAGACCTAGGGACACATACAGACAAAGTGAGGGGATAGAAAAAGATATTCAATACCAATGGAAATCAAAAGAAAGCTGGAGTAGCAATTCTCATATCAGACAAAATAGACTTTAAAACAAAGACTATTACAAGAGACAAAGAAGTACACTACATAATGATCAAGGGATCAATCCAAGAAGATATAACAATTGTAAATATTTATGCACAGAACATAGGAGCACCTCCATACATAAGTCAAATGCTAACAACCATAAAAGGGGAAATCGGCAGTAACACAATCATAGTAGGGGCCTTTAACACCCCACTTTCACCAATGGACAGATCATCCAAAATGAAAATAAATAAGGAAACACAAGCTTTAAATGACACATTAAACAAGATGGACTTAATTGATATTCATAGGACATTCCATCCAAAAAGAACAGAATACACATTCTTCTCAAGGGCTCATGGAACATTCTCCAGGATAGATCATATCTTGGTTGACAAATCAAGCCATGGTAAATTTAAGAAAATTGAAATTGTATCAAGTATCTTTTCCGACCACAACGCTATGAGACTAGATATCAATTACAGGAAAAAATTTCTAAGAAATACAAACACATGGCAGCTAAGCAACACACTGCTTAATAACCAAGAGATCACTGAATAAATCAAAGAGGAAATTAAAAAGTACCTAGAAACAAAGGCTAATGAAAACACGACGACCCAAAACCTATGGGATGCAGCAAAAGCAGTTCTAAGAGAGAAGTTTATAGCAATACAATCCTACCGTAAGAAACAAGAACCATCTCCAATAAACAACCTAACCTTACACCTAAAGCAATTAGAGAAAGAAGAACAAAAAACCCCAAAGTTAGTAGAAGGAAAGAAATCATAAATATCAGATCAGAAATAAATGAAAAAGAAATGAAGGAAACGATAGCAAAGATCAATAAAACTAAAAGCTGGTTCTTTGAGAAGATAAACAATATTGATAAATCTTTAGCCAGACTTACCAAGAAAAAATAGGGAGAAGACCCAAATCAATAGAAATAGAAATGATAAAAGGAGAAGTAACAACTGACACTGCAGAAATACAAGGGATGATGAGAGATTACTACAAGCAAATATAGGCCAATAAAATGGACAACCTGGAAGAAATGGACAAATTCTTAGAAATTCACAACATCCCTAGACTGAACCAGGAAGAAATAGAAAATATGAACAGACCAATCACAAGCAATGAACTTGAAACTGTGATTAAAAATCTTCCAACAAACAAAAGCCCAGGACCAGATGGCTTCACAGGCGAATTCTATCAAACATTTAGAGAAGAGCTATCACCTATCCTTCTCAGACTCTTCCAAAATATAGCACAGGGAGGAACATTCTCAAACTCATTCTACGAGACCACCATCACCCTGATACCAAAACCAAAGATGTCATAAAGAAAGAAAACTACAGGCCAATATCACTCTTGAACATAGATTTAAAAATCCTCAACAACATACTAGCAAAGAGAGCCCAAAAGCACCTTAAAAGTATCATACACTAGGGCTTCCCTGGTGGCACAGTGGTTGAGAGTCTGCCTGCCTATGCAGGGGATACGGGTTCGTGCCCTGGTCCAGGAAGATCCCACATGCCACAGAGCGGCTAGGCCCATGAGCCATGGCCACTGAGCTGGCGCGTCTGAAGCCTGTGCTCTGCAACGGGAGAGGCCACAACAGTGAGAGGCCCGTGTCCTGCCAAAAAAAAATTTTTAAATGTATCATACACTATGATCAAGTGGGGTTTATCCCAGGAATGCAAGGATTCTTCAATATATGCAAGTCAATCAACGTGATACATCATATTAACAAACTGAAAGGGAAAAACCATATGATCATCTCAATAGATGCAGAGAAAGCTTTAGACGAAATTCAACACCCGTTTATGATAAAAACCTCCAGAAAGTAAACATAGAGGGAACTTTCCTAAACATAATAAAGGCCATATATGACAAACCCACAGCCAACGTTGTTCTCAATGGTGAAAAACTGAAACCATTTCCACTAATATCAGGAACAAGACAAGGTTGCCCACTCCTCTCACCACTATTATTCAACATAGTTTTGGAAGTTTTAGCCACAGCAATCAGAGAAGAAAAAGAAATAAAAGGAATCCAAATTGGAAAAGAAGAAATAAAGCTGTCACTGTTTGCAGATGATGTGACACTATACATAGAGAATCCTAAAGATGCTACCAGAAAAATACTAGACCTAATCAATGAATTTGGTAACGTAGCAGGATACAAAATTAATGCACAGAAATCTCTGGCATTCCTATACACTAATGATGAAAATCCTGAAAGTGAATTTAAGAAAACACTCCCATTTACCATTGCAACAAAAAGAATAAAGTATCTAGGAATACACCTACCTAAGGAGACAAAAGACCTATATGCAGAAAATTATAAGACACTGATGAAAGAAATTAAAGATGATACAAATGGAGAGATATACCATGTTCTTGGATTGGAAGAATCAACATTGCGAAAATGACTCTACTACCCAAAGCAATCTACAGATTCAATGCAATCCCTATCAAACTACCACTGGCATTTTTCACAGAACTAGAACAAAAAATTTCACAATATTTCTGGAAACACAAAAGACCCCGAATAGCCAAGGCAATATTGAGAAAGAAAAAAGGAGCTGGCAAAGCAGGCTCTCTGACTTCAGACTATACTACAAAGCTACAGTGATCAAGACAGTATGGTACTGGCACAAAAACAGAAATATAGATCAATGGAACAGGATAGAAAACCCAGAGATAAACCCATGCACATATGGTCACCTTATCTTTGATAATGGAGGCAAGAATATACAGTGGAGAAAAGACAGCCTCTTCAATAAGTGGTGCTGGGAAAACTGGACAGCTACATGTAAAAGAATGAAATTAGAACACTCCCTAACACCATACACAAAAATAAAGTCAAAATGGATTAAAGACCTAAATGTAAGGCCAGACACTATCAAACTCTTAGAGGAAAACATAGGCAGAACACTCTGTAACATAAATCACAGCAAGATCCTTTTTGACCTACCTCCTAGAGAAATGGAAATAAAAACAAAAATAAACAAATGGGACCTAGTGAAACTTAAAAGCTTTTGCACAGCAAAGGAAACCATAAACAAGATGAAAAGACAACCCTCAGAATGGGAGAAAATATTTGCAAATGAAGCAACTGACAAAGGATTAATCTTCAAAATTTACCAGGAGCTCATGCAGCTCAATATCAAAAAGAAAACAACCCAATCCAAAAATGGGCAGAAGACCTAAATAGACATTTCTCCAAGGATGATATATAGATTGCCAACAGACACATGAAAGACTGCTTAACATCATTAATCATTAGAGAAATGCAAATCAAAACTACAATTAGGTATCATCTCACACCAGGCAGAATGGCCATCATCAGAAAATCTACAAACAATTAATGCTGGAGAAGATGTGGAGAAAAGAGAACCCTCTTGCACTGTTGTTGGGAATGTAAATTGATACAGCCAATGTGGAGAACAGTATGGAGGTTCCTTAAGAAACTAAAAATAGAATTGCCATACGATCCAGCAATCCCACTACTGCACATATACCCTGAGAAAACCATAATTCAAAAAGAGTCATGTACCACAATGTTCATTCCAGCTCTATTTACAATAGCCAGGACATTGAAGCAACCTAAGTGTCCATTGACATGAATGGATAAAAAAGATGTGGCACATATATACAATGGAATATTACTCAGTCATAAAAAGGAACGAAACTGAGTTATTTGTAGTGAGGTGGATGGATCTAGAGACTGTCATACATAGTGAAGTAAGTCAGGAAGAGAAAAACAAATAATGTATGCTAACACATATATATGGAATCTGAAAAAAAAAAAGAAAATGGTCATGAAGAACCTAGGGGCCAGACGGGAATAAAGATGCAGACCTACTAGAAAACAGACTTGAGGATATGGAGAGGGGGAAGGGGAAGCTGTGACAAAGTGAGAGAGTGGCATGGACATATATACACTACCAAATGTAAAATAGATAGCTAGTGGGAAGCAGCTGCATAACACAGGGAGATCAGCTCCATGCTTTTTGACCACCTAGAGGGGTGGGAGAGGGAGGTTGGGAGGGAGGGAGATGCAAGAGGGAAGAGATATGGGGATATTTGTATATGTATAGCTGATTCACTTTGTTATAAAGCAGAAACTAACACACCACTGTAAAGCAATTATACTCCAATAAAGATGTTAAAAAAAAAAAAAGATACCATCATTTCTTACCTGGACTCTTGAAATAATATATATATCCTATTTCCATGGCTTTCTTTTTTGAATTTTTTCTTCCTGTCTTATTGAGATCTAATTGACATACAGCATTGTGTAAGTTTAAGGTGTATAGGATAATGATTTGACTTACGTACATCACAAAATGATTATCACAAGTTTACTAAGATTCTGTCATCTCATATAAATATAAAATTAAAGGAATAGAAAAAATTTTCCTTGTGGTGAGAACTCTTAGGATTTACTCTCTTAACAAATTCTATATATAACATACAACAGTGTTAATTATATTTATCATGCTGTAATTATATTCCTAATACTTACTTATCTTGTAACTGAAAGTTTATAATTTTTGACTACTTTCCTCCAATTTTCCCTTCCCTCACCTCCTGCCTCTGGTAACCACAAATCTGATCTCTTTTTCTATGAGTTTGTTTTTGAAGTATAATTGACCTACAACACTATGTTAGTTCCTGTTACACAACACTGTGTTTCAATATTTCTATACATTTCAAAATGATCATCACGATAAGTCTAGTAATCATAGGTCATGATAAAGACATTACATATTTATTGACTATATTCCCCACACGGTACGTTTCATACCCATGATTCATTTATTTTACAACTGAGAGTTTGTACTTCTAAATCTCCCTCACCTATTAATTTCGTCTTCCTGTCCCCGTCCCCTCTGACAACCACCTGTTTGTTCTCTGTATCTGTAACTCTGCTTCTGTTTTATGTTTGTTCATTTGTTTTGTTTTTTTAGATTTCACATATATGTGAAATCATACAGTATTTGTCTTTCTCTGTCTGATTTACTTCACATAGCATGATACACTTAAGGCCCATTCATGTTGTCACAGATGGGAGGATTTCATTCTTTTCTTAGGGCTGAGTAGTATTCCATTGTTATTGTTGTCTTTTTAATAATAGTCATTCTGACAGGTGTGAGGTGATATCTCACTGTGGTTTTGATTTGCATTTCCCTGATGATTAGTGATGTTGATCATGTTTTTGTGTGCTGTTGGCTATCATTATGTCTTCTTTAGAAAAATGTCTATTCAGGTACTCTGCCCATTTTTTAATTAGGTTTTTTTTATGTTGAGATGTATGAGTTATTTGTATATTTTACATATTAACCCCTTATTGGATATATCATTTGCAAATGTCTTCCCCTATTCAGTAGGTGGCCTTTTCATTTTCTTGATAGTTTCCTTCACTGTGCAAAAGCTTTTGAGTTTGATGTAGTCCCATGTGTTTATTTTTGCTTTTGTTTTCCTTGCTTGAGGAGGCACATTCCCCCAAAATATTTCTAAGACCAATGTCAAAAAACGTACTACCTATATTTACTCCCTGAAGTTTTATACTTTCTGGTCTTACATTTAAGTCTTTAAGCCATTTCGAATTTATTTTTGTGCATGGTGTGAGAGAGTAGTCCAGTTTGATTCTTTTGCATGTAGCTGTCCAGTTTTCCCAACACCATTTACTGAAAAGGCTATATTTTCCCTATTGTATATTCCTGCCTGCTTTGTGGTAGGTTAATTGCCCATATAGGTGTGGATTCATTTCTGGGCTCTCTATTCTTTTTCATTGATTTATGGATCTGTTTTTGTGCCAGTACAATACTGTTTTGATGACTGTAGTTTTAGAATCAGGTAGTATGATACCTTGAGCTTTGTTCTTTCTCAAGATCATTTTGGCTATTTAGGGTCTTTTGTGTTTCCATACAAATTTTAAAATTATTTTTTCTAGTTCTGTGAAAAACGCCATTGGTTGTTTGCGTTAGTTAGTATGGTCTTTTTAACAAAATTAATTCTTTCAACCAATTAATATGGCATATCTTTCCATCTGTTTGTGTTGTCTTCAATTTCTTTTATCCATGTCTTATAGTTTTCCAAGTTTTCACTTCCTTAGTTAGATTTATTCCTAGGTATTTTATCCTTCTTGATGTGATTGTAAATGGGATTGTTTTCCTAATTTCCCTTCTGATAGTTCATTGTTAGTGCACATAAATGCAACGGATTTCTGTATATTAATTTTCTACCCTGCAACTTTACCAAATTCACTGATGAGTTTTAGTAGTTTCTTGGTGCATCTTTAGGATTTGTACTAAAGTAGATACCATGTCATCAGCACACAGTGACAGTTTTACTTCTTCCTTTCCAATTTGGATTTCTTTTATTATTTTTCTTGTCTGTTTGCTGTGGCTAGGACTTCCAATACTACGTTTAAAAAAGTGGCAAGAGTGGGCATCCTTGTTTTGTTCCTGATCTTAGAGAAAATGCTTTCAGCTTTTCACCATTGAGTATGATGTTAGCTGTGGGCTTATCATATATGGCCTTTATTATGTTGAGACACTTTCCCTCTATACCCACTTCATTGACAATTTTTATCACAAGTGGATGTTAAATTTTGCCTAAAGCTTTTTCTGTATCTATTGAGACAATCAAATGATCCTTTTCTTCAATTTGTTAATGTCATGCATCATATTTGATTGATTTGTAGATACTGAACCATCCTTGAATCCCTGGGGTAAATCACACTTGATCATGGTGTATGATCCTTGTAATGTATCATTGCATTTGGCTTGCTAATATTTTGTTAAAGATTTTTGCATGTATGTTCATCAGTGATATAGACCTGTAATTTTATTGTTTGTGATATCTTTGTATGGTTTTGGTATCAGGGTAATGCTTGCCCTACAGTTGCTAAAATGTGAAATTTACAATAACTAAAAGTAATGCAGGTCTGCTGCAACAGTTAAGAGAGAGCAATTAAACAGCACTGATCACTGCAAACATAAGAACCTGGTAGATGATAAATTTAATATTTCATACTAGTGAGAATATAATGGAAAATTCTAATTTTCAAATTAACCTCATCCATAATACTCTGGCTTCAACCTCATTGCTAAAATACATTGTCTGTGAAATATGCAGTAAATGAGTTTCACATATAGTGCTACCTTTGTAATCTTGTTCTGGAATCCTTTTCTCATTCCATCAAAGAAACTGCTCCATAATGTTTACTTTTACACACTTCTAATTTTAAAAATTATGTGTATTAAATGTGGAAAACTGTACTAGTGGTCATCATTATTCAGTTCATCTCTATTTCCTGTGCACACAGGAAATGACACTTCCCACCATTTTACCATTAATGGAGCCATCAACCACTTCTGACCAGTGGAATGTAATTGGAAGTGACTTTTTCTTTTTTTTTTTACTGCCTAAGGCAGTAAAAAGCCCCTGCATGAAGGTCCAGCCATTTCTTTTCCTGCTATAGTGACCTGGCAGCCTTGTGCTGAGAGGATGGAGCACAAAAGTGGAAGCACACTGGATCTCTAGGTCATTGCTTGAAAGTCCCCTTGGGAAAAAGCTATTAGACACATAGAAGACCTGGTAAAAGCAAGAAATAAACTTTTAATTTGTTAAGCCCTTGTAATTTTGATTTAATTTGTTACTAAATTATAGCACAGCCTCTCCTGGTGAATACATTAGATAATTCATTTTATGGTGAGACTATATAATCTCTGGTACATTTTCTTTCAGTGGTACACAAAGATGCAGTTATTTGTACAGTCATGATTGAAAAAAGAATCTTTAAAAAAATCTCTCAGCTTAATTGCTGAGAGATGCTAAAAATACTTTTACTTTTATCCAACTCTATAGTCATTCACCCACCCTGGATAATTTATTCAAATATAGTACTATGTTCTCAAATCTGCAGGAGCAATGTTTCCCCTCCCTCTCCACAAGTCTTCCAACAGAACTTGCTGACAGAGAAATGCATTTCAGTTTATCACCATCCTCATTATTTTTCATATATGATTTCAGCCAACTTTGCTGTGGCAAAGAAGTAAGTATTTCCCTATTGATGTCTCTTTGTTTTCTCCTATTAGGGAAGAAAATTTCAACAGATGACTCTAAATATTTATCAAATTCACTGAAAAATTTAAAGTAATGGACTGAGATTCACATAAATTTAAACATTACTTTAAAAAGCTGTAGGATTTGTTTTCATATTCTGCATGCTTGGAGGTTGTATGTTTTAAATTCTGAGTGTTTTTCAGACAAATCACAATGGTTTCATGTATATGGCATCTCAACATCCCATATACACTTTAGGTGAAGTTTATCCTTAAGTCTTTCAGACAATTTCAACATTTTTGCCTGATTTCTAGTCTGATCTGTTTGGATTGTGATCATTTTAGTCACAGAATGTGTGTGATAATGACCCTGTATTGTAGTTTGTGTTTCTTTTATTAGTAGTATTATTTTCATATCATAGTTTACTTGGACAAATCATTTTTAAGATACTTATCTTTTATGTGAGATTTCATTCAGTTATAATTAGATAATGTAACCCATAAATCCATCTCACCAAGAGTATGTAAGTTTAAATACATGACAATATGCTGAAATTGAACAAATGAATAAAGATGCCACATCAAGCCTTCTGCACTGGTGGAACTGCACGTGGCAAAGAGTAAAGGGTGAGAATTATTAGAACCTCTTTCTTTCTCAATCACTCAGTTTCCTCTAATATAGACAAGAGGAACAAAATAAACCAATTTCCAGTTCTTTCTTAATCTAGAAGTGGCCATGTGACACTGTTCTAACCAATTAGATATAACCAAACCTGGAGAGAGTATCTCTTCCAAGATAACCCCTTGTTAGATGGATTTTCATTCTTGGTCTTTCCTTTACTTTAAGCTAGGAATGTGGGTGTAATGCTCTAAGAAGCAGCAACCATCTTCCCTGAGAGTGAGAGACCTCAAGTATCAACTAGTAAGTGTCAACATGTGGACTATGATCTAGAAACGTCTGATTCCAAAACCGAAATGCTCTTAATCACTTTGGTACACCACCTCACCACAGCTGGAATGAAAGGAGCTAGCTTCCAGGGAAGGAGAGGATTTCAGAGAAAAGAAGAAAAACAATAGCAATGAGGAGTTAAGAATGATAAACTGGGTAGGACAATAAGATTTTAGGAGAATAAGGAGTTTCCACAACACAAGGCAAAAAAGGAACTCATGTCCTCCAGACATTTGTGGAGGTAGGGTATTATGATGAAGTATATTTAGTATTAAATATGACACATATAAATCAACTTTGTAGCATTAGACTCTAATGGTTGGTGATATTGTAACAAAAATGGAGATTGTTAAATGCTTTTTGTACTGTGGGATTTTTCTGAAGTCCATGGAGTAGGTAAAGAAAAGGGTGGTTAACATATTTTGACATTTTGGCAAGATTTTTTCTACTTGTTTAAGAGGCAAGATTTCACATGTTCTAGCATCAGATCCCTGGATAGGAGCCTATTTTATATATTATGTTTTTTATTGAAGCTCAAGTTTGTTCTCAACTTTTTCCATTTTATACAAACAATTTCCATATTGTAAAAATTTAACACTACAATATTGCCTATAAAAATAATTAAAACCATTGGGCCTCATTGCATAGAATTTACATTTTTAGAAGAGTTTTTTTTTTTTTTTTTCTATTGAACAAGTCTTGTACTTCAGAGAGACTTGTGGGAACAGACTATTTTTGAAACTTTAATTATACTGGCTTGAATACAGCAGGGTTCATAGGCAAAATTACTGAGAAATTAAACTTGAAGGTCAGTTGGAGTCAGGCTCTAATCTAATTGAATAGGTCCTGGAATTGAAGAGGACCATGGAGTTCAGGGTGGGGATTTGATGGTTTCAATCTATGGAATCAGAATGGAAAGATGGTAGCTTATTCAACAAATACTTGTTGAAAATCTACAACTGTATAATACATTTGCAATTTTTGTATCAGGAATTAAGCTTACATTTCCTATACTTTACTGAGTATTTTTCAGATATTCCACAATGTAATAAAATCTTGTTTTTAATAAGTTTGCAACCAACTCCTTCTACAATCCCTCTATGCCTGAGCAGTGATGACCAGAAAATGGAAGCTCTTCCAATCAAGACAGAAATGAGGAGAAATATGGAGAACAAGGCTCTTTGTGGAAAATTCCCTGTCATTAGTTTCATGAAGCTGGATTTTGAGCACTACTAATAGGAACACCGCTGCCAAGCTGAATATCATGGCACATGGGCAGATTTTGAAAGGCGTCCAGACTGAAAACCTCTTAGGAATTTGTAGCTGGTAGTTAGCACCCGGTGTTATAGTCTGACACACACTCAGAGTCTGGTCATGATGTGCTCTCTGCTGCATTTACCATTTTGTCTGTGCCAGATACCAAAGTGGAAAATAAAAGTAGAATAAACATTTCTATAATCCGATTATGGCAGTTTAAACCAGGTGGATCTACTTCGAGTTTGAAACACAGAAACTTTCAAAAATTCTTTCCCTTTCACTATAAAGATTTCTCAACCTCAGCACTATTAACTTTTGAGCTGGATAATTCTTTGCTATGAGGGGCTGTCTATGCTATGCATTATAAGACATTTAGCAGCATCCCTGGCCTCTACCCACTAGAATCCAGTAGACTTCCTCCCCAGTCATGTCCATCAAAAAAACATCTGTAGACACTTCCAAATGTACCCTGAGGACAAAATTTCCTTCCCCTGACCTCTGCCCAGTTGAGAACCACTGCTCTATTTAGAGATTCAACCTATGCTGAAATATTGCAAATGACTCTGTGGTCCACAGTACCAAGAGAACATGGGGGGCATATAGAATAAGGGTTCAGAAAAAGCCATTCTGTTTGACAGTGTGCACATCATAGGGGATGGAAAGATATGATTCTGGCAGAGTGAGAGTAATGTAGACTACACTCAAGGTCTGAGAGAAAGAGAGACGTGATTTTTTTTAAAGTAGAAATTGGCTGCTTTTTCTGCAAGTTGGCATGAAGGGAGAGAAATAGGCTGATAGTTGGCAGGCCTCAGTGCCTCACTGAAAGGTGTACTGAACAGATAGATATGTGTTTTTTTGTTTAACTTAGGACTTTTTTTTCCCCTCCAGGATACAGACAGCTGAGAAGGTTTGGAGTCAGGAAAGAGTTAATAGAACAGAGAAAGAATGAAGGCAGACATAGAAAAAGGAAACATAGGTAGAAGCAAAAGCCCAGGGGGAGTAATGGGAGCTGGAGGGCGTCCCAGAAGGAGGATAATGACAGAGGAGACAGAATTACATAGCTGGAAGAATTTGGAATCCAGAACTAGACTATGGGACTTTTAATTCTGGGTGTATCATTTTTGAGATGTGTGACCTTGAAGATTTTTTTAGCCTCTTAAAGTTTCCATTTTCTCATATGCAAAATGGAGATCATAATAACTCCCAAGCTTGAAGGTTCCTAGGATATGAAAATGTGATAATGTCTGTAAAGCATGTGACACAGGGCCTGCCCTAAAGAGAAAATCTGTAGAACAGTACTGAGGGTATTATGGGGCACCAAGGACCACACAGACTCTATGTGTGTGGCTTCCACATTGACTGTGAGGGTCTTTTGCGGTCCAGGTGCAGTGAAGGTCAACGGCAAGATATGGACATGACCCAGCGGGCACAATATAAAGGAGGAGGAAGATTAAAAGGCTTAGCAGGACCATAGGCCCAGGCTGAGCCAATAATCACCAACTTTCTTAACGAATATCTGAAATGGGTGAACAGAGGAGGAATTCAATGGCTAATCTGCCAGGAACATTGGCAAGCAAGAGAAAGGACAGGTAGAAAGCTGTGAAAAGTGCAGGAATGGAGACACCCAGGCCAAGATCTTAGCAGGAGAGCAGGCAGGAATGCTACATGATTCTGTGGTCTAGGTGCTGTCCATATCGCCAGAGCATACGTTCTCTATAGGGGTGGGGCTTTGTGTTGAAATCACAGCCTTTAAATGGAATCTCTCCCATGTAACTGCTCAATAAATACCAGATGAGTGAACAATAGGATTGAAGAATAAATGAGGGAAATCAATAACTTCTTTTCTGAAGTGAACTCTTGTTTCAAACCTTTTGAGGCAATTAAGGTTTATTTTTAACAATGAGTTACAAATTGTATTGGGAAATTTTATGTATCGACTTGACTGGGACTTGGAGTATGCAGATATTCCGTCAAACATTCTGGTGTCTGTGCAGATGTTTCTGGATTTGATTATCATTTGGATCAGCAGACTGAGTAAAGTAGATTGTCTTCTTTAATGTGGGAGACCCACACCCAATCAGTTGAAGGCCTGAATAAACAAAAAGGCTGACCCTCCCATGAGAGAGAGAACTCTTCCTGCCTGACTGACTGAGCTGGGATATTGGTCTTTTCCCACCTTTGGACTTAAACTGAAAAATCAGTTCTTGTTGGGTCTCAAGCCTACCATTCTGGACAGGAACTTACACCATCATCAGCAATCCTGATTCTCAGGTCTATGTATTCCAACTGGAACTATATCACTTCAGACAGGCTGGAATCTGGGACCTGGGACCCTTTGCTGCAGTGTTTGCACCTGGACAAACATCTCCTCGAGCAACAAAATACAAAGACACTCTAAGGGACTAAAAATAGCTGCATGTATATACCACTGGGGAAAATCATGGACAAAAAGTTACAAAAAAGACCAAAAACCCAACTGCCACTTCTGAAGAGTCGGGAGCAAAAACATGGTACCAGGAGCAAAAGCAGGGTACTGCGCATGCCCCCTGCACATAACACCACTAAAGGGGTGGGCAAACCACCTAAGCCACACCTCTGGTCCCACCCCTGGACCCACCCCTACCCTCACCCCATATAAGGAACCAGCTCACCACCTCCCCCAGCAAGCGAGTGACCAAGGAAACTTGTTACTTGTTTTTGCTCCTCCCTGCTGCAGCAGGAGCCCAAAAAAAGCCTTGCCAGAATTTCTTTTCTGACCTCTTTTCAATTTCTATTGATTAGGGAAGGCCAAGAACCCTGGTCAGTAACACAGTGACTCTCTCAGGTCTCCAACTTGCTAGATGCAGATCTCCATGAGCAATCCCTTATCATAAATCTCTTCCCATGTGTATATCTTGTAGGTTCTGTATCTCTGGAGAACTGTGACTAATACACATATTTTTCCTAGTGTTAATTACTGTATATTTGTCTTAGTTCTTTCATTAGACCAAAAATTCTTCAAGATGACTGTAACTTCTTAATTTTTATATTTGCTGTCTCATTGTACCTTATTCTCAATATCCAAGTACTACAGACATTTATAGAATTAAAATCTATTTGAAGGCAATGATAGTGAAAAAAACATTGCAAACCTGTGATATCAGATTGGCTGGAGGGTCATAATTGGGTTCAGTATTTCTTCACCCTGAATCCATGCATACATTCTTGAGGATTTTTGAGATGAGGATTTTTTTTTTAATCTGTAGTTTTTATTTTGTTGATAATCTAAATTAATATTTTATCAATTATAAAAATAAACTTGTTTTTTGAGGTGATAATGCACAATTGAAATATATTTTGATACTCTGAGCTCATAAGTCAGTGCTTCTCTGAGTTAGGCTTTTAATTCATATTAAAAGAAATTACTCTATTATTCAAATTGAAGAAAATATTTTTTGGGGAAGAACCCTGGGCTGAATACCAGGACAGCAGGGTCTAGCCCTGGCTCTGCTAACAACATTTGTCAAATCACTCAAGACATCAATTATGCTACCCATAAAATAAGGTTTTTGAAGTTTATTGATTTCTGAGTTTCCCCCTCAGCTCTAAACGTCCATGTTTCTAAGGCTATTGAAGTTAGCAGGGGAAGAGGAAGACAATAAAAATGTGAACAAGATTGTACAAATTTCAAGAAAGGTGAAAATGGTACCTAAAAGCAGTGAAAACAAGCATATATCAAGTATTGCCTTTTTTTAAAACTGTATTTAGAGAATATATATGTCAGGCATTTGGGATTCATCAGTATACAAATCAAAATCCCTGCCCTGAGGAAGCTTGCAATGAGGACAGTCTTCAATAAATGAGTAAGTGGGTTAAATAGAAAATAAACAAGTAAATAAATAAATGAATTAATATATAGTATGGAAAATACTTGTGCTTCAATGGAAAATGATGCACTGTCAAGAGGATATCCCTCCAGTTTATCTGCTTTTAATCATTCATCATCTTTCAGTAACTGTAGTTCTATAAATTGTAGACAACTGATAGCAATGCAAAATTATTCTTGTACACTTGCAAATTCTGTCCCATCTAGTAGAGGTACAGTCGACTTCCCCATTTCCTTCCACTCCCCCTGCCAAAAAAGTCAGTTTCATCTCCATTTGCAAATTCATTTCAATATGCCTGATCTACAAATTTGTCTGATTTACAGGTTGTCTTTTTTTTTTTTTTTAACGTCTTTATTGGAGTATAATTGCTTTACAACGTTGTGTTAGTTTCTGTTGTATAACAAAGTGAATCAGCTATAAGTATACATATATTCCCATATCCCCTCCCTCTTGCATTTCCCTCCCACCCTCCCTATTACAGGTTGTCTTTTGAAATGGTTATAACACTGTATGGAGTAGAATAGAATCTTTAAATATTTATTTTTATGTCTTTCTGAGGGTTATAATTTTACCTTTTTGTGAAAGTCACCTTTTAACAATGGTTAAAGTCTATGAAGGAAATAAGCCAGGTTAGTGAGACATAGAGGGATGAAGCTGGAGGAGGGGTTGGATAGCTTTAGACCTCTGGTCAGGAAAGACCTCTTAGAGGATGGAACCAATGAGTTGAGAGCTGACTGATGAAAGGATCACCTCTCAAAGGCCTGGAGAATGATCATTCCAGGAAAAGGCAGCAAGAGGGGCAATGGTCCTGGACTGAGAATTTCTTTGGTGTGTTCAAGCTTCCAGAAGAAGGCCAGCATGTGTGGCTGGCACATACTGAGCAAAGGGAATAGAGTACGAGATAGAGATAGGTAGGCAAGTGTCAGATGTTTAGGGTATAAAAAGCCTTGATAGTATGTTTGATTTTTATTCTCAGTGCAATTAGAAAGACATAGAAATGATTTGGATTCTATTTTTAAATAACTTTCTATGACCAAGACACTTGACTTACCACTTTATGAGCATTACTTCAGTCGGTCCTCACACTAATTCTATGGAATAGGGATTATTACTTTACCCACCTCACAGATGAGGAAAATGAGGCTCAGAGGGTAAGTGCACAATTAATACCTACAAGGTAATGATTGCTATTCATCGATGTAAATAACAAGTATTTCTATTGTCAACTGTTCGTACAATGATTGTGATTAAGCTGTGAATAAGCTCAATCATAATCAACAGTACTTTTCTGAACCATTACACTGAATTAAGTTTTGTAGGTTTACTTTACAGAGTTTCTTATCCTCTCTTTTCAGATTATTTTCTGGCTCTGCTTTCAAGAATTATTTGAAAAGTAAAATTTGATTGTGAGTTTGAGTTAATACCAGTAATGAGTCAATGCTGGCTGTGAGGACTTTGTAAACTTATCTAGCTTCTACATTGTTTCTATGGGTTTTTATTTGTGCATCTAATGGAGCATACAGTAGCTTTCATTTTGTCTTAAACACAGAAGATATTTAATTGCCATAATTACATAATACACTTAAACTGATATGTTTTTCAGACCTACCTACTATATCAACAGCCAATAAAAATACAATATGTCTCATGTTTGTGATAGCTTTTAGGTTGCATTTGCAATATGATGACTATAATAATGACCTGGTCCTTTTTTTTACAATTTAGTGAATCTATTAAAAATCTTATCATTCACATTGATACTTCACTGTTTAAAGCTTACAATATTCTCATTATTGGAGTAGGGAAATAGCATTTGGGAGAAAAAATCAGTGAATCAGCAAGTAAAATCCTTCCGATGAGTTGTGATGAGACTTGTCAATATCTTCAATCTCTTTAGCTTGATACATTAACTTTTCAGTAATTGTAATCCTTTCTCATGATGTTCTTCTGCTTTTACTGTCATGATCAGTTTCACTTTCTTTTCTTAGCTAGGCTAGTTTACTGTGTACCCAACTTAGATGCTTTTCCATCTCAAAATTCAGATGATTTTGCCAAGCAAGACAATAGCAACTTGGACACACACTGAAATGAACCACCAGTGGTTTGTCTGAAGAAGTAGAATGACTATTT
The DNA here is from genome assembly GCF_039906515.1 of Pseudorca crassidens. Taxonomy (NCBI): domain Eukaryota; kingdom Metazoa; phylum Chordata; class Mammalia; order Artiodactyla; family Delphinidae; genus Pseudorca; species Pseudorca crassidens. Next base: position 39,369,112 of record NC_090296.1, on the reverse strand, counting down.
TGTGAGAACATTTCTCCCTGAGTCCCCTGAATCATTGAGTTTGGCTGCATCTCAATTTTTCTTTCAGCAGAAATGGAGAAAAGGAAAAAACTGGGATGACTAGCTAAGCAAAACACAAGCTGCTTAAAGACTAAAGAAGCACAAAGGCTATTTCAGGAAGGGCAGTCAACTGGAAGTCTGGAGTCAAAAACTATCAGCTTGTTGGATTAGAAAGGTTTAGGAATTTAGACTTTACAAGAGAAAATAAAACTACACCAGTCTTCGTGTGTGTGTTGATATAGTTACACTCGTGCATTTTACCTTTATTTTAAATAGATCTTCCAAGCAGATGGTCATGTTTGAGCAGATACCTTCCACACCCACAGTTGTACTGTGAGAAACAAAAATAAAACACTAAGCATATTAAAATGTGTAAATATTTTCTCCTACTGAGTTTGTTAGCTGAGTATTTCATTTGTACATTGCTCCTGCTTTAGCCCAGTAGTTTTATTCTCTTAATTCTGCATTTTACTTCAGGTTGGGCAGAATGCCTCTGAGGGGAAAGCAGCTGAACTCCCTGGACTCCCAGGTTGCCCTAGTGAAGGAATGCTTTTATTGCTTGCCCAAGTTTAAAAAACGCTGCTCGTTAAGCCTAAGAGATCAGAATACTGTCCTTAAAAAGCCCCGAAATAGGGCGCCCTACATCACATATGCTCTGCAAATAACCCTTGGAGGAAAATAATCAAATGGAATAGCTTTTTTCTTGTAAATCAAGCAGTATGGTTAAGGAAAAATAGCGACTGTTCTTCTGATCAGACCTTGAAAGCTTTTATTGACTACCTTATTCTACACATAGGAGCTATTGTATAAATTAAAATATCCATAATTAGGGATCCTTTTTAGGGAAAAAAAGCCTACTTACAGTTTAGCAACCACTTAACATTAGGATATAAGAAGTTCCATTAAACACATCAAATAATGATAGGAAGACGTTATAGATTGAGTCAAAACAGTTAACTGTAGGTTAGAAGTTCACTTTGTAAGGTCAGATCAATAAATATATTGCTTATTTTCAAGGTGGCAGGAAGAGTTACAACTGTCATTTTCCTTATATACTGAACATTTAACATGACTAATTACTAACAGTCATTTTTCAAAATGTTTAATGCACTGATGAATTGTTAACATATTTTAAGTGTTTGTTACTTAATGGATTTTTGTAGGGCTCTGACATTGCCTGAGTCTAACACCGGTTATATAGCTTCTTTTGAAAGTTAATGGAGCAGAAGGATGGAATTCAATTACATGGAGAGAAATATAACAAAGAGAGAAGAAAGGAGAAAATACTAGCCTTTCAGAAGCACATACTGGAAAAACATCTTATGGCCTTTTATCGTTTTGACATGCATTTTATTTTTTATTTTTTTAAAATCATTAGATTCTCAGTCATTATATTGTTACACAACTCTTACTTATTCTAGGCTTCCAAATAGCCTGGACTATTAATAGTCACTTTAAATATACCTGTGACTTTAAATATAGCTTAGAACTGCAGTCCTGAAATCCACGGAAACTGCTTTTTACTCTAAACTCTGTTGCAACATAATCAGGACCTATATTGTATAACCAAGCAAAAAACCTGAAGACAATGAGATGAGACAAAGAGACACACGAGGGCCAAATTGCCTTGGGTTCTCAGGATGGCCAGCAAAACTGTCCACAGCTTCTTGCTCTGTTAATGAACCTTGATGTATCCCTGGGGTGGAAAATCAGGACAATCCCTATCCTAGAACTATCTATTATCCACCAAATAGCTTTCTCTGCTTCTCTTTAAAGTGATAAAATGTCCAACTTTAAATTTAAAAAAAATTAATAATAAAACTACCATATGATCTAGCTATTCCACTTCTCAGTATTTATCCAAAGAATACAAAAACACTACTTTGAAAAAATATATGCATCCCTATATTCATCACATTATTATATACAATAGCCAAGACATGGAAACAACCTAAGTGTCCATTGATAGATGAATGGATAAAGAAGTAATGGTATATATATGCAATGGAATATTACTTAGCCATAAAAAAGAATGAAATCTTGCCATTTGGGAGAACATGGATGGATCTTGAGGGTATTATGCTATATGAAGTAAGTCAGACAGAGAAAGACAAATACCATATGATTTCACTCATATACAGAATGTAAAAAAACAAACAAAATAAATGAACAAAGCAAACCAAACACATGGATAGAGCTCAGAGTAGTGGTTACCAAAGGGAACGGGTGGAGGGGAGGTTGAAATGGGTAAAGGGGATCCAGGGTAAGATGATAAATGGAAACTACTTTTTGGTGGTGAGCATGCTATAATATATACAGAAGTAGAAATATATTGTTGTACACATGAAACTTACATAATGTTATAAACCAGTTACCACAATAAAAAGTATGATGAAACAAAAGAAGTTACTTAGGCAGCTTCCAGAATTCTCTGTTCATCAATATATTTACTAGCAAAACTCTTATTGATTGATCAAGCACAAAAATCAAGACTGAACTTAAAACTCAAATTGCTTACAATGAACTGATGAAACTTAGAGCCTGTTTTATGAATAACAAAAGGCCTCTCCCATGGAAATGGTAGCTTATGTTTATGTGAGCTTTAACATTTTTGAAGTAGTTCTACACTGTATTCAACTTGATTCTTTTTTTTTTTTTTTTTTTTTTTTTTTGCAGTATGCAGGCCTCTCACTGTTGTGACCTCTCCCGTTGCGAAGCACAGGCTCCGGACGCACAGGCCCAGTGGCCACGGCTCACGGGCCCAGCCGCTCCACGGCATGCGGGATCTTCCCAGATCGGGGCACGAACCCCTGTCCCCTGCATCGGCAGGCAGACTCTCAACCACTGAGCTACCAGGGAAGCCCTCAACTTGATACTTATACCTGTCAGAATAGGATAGCTTTTGTTGTAAGGACAAACCACACCAACATACCATTGGCTTAAAACAATTAATGCATATTCTTGCTACTTGTTTATCATTGAGTCATCTGGGGAGGGAGTTTTGCCCTATATCATCCACACTCAGGGACTCAGACTAAGGTGATCTATCTCTGTGTTTCCAAGATTACAAAGGTGGGAAAAGGGAGTATGGTGACTGGTGTGCTTATTCTTAAGGTACCTGCTTGAAAGTGACTCATAACACTTCTGAACATAGATTATGGGTCAAAGCAAGTCACACAATCCCTCCTAACTTCAAAAGAAGAAAGTTTAATCTTGCTTTGTGTCTAGAAAGAAAAGAACTTGAATGTTTAGATGAGATCAGTGACTATCATATTCATCTTTACATCTCTATGAGGAAATATAACCAGTAAGGCAAAGCCATGGAAACCAGGAAGATTTTTCTAAAGATGGTATCTAGCAAAAGAATGGAAAGTGACCCATATGTGGCAATGCTTTTCCTTTTTGTTCATAAATATCTTCCACTCACCATGCCCCAATGCCTAAAATTTCATTCGTCACCTCTTTAGGCTAAGCAATGCCTTGCTTAAAAGGCCAATACCTTTCCTAACCTATTGGTGTTCCAGTTATCAAAAGACGATGGGAGGATGGTCTTCAAGATGGACAGGGTTTCCTGAGTGCAGCATGGTAGGTAATGAGGTCTCTATGACTCTTGCAGTATGGTGGGGTGTGGAGGATAGGGGTTAAAAGGCTCTTTTTATTGAAAGGCATGACAGTCTATATATATTTCCTGGGATAGGATCTCTGTAGACATTTTTACAGATAATACACAGTGAAGGAGTTAAGCTACATGTCTCCTGAAGTTGTAATTCTCAGAACTGTAAAGAGCAACTTAAAGGCAAAATAAGAATTAAACAGATGATGTATTTAAACTGTGAACTTTATAAAAATGCAAAGAGAGACTGAGAATTTCCTTGAAATTGCTGTCCTAGCACTATCCAGGTAATTGACTATCCCAGTGAAGGTCAATTTAGAACACCGAAATTCAGAATCAGAACCATGGAAGAAGAGACATCTGATGAGATGAGGAGACACATTTCTCCTAAATACACTGAAGTAGCCTTAGACAGAAAGAACTGGAAGGTGACACCAAAATCATTCTGCATATTTTTTGCTTGACATATGTATGTACTTTCTTATGTTAACAAGGTGCTTTGGTGCTCTTGGTCATGAAACTTTTTTGAAGCCCTCATGAAGTCTCATATCAACTTCTGATTTTTTTTTCTTCTAGTGTTCTCATAAAACATTAGCATATTTTCAATCCATAACTTTATTCATTCTTTTTGTTCAAAAGCTCCAATGGAAAGATACAAGTGGCTTTAGGCAAGTCATATATTATGGTGATAATTTTCCTTGCTTAAATTAAGAAGTACTAAAATATATCATAATTTTAAAATATGAAGGATTTTGCTCGAGTTTTTCATGAATTGGTGGCTTCAGGCTGATTTTTATATTCAGGGTATTCCAAATAATTGAAATTTTAAATTGTTGAAAACAAACTAAAAAGTTATAATGATTTTTTTTAATACTAATTGCAGTGTTTGCTTCTAAAATACGTGATAATAAAATGAGTGTTTTCTTCCTTTTTTATCTTACTTTTTCCCATTTAAGAATAAGTACTTAAATCGATCTATCCTATTAAAATTTACTATTCAATTCCTTAATATTAATTCAGTATACACCTTTTAGTCATTAAGCTTTTATTCTGATTTCCAGTTTCTAAATTTGCAAAGTATTTTGTAATAAAGTTTGAAAAGAAATTGCCTAACTTTATTGTTTTACTATTTATGCTGTATTTTTATTATCAAAAAAAAACTATTTACTATTTACAAAGATGTATTGTACAACACACACAGGGAATATAGCCAATATTTTGTAATAAGTATAAATGCAAAGTAACCTTTAAAAATTGTATTAAAATTTTTGAAAATTAAAAAAAAATTTACTATCTTACAAGCTACTTTACAAAAATTAGAATATATTAAAAAGATCCATTGCTGAAATATATTTGTACCTTTTTACATTAGTGGCAGCCTTATTCTGAATTCCTATATAAAAATCAGGAGACACTACTTCATGCACTCTTTTGGCACACTGCTCACTGAAGTCGGAAGCCCACCAGGATTTGAGTTCTGGCTTTGCCTCTTACTAGCTTTCAGACCTAAGCCTAGTCATTTAGCAGCTCAGCTATGACATGCATCAAAAGGAAATAATATCTGTCCTGCTTTCCTAGTTTTTGTGTGGTGAAAATTAAATAAGTTTAAAATCATGAAAAATACTTTGACAATTCTAAAGGGTTATAGAAGCTTAAATAATTAATATCACTGTTGAATTATTATATATGTTTCCCTACCCTTTGGAGTAAAGAATTAACTTTAATTATAATGAGAATTAGAAATATTACTAAAAGATTTAGTTTATTTTTGTGGCAGTTGAAAGTCTTAAAGATTATAAATGCCAACATGCTGTCATGTGTAGATTATTTGCTATCTTGTTTATATTATGTGTTCTTACTGAGTTTATAAGACATGATTACCTGTGTTAAGGGAAACAAAATCAAATTTCTTGTTTCATATACAATTTAGGACCTAAAAATACGCATACTTTGATAACAATCTCTTCTCAATCCTGGAGTAAAATTGATTTCTTTATGCAGAGCTAAAGAAATAGCGAGATGAACTGGCAAACAGGATAAAGATGATATGTTTAAATTGAAACAAGGGAGGCCAGGTGACTGATACGGTGGATTCATATCAATCTTCTTCAAGATACTTAGGTGTGATTGGTTCATTCCAAGAATCTAATCCAGGGGATTCCCTGGTGGCACAGTGGTTGAGAGTCCACCTGCTGATGCAGGGGACATGGGTACATGCCCCAGTCCAGGAAGATCCCACATGCCGCGGAGCGGCTGGGCCCATGAGCCATGGCTGCTGGGCCTGTGCGTCTGGAGCCTGTGCTCCGCAACAGGAGAGGCCACAACAGTGAGAGGCCCGCATACAGAAAAAAAAAAAAAAAGAATATAATCCAGGAAGAAATGTAACTGAATCAAAGTACATATGAGAAAATTTCTCAGAGATCAAAAAGGCAAGTTTAATATAAGGACAGAATTTGTTTGCAGATAGATTTTTTAAAATCCAAATCTCAGAAATATGTGAAGTGCTAAATGAACTGATAGGGAGGGAGACTGGTTCAAGATGGCGGAGTAGAAGGACATGCTCTCACTCCCTCTTGCAAGAACACTGGAATCACAACTAACTGCTGAACAATCATTGACAGGAACACACTGGAACTCACCAAAAAAGATACCCCACATCAAAAGACAAATGAGAAACCACAATGAGATAGTAAGAGGGGCGCAATCACAGTAAAATCAAATCCCATAACTTCTGGGTGGGTGCCTCACAAACTAGAGAACACTTATACCACAGAAGTCCACCCACTGGAGTGAAGTTTCTGAGCCACATGTCAGACTTCCGAACCTGGGGGTCCAGCAACGGGAGGAGGAATTCCTAGAGAATCAGACTTTGAACGCTAGTGGGATTTGATTGCATGACTTTGACAGGACTGGGAAAACAGAGACACCCCTGTAGTAGGGCACACACAAAGTAGTGTGCGCATAGGGACCCAGGGGAAGGAGCAGTGACCCCATAGACATTGAACCAGACCTACCTGCTAGTGTCGGAGAGTCTCCTGCAGAGGCAGGGGGTGGCTGTCTCTCACCGTGAGGACAAGGACACTGGCAGCAGAAGTTCTGGGAAGTACTCCTTAGCGTGAGCCCTCTCAGAGTCTGCCATTAGCCCTACCAAAGAGCTCAGGTAGGCTCCAGTGCTGGGGTACCTCAGGCTAAAAAACCACCAGGGAGGGGATTCAGCCCCACCCATCAGCAGACAAGCAGATTAAACTTTTACTGAGCTCTGCCCACCAGAGCAACAGTCAGCTCTACCCACCACCAGTCCCTCCCAACAGGAAACTTGCACAAGCCTCTTAGATAGCCTCATCCACCAGAGAGCAGACGGCAGAAACAAGAACTACAATCCTGCAGCCTGTGGAACAAAAACCACATTCACAGAAAGATAGACAAGACGAAAAGGCAGAGGGCTATGTACCAGATGAAGGAAAAACAGAAAACCCCAGAAAAATAACTAAATGAAGTGGAAATAGGCAACCTTCCAGGAAACTAATTCAGAATAATGACAGTGAAGATGATCCAGGACCTCGGAAAAAGAATGAAGGCAAAGATCGAGAAGATGCAAGAAATGATTAACAAAGATCTAGAAGAATTAAAGAACAAACAAACAGAGATGAACAATACAATAACTGAAATGAAAACTACACTAGAAGGAATCAATAGCACAATAACTGAGGCAGAAGAACGGATAAGTGACCTGGAAGACAGAATGGTGGAATTCACTGCTGCAGAACAGAATAAAGAAAAAAGAATGTGATTCCCTGATGGTGCAGTGGTTGAGAGTCCGCCTGCCGATGCAGGGGACACGGGTTCATGCCCCGGTCCAGGAAGATCCCACATGCCGTGGAGTGGCTGGACCCATGAGCCATGGCCGCTGAGCTTGCGTGTCTGGAGCATGTGCTCCACAACGGGAGAGGCAACAACAGTGAGAGACCTGCATACCACAAAAAAAAAAAAAAAGAATGAAAAGAAATGAAGACACCTTAGAGACCTCTAGGACAACATTAAATGCAACAACATTCACATTATAGGGGTCCCAGAAGGGGAAGAGAGAGAGATAGGACCGAAGAAGATATTTGAAGAGATTATAGTCTAAAACTTCTCTAACATGGGAAAGGAAAGAGCCACCCAAGTCCAGCAAGCACAGAGAGTCCCATACAGGATAAACCCAAGGAGAAACACACCGAGACATATAGTAATCAAACTGGCAAAAATTAAAGATAAAGAAAAATTATTGAAAGCAGCCAGGGAAAAACGACAAATAATATAGAAGGGAACGCCCATAAGGTTAACAGCAGATCTTTCAGCAGAAACTCTGCAAGCCAGAAGGGAGTGGCATGATATACTTAAAGTGATGAAAGGGAAGAACCTACAACCAAGATTACTCTACCCAGCAAGGATCTCATTCAGATTCAATGGAGAAATCAAAAGCTTTATAGATGAGCAAAAGCTAAGAGAATTCAGCACCACCAAACCAGCTCTACAACAAATGCTAAAAGGAACTTCTCTAAGTGGGAAACACAAGAGAAGAAAATGACCTACAAAAACAAACACAATTAAAATGGTAATAGGAACATACATATCGATAATTACCTTAGACGTGAATGGATTAAATGCTCCAACCAAAAGCACCAGGCTCACTGAATGGATACAAAAATAAGACCCATATATATACTGTCTACAAGAGACCCACTTCAGCCCTAGGAACACATACAGACTGAAAATGAGGGGATGGAAAAAGATATTCCATGCAAATGGAAATCAAAGGAAAGCTGGAGTAGCAATACTCATATCAGATAAAATAGACTTTAAAATAAGGAATGTTACAAGAGACAAGGAAGGGCACTACATAATGATCAAGGGATCAATCCAAAAAGAAGATATAACAATTTTAAATATATATGCACCCAACATAGGAGCACCTCAATACATAAGGCAACTGCTAACAGCTATAAAAGGGAAAATCGACAGTAACACAATAATAGTGGGGGACTTTAACACCTCACTTACACCAATGGACAGATCATCCAAACAGAAAATAAATAAGGAAAAAAAGCTTTAAATGACACAATAGACCAGATAGATTTAATTGATATTTATAGGACATTCCATCAAAAAACATCAGATTACACTTTCTTCTCAAGTGCTCGTAGAACACTCTCCAGGAGAGATCACATCTTGGGTCACAAATCAAGCCTCAGTAAATTTAAGAAAATTGAAATCATATCAAGCATCTTTTCTGACCACAACACTATGAGATTACAAATCAATTACGGGAAAAAATGTAAAAAACACAAACACATGGAGGCTAAACAATACGTTACTAAATAACCAAGAGATCACTGAAGAAATCAAAGAGGAAATCAAAAAATACCTAGAGACAAATGACAATGAAAACACGACGATCCAAAACCTATGGGATGCAGCAAAAGCAGTTCTAAGAGGGAAGTTTATAGCTATACAAGCCTACCTCAAGAGACAAAAAAATCTCTAAAAACAATCTGACCTTACACCTAAAGGAACTACAGAAAGAAGAACAAAGAAAACCCAAAGTTAGCAGATGGAAAGAAATCACAAAGATCAGAGCAGAAATAAATGATATAGAAACAAAGAAAACAATAGCAAAGATCAATAAAACTAAAAGCTGGTTCTTTGAGAAGATCAACAAAATTGATAAACCATTAGCCAGAGTCATCAAGAAAAAGAGGGAGAGGACTCAAATCAATAAAATTAGAAATGAAAAAGGGGAAGTTACAAGAGACACCGCAGAAATACAAAGCATCCTAAGAGACTACTACAAGCAACTCTATGCCAATAAAATGGACAACTTGGAAGAAATGGACAAATTCTTAGAAAGGTATAACCTTCCAAGACTGAATGAGGAAGAAACAGAAAATATGAACAGACCAATCAAAGTAATGAAATTGAAACTGTGATTAAAAACCTTCCAACAAACAAAAGTCCAGGGCCAGATGGCTTCACAGGTGAATTCTATCAAATATTTAGAGAAGAGCTAACACCTATCCTTCTCAAACTCTTCCAAAAAATTGCAGAGGAAGGTGCACTCCCAAACTCATTCTATGAGGCTACCATCACCCTGATAGCAAAACCAGACAAAGACACTACAAAAAAAGAAAATTACAGACCAATATCACTGATGAATATAGACACAAAAATCCTCAGGAAAATACTAGCAAAGAGAATCCAACAACACATTAAAAGGATCATATACCATGATCAATGGGATTTATCCTAGGGATGTAAGGATTCTTCGATATACTCAACTCAATCAATGTGATACACCATATTAACAAACTGAAGAATAAAAACCATATGATCATCTCAATAGATGCAGAAAAAGCTTTTGACAAAAGTCAACACCCATTTATGATACAAACTCTCCAGAAAGTGGGCATAGAGGGAAACTACCTCAACATAATAAAGGCCATATATGACAAACCCACAGCAAACATCATTCTCAATGGTGAAAAACTGAAAGCATTTCCTGTAAGATCAGAAACAAGACAAGGATGTCCACTCTCACCACTATTATGCAACATAGTTTTGGAAGTCCTAGCCATGGCAATCAGAGAAGAAAAAGAAATAAAAGGAATACAACTTGGAGAAGAAGAAGTAAAACTGTCACTGTTTGCAGATGACATGATACTATATATAGAGAATACTAAAGATGCCACCAGAAAATGACTAGAGCTAATCAATGAATTTGGTAAAGTTGCAGGATACAAAATTAATGCACAGAAATCTCTTGCATTCCTATACACTAATAATGAAAAATCTGAAAGAGAAAATAAGGAAACACGCTCATTTACCATTGCAACAAAAAGAATAAAATACGTAGGGATAAACCTACCTAGGGTGACAAAAGACCTGTATGCAGAAAACTATAGGACACTGATGAAAGAAATTGAAGATGAAACAAACAGATGGAGAGATATACCATGTTCTTGAATTGGAAGAATATTGTTGGAATGACTATACTACCCAAAGCAATCTACAGATTCAATGCAATCCCGATCAAATTACCAATGGCATTTTTTACAGAACTGGAACAAAAACTCTTAAAATTTGTATGGAGACACAAGAGACCCCAAATGGCCAAAGCGGTCTTGAGGGAAAAAAATGGAGCAGGAGAAATAAGGCTTCCAGACTTCAGACTATACTACAAAGCTATAGTAATCAAGACAGTATGGTATTGGCACAAAAACAGAAATATAGATAAATGGAACAAGGTAGAAAGCCCAGAGATAAACCCACACACCTATGGTCAACTAATCTATGACAAAGGACGCAAGGATATACAATGGAGAAGAGACAGTCTCTTCAATAAGTGGTGCTGGGAAAACTGGACAGCTACATGTATAAGAATGAAATTAGAACACTCCCTAACACCATACACAAAAATAAACTCAAAACGGATGAAAGACGTAAATGTAAGACTGTACACTATAAAACTCTTGGAGGAAAACATAGGAAGAACACTCTTTGACATAAATCACAGCAAGATCTTTATTGATCCACCTCCTAGAGTAATGGAAATAAAAACAAAAATAAACAAATGGGACCTAATGAAACTTAAAAACTTGTGCAGCAAAGGAAACCATAAGCAAGACGTAAAGACAACCCTCACAGTGGGAGAAAATATTTACAAATGAATCAATGGACAAAGGATTAATCTCCAAAATATATAAACAGCTCATGCAGCTCAATACTAAAAAGCAAACAACCCAATCCACAAATGGGCAGAAGACCTAAATAGACATTTCTCCAAAGAAGACATACAGATGGCCAAGAAGCACATGAAAAGCTGCTCAACATCACTGATTATTAAAGAAATGCAAATCAAAAGTACAATGAGGTATCACCTCACACCAGTTAGAATGGGCATCATCAGAAAATCTACAAACAACAAATGCTGGAGATGGTGTGGAGAAAAGTGAACCCTCTTGCGCTGTTTGTGGGAATGTAAATTGATACAGTCACCATGGAGAACAGTATGGAGGTTCCTTAGAAAACTGAAAATGGAATTACCGTATAACCCAGCAATCCCACTACTGGGCATATACCCAGAGAAATCTATAATTCAAAAGGACACATGCACCCCAATGTTCATTGCAGCACTATTTACAATCGCCAGGTCATGAAAGCAACCTAAATGCCCAAAAACAGACGAATGGATAAAGAAGATGTGGTACATATATACAATGGAATATTACTCAGCCATAAAAGGAATGAAATTGAGTCATTTATAGAGACGTGGATGGATCTAGAGACTGTTATACAGAGTGAAGTAAGTCAGAAAGAGAAAAACAAATATCGTATTTTAACGCATATAAGTGGAACCTAGAAAAATGGTACAGATGAACCAGTTTGCAGGGCAGAAATTGAGACAAAGAGGTAGAGGACAAACATATGGACACCAATGGGGGAAGTGGTGGAGGTGGGGTTCGGGTGATGTGATGAATTGGGAGATTGGGTTTGACATGTATACACTGATGTGTATAAAATGGATGACTAATAAGAGCCTACTGTATAAAAAAAAATTAAATAAAATTCAGGAATTCAAAAAAATTACCCTGATAGGAAGATATATTTATGTTAAAAAGATATTACACTTTCTTCCTAAATATTATTATTGGATATACAGACTCTACCACTTTAACACTAAATGCCTCCTGGATAATGACTGGTCCTGCCAAATGTCGTTTGATTCTTCGTTTCTTTATTTGTAAAATAACTCTAATTTTCTCCTGCCTTTTCCCCCTACAGTTTTTTGCCTATGGGTAACTCTTTCTCCTCACTGAAGCAGCAAAACAATCATGATGTTTTTATGTGGTGGAAAGAAATCAAATTAAGGATCTCTGGTTTCTAGTATCACTAAGAATGTTAGGCTTCCCATTTCAAAGGAATAGCAGACTACATTTTTCAAACATCCTTTCTCCATTTCCCAAAAATGTTACTTGGGCAATTCCAGTATTAAGACAATCACCACGTGGATACTTTCAGCAAATAACGGATAACAGGAGTTGTGTTTTCACCAATGCATAGGAGGTGTAAGAGGACAAAACTCTACCTGGGCAGGACTTTCAGAGAAAATAACAGGCTTATTATCACACTCAAACTACCAACGTATTTATTGTCATCTGAACTTGAAAGCAGAGCCAGCTTCCACTCCCACACACCCGTGTACAGCTGTAGTCAATTCACTTTAGATTCCTCTTCCTTAATGACTCCAGTGCCAACTCCCTCCTTCTCACCTCCAGTTTAGACCTCTACAGGTCCAAGTTCAATGCTGTTTCCTCCATCTCGCATCCCTTTCGGTATATCAAGTGAAATCTTACCTAAGTTCCTTTAAGATTTCTTTTTTTTCGGTACGTGGGCCTCTCACTGCTGTGGCCTCTCCCGTTGCGGAGCACAGGCTCCGGACGGGCAGGCTCAGCGGCCATGGCTCACGGGCCCAGCCGCTCCGCGGCATGTGGGATCTTCCCGGACCGGGGCACGAACCTGTGTCCCCTGCATCGGCAGGCAGACTCTCAACCACTGCACTTTAAGATGTATTTTAAAATTCTCTTGCCCTGCTGCACCACTCACGAACCGCACACTCTACTCCCCACCACCCACCCCCTCACACAGGCAGTAGATATCTCTCTGCTTTCTTTGGCTAATGACTTTTTTGGAGCATTCAGCACAGTACATTCTGACTTCACTTCTATTAAATCATTTACCTGTCACTGGCAAGCCTTCTTCACTTCCTGTTCCTGTACTAGTGGCTTTATTTCTCTCATAGGCTTACCACCATGTTACCATTCCCTTCAACCTGGATTGTAATTTCCATCATTCTTTTAATAAATATTTATTAAAAGAACACTAGCTGCAAAATGTTATGTGATTATTGACTCCCTTGGAAGAGACAACTGATGAGGTGCTTTGCAGAGGGGAGGGTCTGTTAAATACTCAAGTATCATTCAAGATGGAAGGATTATTTAGGTATTTTCTTCAGCCCTCTCAATTAGTTACAGAGTAGATTGTCAATAGTTCCTTATTGCTTTGGATGACTTGGCTATGGGGAGAAAACTTAGGAGAGTTGTTTTAATGGAAGAATAGAATTTGAGGAATGTGATGGCCAAATTCTGAGTGCCTGGGGTCACAGAAAGCATATGGCATTAGGAGAAGCACCAGATAATGGATTATGTGGAAAAGGGTAGGGAAGTGGCTAAGATATGCCTGCCAAATGAGTTAGGAAGGGAGGGGACTGGGCAGCAAATAAGGTTCTGCATATAAATCTGTACTTATTCACATTTTGATTAGAATTAACTCTGGTCCTAGGGAGGTTATTTAAGAGGAGAGAGACATTATCAATGATTAATACTAGAGAGGGTAGCATCATAGACACATATAAAGACTACTTCCTAATTTGAGTTTGTAGGGTGGGGATAAGGAATCTACACTTTTAATAAGCATCCCAAGTGACTTTGTTGTATGTGGTCACAGGGCCATCCTTTGGGAAACACTGGTAGAGACTACAAGGTTTCACTTTCAAAATATGGCTAGGATGCCAGCATCTCCTAGTTAATTTACAGCCTGGCCTGTTCATGAATCTGTTGTATGAATAGGAGGAAAATATCTAGATGGCTTCACACACAGATTGCTCGCTTTTCTCGTAGCCAGCAGAGGTCCAATTTAAGAGAGAGGAAAGAATCTCTAGTTTTGACATATTCAAATCTTGAGGCCCACATCTCCATTTAGTACTACGTGATTTCAGCTGAACAGGATGTAGTTTTCCTTTCACATTGTTTAGGTGGCGTAAAGTCTAACATCATGCGTAGTTCTCACTTGCAAAGGCTCTATAGATGTCCCAATGATAATTCATAAAATTCACAGAAGCCAAACATGCAAGTATAAACACAAACCCTTTAGCTTTTCAACTTTCAAACTGTATCCAAAGAGCATAATTTTGTCTCCATACAGTAATTTTCTCATGAAAAATGGCGAGTAAATGTTTCCCATAGACAATTTATTTTAGTGTTATTGATTTTTTTTCCTCCTAAAAAGCTTTATTGAACAACAGCCATTAAGGCTTATAGAGCTTTGCAACATCTGCTTCTGATTGCAGACAATTGCTCTATTCCTTATTCTTGAGACTGCTTATAATACCACAGAGAACACCTTCATTAGCTGCCTACTATTCCCCTTTCAGATGGCACCTGGGGAAAGGCATAGAAAAGAGATAAATATCTGAAGGCAAAGCAGTGGCTATTGTCCATAAATTACTTACATCATTTACCCACAGCGTCTGCTCTCTGGCGTTGTGTTAGAATATTTTGCTTCTGTATTCATTACTTGGAATAACTGTGCTCAGTGTGTTTAGTGAATTAAATACATCCATTTTAAATTAGAGGCATACTAGCACATAGCCTTCCACTTAAACAGTTTTACATAAATAAAATTCACCAATAGTTATTAGTAAATTTTGTTAGCAGAAAGAAACAAAAATTGACTCTGGTCAATTGAAGCTGAAGGATTTTATCAAAAAGATTGGATTAATTTAAGAAACTCCTCAGAAGTCTAGCAAATGAAATGAAAACAAGCAGGAGCAAGGAAATATCAGGCCGGTGCCAGGACCACAGGAAATGTTATGTGAAGATATTTCTTCCTCTGCCACTGGAGATGAAACGGACACGGCTGCCGCTACCCAACCTGGGAAATGGGTGTGGCTTCCGCACAAATGAATGCGTCCCGCTGTCTCTGAATTTTGTGTGACTCCCTCAAATTTAAAATGCCAGGAGGATCTTGATCTCGTTAGCCAAGGCTAGATCTCATTCATGAGAGAAGCTTGAACCTGAATTAACTGGGCTTTCTGGAATTGTGGTAGGATTCAGGCGCTACCTCCTACCAAGACATATAGTGGAAACATAGGAAAGGAAGGCAGATGCCGGGCAGTCAAAAAATCCACGTGTTGGGGCTTCCCTGGTGGCGCAGTGGTTGAGAGTCCACCTGCCGATGCACGGGACACGGGTTCGTGCCCCGGTCCGGGAAGATCCCACATGCCGCGGAGCGGCTGGGCCTTTGAGCCATGGTCGCTGAGCCTGCGCGTCCGGAGCCTGTGCTCCGCAACGGGAGAGGCCACAACAGTGAGAGGCCCGCATACCGCAAAAAAAAAAAAAAAAAAAAAAAAAATCCACATGTCCACTACACTCAGTGGTAAGAGCCAGCATGAAGTTTGAATTATGTTTCCTTTAAAACGTTTAGACTCGGGCTTCCCTGGTGGCGCAGTGGCTGAGAGTCCACCTGCCGATGCAGGGGACACAGGTTCGTGCCCCGATCCGGGAAGATCCCACATGCCGTGGAGAGGCTGGGCCCGTGAGCCATGGCCGCTGAGCCTGCGCGTCCAGAGCCTGTGCTCCGCAACTGGAGAGGCCACAACAGTGAGAGGCCCGCGTACCGCAAAAAAAAAACAAAAACAACAACAACAAAAAAAACCTTTAGACTCAAAATGGCTAACTTTTAACATGCTCCTTTTAACATCTGAAGGAGCAAAGTTAACTATCATATCACAATATTAGTCACTTCAAGGAGAGTAGACTGGTAGAGATTCTTCAGAGAATCGAATATCAAGGCCTCGAAAGATAAAGTTTATAAACATACAAATATGGAATTGAATAACATTAAATAAATAGGAAGTTTTGCATCATTCTTTCATCCCATCTGTCAATAAACATTCATTTAGTGTTTTCTATAAACTAGGTGCTCCATTAGGTATCAGGAGTTCAGAGGTGAATTTAACCTTGTTCTTGTCTTCAATTAACCTGTTATAATACAAGACATATGTGCAAACAGACAATGCAATAGTGCAGCTTTGGTGCTTATGAAATTATGTATACAGCACAGTGGAGGTACAATATGTGAGAAATCAAATCTACATAAGCAGAAGGAAACACCTCAGGTTAAAAAATAAATAAATGAACAAAGTCTTAGAAAATGAAGATGTGTTCTCTTGGGAAAGTACCAGAATGGATTCCCAGGCATGAGAAAAGATAGGGAAGTCGTGCATGTGATTTGGGTGAATGTTTGTATGTTGGTGGAGATGGGATGTGAAAGTAGGGAGAGGTGGAGTCATGAAATAAGACTGGAGAAGTAGACAGAGTCAGAATTTGGAGAGCCTGTCCTAAATAGGGAATATGAGTTTATCACATAGGCAACTGAGAATCATTAAAAGTTTTTAATCAGGGAAATATTATACTTTACTTTTGTGCTTTATGTTTTATGGGATAGTATATGAAGGCTGTTGTGGTGTGAAGAATGAATTAGAGAAGACAAGAGGAGACAGGAATATCTGATAGTTTTGGTAATATCCCAGGGAAGAGAAAAGAGAGCTGCAACTAGTAAAATTGAAGTGTTAATGGAAAATGGGAGAAGAAATGAATTTGAGAAATGAAAGAGAAAAAAAAATTGTCAGGGCTGCACATAGGGAGTGAATGGAGGAGCATCTGGGCTAACAGCCAGACTTTGGTGGAGGTATGGAGTGCCAGTGGCAGAAGAGTAAAAGATTTGGTGGAAAAAGAAAAGATGTCCAGCAAATTGGAAATATATGGGTTTGGAATGCAAAGGAGATATTTTAGTTAGGAGTACCACTATTAATCACCAGGATAGAGCATATGAGATCACGCTGGGAGAATATGGACAACAGAGAGAGAGGAAGACAAAATACAGAGTATGGGAGCACACCAACATTTGAGGAATTGATGGAAAAAAAGGAGCCTGCAGTGGGAACAAAATATGAATGATCAGAGAAGTTAGACGAAACTGCGGACAGTTGTAACACAGAATGGTTGGATTGAGAGATATTGAAAAAAAATGGCATGATCAATACCCTACTAAACAAATTATTTTCTTTGTCTGTAAGGCCCTCAGTAGAAGGTACAGTGATTTTTTTTTAACCCCAAAAGACCCAACATCTAATAAAATATCTGGCACATGGTAAGTACTCAGAAGTGTTCTTTGGATTGAAGTATAAAACATGGTTGCTGCCAGAGAAGGAGCTGGGGATACCATTCAAAATTATCCCCTAAGGGAAGTCTACACATGAGTGAGTTAACAGGAATACCCTGCACTGAAACAGTCATGGTGGTGTCCTGACATCTGTATTTCTACCTTCCAATAAATGGGAGAACTGCTGTCAGCTGAGTGTAATTGGGAAGTTATTCATCTGACCTAGAGGAGTATCTCTTACCTATCAACTAGAAAAGAAAATACAGTTACAAAAAACAGAAAGGTGGAACAAAGAAGAAACTGGTCAAAGACTTCAAAGAATTCAGATCAACCTTGGTTCCAGTGAGATACAAGGAGAGCACTCCTTCCCAGAGCAATAGTAATCAGTGGCAGGCATTTGCAGAGCATCTTACAGGGACCTGAAGCTTCCTTAGTATTGTGGTTGATGAAGGTGTAAAAGTGAACTGGGAATATTTGTTCATGTATCAGTTAAGAATACCTGGCAAGGGCCCTGATAAAATTACTGAGCGTCTCAGGATAGATTAATGTGGGTCAAATGCAGCATGGAACTCTCAGAGAGCATCTGTATAATTATATAAGAAGAGAAGATGCTTCTTTAATAAGGAAGCAAACAAGTATGAGAAACTTATTGTGGAAAAGATATCATTTATAATAGCTATTTATGCTTGTGCTAAATGAATAGCAGAATGTGAAGTCTCTTCATTCCATAACACAGCTTCAGCTTGTGGTTGTGAATCCCTTCTGGTATATAGATTGATATAGACAGACAGACATGATATAGAGATAGAGATAGTTACAGATTCAGATATACCTATTTATAGATATAGATATATAGATATGAATATAAATATATTCATATGCATGTGAATATAGATACAGATATAGAAAGGTTATAGATATGGTTATGAATATGAAGATAGAGATAGCTATTTGGATTGGGTAGGCACCTCCTGATTATTGCAGGATAGATTCAGGTGCCCAGGGCAATTAAAAACAGGTAGACAGTGCTGCCAAAAAGTTTGTTTCACATTATTAATATCTAAAAATAAAATGCAATGATTTCTGATGTTTACTTTGAAATATTAAGGCAGGGAAAAGAGGTGGCGCATAGGTCAAACAAGACTAGCTAGGAGTTGGTCCTTTTTGGAGCCAGGCAATTGGATATTTAGATGCTTATTTTACTAAATTGTCTACTTTTGCACGTGTTGAAATATTTTTCCACAATTTAAAGTTTTTAAACAGTGAAAGTTCATACCTCAGAGTTCTATATGTTAAAATAGCATTTAATTAAATACTAAACTGCATGGTAGAGAGTATTAAGTCAGAGAAGGTTCCAGGGGAGTGTCAAAGGGGAGTGGGACTGGAGGCAGAATGTGGAAGGGTGGGTACAGTTCGGAAAGGCAGAGGAATTGGGAGGCACTTTCAACAAGGGAAAATCATGGGGAAAGGAAAGAGGGATATGCCATTGAACAATAAAAATGCCAGTTTATGAGTAATGGATGAATGATACAAATATTGAATTAGGGAGATAATTCTGATTGTGAAAAATCCTTGAGTGCTAAAAGATTCAATTTCATATCTGCATAGTAAGAAAAAGGAACTCACAGTTTTTGAAAGAGGAATAATATGAAGAAATTTATTTTAAAGAAGATTAAACTGGCATACGACAATGAAAAGTGACTAGACTAGTAGCAGGAAGTCCTGCTATAAAGCCTTTCAGTAACTTCAGAGGTGATGTGATGAAGACCTACGTGAAAGGAACGGATGGATAAGAGAGAGCACTTGAAGGAAGAATTAAATGATGCAGACTGTCCAGGGGTGAGGCAAAGGGATGCTCATAGTAGCAAACTTTAAAGAACTTTAAAGATAAGTAAATCAAATTTTTATTTATAGTAAGATAATCTTGGCAAGAACTGGGAGTTGGCTTAAGGTTTTAAAAGATGACATGTTCAGATACCTTAAAAGATATACATCCATTTAATTTTCCCAAACATGTTTTAGAAAGCCTGATTTTCCTTCTTGTTCCATTTTCCTCCAAATAGAGAGTAACAACTATAACCAATATTCTGAATGCATTCTATACGTAGGCAGGTATTCTGAATAATACAGAAGTAAGAATGCAAGGACAGGGCCACTCTATTAAAAGTTATACTTTTCCTGTGTAGACAGGAAAAAAATTTTAATGTATAACACACCCACACAATATTCATGAAAGTCAGTATTCATGAAAACCCATTCTCTACTCATTATATAAGAAGGTAAAGGACATCTCAATTGTCACTTAATGCAGCTGTGCATCTGAGCTTATGAAGATTGGGCATAAAAACCAGTATTAAAATACCCAAGTGAATTTAGTTCAGTATTTATGGAACTGAGTATATTTTATTCTAATAAGGAGCAGCTTAATGCAATTGAGAGTCTGAACAAACACAATCCTATGCAGAGGATAAAGTGTAAGAGTGACATGATGACAACACATTATGACAGCTACTGTGCCACCTGACCTGGAACATTTATGCATTTTCTAAAAGTGCATAAAAGCAAATTTTATCATTGCTTCCAGCACATCAACCTTATGTTTTTAGTTTTTATCACCTATAATCCCACGGGCTCTGGTAAAATATCAAACTGAAGTTCATTAGTTAACATTTTAAAAGGGCACGATTTTAAGATTCTCCCCCAGGTGCCCTGATTTCAGCAATTTTGCATCCTAGGCCAAGTAGCGGACAAATCACTAGCCCTGAAAACAGCCAACAGCACTATCATTAACAACAATAAAATCCACCCGCAAACTGAACCAGTGCCAACCAACCACTCTGAAATGCTGACAGCATCATGGGGCTTTCCAACGGTGGGGACATGGAAAGCAGCTGCGATTCTCCTCACTAAATGCAGATGGTGAGAGAGGTTAGACTGTTTTCGTTGGTGCTCAGGAGGATGGATACTGACGGGAAAGCCACTCAGAACTTCCACAGATGAACCCAGTGATGTAGCAGTTAGTTCCAGATATTGACTACAAACTGATCTTTTCATCTCCTGCCTGCTTCTCTTCCTCCATTTTATTTCTCAGATCACTGCATTACCATCTACCCAATGGCCCAAGCTAGAAACCTCCAAATTGGCTTTTTTGTACATTCCCCGACCACCAAAGTCAAGAAATCTCAATTCCACCTCCTCCTTCCTGGCCCCACTGCCACACTTCAGGTCCTTTTATTTCCCTCTAGACTATTACTAGAGGTCTTAACTGTGTTTCTGTTTGGCCATAATTAATTGCTAATATAGTAGTGTATCTCTGATCAATGATGACACATTAGAGACCTGTTGCCAGAAGATCCAGAAACTATTAATTTAGAAACTAGAAGTAAAATTACCAATCATTTCCATGTGGTGCTTAAACACACATTCAATATTCAAAGGGATGACAGATAAATTCTTCACTTAGACATTGCAAATATTCTACGAAATGCTACTTTTTTTTTCAGGCAAAAGGATACTGAGATCCTTAAATATTAATAGCTAAAGTAGGATTTAAAAATCCTATCCTCCTGTTGTTTAGAGGTTGGTCAAGAATGTGTTTCCCAGATTCTCCTCCCTGCAAGCACCTGCATATGTTGCAAATCTGAGTTCTTAAGAGATTCTTTCTTTTGAACATTAATATATTATATTTGATTTTAAATTTCAAGGTTGATACAGGCAGTGGGCTATTTCCTTTTCTACCATTGAACTCAATGTTTTGAGGAATTTAGTCAGGTCTAGTCTATGAGCAACAGCTCTGAAGGGGGCTATAGTGATTACACTGTCACTCTCCACCAAGGCCACTGTTACCAGCCTTGTCAGGGGGCCAGGCCCATTGCTACGTGCCAAACAGTCACCTTGGAGACACAGCAAGAGCAGCTTCATCTGGTGCCCTTTTCTTTAGTTCCTCACTTTGGAAACCACTTACACTTGAATGTATTATTTAATGTGGTGGAAAATGCATTGCTCTTGCAGACCTTTAGTGCTCAAACAGGTTTAAAAAGCTTTGGAGACCTTTCTAAATCTAAAATAACCCTGCCCTTGAAAGAACAATGCATGATGTTCATATCAGGATTATTGGCAGTGGGTCTGGAGGAGTAAAAACAATTAAATGAACAGTTTTATGAACTTTGGTACTGTAATGTCCCCACCCCCCCTGTTCACTGAAGAAGCTTAAAAGGGCTTCATATGTCATAAACCAATTATCCTCCCATCATGCTTGAAAGAAGTACAAAATTGCTATAGTCATAGCCTCAAAAGTAGTGTTAAATCTTAGACACACAATAACTGTGGCAAAGAGAAGTGAAATAACTTCATCCGTCTTAAAGAACAAAGACAAAAATAAGGGTTGAGCAGATGTCCAATTTCCTGACAAATGGAATAAACTCACCTTGCTGATTGAATCAGAGATTGCCAATTCAATTAGGTCATTTAAACAAGACCTAAAGAGTTTACATATAGTTTTTTACCATACCTTTTGAGATATAGACTTGAAGCACAAGTGGGAAGAAAGAAAGGTATTTGGAGTCTCTGTACTATGCCAGCTTAACTAAGCTTGAAATGTGTTTCCTAGAATTCTCTTCTCTTTACGATTCTGGGTGAGGGCTCACGGCAAGGGAAATTCGT
The DNA here is from genome assembly GCF_039906515.1 of Pseudorca crassidens. Lineage (NCBI taxonomy): Eukaryota > Metazoa > Chordata > Mammalia > Artiodactyla > Delphinidae > Pseudorca > Pseudorca crassidens. The sequence goes on along the minus strand of NC_090296.1, from coordinate 39,346,758 downwards.
GGAAGGAGTGGACTCTAGAAGTGAATCAGGAGTCTTGTTTTGCTTGGCAGGTCAGATGCTAGTTCACTATGTTGTTGTGCATATGGGGTTCGCCATGTTGGCTTCTGTCTTATCTCCTCCTTGGGTTTCTCCAACACCTGAGCCAGGTGCATTTTTAGGATACTGAAAGAGAGTGTCAGCCTCTCCTATAAGTCACCTGCCTCATCTAAATTATAGGATTAGCGGTGGTGACAGATTAACTCAATTTTCAGCTTATCATTTGGTTCCCGCTTATCCTCCTGTATTACAATTTGTCCTTGTTCTTGTTCACTTCACACCCATCTCTCCTTTCCAACTCCCTGCTCACTTCAGGTCCAGCACCAGATGCAAAACCAACAGCCATACATAAATTGTTTAACCAACTCCCACACTTGCACAATGTCAAGCCCCTCTAATTAATCCCTTATTCTATCTCATTTCTGATGGTTTTGCTGCTCTGACCAAATCCTGAATGACAGAAGGTATGCCAGGACCTGTATATAGGTGCATTGCTATACATTGTCCAATTAAAACCTCACAAAGCTTCATTGTTAATTAAACTGGAAAAAAAAAGATAAAAGTACTAAAGCCACACAAGTTTCTGTGGCACCAAATTCAAGCTTTGTACTATTTTCTCTGTGTAGCATAACTTGATAAAGGTTCCTTCTCCCCAACCAAAGCACATTAAACATCAACTTTAGAGGACTGTTGGTGACAGGGGTTAACTAGGTCTCAGGGATTGAAGGAGCAGGAAGAACATTCAGGAAGACAAATTCAGGAATGAGCTTTTCTGCCTGAGGGTCTGGGCTTTTTGGATGAGTCAAAGAACACTTCTCAGTGAAGTTTGATCTAAGTCCATGTCTGATCTCGAAATTTAGATACAAGGAGCAAGATGAACATCCAGTTAGTCATGAGGACTCAAGCTTAGACCCAGATTAGAGGCAAATCACAATGGCTCGATGTTGAACCAGAAAGAATTTTCTTGATATTCTGTCACTCTAGCCAGAATTCAGGGCTGGTCTCATCAGTGCTATACACTGAGGTCAAGTGACTCTTGCAGCTAGAAGGAGGTGAAGAACCAGAAGGGATGACAAGCTGTGAGGCTTGAAAAACAAACTGTATGTGAATAGGTGTATAAAATATACATAAATACTAAAACTCAAAAATGGGTAATTATTAAGTGACCTACCTGTGATTACATATATATATATATATATATATATATATATATATATATATATAATTCCATACATGAAATATTTGTATATATATGAGGTACTTAACAAAGCAACATCTTATATACTCTATACATGTAAATAAGGTATCCCGTTTTCATGACCATTATATTTAGTAGAGTTGAGAGATAAATACATCTATGACCCTATTCAATAATTAACTGAAGTTCCTGAATTCAAAGAGCTATCAGTTTTTCCTACACTACTTACACTGGGGTAAAATAATTTTAGATATTATTTAACCAAGTATTACTTTTCTCATCTGTAGTTATAGAGATCCATTATCCCATATTAAGTTGTGTTTTTCTAGTTTCTTAAATCTTCTTTGTCCACAAACATGTAGATAAACAATTTTATTGATTAAATTTAACTTTGGGGTCCTAACACTTCCGGAATTCATAAAATACGATTTAAAAGTTAATGAGTTGGACTAGAGAGAGACAGCAGAAGCAAGAAGAACTAAAATCCTGCAGCCTGTGGAACAAAAACCACATTCACAGAAAGACAGACAAGACGAAAAGGCAGAGGGCTATGTACTAGAAGAAGGAACAAGATAAAACCCCAGAAAAACAACTAAATGAAGTGGAGATAGACAACCTTCCAGAAAAAGAATTCAGAATAATGATAGTGAAGATGATCCAGGACCTCGGAAAAAGAATAGAGGCAAAGATCGAGAAGATGCAAGAAAAGATTAACAAATACCTAGAAGAATTAAAGAACAAAAAACAGAGATGAACAACACAATAACTGAAACGAAAACTACACTAGAAGGAATCAATAGCAGAATAACTGAGGCAGAAGAACGGATAAGTGACCTGGAAGACAGAATGGTCGAATTCACTGCCACAGAACATGATAAAGAAAAAAGAAAGATAAGAAATGAAGACAGCCTAAGAGACCTCTGGGACAACACTAAATGCAACAACATTCGTATTATAGGGGTCCCAGAAGGAGAAGAGAGAGAGAAAGAACCCGAGAAAATATTTGAAGAGATTACAGTCAAAAACTTCCCTATCATGGAAAAGGAAATAGCCACCTAAGTCCAGGAAGCACAGAGAGTCCCATACAGGATAAACCCAAGGAGAAACAATCCAAGACACAGAGTAACCAAATTGGCAAAAATTAAAGACAGAAAAATTATTGTAAGCAGAAAGGGAAAAATGACAAATAACATACAGGGGAATATCCATAAGGTTAACGGCTGATTTCTCAGCAGAAACTCTACAACCCAGAAGAGACTGGCATGATATACTTAAAGTGATGAAAAGGAAGAACCTACAACCATGATTACTCTACCAGGCAAGGATCTCATTCAGATTCAATGGAGAAATCAAAAGCTTTACAAACAAGCAAAAGCTAAGAGAATTCATCGCCACAAAACCAGCTCTACAACAAATTCTAAAGGAACTTCTCTAAGTGGGAAACACAAGAGAAGAAAACAACAAACCCAAAATAATTAAGAAAATGGTAATAGGAACATACATATCGATAATTACCTTAGACGTGAATGGATTAAATGCGCCAACCAAAAGACACAGGCTTGCTGAATGCATACGAAAACAAGACCCATATATATGTTGTGTACAAGAGACCCACTTCAGACCTAGGGACACATACAGACTGAAAATGAGAGGATAGAAAAAGATAATCCATGCAAATGGAAATCAAAAGAAAGCTGGAGTAGCAACATTCATATCACATAAAATAGACTTTAAAATAAAGAATGTTATAAGAGACAAGGAAGGACACTACATAATGATCAAGGGGTCAATCTAAGAAGAAGATATAACAATTATAAATATATATGCACCCAACATAGGAGCATCTCAATACATAAGGCAACTGCTAACAGCTATAAAAGAGGAAATCGATATTAACACAATAATAGTGTGGGACTTAAATACCTCACTTACACCAATGGACAGATCATCCAAACAGAAAATTAATAAGGAGATATAAGCTTTAAATGACACAATAGACCAGATAGATTTAATTGATATTTATAGGACATTCCATCCCAAAACAGCAGATTATACTTTTTTCTCAAGTGTGCAGGGATAGATCACATCTTGGGTCACAAATCAAGCCTCAGTAAATTTAAGAAAACTGAAATCATAACAAGCATCTTTTCTGGCCACAACACTATGAGATTACAAATCAATTATGGAAAAAAATGTAAAAAACACAAACACATGGAGGCTAAACAATACGTTACTAAATAACCAAGAGATCACTGAGGAAATCAAAGAGGAAATAACAAAATACCTTGAGACAAATGACAATGAAAACACGACGATCCAAAACCTATGTGATGCGGCAAAAGCAGTTCTAAGAGGGAAGTTTATAGCTATAAAATCCTACCTCAAGAAACAACAAACATCTCAAATAAAAAATCTAACCTTACACCTAAAAGAACTAGAGAAAGAAGAGCAGACAAAACCCAAAGATAGCAGAAGGAAGGAAATCATAATGATCAGAGCAGAAATAAATGAAATAGAAACAAAGAAAACAATAGCAAAGATCAATAAAACTAAAAGCTGGTTCTTTGAGAAGATCAACAAAATTGATAAACCATTAGCCAGAGTCATCAAGAAAAAGAGTGAGAGGACTCAAATCAATAAAATTAGAAATGAAAAAGGAGAAGTTACAACAGACACCACAGAAATACAAAGCATCCTAAGAGACTATTACAGGCAACTCTATGCCAATAAAATGGACAACCTGGAAGAAATGGACAAATTCTTAGAAAGGTATAACCTTCCAAGACCGAACCAGGAAGAAATAGAAAATGTGAACAGACCAATCACAAGTAATAAAATTGAAACTGTGATTAAAAATTTTCCAACAAACAAAAGTCCAGGGCCAGATGGATTCACAGGTGAATTTTATCAAACATTTAGAGAAGAGCTAACACCTATTCTTCTCAAACTCTTCCAAAAAATTGCAGAGAAAGAAACACTGCTAATCTCATTCTATGAGGCCACCATCACCCTGATACAAAACCAAAGATACTCCAAAGAAAGAAAATTACAGAAAATATCACTGATGAATATAGATGCAAAAATCCTCAACAAAATACTAGGAAACAGAATCCAACAACACATTAAAAGGATCATACACCATGATCAAGTGGGATTTATCCTAGGGATACAAGGATTCTTCGATATACTCAACTCAATCAATGTGATACACCATATTAACAAACTGAAGAATAAAAACCATATGATCATCTCAATAGATGCAGAAAAAGCTTTTGACAAAAGTCAACACCCATTTATGATACAAACTCTCCAGAAAGTGGGCATAGAGGGAAACTACCTCAACATAATAAAGGCGATATATGATAAACTCACAGCAAACGTCATTCTCAATGGTGAAAAACTGAAAGCATTTCCTGTAAGATCAGGAACAAGACAAGGATGTCCACTCTCACGACTATTATTCAACATAGTTTTAGAAGTCCTAGCAGTGGCAATCAGAGAAGAAAAAGAAATAGAAAGAATACAAATTGGAAAAGAAGAAGTAAAACTGTCACTGTTTGCAGATGACGTGATACTATATATAGAGAATCCTAAAGATGCCACCAGAAAATGACTAGAGCTAATCAATGAATTTGGTAAAGTTGCAGGATACAAAATTAATGCACAGAAATCTCTTGCATTCCTATACGCTAGTGATGAAAAATCTTAAAGAGAAATTAAGGAAACACTCCCATTTACCATTGCAACAAAAAGAATAAAATGCCTAGGGATAAACTTACCTAGGGAGACAAAAGACCTGTATGCAGAAAACTATAAGACATTAATGAAAGAAATTAAAGATGAAACAAACAGATGGAGAGATACACCATGTTCTTGGATAGGAAGAATCAATATTGTGAAAATGACTATACTACCCAAAGCAATCTACAGATTCAATGCAATCCCTATCAAATTACCAATGGCATTTTTTACGGAACTAGAACAAAAAATCTTAAAATTTTTAGGAGGCACAAAAGACCCTGAATAGCCAAAGCGGTCTTGAGGGAAAAAAACGGAGCTGGAGGAAACAGGCTTCCAGTCTTCAGACTATACTACAAAGCTACAGTAATCAAGACAATATGCTACTGGCACAAAAACAGAAATATAGATAAATGGAACAGGAGAGAAAGCCCAGAGATAAACCCACACACCTATGGTCAACTAATCTATGACAAAGGAGGCAAGGATATACAATGGAGAAGAGACAGTCTCTTCAATAAGTGGTGCTGGGAAAACTGGACAGCTACATGTAAAAGAATGAAATTAGAACACTCCCTAACACCATAAACAAAAATAAACTCTAAATGGATTACAGACCTAAATGGAAGACCAGACACTATAAAACTCTTAGAGGAAAACCTAGGAACAACACTCTTTGACATAAATCACAGCAAGATCTTTTTTGATCCACCTCCTAGAGTAATGGACATAAAAACAAAAATAAACAAATGGGACCTAATGAAACTTAAAAGTTTTTGCACAGCAAAGGAAACTGCAAACAGGATAAGAAGCCAACCATCAGAATGGGAGAAAATATTTGCAAACAAATCAACGGACAAAGGATTAATCTCCAAAATATATAAACTGCTCATGCAGCTCAATATTAAAAAAACAAACAACCCAATCCACAAATGGGCAGAAGACCTAAATAGACATTTCTCCAAAGAAGACATACAGATGGCCCAGAAGCACATGAAAAGCTGCTCAACATCACTGATTATTAGAGAAATGCAAATCAAAACTACAGTGAGGTATCACCTCACACCAGTTAGAATGGGCATCATCAGAAAATCTACAAACAACAAATGCTGGAGAAAAGGGAACCCTCTTGCCCTGTTGGTGGGAATGTAAATTGATACAACCACTATAGAGAACAGTATGGAGGTTCCTTAAAAAAACTAAAAATAGGGCTTCCCTGGTGGCACAGTGGTTGAGAGTCCACCTGCCGATGCAGGGGACACGGGTTCGTGCCCCGGTCCAGGAAGATCCCACATGCCGCGGAACGGCTGGGCCTGTGAGCCATGGCCGCTGAGCCTACGTGTCTGAAGCCTGTGCTCCGCAATGGGAGAGGCCACAACAGTGAGAGGCCAGCGTATCGCAAAAAAAAAACAAAAAAAACTAAAAATAGAATTACCATATGACCCAGCAATCTCACTACTGGGCGTATACCCAGAGTAAACCATAATTCAAAAAGACACATGCACCTCAATGTTCAATACAGCACTATTTACAAAAGCCAGGACATGGAAGCAGCCTAAATGCCCATCAACAGATGAATGGATAAAGAAGATATATAATGGAGTATTACTCAACCATAAAAAGGAATGAAATTGGGTCATTTGTAGAGACGTGGATGGATCTAGAGACTGTCATACAGAGTGATGTAAGTCAGAAAGAGAAAAACAAATATCGTATATTAATGCATATCTGTGGAACCTAGAAAAATGGTACAGATGAACCGGTTTGCAGGACAGAAATTGAGACACAGATGCAGCGAACAAACATTTGTACACCAGGGGGGAAAGTGGCAGCGGTGGGGGTTGGTGGTGTGATGAATTGGGAGATTAGGATTGACATGTATACACTGATTTGTATAAAATGATAATTAATAGGAACCTGCTCTTTAAAAAAATAAATAAAATTAAAAAAAAAAGTTAATGAGGTCACAGATGTGTATCCTGCCGCAACTCTCTACCCATTGGCCCCCCACCAACATACACACTTGTTTGAAAGAAGTACAAGAGGACTCTCACACAATTACCTGCTATTTATAGCCAGAATGGAGATTTTTGAAAAGCATGCAGCTTTCTGGCCTTTTGGATTATTAGATCCCATGCTTAACAATAACAATTTCTGTAAATATAGATATTCAATACTCAGCAAATAAAAACTCTCACTGTCAAGACATGATAAAGTTTGCAAGAGGAATCTACTTCAGCAGTACTGGCTTTGGCCCCATTTTGGTAATGATCATTTTAATATCCTCTGTCTTACAGTGAATTATTATACTTACTTTTATTTGCTCACTGTGTCCTAACCAGCAAGAAAGCTATTAACATGATATTTATGCATGTTCCTTTCTTTAGATATTCTATTTTCTGTTCCCCTTCAGTGGAGGTAACAGCTTTAAAATGAATGTTAGATCATTATACTTTCATCTATGTGTAATTTTAATGCATTTAATCTGGACCAGGAAAACCTGTCTTCTAGTCCTGCTATGAGCAAAGAGAAATCTCTAGGTTTCTTAGGCCTGAAGCTTGGTGTGCAGCAGAGAATTGGGCTAAACTGAATTCTAAAAGAAACGTGGGGATAAATCACATCATGGCCAGTATTATCTATTACCCTCAGGCTGGCTGTTAGATCAAAGAGAACTACAGTTCTCACAGGGTGTTTCAGAAAGAAATGTTAATAGTAAAAGTTCTGATCCCATGAAGATCATTTATAGTGCCATTTGAAAGAGATGTGTGTGGGCAAGGAGGAAGAATGACAGGCTGCGCACACCAAAAAGTACTCACTTGACCTTAAGTACTTTCAATTATGTGGAAGGGCATAGGGGATGCTAATTTGAGATACTGGGAATCTTCTCAAGCCGAGTGGTACCAAGGCTAGTGTTCGAGAGGTCTGTCCTGGCACAGCAATAAGAGAATAAGAGGATGCTTTGACTCTACAGAATTGAACAGTAATAATAAAACCAACTAAAATAGGGTCTATATTTCATTAGCACCATTCGTTGTCAATTCTTAACATCAGTGATAAATATATCTCTCACAAACTATTTTGTTTACCTAAGTTCTAAACAAATCCTACAGTTACTATTGAGTTTTACACACATTTTCTATATGCATAGAATATATTTGTAATTTGTTTTTATTTGCATTTACAGTTTAAAACAGTGAACCAAAGTGTGACATGTGAGATATAATATTTTTTTTTGTTAAGAGCAAGTTTTAGTTCATAGGTAAAATGTTTTACTGAATTTGAATAATTTCTTTAAATCAGTTTTTATCTTTCACTTTTAATTTTAATTTTTGTTATAAAACTAAAGAAAGAATCTTAAAATAATTATTTTTGATTATTATATTATTACCATAAATTTTTTGTTCTACAGAGGAGTAAGGTATTAAAAAAAAAAATGATCTGCTCCAGAGGTCAAATACTCTAAGCACACCACTGTCTAAAATAAACCAAGTTTTGAGACTGCTGTTTGCACAGTATGTCAGGCACTCACACCAGAGAAATAAAACTGAACCAGCTTGGAAAGGGCCCTCAGAGGCATAGATGTGATCAGTTCTGCATATGCCATGAGTAATGGATCACTTTTAGTAGTTAGCCTGTTCCAAATGCTCAATAATTTGAGTTTTGTTTAGGGAAGATCCAAGATTTCTTAATATGATAATCTTCGTTCATTATACTTCAGCAAAGGGAACAAACCAGAACTACACCACCCCTAGCAGCCCTGGCTAGCTTTCTTGATTGAAGGCAGTTTGCCCAGCTGCTTTGTGAAAACCATCCAGTGTGGTTCAAAGATATTCTGAATCCAGGAGGAAGAGGTGGAGAGGTGCCTGTTTGCCCAAACCCTTGTTTGAATGCTGATTGTGGGGTACCAAGGGATCCAAATGATTCATGCCATCTGTGATTTTCACCTCCATCCCTTTCACCATCGGTTCAGCTTGATGTATTTCCCTTTTTTTCTGGCATCAGAATATGGACTTAATAAATACTAAGAACTAATCTTTGAAAAACAGCTATTTTCTTTTGCGAATAATGAATTATCAGCCTTGAATAAGGACAGAATCATGTTGGGCATGCCTGCTACACAAAGGATATATAAATAGAGCAGATGCAGGATTCAGGAGTTTTTTTGTTTGTTTTTGTTGTGTTTTTATTTAATGAGAGGGAATCAGCAAATAGAGCCACCTTTGGTTGCCTCATAGACAAGCATGGCTACTAGGATAATCCAAAGCATTTCATTTTATATTTTATAGGGGTGTGCAATATCCTATGGAAAAACAAAGTTAAAAAGGAAGTCATGATCATAGTTTAATAGAGCAAAACTTCTATTTATTTGCCCCTTTCATCTTCTATGCTTTTAAAATCCATGCTTTTACACATGAATAGAGGAAGTAGAGAGATGATTAAAAGGCTTCTTTAGAAGGATCTTTCCTCATGTACAAAGGGTCTCAAGTATTGACAATGTTTATAGTAATTGCCATCCTTAACCCTCATTTTTTTTACTAATCAAATAAATCAATGGGAGGTAAAGAAGTACGTCACCAATGGTGAAATAACATAGTCCTGGTGGATAATATGCCATGGGGATCATATTTACAGATATTAAAAGCACAGCAAGGAGAATGACACTTTCTATCCACAGTATAGCACATGTTTTAATAGTCGCTATTTTTAGAGTAACATTTCTCTCTTGGTGACAATGGAAAGAGTTTCACATATTAATCTGCCTTTGGACCAAATTTGGATAAATAATTCAACTGAAACTTTGTTCAGGTTTCAAACTTGTCATAGTTAATCATCACATGAGTGAATATTATGGGAGAAATTTTGAGGTTACTTAACAATTTTTTCCCTTAGAAATGCATTTCTCTCATTTCTCCCCATCTCTTGACATTACACCAACTCAATAGAAGATACATCCTACTAAATTACTATAATTCTTTATAAAATGCTAGTGTCCAATTAATAGTAGTGGCATTTCCAGTCCAAAAGGACAAATGCAGAGTTCACAGTTTACAATCCATTGCTTTCCTCTGAGCAAGCTGAAATGATCCTTCTCTTTGCTTCTCCTTTTCTCTCTCTTTTTACTGCCTCTCCTTGTCTTTGACCTCAGATACCTTCTGCCTACTTCTTCTTATATACACATAAAATATGGTGCTTACTTTCAAGGCCTTCTGGTACTTCATAGCCGCCTCCACCATTCTTAACTCTATTTTCTCCTTCTTGAAGACTAGTTATTTCAAGGTAGTATATCCTGAACTATTAATAACTTGCCTAGATTAGATGAAAAAATCACTAATATAACTAATATCCAAAGATACTTCATCTCTACTGAAGCAGAGAAAACAAACCTGTTAAAACAGCATCTAGTACTCAAAATAGAAAGTTTCTTTAAAGTAAGAAGCCCAGATTATTCTTGCCAGCTTATGTACAATTTGTTGAATATTTTTGAATATCCTTAAAGAGGATATAATAATTAATCTTAATTAGACAGGTTGTGAAAGTCTCCAAAGTTAGACTTCCAGGTCAAATTGTGACTCTGTTGTGGTATTAGGTAGGTACCATGGACACATGACAACATCTCTATGCCTCAGTTTTCTCACATGTAAAAGTAGAATAAGGTTTTCTTAAGTATTAAATGAGATAATACTTGTAAAGCTCTTAGAATAGCACTAGACATACATACAAATACTGCTTTGATACAGTGTAATTATTACTCTCATAGAGACACTACGTAGACAGATAGCAAAGGAGAAGGGACTACTTCTTTCAGTGAAGATCATGAATGTTTTCACAGAAGAATGGACTTACAGCAGTTGAAAGGAGAGAACATCAGTGCTAATAAGATCACTTGTATTATAATATTCATATAAGAGATAATGGGGGCCTGAATCAGAGCAACAGCCATGGGGTAAGTTAGGGACACCTTTGAGATGGTGAACAAAAAACCTACACTATGTGGCAACTGACTAAATAGGTGAAGAGAGGGAACAAGGAGAACTAAAGGTAGCAAGCTATTGGCCTCAGCCTCTAGTAGAAAGAGTATCTCTTAAAAGCACACAGACACAGAGCACTATGAGGTTTTGGACAGGGTAATGGGACACTGTGGAATTTGTGAACAGATAGCAGGACCATTGCTGTAGCCTGGAGTTTGAGGGCAAGAATACATGACTGATGGGAAAGTGCCAAGATCAAGTCAGGGATGAAGGCAGGACACCAAGCCCAGGAATCAGGTTTAAGGAACGAGAAAATTGAAACAGGGAGTGACCTAGTTTGGGAGCACGAACTAGGACATAAGGTCAGAGAAGACTCTTAGGTGACCTCCATCTGTCTCCCAGGGTATTAGATCAGAGCTTCCCAAATCTCTCTTGCCAAATGCCATGATTTATCCTAGATACCAGGGAGTCATTATCATGCTGTAGGAGTTCAACTAAGGAAGAAAGAAGAATGAAGAGTCCAGAAAATAGAAGAAGTTTGCCTCCCTAAAATTCTGGAGAGGAATTTCTACATATTTTGATGATCCAAAATATGGGGTTTCCAAGTAAAAATAAAAATGGAGACCAAGAAACAAAATTACCAATTGCATCTTTTAAAACAACTACTTTGAAGTATGTAAAGGTTATCAATGAAGAAAGTATAAGAAAGCGGTCAGAAGATATTCAGATGTCTCTATACTGATGTACAGAGATTTAGTAAGTTGAATTTAGGTCTTTCAGGTTAAGAAGAAATATAGTAACGTATGTATATATCATCAAGATATAGCAACAAACATATAGCCGTGGAAAACTACAGCCTACTCAAAATAACCATAGTTTTTGCTTTGTTTGGTTTGATTTAGTTTTCACAAGATATATGAAAGATGTTCTCTGTTAAGAAGGCATATACCTCTGTGTAGTGTCAAGAATTTCTATGTAGAAATTAAGCCTTTGGCTAATTATAGGAAATTATAAGAAAGAGAGGATATGAAGAGGAGAAAGAGCTCCTGGGAGAACCAAAGACATAATTTACTTAATTAAGAGTCATTTCTAGGCTCAGGTCTGGACATGAGACTGTAGAAGTAGTCAACTGAGCAGACAGAATGTAAGGTATGACCTTACTTTTTGGCCTCAAGTAAGCCTGTAGGAATTGTGATGGTAAGCATATTGTGTTGTCTGTAAGACTGCATCTCCAGGTTTCCTAATGGCCCTGTTGCTCACTGAGGTGTAAGGAATATTTAGCAACAGAGTGTTTTGGTTACAACCTGGCTTCCACAGCGTAAATATTGAGAATACAGATTCTAAATAAGACATATCAGTAACCCTAAACCACAAAAGTATGTATGCAATTTATCTGATGCAAAATTATAGTGGACAATGGTTTCAACCACAAATCAAGGATCAATGTAGGATGGGTACAGTGTGGTGAGGCCCACCCACTTGGTATTCATCTTCTGAGCCACAGCTTCACACACAGATGATAATTACCACCAGTCATACCTGCAAAGATAGGACCACAACACTTCTCTTGTGCATGTCAACATGCAGCAAGACATTGTCACTTAGGATAATTCCATATTTGTATCTCTGTAATTCAGCCTTAAACTACTTGTAGGTAACTGATAATAATGGTAAAGTCACATTTTAAAATAGGGTCTGGTGGGCTTCCCTGGTGGCACAGTGGTTGAGAGTCCGCCTGCCGATGCAGGGGACACGGGTTCATGCCCTGGTCTGGGAGGATCCCACATGCCGCGGAGCGGCTGGGCCCGTGAGCCATGGCCGCTGAGCCTGCGCATCTGGAGCCTGTGCTCCGCAACGGGAGAGGCCACAACAGTGAGAGGCCCGCGTACCGCAAAAAAAAAAAAAAAAGGGTCTGGTTTGTTTTCTACTTACCAATGCTTTTAGCAGTGAATTGCAATCATATTAGTTATTTGAAAATAAAAGAATATCATTTTTAAAATATTCTGTAATTCTAACAGAAATTTTCTCAAATGAGTCACATTACTGAAGTGTGTACATGTGTGTCTGTTTGTAACACTCTTAAATTTTTTGGAATAAATTAATCACATACAAAACATAGCTGAAACAATGTAAAGCCTTTAAGCAAATTACATGAACTTCCTACCAAAATAAACAAATAACACAAATTGTGCTTTTTTAGAAAAAACTCTAGAGCGTATTTCTCTAATGTTTTAGGAAGTGTGTTTACCCAGATTCCAACTGTCTCCTGCACACAATGAAACAGAGATCCTTTATTTGTTTCCCACTGCACCAACATTGCCTACACAGAATAAAGGACCAACGAACATTTATTGGTTGATGAATGAAAAATAACTGTGGAAACAGAACACTGCTAAATTATCATCCATATGTTATTGAAAATAAAGATTTAACAACCGTCAAGCATACAAAAAACTTCACAAGATGAGCACAAGCCTCCATTGGTAAACAATATTCTTGCCTTTCCTCTAAATGGTGATAAGGCTATGAATCATAAAAACAACAACAACAACAACAAAAACCGAGAAACAAAAGCAAAACCTCTGTGGGTACATCCAGGTTCTCTTGTAAAATGCTTTCCTGGAAAGTCTTGAAAAAAGCTGTCAGAATAATACAACCTCTCAACATGTTCACCTTTTCCCAACATACAGAAACAAATAAACCCATCTTAAAAAAGTTTCTCTCTCTTCTGTTATCAGCTTTAGCTACTTAACCTTATTCCTTTCCTTTCCTTAAGTACCAATTGTTTTTAAACAAATAGGATAAATTTATTCGCTTCTGCTTTTTCACTACCTTCTTACCTCTTAAGCCCTCGAAGTCTGGGTTCTGCCATTAACTTCTCTACTGAATCTGCTACCTCAGCAGTTCTATTTTCCAAAACTATTGGCATTTTTTTTGTCTTCTTCATAGGAAGGTTATAACTCTAGAAACAAAGTTTCCCTCTGCTTGTGGACTCTAAGCCATTGCTCCTTCTCTGTTGCTCTTCTTCCTCCATATTCTTTGCCAGCCTCTATCTTCTCGACTCCTACAATCACTTAACAATTAACAAATAATAATGCTTATCATTATATCAATCGTGATGACTAACACAAATTACTGACCACAAGCCAGGGACTGGTATTCAATCACGTTATCATCATAACAACCCAATGAGGCAGGTGCTATCGTCATGTGCATGATGAACCTGATGCAATGAGGTTAATTCACCTGTCCATGTTGACTCCATTAGTAATTAGCTAAGGAGGATTTGAACCCACAGAGTTTGACCCCATAAACATCTGTAAACCTGGTCTGGACTATCATTTCCAGCACCTTTCCTGACTCATCCAAGTCCTGTTCACTTCTCATCTGTACGTTTCTATTCGGGTAAGTGTATACTTATTTATTTGCCTCCATTTCTCATTGTCTCTAATTTGCTTTATACATTATAATGAAATTCATTATCCTATGACATAATTTTAATCATGTCACTCTCTTCTTTTACCTTCAATGGCTCACCATTTTTAAAATGAATTTAGAACACATTTTCCATTTAGTAAAGCATGTAATGCCCTCTTTATTCTAGCCTCCCTAAGCTTTATGTCTTCCTCTCCAATACATGCATGGTGTAGTCAAGCCATTCCCCCAAATTAATGTCATTATTTCCCACATCCATAACTGTGTTTATGTTATATATTTTATCTTTACCTCTCCCCCAATGCCACCCTTCAATGCAATAGCCATTGGAATTCTATTCTATTCTAATCCATCCATCCAATTCCAGGTTTCACTTACTTTCCCTTGAGATCCAAACCTTTATAGATCCTTTATAGCACTTACCATATCATTCCTTAAACAATGGTTAGTTACTTCACCCACCACCCCAATAAAAGTGGGGAGTGTATCTTACTATTACAGCCCTAGCAGCATCAAACTTAATATTTCACAAATAACAGATTTTGAAGAAATATCTTTGTACAAACCCATTAAAGGAATCAGCTCTGTGCCTTTGTACACCGAGGAAAAAGATGGTTTTACCAAGTACTTTCCTAATTGAAGCATTCAGTCATTTCACATACTACTTTGGAATATTAAGTGTAAAGCAGCATTATAAACATTTTACTAGGAATTTGTGTTGGAAATTATCTCCTGAAATCCATTCTGCTATTTCTATTTAGCAAAAGTAACCCAGTATATTTGGCCAACCATATTGCCACACTGCTAAAATTCAACATATCCCAGTCATTCTTACACCTAAATAGGGTCTGTAAGTCAGTCTTGGCCAATGAGATGTAATCAGAAGTGTTGTATAGTATGTCTATGAAGTTTCCTTAAAAGTATGGGGCCCATGTCTTCTTCTCCCTTCTTTCCCCTACATCCACTGCTTGGAATGTAGATGAAGTGGGCTCTAGTAGCCATCTTTGGTAATGAGAATTAAAATCCCACCTTGGGAAGATGAATCTGAAAACTAAAAGGAACATGAGTTCCAGAAGGCTCTAGAATAACTATACTAGCCCTATTTTGGATAAGAGGAAACAAAATGCCTACAGGTGAAAAGACTTGCCTAAGATTACATCCTACTAAATGATAGAGCTAGGGCTAGAACCCAGTGAGACTTACCCCTGAGTGAACATTCTTAATCACTGAGCTATGCAGTTTCCTCAAGTTCTAGCTGCAATTTATTATACACTCTATATAATATTCTAATTGATAAGCCAGAATGATCATAAAAATGAATCCTTTCAGAATATTAGTATTTTTATTAAGATAGATTGGAGACATAGCTGGAGTCAGAAAAAGCATTCTTGAAGTAATATGAAGAAGAGAAGAAGGCGCTAAAATTTGGGCCCAGTTAAGCTGCTATAATACAGTCATACTCCTGGTTCAAATAATGATTTGTAATTCTTCAAGAAATTTGAATATTAAAGAAATGCTTTTAAAGAGCACAAAATATTGAGTTTTCACCTATTACCTCTATTTAGAAATAAGATGATAATGAACATTCCAAGATAAAACTTTATGTGTTGATTATTTGAAGATGATTATCTGTTAATGCATAGCTACAAAACACTATTGGTGTACACATTTAAAATTAACACAAAGAAAGACTTTCCATTTATCTTGGAGTTATTTGCAAAAGAGAAACAAGACAACCTGAGAGGGTTTTTTTTTATATTAATGAGACTTTCAAGTAAGATAAAATAATTTGCCCAGTGCAGATTACCATCACATTCTTAATAGTATTTTCATGTTCAACCTATATTTTCAACTATATTAGGCTTACTAGTAATCATCAAAATTCATCTCTACAAGAAATAGAATATAATTTCAAAGTCCTCTCATGTATTAGGTGTCATCATGTCTTACTCATAAATTACCTTTCAATCTAATAGCATTTAAACCGAGAAAAACTTGGAGCCTTTTAAACTCATTTTCTCAGGAAATAAACTTTATAGTAAAATGACCTTTCTTTGAAAAGGGAAGAAGTATCACATTTAAAATTTTTTCAAGGATATGACTGTGATAAAGCAGGGAGCTTTTATTCAGATGTAATAACTAAGGCTCACCTGTGTTCATTGTATCATATTGTATTTTATCATTGCATTGTATCAGTGCACTCTTTTTTGTGCACTTCTAACTATGGAAGCTGAAAATGCTCTTGTAAAACTTGTTGTCATGACAACAAAAATCCCGCAAGAAATGACGCAAGTCTGCATGTGAAGGAAGTATCCATGGCATGATTTAGCAGAAAGATGCTTCAACCACCCACTACAATCCCATTTTTCAGCTTGTCTATTGTTTATTTGTATTTTTTAGCATTTGACAAAATTTCCATCTACACAGCTCTTTAATAAATATGCTAAAAGTACCAGTTATTTTCAACTTTCTTCTACCAACCGTTATTTATAGTGAGTAAGAAAATGGGGTACTAAAATTTGTCAATCTTTATATGTTATTCAGAAATATTTTCCTTGGTCACTTATCCTTGATTTGGTTTGAAGAAGCTCCTTCAAACATCTTCTAATAGATTTCTCTATAACAGAAACATATGATAACTCTGGACAAGGAGAATTTATAAGGAGGCATGAATTTATGGTTTAACAAAGGTGAGAATATAAAAAATGAAAAATAAAAAAATAATAAATTTAAGTAGAAGAGCATACTTTGTTTTTGCTTTAAAAAATATATAAAAACTTCAAAACCAGTGCCAAAAAGAAAACTTTCTGCTGTTTTACTTTTTAAAAACCTTAGAATCTAGACTGTTAATTGGGAATAAATTTCTAATAAGTTTCAAAATGTAAAATATGGGTGATACCTTCCAATTTGAGGGAAAAAGTAAGAAAAATAATCAATGAAAAGCTTTGGTTTGTAGCCATCATATACTATGTGTCGTGTTACTTTCTGCCATTTGTTCTGGCATTTGGGGTCTTTCTCATTGTAACTAACTCTAAAGCACCTCTCCAGTCCCTTCCTCCACTCGTATCAAGAGTTTAATACAAGAGTTTGATAACATAGATGTACCCTTTGTTCTTGCCAAGTTAAATTTCTCATTGCTCCCTGAAGAAGATCTTAACCACCCAATGTGTTCTTTCATCTCTCATCAACTGTTTTAGCCAGTGCAGTAAAGCAAGAAAATGAATAAAGGGCGGGTTGATCAAAAAGGAAGAAGTAAAACTGTCCTTATTTGTAGATGCTGTAATAGTCTACATTGAAAATCCCAAGGACACTATAAAAACACTCCTATAACTAATGAGTAAGTTCAGCAAGGTCATAGAATACAAGATAAACATAAAAATAAATTATATTTCTATACAATGGCAGCAAGTTTGTGGAAACCAAATTAAGAATACAATATCACTTACAATCACACACACAAAAATACTTATATGTAAATCCAATAAGGTTTTGTATCCTGAAATGATAATTAAAGATATTCAAAAAAATCTCTAAATAAATGGATAGATATACTATAGTCACGGATTGGGAGACTCAAGATAGTGAAGACGCTAATTCTCCCCAAATTTATATACAGGTTTAATGCAATTTCTATTAAAACCTCAATGAAATTTTCTAAAGACATAGGATTATTCTATAATTTATATGGAATGAAAAGGAACTAGAATAGTTGAAAATAATTTTGAACTAATTTATTTTCAATAAAGTTGAAAAATGAGAATAAAATGGGAGGAATTACTCTATCCTATTTTAAGATTTATTCCATAGCTCCAGTAAGCAAGATCATGCAATATTGGCAGAGCAGTAGACACATAAATAAGTGGAACACATTAGTTAGGCCAGCTGATTTTTTACAAAGGTGCAAATAAAATTCAACAGAAGAATAATAAACTTTTCCACAAATAGTTCTAAAATAACTGAACATCTATATGCAAAAAAGGTGTGACTCTCACACCTTTTACAAAAACTAACTCTAAAATGAACCATAGATTTCAGCGTAAAACGCGAAAATCTAAAACTTTTGGAAGATAGCATAGAAGAAAATCTTCAGGACCCAGGAATTTGTGAAGAGTTCTTAGACATAATTCAAAAAGCATAAGTTATTAAAAACAATCTCCACATTGAACTTAATCACAATTAAATACCTTGGCTTTACCAAGAAACCCTGTTAAAAGGATGAAAAGACATGCCATAGACTAGCAGAAAATATTTGCAAACCACACATCCAAAAACAGACTCACATTTAGAACACATAACTAATTCACAGAACTCAACATAAAAAAAATCAATTTAAAAAATGACAGATACATGAAAAGACACTTTCCTGAAAAGGAAATACTGATGGCAAATAAGCACATGTAAAAATGCTGAACATCACTAGCTGTTAGGGAAATGTAAAGCCACCATAATTATACACCTATTAGGACAACTCAAGTGAAAAACAGCAATGGTACTGAAAGCTGGCAAGGATGTGGAGACACTGGATCTCTCACACATTGCTGGTAGGAATGTAAAATGGTACAGTCACTCCAAAAACACTTGGGCAGTTTCTTAAAATACTACACATACTCTTACCACACAACACAGCAATTTGCACTCCTGGACATTTATCTCGGACAAATGAAACTAATGTTCTCAAGGAAGCCTATACACAATTGATCATAGCAGCTTTGTTTGTACTAGGCTAAAAATGGAAACAATGAAAATGATCCTCGATGGTGAAACAAACTTCAATGCACTCATACTATGGAACACTCTGCAAAAATTAAAGGGAATAAGCTATTATTAATACATACAATAAATTGGGTGAATCTCTAGGGTATTATGCTGAATGAAAAATCTCAATCTCTAAGATCTCCTAATATGTGATTTTATTCACAAAACATTTGGAAATGACAAAATTATAAATACAGAGAACAAATTAGTAGTTGCTTGGGTGGGGGATGGTATGAGATGGCGGGGGGGGGGGGGGTTGTGACGAACAGGCAGTAGCACAAGGGAGAACTTTGTGGTGGTAGAACAGTTCTGCGTTTTGACTGCAGTGGTGGTTACACCAAACTTCCCATGAGAGAAAAAGACAGACCTATAAACACACATTGTGCCAATGCTGAATTCCTAGTTTTGATATTATACTATAACCAGGTAAGATGTAACAATTGCAGGAAAGTGGGTACACAGGACCTCTCCGTACTATCTTACAACTGCCTATGAATCTATAATTATTTCAGAATAAAAGTTTAATTAAAAATATCAGTGCTGGAATATATTGTTAACAATTTAATGTGCAGTTTGAATTGAAAAAAATGTCAACAGCCTTTGTAGCCCTATTCCCAAAAGGTAGTACTAAATGATGATGAATTTCATTCACTAACAGACAATAAAGATGGGGGGGGTGTCTTCTGCAATACTTGTGAACCTCTGGAATAACACTCTTCTAAATTAGAAAATAAAATGGTACATCTTTATTTATACAAGCCACACATTTTCAATCTAATTTCTATCCAATAAAATAACATGGTTTCCATAAACTTCAAATCTTAACCCATAATAGACTCTGGAAAAAACTTAGGTGATATGGTAAACTAACACATCTATGCTCAGAAAATTTCATGTGACAGGTCTGTAACTCTGTATAGGTTATTCTAACAACTTCAGCTCCCTTGAGCTGGGGCAGGGCTCACTCTTTGAACATTAGGTACGCCACTCAGGAGCATCATTTCCTTCTGTCCATCTGCTTTTTTTTTTTTTTTTTTTTTTTTGCTGTACACGGGCCTCTCACTGTTGTGGCCTCTCCCGTTGCGGAGCACAGGCTCCGGACACGCAGGCTCAGCGGCCACGGCTCACGGGCCCAGCCGCTCCGCGGCATGTGGGATCTTCCCGGACCGGGGCACGAACCCGTGTCCCCTGCATCAGCAGGCGGACTCTCAACCACTGCGCCACCAGGGAAGCCCCCTTTTTTTTTTTCAATACATTTGTTTATTTATTGGCTGTGTTGCCTCTTCTTTGCTGTGTGCGTGCTTCCTCTAGTGCAGCGAGAGGGGTGTACTCTTTGTTGCGGTGCATGGGCTTCTCATTGCAGTGGCTTCTCGTTGCAGAGCATGGGATCTAGGTGCGCAGGCTCAGTAGTTGTGACTTGTGGGCTCTAGAGCACAGGCTCGTAGTTATGGCGCAAGGTCTTAGTTGCTCCGCGGCATGTGGGATCTTCCCGGACCAGGGCTCGAACCCTTGTCCCCTGCATTGGCAGGTGGATTCTTAACCACATTGCCACCAGGGAAGCCCCCATCTGCTTTTCTGCTCACAGCTCTACACCTCTGTGAATATAAACTGAGGTAGACCTTATCACTGATCTTCCCATTTGGAAGTTTCAGGGTGATTCTTTACACAATCAGCGTTTTCTCCGTTTCCTTCCTCACTCCTTCCACTTGTACTAAGTCCCTTGTATTATTTGTTGACCTCTGTGTACTCTCCTTTTCTAGGCATAGTAGTTTTATACATTATGAATCTAATGCATGTTTGTAGAATAAACTACTTTTGCACAATTACAGGGGAATTAAAATGGCACAGTTATGTATTGGTAATTCCACGTGGTCTATAATGTTGTTAGCACCATACCAGAACATAAAATCTTGGTTTCTTCATTTTAACTGTATTGCACCAAAAGGAATAAATTTAAAGAAACCTGAAAACACTGAGCCAGAAGATAGTCTCTCTAGTAGGGAGCCAGTGAGGTATTCAGATATTCCTTCAACATTTCACAGTGTTAACATTTAACAATGTTAAGGTAACAATCAATGTTTGTTTAATCAGCAAATGATTACTGAATATATTCTATAAGCATGGCTGTTTGCCAAGTTCTGAGGAAACAAGGGTGTCCAGGAGATACGGTCTTAGTCCTCACAGAATTAGGTCACAGAATCAGTCCAATGGAAATGGGATTTATTTTTGTAAATTAGTCAGAGCCAGTCTGTGCTTTATAAGCACAGAACAAGTATATTTAGAAGCATCACAGTCTGGGGTCCCAGGATTGTGTGGCAGTTTTCAATAGGCATCTTCTTTCAAAACTTCACTGTGGCTTGAGATGTGGCAGAGAAAAGTGAGCCAAAACACTTAGTTTGGAACAGTACTAAATCCCTCTAACTGCGAGCAGGTCTGTTCTGCTCAGAAGAGTCCAAGTTCTTTCCCATTAGGTTATTCTGGGAACAAACCCTAGCTAACAAGTCAAAAGAAAAAAATATTTTCTTTATAAATTTCCAAGAATGAGTTTGCAAAACAAACCAACAATGGTGGGCCAGTAAACTCTGTATTGCTGCATTTCCTAAGCTTGTGAACCAAACTAAGACTTTTCTAAAGAGAATATTGGTATATATTGATAGTATTGTTATATAGCCATGTCTCCTTGATTACTGAGCAAGAACTATCTTTCTATTTTAGTTTAACTAAAAAACAAACAAATAAACACACCAATAAAAACTACAGGCTGCTGAAGAATCTAGTGGATACAACCATCTAAGTGACTTATCTACAAAATAAAGAATTTGACAAAGTAAGTTTGAAAAGTAAACAGGAGGTGGTCCAGACACTAAGTTGCTTGGATTGGAAGGAATATATCTTACCTAGATATGCAGCTTTACTTTTTTAATAGACTTTATTTTTAGAGCAGTTTTCGGTTCACAGCAAAAGTGAGCAGAAGATACCGAGGTTTCCCATTACCCCCTGCCCCCTCACATATGTAGCTTCCACATTACCAACATTCCCACCAGAGTGGTACATTGGTTTCAACTGATGAATCTACACTGACACATCATTATCACTCAAAGTCCATAGTTTACATTAGGGTTCACGCTTGATGTTGTATATCCTGTGGGTTTGGTCAAACGTATAATGACATGCATCCACCATTATAGAATGATACAGAAGTTTCATTGCCCTAAAATTCCTCCGTGCTCCACCGATTCACCCCTCCCTGCCCCCTAGCCCCTGATAACCACTGATATTTTTTACTTTTTCCATAATTTTGCCTTTTTCAGAATGTCATATAGTTAGATCATATAATAGGTAGCCTTTTGAGACTGACTTCTTTCAGTTAGTAATACACATGTAAGTTTCCTCCATATCTTTATATGGCTTGATAGTTCATTACTTTACCTTTGAGAGTTCTTATATTTTAATCAGACTTCATTCAGATAAATTCCTTCTGAATTTTTTTCAAAATCAGCTTTTGAGATAAAGAAACTCTTTTGAGATTTAAGTCTTTGGCACCATAATTGTTTTCCAGCATCTACTAGCTGTATTTAGGAAATCATCTAAGTGGGTTCCTTGAAACAGTCAAACATTAAGCACTAAGATAGCTTTGTAACTTTAAGTTAGTACTTTCCCAAAGTGCTAGTCTCTCTTACCTCCCCTCAATTCACTAAAATACCTCAAAAGCATATACTCTTAGAGCTCATAAATCAATTAATTGGCATCCTATGAAGCTGAAAAATAGTGGCATTAAGAGACAAAGGAAAAGGTAAGAAATCTGAATGTTTTCTTAATGCAATATATTTGCACAGACATTTCACCAAAAAAAGATACAGGAAGGGCGAATTAAAGATGCTTAACATCACCAGTCGTTAGAGAAATACACATTTAAACCACAAAGAGATAACACTACAGACACATCAGAAAGGCTATCATCAAAAAAATTAATAATACTAGGCGTTGGAAAGGATGTGGTGAAACTGGAACTATCATATACATTGCTGGTGGGAATGTAAAATGGTATAGTAACTTTGGAAAACATTTTGGTATTTTCTTTAAAAGTTAAACGAACACCTACCATATGACCCAGTAATTCCACTCCTGGGCATCTACCCACAACAAATGAAAATGTACTTCCACACAAAGACTTGCACGCAAATGTTTAGAGGAGCATTATTCATAAAAATTAAAAAATGGAAACAATCCAAATGTCTATCAAATTGGTGAATGGATAAACAAAGTGGGATAAAACTGTACTCAGCGATAAAAATGAACTCATGACACGTACAACAGCATGAATTAGCCTCAAAAAAAACTGTCAATGAAAGAAGTTAGACACAAAAGCCTACATATTGTATGATTCTATTTATATAAAATTTCTAGTTGAAGCAAATCTATAAAACAACACATCAGGGCTTCCCTGGTGGCGCAGCGGTTGAGAGTCTGCCTGCCGATGCAGGGAACACGGGTTCGAGCCCGTGGGAGGATCCCGCATGCCGCAGAGCAACTGGGCCTGTGAGCCAAAACTACTGAGCCTGCGCGTCTGGAGCCTGTGCTCCGCAACAAGAAAGGCCACGACAGTGAGAGGCCCGCGCACCGCGATGAAGAGTGGCCGCCGCTTGCCACAACTAGAAAAAGCCCTCGCACAGAAACGAAGACCCAACACAGCAAAAATAAATAAATTAATAAACTCCTACCCCCAACATATTCTTTAAAAAAAAAAAAAAAATCAGTGATTCCCCATGGCTTGGGGTTATAGTGAGGACTGACTATAAATGGGCCCAGAAAATATTTTTTGGATGATGGAAATGTTTTAGATCTGGATTATGGTGATGATTGTACAACTATATAAATTTACTAAAAATCATTGACTTATAATAAGTGAATTTTATGCTGTTTAAATTACACTTCAAAAAAGTTACTTGTAAAGGGGCAATAAAGCTTCTCCAATAGATCTTCATTGGGCAACAAAATTCTAATAGCAGACAAAATTCACTTGTATACAAAGTGTGAATCACTAGCAGGGGTAAGGGAGGCAAAATTGCTGGAGTCAAGAAATATTTCTAGGAATCACGTTATTAACAAAGAAATGAGAATGATAGCTATTTAGTTAATATAAGTTATTGTCTCCTAAGCTTATTCCACTCACATGAATATGATGTATACATGTGGTCATGCAGGAGCCATCACATTTAGTCCGAATTTGTAATAATAACAGTAATGGAAACACGAATGTGGGCAAGGCTCTCAATGTGTTTTTTCACTAACGTGCACACGCAAGCTCATATCTCTGCCTCTAAGCCCAGACTCTCCTTCCAAAGATTGTTTAATGAGTCAGTCAGAGCTCTGTACAACTTAGAAGGGAAAGAGGAGGGTGATGAAGGGCAGGAATCCTAACATAATTAAAACAGGGTGCATTCCTCTAAAATTGTTAATAATGAGCCCAGAAAAGATATTTTTTGCCAACATTTATTCTATCTTCTACAATTTAAGCCTTAATGTACTAGGTTCTATCAAAAAAAAAAGAAATAAAAAGAAAGGGCTAATTTAATTTGTAATTTGAGAGATACTTGAGAGTTGTTTAGGAAGAGTAAGACGCGGAGATTACCTTCCTCCCCACAGATACATCAGAAATACATCTACACGTGGAACTTCTCCTATAGAACACCTACTGAACGCTGGCAGAAGACCTCAGACCTCCCAAAAGGCAAGAAAGTCCCCACGTACCTGGGTAGGGCAAAAGAAAAAACAGAGACAAAAGAATAGGGACGGGACGTGCACCAGTGGGAGGGAGCTGTGAAGGAGGAATGGTTTCCACACAGTAGAAGCCCCTTCGCAGGCGCGGGCGGAAACTGCGGGTGGCGGAGCGGGAAAGCTTCGGAGCGATGGAGAAGAGCGCAGCAACAGGGGTGCAGAAGGCAAAGCGGAGAGATTGCCGCACAGAGATTCCCGCACAGAGGATCAGTGCTGACCTGCACTCACCAGCCCGAGAGGCTTGTCTGCTCACCCGCTGGGGCGGGCGGGGGCTGGGAGCCGAGGCTCGGGCTTCGGTTTTATCCCAGGGAAAAGACTGGGGTTGGCGGCGTGAACACAGCCTGAAGAGGGCTAGTACGCCACGGCTAGCCGGGAGGGAGTCCGGGGAAAAGTTTGGACCTGCCAAAGAGGCGAGACTTTTCTTCCCTCTTTGTTTCCTGGTGCGCGAGGCGAGGGGATTAAGAAGCCTGCTTAAAGGAGCTCCAGAGACGGGCGCGAGCCACGGCTATCACCGCGGACCACAGAGACAGGCATGAGACGCTAAGGCTGCTGCTGCCACCACCAAGAAGCCTGTGTGCGAGCACAGGTCACTCTCCACACCTACCCTCCCGGGAGCCTGTGCAGCCCGCCACTGCCAGGGTCCCGTGATCCACGGACAACTTACCCGGGAGAACACACGGCGCGCCTCAGGCTGCTGCAACGTCACGCTGGCCTCTGCCGCCACAGGCTCACCCCGTATCCGTACTCCTCCCTCCCCCCGGCCTGAGTGAGCCAGAGCCCCCGAAGCAGCTGCTCCTTTAACCCCGTGCTGGCTGAGCAAAAAACAGACGCCCTCAGGCGACCTACAGGCAGAGGCGGGGCCAAATCCAAAGCTGAACCCTGGGAGCTGTGCGAACAAAGAAGAGAAAGAGAAATCTCTCCCAGCAGCCTCAGAAGCAGCGGATTAAAGCTCCACAATCAACTTGATATACCCTGCATCTGTGGAACACCTGAATAGACAACGAATCATCCCAAATTGAGGACGTGGATTTTGAGAGCAAGATATATTATTTTTTCCCCTTTTCCTCTTTTTGTGAGTGTGTATGTGTATGCTTCTGTGTGAGATTTTGTCTGTATAGCTTTGCTTTCACCATTTGTCCTAGGGTTCTGTCCGACAGATTGTTTTTTTTTAACTTTAAAAAAATTTTTTTCTTAATAATTATATTTGATTTTTTATTTTAATAACTTTATTTTTTCTTACTTTATTTCATTTTATTTTATCCTCTTTCTTTCTACTTTTTATCCCTTTTATTCTGAGCCATGTGGATGAAAGGCTCTTGTTGCTCCAGCCAGGAGTCAGTGCTGTGCCTCTGAGGTGGGAGAGCCAACTTCAGGACACTGGTCCACAAGAGACCTCCCAGCTCCACGTAATATCAAACGGCAAAAATCTCCCAGAGATCTCCATCTCAACACCAAAACCCAGCTTCACTCAACGACCAGCAAGCTACAGTGCTGCACACCCTATGCTAAACACCTAGCAAGACAGGAACACAACCCCACCCTTAGCAGAGAGGCTGCCTAAAATCATAATGAGGCCACAGACACCCCAAAACACACCACCAGACTTGTACCTGCCCACCAGAAAGACAAGATCCAGCCTCATCCACCAGAACACAGGCACTAGTCCCCTCCACCAGGAAGCCTACACAACCCACTGAACCAACTTTAGCCACTGGGGACAGACACCAAAAACAACGGGAACTATGAACCTGCAGCCTGCAAAAAGGAGACCCCAAACCCAGTAAGATAAGCAAAATGAGAAGACAGAAAAACACACAGCAGATGAAGCAGCAAGGTAAACACCCACCAGACCTAACAAACGAAGAGGAAATAGGCAGTCTACCTGAAAAAGAATTCAGAATAATGATAGTAAAGATGATCCAAAATCTTGGAAATAGAATAGAGAAAATGCAAGAAACATCTAACAAGGACCTGCAAGAACTAAAGAGGAAACAAGCAACGATGAACAACACAATAAATGAAATTAAAAATACTCTAGAAGGGATCAATAGCAAAATAACTGAGGCAGAAAAACAGATAAGTGACCTGGAATTAAAATAGTGGAAATAACTACTGCAGAGCAGAATAAAGAAAAAAGAATGAAAAGAACTCAGGACAGTCTCTGGGACAACATTAAACACACCAACCTTCGAATTATAGGCGTCCCAGAAGAAGAGAAAAGGAAATGGACTGAGAAAATATTTGAAGAGATTATAGTTGAAAACTTCCCTAATATGGGAAAGGAAATAGTTAATCAAGTCCAGGAAGCACAGAGAGTCCCATACAGGATAAATCCAAGGAGAAATACGCCAAGACACATATTAATCAAACTGTCAAAAATTAAATTCAAAGAAAACATATTAAAAGCAGCAAGGGAAAAACAACAGATAACACACAAGGGAATCCCCATAAGGTTAACAGCTGATCTTTCAGCAGAAACTCTGCAAGCCAGAAGGGACTGGCAGGACATATTTAAAGTGATGAAGGAGAAAAACCTACAACCAAGACTACTCTACACAGCAAGGATCTCATTCAGATTTGATGGAGAAATTAAAACCTTTACAGACAAGCAAAAGCTGAGACAGTTCAGCACCACCAAACCAGCTTTACAACAAATGCTAAAGGAACTTCTCTAGGCAAGAAATACAAGAGAAGGAAAAGACCTACAATAACGAACCCAAAACAATTTAGAAAATGGGAATAGGAACATACATATCGATAATTACCTTAAATGTAAATGGACTAAATGCTCCCACCAAAAGACACAGATTGGCTGAATGGATACAAAAACAAGACCCATATATATGCTGTCTACAAGAGACCCACTTCAGACCCAGAGACACAGGGACAAAGACCAATATCACATTCAAGCTCCATATTATGGATATATTTGGCTGGATAATTCATTATTATGGGGGGCTATTCTATGCAATGAAGTATGCATTGCAGCATCCCTGGTCTCTACCCAGTAAACACCCATAGCACTTCTGCCCCAGTCAGGCAACCAAAAATGCCCCCAGAAATTGACAAATTTCCCCTGGGAGCAAAATTGCCCACAGCTGAGAACCAATGGGCTAAATAATCAATCCAAATTCATTAGAGTAGTCAAAAGATTGCATGAGAGCTTTGAAAAAGTATAATGTCTCTCACCATCAAATTGTCCACATAAACTATAAATCTGTTGATACCTAGAAAATACAGAGTGAGTGTTTTGGAAAGTAAAGACATTTGCAAGAAGGAAAGTATCATTACTTCTGTTTTATTGCATCAGCAAACTCCAACATCAGGAACAGTGAATGAGGAAAATGAGTTGTTCTATACATTCAAACTGCATAAAAAGAGACTGATTTTTACTGCATGGCCGATCCCAATCTATACTAAATAAATTGGTTTTATTATGAAATATTAGTAACATGTCAAAAGACAAAATTCAAAATTTATACCCAATCAAATTTTATCACCACATTTGACTGCAAAGCCCCACAGGACACAGAGACTGTCACTAAATTAAACCATCAAAGTGAAAAGAGACACAATGTGCTCACTTTAGATGAGTAATGTTAGTTGATAGACATTAAAGTTCTCTTCAGTAAACTGAATTAACACTCTGTTCTAACTGCATCCTATTCACCTTGTTGGTGAGGGAAGAATCCACCATTCCAAATGGTACAAGATGGTCAAATGCACAACACAAAACATTGGAAAGACAAAATAGCAGTTATAGTCACATATACTCACATTCTGGGGGAGAATGACACTGCATACCATGTACAGCCACACTGGGGTTGCAATCAGGAACAGAACAAGCAGGGGCCCTGGGGGGAAGGCTTTGTAGTAACAAGAGGGTGGGAGTGATCTTTGGTTCCCATATGAGGATGTGACCGGCTTGTTTGAAAAAACTCATGGGTTGGCAGGGAAGTAAATCTGTTTAGTTGAGGGCTGAGAGGAAGGCACTGTTCTGGCTGACAGAGAACCAGCCCGGTGGGGAGCTCTTCATGCTAAGTGGTGCTGGGAGGGTTGCACCTGTGGCAAGAATGGGACCTCGTGGTAACATCAGACAGGTGAAAGTGATGTGTGATGCCTCCTCATCTTAAAGGCAAACAGAAAACCAAGTGACAGGAATAGCTTTCCAGCATGAGTTAGCTGT
This sequence comes from Pseudorca crassidens, assembly GCF_039906515.1. Lineage (NCBI taxonomy): Eukaryota > Metazoa > Chordata > Mammalia > Artiodactyla > Delphinidae > Pseudorca > Pseudorca crassidens. The sequence goes on along the minus strand of NC_090296.1, from coordinate 39,317,663 downwards.
GTTAAAGCTTTTCAAAACAGAAGTGGGTCTAAAAACAATAGACCTGAAAAATTCCAGCATGTTTTCAAGACTTTTTTCTTTTTGAACATTTTTATTGGAGTATAATTGCTCTACAATGGTGCATTAGCTTCTGCTGTAAAACAGTGAATAATCAGCCATATTTATACACATATCCCAACATCCCCTCCCTCTTGCGTCTCCCTCCCACCCTCCCTATGCCACCACTCTAGGTGGTCACAAAGCACCGAGCTGATCTCCCTGTGCTATGCGGCTGCTTCCCACCAGCTATCTATTTTACATTTGGTAGTGTATATATGTCCATACGACTCTCTCACTTCATCCCAGCTTACCCTTCCCCCTCCCTGTGTCCTCAAGTCCCTGCTCTACATATGCATCTTTATTCCTGTCCTGTCCAGAGGTTCTTCAGAACCTTTTTTTTAGATTCCATATATATGTGTTAGCATATGATATTTGTTTTTCTCTTTCTGACTTACTTCACTCTGTATAACAGACTCTAGGTCCATCCACCTCACTACAAATAACTCAATTTCATTTCTTTTTACGGCTGGGTAATATTCCATTTTATATATGTGCCACATCTTCTTTATCCATTCATCGGTCGATGGACACTTAGGTTGCTTCCATATCCTGACTATTGTAAATAGTGCTGCATAGAACATTTTGGTACATGACTCTTTGAATTATGGTTTTCTCAGGGTATATACCCAGTAGTGGGATTGCTGGGTCAGATGGTAGTTCTACTTGTAGCTTTTTAAGGAACCTCCATACTGTTCTCCATAGTGGCTGTATCAACTTACATTCCCAACAGTGCAAGAGGGTTCCCTTTTCTCCACACCCTCTCCAGCATTTATTGTTTGTAGATTTTTTTGATGATAACCATTCTGACTGGTGTGACGTGATACCTCATTGTAGTTTTGATTTGCATTTCTCCAATGATTAGTGATGTTGAGCATTCTTTCATGTGTTTATTGGCAACCTGTAGCTCTTCTTTGGAGAAATGTCTATTTAGGTCTTCTGCCCATTTTTGGATTGGGTTGTTTGTTTTTTTTGATATTAAGCTGCTTGTATGTTTTGGAGATTAATCCTTTGTCAGTTGCTTCATTTGCAAATATTTTCTCCCATTCTGAGGGTTGTGTTTTCATCTTATTTATGGTTTCCTTTGCTGTTCAAAAGCTTTAAAGTTTCATTAGGTATCATTTATTTATTTTTGTTTATATTTCCCTTTCTCTAGGAGGAGGGTCAAAAAGGATCTTGCTGTGATTTATGTCATAGAGGGTTCTGCCTATGTTTTCCTCTAAGAGTTTTTTGGTTTTTGTTTTTTTGGGGGGTTTTTTGCGGTACGCAGGCCTCTCACTGTTGTGGCCTCTCCCTTTGCAGAGCACAGGCTCCGGACGTGCAGGCTCAGCAGCCATGGCTCACGGGCCCAGCCACTCCGCGGCATGTGGTATCTTCTCGGACCGGGGCACGAACCCGTGTCCCCTGCATAGGCAGGCGGACTCTCAACCACTGCACCACCAGGGAAGCTCTCCTCTAAGAGTTTTATAGTGTCTGGCCTTACATTTAGGTCTTTAAACCATTTTGAGCTTATTTTTGTGTATGCTGTTAGGAAGTGTTCTAATTTTATTCTTCCACCTGTAGCTGTCCAGTTTTCCCAGCACCACTTATTGAATATGCTGTTCTTCCTCCATTGTATATTCTTGCCTCCTTTATGAAAGATAAGTTGCCCATATATGCGTGGGTTTATCTCTGGGCTTTCTATCCTGTTCCATTGATCTGTATTTCTGTTTTTGTGCCAGTACCATACTGTCTTGATTAATGTAGCTTTGATATATAGTCTGAAGTCAGGGAGCCTGATTCCTCCAGCTCCATTTTTCTTTCTCAACATTGCTTTGGCTTTTCAGGGTCTTTTGTGTTTCTATACAAATTGTGAAAAATTTTTTCTAGTTCTGTAAAAAATGCCATTGGCAGTTTGATAGGGATTGTACGGAATCTGTAGATTGCTTTGGGTAGTAGAGTCATTTTCACAATGTTGATTCTTCCAATCCAAGAACATGGTATATCTCTCCATCTGTTTATATCATCTTTAATTTCTTTCATCACTGTCTTATAGTTTTCTGCATACAGGTCTTTTGTCCCCTTAGGTGGGTTTATTCCTAGGTATTTTATTCTTTCTGTTGCAGTGGTAAATTGGAGTGTTTCCTTAATTTCTCCTTCAGATTTTCATCATTAGTGTATAGGAATGTAAGAGATTTCTATGCATTAATTTGTATCCTTCTACTTTACCAAATTCATTGATTAGCTCTAGTAGTTTTCTGGTAGCACCTTCAGGATTCCTGATGTATAGTATCATGTCATCTGCAAACAGTGACATCTTTACTTCTTCTTTTCCCATATTGATTCCTTTTATTTCTTTTTCTTCCATGATTGCTGTGGGTAAAACTTCCAAAACTATGTTTAATAGTGTGAGAGTGAGCAACCTTGTCTTGTTCCTGATCTTAGTGGAAATGCTTTCAGTTTCTCACCATTGAGAATGATGTTGGCTGTGGGTTTGTCATACATGGCCTTTATCATGTTGAGGTGAGTTGCCCACTTTCTGGAGAGTTTTTATCATAAAGGGGTGTTGAGTTTTGCTGAAATCTTTTTCTGCATCTATTGCGATGGTCATATGGTTTTTCTGCTTCAGTTTGTTAATATGGTTTATCACATTGATTGATTTGCATATATTGAAGAATCCTTGCATTCCTGGGATAAACGCCCCTTGATCAGGGTGTATGATCCTTTTAATGTGCTGTTGGATTCTGTTTGCTAGTATTTTGTCGAGAATATTTGCATCTATGTTCATCAGTGATATTGGCCTGTAGTTTTCTTTTTTCGTGACATCTTTGTCTGGTTTTGGTATCAGGGTGTTAGTGGCCTCATAGAATGAGTCTGGGAGTGTTCCTCCCTCTGCTATATTTTCGAAGAGTTTGAGAAGGATAGGTCTTAGCTCTTCTCTAAATGTTTGATAGAATTCGCCTGTAAAGCCATCTGGTCATGGGCTTTTGTTTGTTGCAAGCTTTTCAATCACTGTTTCAATTTCAGTGCTTGTGATTGGTCTGTTTATATTTTCTATTTCTTCCTGGTTCAGTCTAGGAAGGTTGTGCTTTTCTACAAATTTGCCCATTTCTTCCAGGTTGTCCATTTTATTGGCATATAGTTGCTTGTAGTAATCTCTCATTATTCTTTGTATTTCTGCAATGTCAGTTGTTACTTACTGATTTGAATCTTCTCCTTTTTTTTCTGGCTAATGGTTTACCAATATCGTTTATCTTCTCAAAGAACCAGCTTTTAGTTTCATTGAATTTTGCTATTGTTTCCTTCATTTTCTTTTTCATTTATTTCTGATCTGATCTTTATGATTTCTTTCCTTCTGTTAACTTTGGGGGTTTTTTGTTCTTATTTCTCTAATTGCTTTAGGTGTAAGGTTAGGTTGTTTATCAGAGATTTTTCTTGTTTCTTGAGGTAGGATTTTATTGCTATAAACTTCCCTCTTAGAACTGCTTTTGCTGCATCCCATAGGTTTTGGGTCATCATGTTTTCATTGTCCTTTGTTTCTAGGTATTTTTTGATTTCCTCTTTGGTCTCTTGGTTATTTAGTAGTGTATTGTTTACCCTCCATGTGTTTGTATTTTTTACAGGTTTTTTTCTGTAATTGATATCTAGTCTCATACGTTGTGGTCAGAAAAGATACTTGATAAGATTTCAATTTTCTTAAATTTACCAAGGCTTGATTTGTGATCCAAGATATTATCTATCCTGGAGAATGTTCCATGAGAACTTGGTGTTGTTTTTGGATGGAATGTCCTATAAATATCAGTTAAGTCCATCATGTTTAATGTTTCATTTAAAGCTTGTGTTTCCTTATTTATTTTCATTTTGGATGATCTGTCCATTGGTGAAAGTGGGGTGTTAAAGTCCCCTACTATGATGTGTTACTCTTGATTTCCCCTATTATGGCTTTCAGCATTTCTCTTATGTATTGAGCTGTCCCTATGTTGGGTGCATAAATGTTTACAATTTTATATCTTCTTCTTGGATTGATCCCTTGATCATTATGTAGCGTCCTTCTTTGTGTCTTGTAATAGTCTTTATTTTAAGGTCCATTTTGTCTGATATGAGAATTGTTACTCCAGGTATCTTTTGATTTCCATTTGCATGGAATATCTTTTTCCATCCCCTCACTTTCAGTCTGTATGTGTCTCTAGGTCTGAAGTGGGTCTCTTGTAGACAGCATATATATGGGTCTTGTTTTTGTATCCATTCAGCCAGTCTTTGTCTTTTGGTTGGAGCATTTAATCCATTTACATTTAAGGTAGTTATCAATATGTATGTTCGTATTACCATTTTCTTAATTGTTTTGGGTTTGTTATCGTAGGTCTTTTCCTTCTCTTGTGTTTCCTGCCTAGAGAACTTCCTTTATCATTTGTTGTAAAGCTGGTTGGTGATGCTGAATTCTGTTAGCATTTGCTTGTCTGTAAAGGTTTTAATTTCTCCATTGAATCTGAATGAGATCCTTGCTGGGTAGAGTAATCTTGGTTGTAGGTTTTTCCTCTTCATCACTTTAAATATGTCCTGCCACTCCCTTCTGGCTTGCAGAGTTTCTGCTGAACATTCAGCTGTTAATCTTATGGTGATTCCCTTGTTGCTATTCCCTAGCTGCTTTTGATATTTTGTCTTTTTATTTAATTTTTTATAGTTTGATTACTATTTGTCTTGGTATGTTTCTCCTTGGATTTATCCTGTATGGGACTCTCTGTGCTTTCTGGACTTGATTCATTATTTCCTTTCCCATATTAGGGACGTTTTCAACTATAATCTCTTCAAATATTTTCTCAGGCCCTTTTATTTCTCTTCTTCTTCTGGTACCACTATAATTCAAATGTTAGTGTGTTTAATGTTGTCCCAGAGGTCTCTTAGACTGTCCTCAATTCTTTTCATTCTTTTTTGTTTATTCTGCTCTGCAGTAGTTATTTCCAGTATTTTATTTTCCAGGTCACTTATTCATTCTTCTGCCTCTGTTATTCTGCTATTGATTCCTTCTGGAGAATTTTTAATTTCATTTATTGTGTTGCTCATCATTGTTTGTTTGCTGTTTAATTCTTCTAGTCCTTGTTAAACGTTTCTTGTATTTTCTCCATTCTATTCCCAAGAGTTTGGATCAGCTTTACTATCATTGCTCTGAATTCTTTTTCAGGTAGGCCACCTATTTCCTCTTCATTTCTTTGGTTTGGTAAGTTTTTACCTTGCTCCTTCATCGTCTGTGTATTTCTCTGTCTTCTCATTTTGCTTAACTTACTATGTTTGGGGTTTCCTTTTCACAGGCTGCAGGTTCGTAGTTCCCATTGTTTTTGGTGTTTGCCCCCAGTGGGTAAGGTTCATTCAGTGGGTTGTGTAGGTTTCCTGGTGGAGGGGACTGGTGCCTGTGTTCTGGTGGATGAGGCTGGGTCTCGTCTTTCTGGTGGGTAGGACTGCACCTGGTGGTGTGTTTCGGGGTGTCTGTGAACTTAGTATAATTTTAGGCAGCCTCTCTGCTAATGGGTGGGGTTGTGTTCCTGTCTTGCTAGTTGTTTAGCATGGGGTGTCCAGCACTAAAGCTTGCTGGTTGTTGAGTGGAGCTGGGTCTTATCATTGAGATGCAGATACCTGGGAGAGCTCTCGCCAACTGGTATTTCATGGGGCCGGGAGGTCTCTGGTGGACCAATGTCCTGAAGTCGGCTTTCCCACCTCAGAGCCTCAGGCCTGACAGCCGGCCGGAGCACCAAGACCCTGTCAGCCACACGGCTGGAGAAGATGGGCTATGAGTTGGGTGTCAGCCACTGCCCTGTGTAGCTCTGTCTCAGCTGTCTCCAAAGGTCCCCCAGATACATTGGGTTATTCCCTCATTCCTCAGAACTTGCACATACCAGTCTGGGATTTGTATATGTCCTCCTGATACTCTTCACTGAAATACCTTGCCTTCATGGTGGTGAGAGATATGCTAATAGTGTTGGTTCTCTTCAGTTGAGAGACTGGGACAGTGAAAGCCTTCATGTGGCCAAGTCAGGAGCAGCTGGCCAACGGTCCCAAAGTGATAACATGTCAGATTCCAGAGGCATTCTGCAGCTCCCGAGCAGTAGTCCCAAGCAGCTGCTCCCTCAGGGGCAGAACTCTGACCAGGGACCTCGGTGGGACCCTCAAACGAGGATTTCTGCCAGCCCTAGAGCCTGACTTGCCCACCCAGGCAAGGAGCTGAGGAGAGCATCTTCTAGCTCCATCTCACCAGTGCAGCGGACACCTCCCTTTCAAGACTTTTAATTGTAGTGACTGCAATGGGCACAGGGCACACTTCTAAGCATTGAGGGAAGGTATAAAGGAAGAAGATTTTTTTTCTTTGAAAAGCTTCATGTCTACATCCTTGGAGAATTCTGCACTGATCTCAGTACTCCTGTGGGGCTCTTCCACACGGATCACTGTGCAAAGGAGAAACTAAGAGACAGACCACACGTGACGATGAGACTGTACATTGTGTCCTGCCTTAGGAACAGCACAAGGCCAAACCCTGAAGTTCTGAGAGCAGTGATAATTTTCTGTGAGGACCGTGGACCACGAAAGAGCCCCCCCCCCAACAAATAATAGTAACATTTCTTTTATTTCTACAAGTGCTTATATGTAAACCAGGTATCTAGTACATGTCTGAGGGACACTTTGAGGCAAATAAAAACTTGATGTCGAGTCAGAACTCTGGCTTTGAAAACTTTCTCTGATACTTTCTAGTTATGTGAGCTTAGAAAAGGCTTTTAGTTGCCTACAGCCTGTGGCCTTGACTCTCTAATGGGGTCATTGGGGGCATTATACATGAAAGTAACTAGGACTCTATCTGACAAATGGTAGGTAATTCTACTTATCTATCTATCCATCCATATACAACATACGAAATAGTGAGAATCTTGGTTCTATATCAAAGTCAATTTGAGTGACACAGTAAAAACAGGTGCAAAAGCACAATAGATGTAATTCTGTATAAGCCACAGATATCCTGTCAGAGCATAGAAAGGAGGGTTAGTGAGGAGGATGTAGTTGCTGGTATTGAAATTTGGTCCCTGTGTCAAGTTCAGTATAAACTCTCTAAATTGCCAACCACACTTGTATCTAAATAAGTTGGGTGAATGTAACAACCTAAATGGGAAAATGTGTAACTGAATCACTTTGCTGTACACCTGAAACTATCACAACACTGTTAATCAACTCTACTCCCATATAAAATAAAAAGTTTAAATAAATAAATAAAGTTGGGTGAAATTCCTAAACTAACTCAACAAATAGGAGCCTCTCTACTGCTTTAACATTAACTTTGGGAATTTATCTTATAGCTCTGAATCATAAATCAGAAAGAATGCTGAAACAGTATTTAACTTCCAGTTGGTGTAACAGAGATCTCATATTTTCACTGAAAGTAGAAATGTCAAATGGTACACTGCTTTCTTGAGAATTTCAGATTAATTAAATTAGGGCTATTACATAGCCCATAAGTTGAGGTTTTTAAAAAGTATGTTTTATTTCCTGAATTGGGAGGTAGGACAGGAGAGGGTGTGTGTGGTATGTGTTTGCCTTTATGGTTGACAGGGAAGTAAAATCACTCTAGCTGCTAGCCATGCCTCAACAAATTTTTATCTTTTCTGATTTTCTCTATAAAGAAGGTTAAAAAACCTGGAACTTCACTAGAAACTTGGTGTCAATGTGCGTTACTAATAGTTATGGCTCCTCAATAAGTTCTAGGATCTACACTTGACTACTGGGAAAATTAATAGTAAATAGAAAGAATCTGAAGTTTTGTATAACCCATTATACTTTTCAAAGCACTCTCACCAGGCTGCACAAAGAATAAAGTACCCACTAGCAAAAGAAAGGAAGAAGAGCAAGGCTCCTGGCAACCCCACCAGCACAGAAGTGTCTTTATTTGCTGCTGATGTGCTGAAAGGAAGCTCTCCTCCCTGCCCTCTGTCCTCTCAGACCCTGTCGTTTAGAGAGTTTAACGGTGATTGTTGGATATCTTGCTTTAGTCCTCCTTTTTTTCCTTAGGCAGGCAGGGAGTCACAAAGCCTGCAGCTCAAGGTCACCTGCAGAGTGTTTCTTCTCCCCCTGCTTAGAGCCCAGTGGAAAACTACAGGGAACAGCAGATAGTGTGCATGGGCAGCAGTGAAAGAACCAGGATTCTGAAAATCTTCTCTCTTCTCTCTTTGCCCAAGTTGTTAAGATTTGGGGGAGTGGTGTTAAGAGTGAAGAGTGTGGAAATTTAAAGAAGGTATGAAAAAGCTGAAATTCTTCCACCTCCCTAAGCCCAGGAATTGTTCTTGGCACTCTTGCCAATCAGTAAATTAAATAGCTCAAGGTCATTAGCATAAGCATTTCAACAGAATCTTGCTGTTGTTGTTACAATAGGACATTCACAGATGTGGAAGACAGCCAACCCTAAGATCCATACTTTGGGTGTAGCTGTATTTGGTCGGTTTGGTCATCATATCATACACAGAAGCAATGTTTGTTGATGGGTTGAATGATTCCAGGTGACAAGATGCTAGCACTACTCCACCAGCAACTGACCATATTGAACACTGTTATTTATAAAGCATGACAGACAGACATTTCCCCTTTTTATTGGAATAGTCCCAGTGAATTTTAAGAACTAAGGAAGGTATCCTCCCCAAACACACACACATATATACATACACACACATTTAAAGACTTAATTTTAAGTACCAGAAAACAGTAGAATCAGGCGAGATGGAAAGTAGTGTTTATTGCACCCCCATGGACTCACAGGAGACTAGAGGCCCAGAAGTTCCAGTTTCTGCTCCTCACACAGTAATCTGGGGTGGTCAGCAACTAGCCAATCTTTCTGTGTCTTCTTGAACTCTTTTGCAACTTGCAGCCTTAGCCAGATACAACAAACTTGATCTATTAAGTTCTGATTCTAAAACTCTTAGGTATACAGAGAGTATCATGATTGTAGGATACTAAATAACGATTAATATCAAAGGGAGAGTACACCTTTTCTGAGATACCTTTTTTAATTTAAGCAAATTGAAATTAAGGACACATAGCTTTAAGTCAATAGCACAGTTGGACAACTGTCATTTCAGCAACACTCAGAGATGAGACTAGTAACATTTTAGTAGCATTAGCTGAAATGTGTGTGTGTGTGTGTGTGCGTGTGTGTGTGTGTGCTTGTGCTCATTGTGGAAAACCCACACAGCAATGTGATATAGTGGAACAGACACTGGACTTGGAATCAAGACAACTGAATTTTAATCCTAGCTCCTATTTAATTGCAATAACGATACATATAACTTTGGAGAATCGCTTACCCTCTCCAATCCTTGGTTTCTTAATTTCTTAAAGTAGGTGTGGTGCCGATTCATTTCCAACGTCCCTTCCAGCTGTAAAATGTCAGTTCTGGTTTTCTCACATTGGGCACATCTTTATTTAATCCAAGTAAAGCACATTATGCTTATTTACCTAGAATAAGCAAAATGGATCTGACTTGTTTTCAACAATCTTATAGAAAGCAAAACCCTCCTTGCTGGTTGGGAGTAGAAGCATACTAACATAAGAAGATTGAGAACTGGAAGGTTCATACATGCTCTGTTCTTCATCACACCCTCAGGAGAAAACATCCCATAGGACAAAAATTTCTCTCTCATCCTCCTCTTAATCTCTTAAAAATTCATAATATGGTTTATCACATTTTGAAAATAAGTATCTTTCTCAATTAAGTTATTACCACCAAACTTACATGGAGAGATTGTAATATATTTCTGAGTGTGTGTGTAAGGAAAGAAGGAAAAAAGGGGGAAAGAGTGGAGGAAGCGTTAATTACTGACATTTTGTGTAGAAAGTATGACACTACTTTGATATTCATTTAGTTGTGTGTGATCATCATATATCCTTGGCTCCTGTATAAATGAGAGCAGACTCTAGAACCTCCACCCCCTATAAATACACCCGAATGCAACCATAGCAAAGACAAAGCTTTATTTGTCTCTCAATCAAAAATGTTACATTGCACAAAAAAACAATAGATACCAGTAACTCTTCAGTGATGTCCAAAAATGCACCTCTTAAACTGTGTTTCTTCAACTAGAAAAAAAATTGCATTCTCCTATAACAGCCTTTCTTTATTATATATTCAACCCTTACCTTTTAATGACTCAAGGGTTAGTGGCAGAACCATTTATGAATGTTTTGAAAAAATGAAAGTACTCTATTGTTCCATGTACATTCTTCCCCTATGCTTCTAAATTTCACAGACTGGGATAAACTTATAATGTTAGGAAAATAATAACATTTTTGATAGATTGATAGAATGAAGAAATATTAAAGAAATCCCATTTAAAAATAAAATTTTCTCCGAAATTCCATCCAGATTTTATTTTCCATCTTTCATGGAACAGAGATATCTTCTAATTCCAACAAACTTACTGCTGGGGTTTAAAATTTCAACTTCATATATATGACTCTAATTTTATTACTTATACTGTCAGTACAATTTATCAGAGGAAAAGTATTATAGAAGTTTAAAATAACATTTTAAACTAATATATCAAAGACTGTTTTCTCTGAACCCACTGCGCTTCATGTGTTTGTAATGGGGAGCTTTTCATTTACTAAATTCAAAACAATAATTTTCAACAAAGACGCAATTCAAACAAGTTCCATAAAATGCACATTTTATTCTGTATCATGAAAAAATATTCACATTTAAATAAATTGTGGAAAAAAACCCAAAGTTAATCCTCCCTGATGAAGTACAGTTTATTGTGCTGAAACCCAGAATTCTTTTGGGTTAGAAACTTCCACCTGCCAATTCAATTTTTTTTAAATGATTGTGCCTTGAGAACAAATCCTAAGTAAAGTGATAATCACCACAAACTTCCCAGACACAATCAAATTTTGATCACAAGTATTCCAGAATTGACCCTAAAGTCACAAAGTTAAAAACATTTTCACACATTCTCTCAGCAATCAGGTGACGTCAACAGTACATAAAAAATTTCTATATTACACATTGCAATACCTTTGTTTAAGTAGAAAAAATGATTTGCTAAACATGAATTAAATTTTGAAAAGAGCTAACTAGTACTGCTTAGCATAAGGTATTAAAAACATCACATGAAGTTTTTGCATTATTTCCTTGGCCAATACATAAATAAATTGTTTCCAGTGAATTAACCCTTACAGATAGAGGCATTTTTAATACCCCAATTTCCCACCAATATGGTTGCAGTGGCAAAAACATTTACAAACTTGCAAAAATAAATTCCCATTGTAATATTAGTGTTATAGTCAGGAATTTGCAGTATAGTATACAAAATGCTGCAACTAATGTAAACAATGTCACTAGAGCATAGAATAAAAAGAAATCTATAGTTTTTAATATATCATAAATATGCACATTTTACTTTGTGTTGTCTGAGTACCAAGCACTTCTAGGAATCATTGCTTTTCCCATAAACTACAGTGGATGTGTAGGGTAGAAATGGGTCTAAATTGGTTTCCAATTTCAATGTGGTAACAATCATATTGTTCCTAATATAAAATGCATGTTTTATCTCTCTTTAACTGTGAATTGGATCTAAGGAGGAAGATGACTGCTCAATGGAAGACACCAGTGCTGCCAATAAGATGGAAGTGAACAAGACATTTATACCATCTTTGAAAAAGAACACTGAGAATCATAACATGAAAACATTGCTGCACAGATCAAAAACCTATCCTTGCCACGATTTTCCTAAATCTGAAAATTTTAAATAATCTTGATTTTAAATAAAAGTACATTTGGCTTTTGTATAAACTGACAATGCATGGCTGTGACATAATATACCATTATTAAAGACCCAGGTGTATCAAAATGTCTTTGACATGAAATTCAAAATGGATCATTATTGTGATTTTGCATAGTTTGCTAGCTATTCTTCCTGTTTGCTCAATCATGGCCTCATCAGGAATCTTTCCCATCATACTTTGGTTGGAAAAAATTGAAGAGCAAATGAGGGATCCATGACACCAACACCTCTGTGACTTACAATAATCTTTATGTTGTTTTAATCACAAAGTCCAACTTCCCAATAGAGAGTCTGACCATGGAAGGAAGAGGTTAAATTCATGTCATCAAAGACGATTTAGCAGAGAAGGAGGATAAAATATTTGGCAGTGAAATACTTAATTTGGTTGCTATGAATACCCAATCTGGTTTATTCAGGCATCAGTGTAGATATTTTGGCCTTGATTGGTCTGGTCATTCAACAGTTAGTAAATATGCATGAAGGAGAGAGTGGTCAGATCCTCTTGACTTTACTCCATGAAGATAGAGCCCAACCAGCCAAATGTTTATGGGCCTGGGCTTCTAGGTAAGAACTAGAAGTTCTAAACTCAGTTGATGGGGGAGCACTCATTTATATATGTATTAAAGCCCCAGTATTTGACAAACTTTGACACTGTTTCCTAATGTTTCATTAAAGTCTTAACTATGGTGATGACAATGTGTTATCTCTAAATAAATAAATAAATAAATAGTTAAGAGCATCACACAGAGAAAACACATTAAGAGAAAGTAACAGCTATACCTAACCCTCTTTTTTATTTTCCTCAGTTATAATTCTGGCCCAACTGTACTTTTAGGTCAATTGTTCTTTGAACAAATGCATTTAGATGTAGCACAAGTCATGACCATACTTAAATAGTAACACAGTGATCATGTAAAAGCCAGGGATGAAAGTGAGCTAACTATAAAAGCTTTATGCAGTGTCACTGGGGTCCTTCCCAGTTGTTCTGAAAAAGGTAGAATGGTCTTTTCCATGGTTACCTCTTGCTGTATTGTCATCAAAGTGAAAACAAGATGGTTTGAGCTGAGGATCCCAGAGTATACTGTAATACCTTGTATTCTCTCCTTATCTCAAAACATTATCTTAAAAAAATCTCAACGGATAGAATAAATCACATTAAGAATATTAACATTTTTTTCATTAGAGAAAATTATTTAAACTCTCTGAAGTAAATATACATACAAGAGGCTCATTAAATTTGGAAATAATACAAATTGCTATTCTAAGCTGAAACAGTTCATTTGGATAATGCATTTAATAGTAGTTTGGCCAAGAAGCCAACAGTGGTACAATTAAAAAAAAAATCTGCATAATCTACTTAAAATTCAGTGGGTCAAAAATAAATTTTAGAAATAAAATATTTCCATAGTCTCATCCAAACCCCAATATTAAAAATTAAGAGCGATTACAGAAAAAAACCTGAATGTTTCTTGCTTTTCTTGACTATCATGCATTACCTCTTTGGGTTAAAATTCAGTTGGAAAAGGAAATGTTAATACCAGTGACCACAACTTGCCTCTTACTTATAACCACATTTGGTGACTTACCTCTACTGGTAAGTTGTTGGGAGAAATAAAGGAAGATCTCATTACTGGGATAGGGCACCTTGTGCTTGCAATAGTTATGACTTCAACCTCTGTCATTTATTCTAACCTATTATGAAAAATAAAAATTTATACTTATATAATAGAGTGAAATTTTAAAAAATTATTTTAAATTCAGGAAACTTTAAAAGTACATGTTTTGAAACATCTGAAATTTGTGGTTGGGCTAGATAGCCCTTGCAAATGTCAGTATTTTATAAAGTGAAGTTTTCTCTCCAGGGTCTGCCTGCCTGTGTTAGAATCTCAATAGCTATGCTATTCTGACAAGTTTCCTCATCTATTCCCCAGGCATATATATATATATATATTTTTTTTTTTGATGACTAATGGAAGATCCAGACTTAGCCAATCCTTCTCATTGAGAAGGCTGCACATACTTACACAGAGCAGTCAATAAATGTAAAGCAATGTACACCAGTAAAGCTAAGGGAAGACAAAAAAAAAATTCTATATAAACTCACCAAAGTTGATCTGATCGCACCCATAAGCATTGCCAGTGACCATGCTTAGCTCTCCATGCACTAAACTGCGACTTCCATTATGCTCTTCTTTGTAGATCTGTTCCAAACATGAAAATGCAAATCCTGATTTGGACTCCTGTGAACTCATGCAGTCTGGTACAACTGTCCTACTTAAAACCTGACTCTGTTTTTGTTCTGATCGTGTAGTCCCACATGTATCACCTCTTGATATGTTTTCCTAGACCAAGATAAGAAGAATATTTCCTATAATGTCAAATTAATCTATATCAACCCTCTAAATAATAATAAATGTCATGCCACACCTGTAAGAGTTTTTATTATCTAAGCTGCTAACAACATTTAGGCTGTTAAGTACAAAGTTTACACTGAGAGCAAGTTGACTGAAAATATTTATTTACATATGCAAATACATATGTAATATGACTGTGAGTTGGAATGCCAAGGGTCCATCACAGTGGATAAAAATATAAACGTTACTGACCACTTAGCAAATAACTCATAAGGATTACAACGCATAGTAAAAAGTCATGGTCAATGATGACCAATCCCCTTAAGCCTCCTCTAATACATCTTGAAAGTCTCAGGCATTTATAACTAGTCTTCCTTTAACTTGAGAAATTGTGTCTGTTTTCAAAATAATGCCTAATTCCTAATTTGTAATAACAATTTTAAAATTCTGATTTGATGGAAAGATTAGAAAACCCAGTAAGAGATCTAAATATCTCTTGTAGTACATTAAAATTTCCCCTTTGTTTCTACATGCTCTTGTTATTTTCTTTACTCAAAGGGTCATGGCAAATGTAGTGACTGCAGGATTGACTGTATCTCTTAGTTTACAAGACTGTCTTTGCAGAACAAACAACTGTTAACAAAATGAATCTCATTTTTTAAAATAAATTTTTACATGCTATTAAGTGGCTTCCTTGAGTCACCAATATTACTAATTACAAATTATAACTTTTTAAAATTAAAACACTCTCATTAGGATACAACATGAGTGGTTTTCTAATGTAATTCAAATGATTTCCCTTTTATAAAACTGTTTTTTTCCAGTTCAAGATACACACTGAAAAACTGATTAGTCATTGGAAAGGATTCTTTCATAGTTAAAATCTTGTTATAAGAACATCTACCTATGTGGAGCCATTATCTTGAGAAAGTCATGATTATTTTCATACTAAAGTTGAAGATGGGCTATACCTTGAATATTCACCAAGTTGTTTACTTTTTCTCACAAAATTGAGAATTTCTGCTGAGCAGTATGATTAGGTAGAATAAGAAAAATCATAATATTTACATATTCCTTTTTCTCTTATTTCTCTCTTCCTTCCTAAAAGTTCTTCATTCTTTCCATGTTTATTTGATTAGTAGCTCTATATTCCCAGATAATTTTCAAGTCTTATACTTACATGCCATTGGCCAATAATTATTTAGCTACTTATGCCTTTCCCCACCAACCTCTGACCAGAGAAGTCTTCTCTAAAACCTAGAATATTTAGAAAGTGCATCTTGGCTAGTCTGCTATGAATGAAAAAAAAAAAAATTTGCCTTAATGTTATTTTCATCTGAGAGGAAGATGATTTTCCACTGACCTAATATCATCTTGGTGAAAGAAGGGAGCAGTTCTTACCTTCACTGTATTATTTATCAGTAGGGAAACTGAAGCCCCAGATACACCAAAAAAGAGTTAACTTGCCCAAAGTTACAGTGCGATTGTGGCAAAGCTAGATGCAGAATCCAAGACAGAGCTCAGATATTCATCCTAGGCTTGAATTCTAGTTTTCCAAAAAGTTGTTCTTTCTTCTCTCCCTTTCTGTCTAGACCACAAGAGAAATACACTTATCATAACAAAGTATGAAACACAACATTCACGTGATTACAAATATTCTTATTTTAAAGTTATCCATGTATGATATGTACATTCTAGACAAATTTTCTTATTACCTACATAAAATTTTGGAAGAGATAGATATCTTAAAAGATAGTGGAATTTATTAGGGATATGACAAATAATCTCACTAGTAGCCACTGCACACTTCAAACACAGTCACTGTTCTGAAGACTAATTTTTTTTTAAAAAAAGGTTTCTAAAAGAATTTAGTTATTTAAAATAGAACAGCAAATGGGTCAGATCTCACAGGTGAACCAAATCTCCTTAAATTTAAGGATGGACGCTCCGGTTTTCATTTGGGCTCCTATAAGATTAACTTTCAAAATGCAGTTTAATTAGTGGTCATAATTAATATTCTTAAAGTGCTGGGTACTCCTGGAGTATATATTTGTTCTTAGGAGCAAGTTAAAATCCCAAATTTTCTAATTCTCTTGTTCTGATCTACATAATTTTTTTAACTGAATACTTAGGACACTCATACTTCTATACTTAATGTAAGATGAAACCAGTGTCATAATAAAAATTTTCCATTTTAACAATGAAGTATGTGTCTCTATTCAACGTCTATGCCTGGATCATTCTAAGGACTATTTATGTCAATGTGGGACACGAGCAGCTTTGGCATTGTCATCTGCCTTTCATGTTCCTATTTGCCTTTTATCATAAGCTCCTCTATTTACTAGATCACATTTAGTGCAATAATATCCTAATACAGACTGATAAAGCTTGTCATTATGATATGCAGCTCACATTTCCGTTTTTGTTTGACTTCTGTTATCACAGTACATTACAACCACCTGTCCGGGGTACAGCATCTGATCTTATACATTATCATAGAAAAATACTGAAGGTGTATAAGTTGCTTGGAAAATGTTCAAATTTTAAACACATATCTATTTACTCCTATTATTCCATTGTTCAGAAAGATAATAATACAAAATTCTACTCTGGATGCACTGAGAGCATCTATACAGTACAAGAATAAAACATGCAGTCATCTCGTCCCCCAAAAGAGAATCTACTGTCTTTGTGCTGGTTGAGGCAACACAGAACATGATTGTATCATTACTGCACGTATTAAAGCAAGTGCTCACCCCTCATTCAAATCTGAGTAAGTTTGACTGGAAAGAGTTGTGGAATCTGGAAACCTAAAAGACTACTCTATATACAATGTTTGCTGAACACATGCATTCCTGCTGAAAACAGTAGAGTGCATTCAGCACTTCATCATATCATGCACACAGGAACAGAGGTGGCTGGAAAAGAATACTGTGATAACTGCACCATAAACAAGCAACCGATACTCTTCCCTTTTTTGTGACAACCTGAAGTAGTTCTAACGTAGTTTCCTCTATATATGAACATCAATATTGTAGGTCAATTAGATGAAGCTCTGAGTCAATGTCAGAACACAGCAGATATTAGCAACACTAATAAGCAAAGGCATGGATCACAACTACAAACCGCCCTGCTGTTTCACAGTCACTCATACCTTTACACCAACTGTTATTTCTGAAGCACATGGCTAAAGTTAAACTAACCATTTCTGTACTCAGATTATTTTTACCACGCACTTTGAAAGCTTAGCCAAGCTTGTCTCATACATGGTTAAATAGAAAATACCCTGAAATTCAATAAATATCTGAAGTCAAGAAGGTACCATCCTCATCATAAAAGCAACAGAGTCTCAATTTCAATGTTGATTTCTTACACCATGGTTACCTCACTGTCTTGTGCCTATGGTAGGTAGATATTGTAGCATAGCATGGAGATGTGTTCCCCTGAAAACTTCCATTTTGAGAAATGGAAGCTATGGGCACAAAGAAAGGAAAATGGAACCCATGAACATAACGTCTGTTCTGAGACTCCTGGATTAAAGAGGCACATCTTGTGGGCATGTGAAGAACCTCTAACAGAAGTTCTAAAATATCAACTGTTTTTATAAATTACTTTGTTTTTCACTTCTCCAGTCTGATGGTCGTAACTTGTTTTTCAGTTCTGTTGTTTTTGTTTGGGGATCCTCAGAGATAGTTTAAAAAGCTCATAAAAATGGCTACAACACATCAAAATATCTCCTTTGATTTTGCTATCATCTTGTGTATGCTAACATATATGTACAGATGGTCATATATGTAATAATATACAAATTACTGCTATATATTTTCAACTTGATGCAAACATTAACTGCCCTGCTCCTGCTGTTAACTGTCATGCATGCACCAATTTAAAAGTATGCCTCTCTGATCAACTTTATAAAGTAAACTTTAGTCAAAAGAAATAAAGTTTTCTAGGTTCTCACAAATGAGTGTGCATTTTATTCTCAATACACAGCATTTAAGATTCTAGCTATACACAGCCTTTTGTTACTTTTTTTTTTTGGTTGATAATAGGCACTTTCTAAGAAGAGAATTTGTGGCCCAAAAGACTCTGAAATTCAGTCTTTAGTATCCCCCTTTCATGAGCGGATCTGTCCGAGCTGTGGTAGTCTATTGTATCAACTCAGCAGAAGTCCAGCAGTAGAACTGTGTGCAAAAAAAGCTTTAGAAAATTGTAACCAGAATAAAATTATAGAAAAGCAGTTGTCTGAGTTGAGCAACTTAACATCTACTATTTAGTTTTCTTTGTTTTCTAACCACATTTCATGTATTACCTCTAGAAGCAGTTAAGAATCAGGTGTGAACAATTCTGTACCCATGTTTCATTCTTTCTAAGTCACAAATAAGCTACAGAAACTTGTCTATTTATATTTTTTATTTTATATCATTCTAGTTTAATTTTTGATATGATTACTTAAATGTATTTTGTTTACTTGTTTCTTTGTTAAGAGCCTTTAACTTCACCCTTGAACAAGTTTTTAAAAAAACAAAGTTAGAACATTCATCACCTTTGGAAAATCACCATCTCTAACATGAGTTGTTAAAAGGCCCTTTTACCCTGTGATGCAGTATTTCTATAATATACACTATCTTAATAGTTTCATATTTATGGGGTTGATAAAATCAGCTTATAAGATGGTGGCTGTTATTTAAGACAGAGGGAGTAGGGATATCCTTACATAAGAGTTTATGATTACTATCTAAGTATAATGTTAAAAAAAGAGAGGTATAGTTGAGCAAAAATGCAATTCATGCACAAACCCCATAGCAATAAGTTCTCAGCATCCCACACAGCTATCGGACTGAGGCAACAAAACAGTCATTTAAATGTAGCAAACACTGCCTATTGGGGAAAATAACCTAACACTAAGTTACAGAAAAATATCCTATGGAAAGGGATCACAAAATGGCACTAACATTTTAAAATGTTGAATGCTTCCCTGGCATTAATTTATAATTTTAACTTGACAGAAGAGTGAGGAAATGACAGCTCAATACAGTCGGCCTGAGATCAAATTTGTCATGGCAACATTGGCAGGTTGGACCCTGATTCTTTAACTATTACATTGCCTTGGTTAACAAAAATCATACCTTTTAAAAGTATAGAGATTATAAATAAATGTAAAGTGTACATGCAGTCAACTGCATAATATACAAGCGATATCTATGTTTTTAATAATTATCTTCTTTGGCAGGCCAGAATCCAGCTGGACATGCAATATTTACATATCAAAATCCATATTGTGTTCATCATATTGAAAGCAAGTGAAAATATATATATATGTATATACTGTATATACACACATATGTATATAGATGTATATACTGTTTTTAATATATTAACAAATATATGTGTGTGTGTGTGTGTGTGTGTGTGTGTATATATATATATATATATATATATATATATTAAAAGTGGATTTCATCTTTGTCAGATTCAGGTGACTCAGGCCTTGAAACACTAAAAATATCCTGACATGGTATTTGGGGAGGTACTTGGAGCGGCATTTGGGATTTGGGAGAAGAGGTCGGGGGCACACTTTTTTCTGAAAGTATTTTTAAAATTTCTGCCACCTGCTTCTCCAGGGCAGTCATTCTGCAGCTTAGCAGCTGAATGTCCTCTTTCAGTTCGTGCTTGACTTCCTGCAGTGTGGTCTGTAAGGCCTGCTCAGGGATGGGATAAAAGGGGTGCTTGGCATCAGCCTGGATGGGGCTATGCTCTAGTGGACTTCGCGCCTCCCCAGCCTTATCCAAAAGAAGGTCACTTTTTGTAATCCCACTGTCACAAGAATCTGTTTTTCTTAGTGGATTTTTGGTGACGCTGTTCTCTGAATCACTGCCCTTGGGGTCCTCGGAGAGTAGCCCCATCGACTCAGCTTTAGTGACATTATTCCAGTCTTCCTTCTTCTCCTCATGGGCTCCCATATTATTCTTGAGTCGCAGCCACCCTTTCCCATTTCCATTCTTCATTCTTATGGGGCTGTTGACTTTGAGACATTTGGGGTCAGCACCGCCACTGGGCTTGAGTTCCATGGCATCACGGTTGTTTTGTTTGAGGGACTCGCTGGTTTTCACATAGGCCAGAGATGTCTGAATGGGCGTAATCTGTGACACGGTGACCACACTGGTGCCAGTGATGGAGGCTCCGTTCTGTAAGGAGCGGCTTTCTACCTGCAGCTGGTTCCGCTCAGGGTCACTCTGCGTTGACCCCTGATTCCGCAGCTCCTTCTGCTGCTTGAACTTCTGGAAGAGCTTTCTTACCGGGTGGTCCACAGGTATGCTGAGGGTGACCTCATTCTTTTGCCTGAGGCGCTCCTCCTCTTCTTTCTTCACATCACTGATTTTGCGGAAAATGATCTGTGGAGGGGGAGAGAGATAAAAAACATGATTATAAAAACAGTAGGCATAGAGGGAACTTACCTCAACATAATAAAGGCCATATATGACAAACCCACAGTCAACAGCATTCTCCATAGTGAAAAACTGAAACCACTTCCAGTAAGATTAGGGACAAGACAAGGTTGCCCACTCTCACCACTCTTATTCAACATAGTTTTGGAAGTTTTAGGCACAGCAATCAGAGAAGAAAAAAAAATAAAAGGAATCCAAATAGGAAAAGAAGAAGTAAAGCTGTCACTGTTTGCAGATGACATGATACTATACATAGAGAATCCTAAAGATGCTACTAGAAAAATACTAGAGCTAATCAATGAATTTGGTAAAGTAGCAGGATACAAAATTAATGCACAGAAATCTCTGGCATTCCTATACACTAAGGATGAAAACTCTGAAAGTGAAATCAAGAAAACACTCCCATTTACCATTGCAACAAAAAGAATAAAATACCTAGGAATAAACCTACCTAAGGAAGCAAAAGACCTGTACTCAGAAAACTATAAGACACTGATGAAAGAAATCAAAGATGATACAAACAGATGGAGAGATATACCATGTTCTTGGATTGGAAGAATCAACATTGTGAAAATGACACTACTACCCAAAGCAATCTACAGATTCAATGTAATCCCTATCAAACTACCAATGGCATTTTTCACATAACTAGAACAAAAAAATTCACAATTTGTATGGAAACACAAAAGACCCTGAATAGCCAAAGCAGTCTTGAGAACAAAAAACAGAGTTGGAGGAATCAGGCTTCCTGACTTCATACTATACTACAAAGCTACAGTAATCAAGACAGTATGGTACTGGCACAAAAACAGAAATATAGATCAATGGAACAGGATAGAAACCCCAGAGATAAATCCACGCACATATGGTCACCTTATCTTTAATAAAAGAGGCAAGAATGTACAGTGGAGAAAAGACAGTCTCTTCAGTAAGTGGTGCTGGGAAAACTGGACAGCTACATGTAAAAGAATGAAATTAGAACACTCCCTAACACCATACACAAAAATAAACTCAAAATGGATTAAAGATCTAAATGTAAGGCCAGATACTATAAAACTCGTCGAGGAAAACAGAGGAAGAACACTCTACAACATAAATCACAGCAAGATCCTTTTTGATACCCCTCCTAGAGAAATGGAAATAAAAACAAAAATAAACAAGTGGGACCTAATGAAACTTAAAACCTTTTGCACAGCAAAGGAAAGCATCAATAAGACGAAAAGACAACCCTCAGAATCAGAGAAAATATTTGCAAATGAAGCAACGGACAAAGGATTAATCTCCATGATATACAAGCAGCTCATGCAGCTCAATATCAAAAAAAACAAACAACCCAATCCAAAAATGGGCAGAAGACCTAAATAGACATTTCTCCAAAGAAGAGATATAGATTGCCAACAAATATGAAAGAATGCTCAACATCACTAATCATTAGAGAAATGCAAATCAAAACTACAATGAGGTATCACCTCACACCAGTCAGAATGGCCATCATCAAAAAATCTACAAACAATAAATGCTGGAGAGGGTGTGGAGAAAAGGGAACCCTCTTGCACTGTTGGTAGGAATGTAAATTGACACAGCCACTATGGAGAACAGTATGGAGGTTCCTTAAAAAACTAAAAATAGAACTACCATATGACCCAGCAATCCACTACTGGACATATACCCTGAGAAAACCATAATTCAAAAAGAGTCATGTACCATAGTGTTCATTGCAGCACTATTTAGAACAGCCAGGACATGGAAGCTACCTAAGTGTCCATTGAAAGATGAATGGATAAAGAAGATGTGGTACATATATAGAATGGAATATTACTCAGCCATAAAAAGAAACAAAACTGAGTTATTTGTAATGAGGTGGATGGACCTAGAGTCTGTCATACAGAGTGAAGTAAGTCAGAAAGAGAAAAACAAATACCGTATGCTAACACATATATATGGAAACTAAAAAAAAAACAAAAAAGGTTCTGAAGAACCTTCGGGCAGGACAGGAATAAAGATGCAGATATAGAGAATGGACTTGAGGACACAGGGAGGGGGAAGGGTAAGCTGGGATGAAGTGAGAGATTGGCATGTACATAGATACACTACCAAATGTAAAATAGGTAGCTAGTGGGAAGCAGCCGCGTAGCACAGGGAGATCAGCTTGGTGCCTTGTGACCACCTAGAGGTGTGGGATAGGGAGGGTGGGACGGAGACGCAAGAGGGAGGAGATATATGTATATGTATAGCTGATTCACTTTGTTATACAGCAGAAACTAACACACCATTGTAAAGCAATTATACTCCAATAAAGATGTTAAAAAAATAATAATAATAAAAATAATAAAATTATCTTATTGAAAATAAATAAAAAATAAAAACATATGACTTTATACTTGTGTGACAAGATACCAGTTGTACTTTGTTTTATAAAGAAAACCCTTGAAGATAGGGTAAGATCATTTCTAAAGGGAAAAATATTTCAATGCCAGTTAACAGATGCAATACACTTAAAATGCAACGTAGAAACACTGATGAAGCTTGCTTAGCTTACTTAGTTCCAGTTCCTTGCATATCAGAGAGGGAGTATAGTAAAGAGACAACTGAACAGAGCTATTTGCTTTCATGTTCATGTTCCCATTTCATAGAAAATATATAAATGTAAACATTTATGTTAGTATATATATACATGTGTGTATACTTTTATGTGTAAGAAAACATTTATCTCTTAATTTTCCTTGCAGTACATCACTATTTTTTGTAAGGTTTTCTTTTGAATCATATAGATATGATCCAAAGCCATTTTTAATGCCATCCGCTGTTTAGAAGTCAAACGGTAAGAGTTCTAGGCTATAAAACTACTGAAAAGTTAAACAGCTTACCAACATAGCACCTGGGTTGGGTGGGAGGAGGAATTAAATTTATTTATGTGGCTCCAGAGGGCAGAACAAGGATTTATACTTAGAAGTTTCTGGAAGGTAAATACCAAGTCAGTATACAAATTTCATTTCCAAGTACTACCTACTAATTGAATAAATTGCCTTGAAAACTCATGAAACTCACACCACTGAAAGAGCCAAACAGAAATATGAATGTTGTCTGTGTAATACTTTCACTGAGG
This sequence comes from Pseudorca crassidens, assembly GCF_039906515.1. Lineage (NCBI taxonomy): Eukaryota > Metazoa > Chordata > Mammalia > Artiodactyla > Delphinidae > Pseudorca > Pseudorca crassidens. Next base: position 39,293,872 of record NC_090296.1, on the reverse strand, counting down.
AGGTTGGACTCTTCAAATTCCAATATTCTTTAAAATTCAAATATAAAATTAAATATATAGTACATGTAGCATTAGATGACTATTCACAAATAAGTAAGCATAAATTTTATTAAAAATATATTTTGAAAATAATACTGGGAAAAGTTACAACTCCATCAAGAGAAATTTAAAAGGCTATGTAAGAAATTATTACCACTTATATTATCAGAGTTGGAAGTGAATCTGGTAAGCGTGAGATTTTTGATCAGTCATCTAAAGAACAAAATAACTGCAGATGAGGGTTATAAGGAATATTCACAAGGGAGTTATATTAATGTGCTTTCAGAATCAGACAATTTTATGACGCTAGCAAAATTACTTACCTCCATCACCCTCTCTCATTAAGCTGTTGGTTAGATTAGAAATACATGTGAAGCACACAGTCTCCAGCACATAACAGACATTCAAAATATGCTGGTTGTCTCCCCTGAACTCTCGTAAAATACTTCCTGTTTGAAAACATTTTCATCACCTCTTGGAGATTCAGCAGCTTCCAGGAATAACATATAGTCATTGACCTTGTACTAGAAACCAATACTAGTGATGATCACTGTAAACACAAAAGTCAAGGAGAAGCAATCCTCCATCTAAAAGCACATTTTCTAAATTAAGATTGATACACGAAATATAGCTTATCAAGTGGCAATAATTTGTATTTTAAAATAAATATTCTCTAAATTCAATAACTGTCCATTAACACCAGCATATTTTTCCTTCTCTACTGGCACATGAAGTTGGGTATTTTTTAAAAATGTAATACTAATCTCTAAGTCTGACATCAAATTTCTAGGAGTTTAATTAGAAGTCTTTTAAAGGGTTGACATGTTTCTTATGCTTCCTGAGTAAACAGGGCTTGTGCTAAACCTTCAAGATATTAACACTCTTTGGACAGGACAAATCAAAACATGGAAACACAGATACTCTATTCCTATATCATCCCCGTTCACTGAAAAGGGATTCCATCAACTGACATGACATCCTCCTTCCCACTCCGCTCTGACCTTGTTTGCCTTTTTAAAGGTAGTTACTTAACCTTGGAAAGACATAGCCTTAGTGCAGTGCGGTAACTGAGATTACCTTTCGTGTTTGGGGAAAAAAGCATCTATTTCAAATAAACAGTGGAGGAGGGCACATAGGGGTGTCAGATAAAATGCAGGACATCCATGCAATATTTAGGACACACACTAAGAAATCATGCATTATTTATCTGAATGGGACATACTGATACTGCCATGTGAAGTTCTCAGTTTATGAAAGATTTGGGGTTCCTGGAGACTGAGAATCTGTGGACATCTTAGGCCACAGCTTTATGTTTTAAATTTTCAATACAATGGCTAATAATTGCTTATAATTACAGTATGCTTACCAAGTTTGGGATGCTTTGTGATTTAAGGGTATAATGTACCCATGTAAAATATCAGAAGAAAAAGCCTTCTTTATCCAGTTTCCCTTACCACCAGCCGGCCCCACCCCACCAAGAACCAACAAAGGCATTTGCACTGCTACTATTAAGTGGAGAACAAAGACTCCTAATGCCAAACTACTGAGAACAAAGAAAAAAAAAAAATTCTGTCACAGGGCCAGGCTGCCAGTCTGCATCAAGGGACAAATGAAATAGAACTGGGTTGGCATATTTTGCCACCAAGAAAATGTAAAATGAAATGAGAAAGAATGAGGTTTTGTATATGGAAGACAGAATCCTAAGAGTTCACAACTGGATTTGATAAACTATTTACAATAACCAGGCTTTTAAGCCAGAGGTCACTCTAAAAAAACTATTGGTCTGAATGGAGTTTACTGAATGAGACTAAATTTATTTTATTTCTTTTGACTGCAGAACAGAAATTATGGCCTATTGAAAAATACAAAAATTTTCATATAACAAAGAGGTCACAAACATATTATCTCATTTAACTGTCATAACTACTCTATGAGATAGGTCCTATTATTCTCATGTTACGGAAGAGCAAACTGAGGCACAAAGAGTTTAAATGGTTTGCATTAGGTCACACAGCTAGTAAGTGGCCAGGATACAAATCCAAGGAGTCAGATTACAAATAGTCTTAACCATTATACTCTACTGCAGCTCCTCAAAATAACTTTCACACCACCTTCTGGACCCTGTGAAAACCTGGATAGGTGAGTGGGTGAAGTAGGGAGTGATATAGTAGTTTAACAACCAACAGGTAACCCTTCATAGAGCATTTGCCATGATGAACCATTCCTCAAAGTGGTGAATTGAACAAACAATTGAAGCTCTGTGCTTGTTAAGCAAGTAGAGAGTTGACAAATTCTTGCTGAGTAGAATCAGGTTCAAATCTTTGACCCACAAATCAATCTTTAAAGAACTTGAATCAGAATCCTTCAATTGTAAGAATAGAATGACATCCATTAAGAACTTATTTTCTAGTTGATGACAAAGCAAAACTTTCCTAATGCAAGGTAAGAGAATATAGGCCCTGAAATTAAAAACAAAAAAACAGGGTTGATTTTATCATATTTACAGGGTTTAAAGACTAATAATCTACTGAGGTGTCACAAGCAGTTGATCTATGTCTTACATGTAAAGCATGATAGCTTTTTGTTGTATCTTAAGTTATAAAAAATTTATTATATAACAAATAAGAAAAAACTCACTGTATTTCAAAACTTTTAAAGGTAATAAGCTATCCCTATAAGTTCTTATAGTTTTGAAGATCACTTTATGACCCTAAACTCCAAGTTTGAATAACAATCTATTTTTATTACTAAGGAGACTACATTTCATCATAAAAAAATAGGATGGAAATTATTCTACATTACTATTACAAGTATGAACATTCTCAAAATATCTGAGCTCATGCTGAATCTTTCCTTTTAAAGAAGTGCTTTTTACCTTTCACTTTTTAATCATGTAAAATAAATATAAATCATGTAAAATAAAATGGTTCAAATTAATAAGGAATAGAAAGATTGATAAATTTTATTTAGTTAAACCTTCCAAAACAGTGTATAGTTTAGTTTAAAAACCTGCATGCTACTTTTTGGCAATTGAAAGAATCTTCAAACAATGAGTTTTCATAATCCAGTTGATTCTTACATTGGTAATGTGTCACACACAGAGTAAAAATTTTCCTGTTAATTCAATAATTCAATACATAAGCTATATAGATGAATTCTGCTTAATGATAACATGGAAATGATGATGATTATTCCCTAGAAGGCAAAGATTAAAAAACAAAATCCCCCAAAACATTATTTTAGAAAATGTTAAAGGATCTGAGTGAAGTTCATAGGAGATCAACTTACATGAATTAAATCATGTAAAAAAAATATATATCCATGATTATCAACATGGTGTTTGATAATCAAATTAGCTTTTAAAAAATGCAACATTTGTTTTTTTTCTCAGTGTTAATAACCTAGAACCTTCTGCACTTGATGTATTCTGTGTCTTTTGCCCAATGGCAAATCAAATTGCTAATGAACACCAAAAAATTAAGGACAAAATTAAAAAAGAAAAATCACGAATCAGGCTATGATTCTAGCCACACATTTATTGGTAGAATGCACAACAGTCTGTACTCTCTCTATCAGCAAAGAGGTTTATTTCATTTAAGCTTTTCTTCTTGTTGCTTCATTAGGTTCTGGGGAGCCCATGCTAGAAGGTTTAATTTATTTAAATGATAAAATCTTCTTAAACTTAACAGGGAACATGGCCAACTGAACTTTCCATTTCAAAAGTAGGACATTTGATCATAAAAGGGATACCAAAATTAAATAATTTGAATGTGTACTGAACTTTGAAATCCTATAAAGGCAAGGGAAAAAAAGGGGTTAGAATCATTTATTTAATGACATGGATTTAGTGTTATGTAATTTGGAGGCTAGAGGTGTGCTCTCTGAAACGACCCATCACTTTCCAGATCTGTGAATTGACTAGGAATCTATAGCTATATGCAGTCAAGCAGCAGCTCCAGTTCACCTGCTATTTAAGGATCTAGTTGGTTTGGTTCTTTGGTTCTTTTTACTGTTTCTGTAAACTTAGTCACTAATTCTAACTCTAGTCCTTTCAGTCATTCCAACCTGAACTAATACAACAAAGCGGTACTTATTAAACACTATCATGTATTTATCAGAGGCTATAAACTTTTCTTAACAAAGGTCACAGTGACAGCTGTGGTGGGTGAACATGTGTGACTGAAGGATAACAAGATGCATCACACTCTGTTAGAAATATGGTTGCCTCGCTTCATTTCAGCCACTCATAGACCTATAGGCTCTTCAGGGGCCAGGAATGTGTTACAGATCTAGTTTAGCCTCTTTGGTCCTAAATAAACTTTGAGGAATTAATTAATTAACTGATTAATGTAAAGAAAAAGGAAGGAAGGGAGGTGAGTAGAAAGGAAAAAGGACGTGAGAAAAAGAATATGTTTTCATTTTGTTAATGTGTTGGGAAATGCCTAATGTGAATAAGGGTGGTGAGTAAGATGCAAATGCAGGACATTCTAGAATTACTGATACAATTACATGTTTTTATAACTAAAGTTTTTTTTCATTAAAAAAATAATAAAATAAGGAAGCTAAAGTCTTCAAAACCAAGAATATAGCTGTTCCAAGGTAAAGCTGGCAAGGTTTAGATTCACTGTCTCAAATACTGCAGTAATCCATGATTTGTCCTCCTTGCCTCAATTTCTAGCTTCATTTCCCTTTATTCCTTTCTTTGCTGTTGTGTATCAGATATGATAGTGTCCCACGCAAAAAATCACAAAGTAAAACTAAAGCTCTTTAATCAAGTCAGCAAGCCTACCGTGGTTCAGTCTACCTGCCCCTCCAATCTCTATTTTCTCCAGTCTCACTTGACCTTAACACACCAGCCACTGAATCACTTGGAGATCCAGAATCTAATACTGCACATATTGTTCTCTCTCCTCCTAACCTGCTGGGGAGCTCCTACTTATCCTTTAATCCTCAACCCAATTGTGCTCTTCTTTATGAGGCAGGACCAGCTACATAATATGTAGGGCCAAATACAATCTAAAAATTCAGGCCCTCTAACATCATGCTTAATGGTAAAATACTGAAAGCTCTCCCCTGAGTTCAGGAAAGAGAAAAGCATGTACCATCTTGCCACCCCTATTCATCATTGTGCTAAAGGTTCTAGCCAGAGAAATTGTCAAGAAAATGAAATAAAAGATATCCAGAATGAAAAAGAATTAAAACTATCTGATTTGGAGATGACATGATTAGGTACACAGAAAATCCACACGCGCACGCACACACACACACACAAAACTATTAGAGCTAATAAGGGAGTTCAGCAAGAATACAGGATACAAAATCAATATAAAAGTTAGTTGTATTTCTATACACTAGTAATGAACCATCTGAAAATAAAGCTAATAAAATAACATTATTGAAAATAGCATCAAAGAGAATAGAATACTTAGGAAAAATTTTAACAAAATAAGTGTAGGACTTATACACAAAAACTATAAAACATTGTTGAAATAAATTAAAGAAGACCTAAATAAATAGAAAGACATCTCATGTTTATGGGTTGAAAGACTTAATATTGTTAACATGACAGTATTCCCCAAATTGATCTGTAGATTTAGTTCAATTCCTATCAAAATTATTACTGCTTATTTTTCAGAAATTGACAAGCTGATCCTAAAATTCAGGTGCAAATGCGAGGGACTCAGAATAGCTTAAAAAAATCAAAATATACGAATGTAATTGGAGGATTCATACTTCCCAGTTTAAAAACTTATTACAACGAATTAGAGAAATGCAAATCAAAACTACAATGAGGTATCACCTCACACCAGTCAGAATGGCCATCATCAAAAAATCTACAAACTATAAATGCTGAAGAGGGTGTGGAGAAAAGGGAACCTTCCTATACTGTTGGCGGGAATGTAAATTGATACAGCCACTATGGAGAACAGGATGGAGGTTCCTTAAAAAACTAAAAATAGAACTACCATGTGACCCAGCAATCCAACTCCTGGGCATATACCTGGAGGAAACCATAATTCAAAAAGATACATGCACCCCAATGTTCATTTCAGCACTATTTATAATAGCCAGGACATGGAAGCATCCTAAATGTCCATCAACAGAGGAATGGATAAAGAACATATGGCACATATATACAATGGAATATTACTCAGCCATAAAAAGGAACAAAATAATACCATTTGCAGCCACATGGATGGACCTAGAGATAGTCATAGTGAGTGAAGTAAGCCAGACACAGAAAGACAAATATCATATGATATTGCTTATATGTATTATCTAAAAACAAGGGTGCAAATTAACTTATTTATAAAATAGAAATAGAGTCATGGATGTAGAAAACAAGCTTATGGTTATGAGGGGATAAGGGGGCAGGGATAAACTGGGAGATTGGGACTGACATATACATACTATTTACTATATATAAAATAGATAACTAATAAGAACTTGCTGTACGGCACAGGGAACTCTATTCAATACTCTGTAATGGCCTATATGGGAAAAGAATCTAAAAAAATAAATAATCCAGAACATGAGGAAAAGAACCTTGTTACAAAGCTATAGTAATCAAGACAGTGTGGTGCTAGCATATATATCAATGGAATAGAACTAAGATAAATAAATAAATAAACACATAAATAAATATACCTATGCATTTACGGTCAATTGCTTTTTGACAAGGATGCCAAGGGGGTTCAATGAAGAAAGATCAATCTTTTCAACAAATGGTGCTGGAGCAACTGCATATTTACCAATAAAATATGAATATGGATGACAGCCTCATACCATATACAAAATTTAACTCCAAATGTATCAAAGACCTAAATGTAAGAGCTAAAACTACAAAATTCCTAGAAGAAATCCACAGCACAAATGTTAGTGACCTTGAATTAGGCAAAGCTTTCTTAGACACCTAAATCTCAAGCTACCAAATATATTAAATAAATAAATTGGGCTTCACAAAAATTCAAAACTTTTTTGCTTCAAAGGACACTATCACAAAAGTAAAAAAACTCACAAAATGGAAGAAAATATTTGCAAATCATATACCTGATCTAGCATACAGAATATATAAAGACCTATTACGATTCAACAATTAAAACACAAAAAAATTTAAATTTAAAAATAGTTACAATAGCCAGAACATGGAAGCAACCTTTATGTCCATCGACAGATGAATGGATAAAGAAGATGTGGAACATATATACAATGTTAGTCATAAAAAAGAATTAGTCATAAAAAAAATGAAATAATACCATTTGCAGCAACACAAATAGACCTAGAGATTATCATACTAAGTGAAGTAAGTCAGACAGAGAAAGACAAATATCATATGATATTGCTTATATGTGGAATCTAAAAAAGAAAATGATACGAATAAATTTATATACAAAACAGAAATAGACTCATAGATATAGAAAATAAACTTATGGTTACCAAAGGGGAAACGGTAGAGGGGGAGGAATAAATTAGGTGTGAGATTAACACATACACACTACTATATATAAAATAGATAACCAACAAGGACCTACTGCATAGCACAGGGAACTATACTCAATATTTTGTAATAACCTATAAGGGAAAACAATCTGAAAAAGAATATATATATATATGTGTGTGTGTGTGTGTGTGTGTATATATATATATATATGTATATGTATGTATGTATAACTGAATCACTTTGCTGTACACCGGAAATTAACACAACATCGTGAGTCCACTATACTTCTATAAAAATATATATATATATAAATGGTCAAAGAATTTGAATAGACATTTCCCCAACGATGGTATACAAATGACCAATAGGCACATGAAAAGATGTTCAGCATAATTAGTCATTAGGGAAATGCAAGTCAAAACCACAATGATATACATTTCACATCCTCTAGGATGGCTATAATTAAAAGATAACAAGTATTATTAATAACAGAAAATACCAAGTGTTGGGAGGATGTAGAGAAATTGGAACCCTCATTCATTGCTGGTGGGAATATTAAGTGCTACAGCCTCTGTGGAAAACAGCTTGGCAGTTTCCCAAAAAGTTAAACATAGAGTAGTCATACGACCCAGCAATTCCACTCCTAGGTGTACATCCAAAAAAATTAAAAACATACAGTCATGCAAAAACTTATACATGAATGTTCATAGTAGTATTATTCATGATAGACCAGAAGTAGAAACAACCCAAATATCTATTAATGGATGAATCAGCAAACAAAATGTGGTATAACTTTACAATGGAATATTACCCCGCCATAAAAGGAAACGAAGTACTGATACATGCTACACCTTGAAAATATGACCCTAAGCGAAAGAAGCCTAACACAAAACGTTATATATTGTATGATTTCACTTATATGAAGTGTATAGAATAGGCAAATTTAGTCAGAAAGTATATTAATGTTTTCCAGGGGCATGGGGATATGGGAAATGGGGAATGACTACCAGCAGCTGTGGGGTTTCTTTTTGGGATAATGAAAATATTCTGGAATTAGATAGTGATGATGGTCGCACAACTTTGTGAATATACTAAAAAACACTGAATTGTACACTTTAAAATGGTGAATTGTATGGTGTGTGAAGTATATCACTACAAAAAAAGCAGGTCTCCTTGTGCAAAATTATTAAGAATTTCAAGATAGCAGCAGCAGAGTATTCAACCAAGAGCAGGGCTCTTCTAAATGCAAGGCCTGCACGACTGCACGGGTTGGGCATCCATGAAGCTAGCCCTGCTGGGAGGCTTTCACTTACCGCCCCAGATAGAATTGGGTCCATCCTATTCTACACTCTAATGGCATTTATTTTGTGACACATTAGTGCTGAGATACAGCAGCAAACAAGATATTCATTCACATTGTGAGTATTTGTTAAACACCTACCATGTTTCAGGCCCTGTTTTGGAGTTAGGTATACATCAGTAAACAAAACCAAACCCCTTAAATACTCCATAAAATGTCAGGTGATGATGTGGGGTACAAAGAAAAATAAAGAGTGGCAAAGTGGTTGGGTCTCTATGAGGAAGTGTTACTGGAGCAAAGATAGTCATGGAATGAAGAAGTGGGCCATGCAGATGGCCAAGGGAGAGGGGGACCCCGAGCTGAGAGGATGCTCTGCGTGTCTGAGGAATGGTAAGGAGGGCAGAGTGGGTGGCACTTCGTACATGGGGAGAATGACTGGTGAGGAGGCCAGGGACTTTGGTTGTTAAATGTGAGGAGAAGCCACGGAGGCTTTGGAGCAGAGGATTCACACTGTCTCACTTCCACTCTAAAAGGATAGCTCAGGCTGCTGTGGGGAAAATAAATTGTACGGTCGGAATGATAGGAGGAGGGTACCAATCAGGAGGCTTTTTGAGTTAATTCTGGGGGGACATCATGGTGACTTAGACCAGAGAGGTAGAAATGGAGGTAGTGACAAGTGGTCAAATTCTGGATTTATTTTGCCAGTAAGACTAATGAGCCGGATAAACAATCAGAGAAGAGAATTTTTTTTTTTTTTAAGTCTCTCTTTAGGCTAAGCAAAAGTATAAATAGCAGTACCGTTTTCTGAGATGGTGAAACCTGATATGGTGCCCTATAAACTATAGACAAGTTATCTGCCCCCCTAGACACACACACACACACACACACAAATATGCATGCATATATACACACATGCATATATAAACATGTGCACAATGTATAAAAGTGGAGCAGGAACAGGATAACTGACTAAACACTCCCATAAAAAGGGGTGGGGAATAATGGCTGAGAGGCTCAGCAGTTGCTGGTCCACAGCAATGAGGAAATCTGCCAGGCAGGCATTGTGAGGCCCCTCTGCCCTGGCAGTAGGGTAAATTCCTTTGTTGGTCTCTCAGTCTGCTATCTGGGATAAGCTCTCTCATCCATTGTTCTCTGTGGCTCCTGATTCTATCTCTTTGGATGTTCTTTTTTGTCCTTTTCCCTCTATAGTTCAAAACTAATTTGGGGATTGGAGAATTTGTCCAAGAATTTGTCCTCCTCAGCTTCTTCCTGACTGTGCAAATTTGGGGGCCTAAGGTTTGGTTTTGAGCTCGCATAGCAAAATGACTTTTTAAGACCAAGCTTATGGTTTCTTTGGCAATATAATTATCTAAGATATTTAGTAAGTTTCTGATCTGTTGATAGTCAATTCCATGCTCCTGCAACCTCACAAAAAGTTCTTTCCTAGATATAATTCTCAAGCCTGGTTTAATCCTTTTCTTTGTTGGCACCATGTCTCTCTGTTGCTCTCTGCCTCTGTCTCTTTCTCCATGATGGAAACTACTTTGAAGGCATCGGGCTTGATGGGAGGTCATATCTGATCTTTGCCACAAAACTGTCTTAATAGACTATTTTGTACAATGACTTTTCAATCTTATTTCTGATTTTCCCTGTTCTAAATTCCTTTCCATATCTGCTTACAAGCCAGCCAATTCTTGCCGGTGATCACCTCTTTCTTCTCATGCCTTGCTAAATGTAACCAGTCACAACCCCAACTCACTACTATACTATTCTGCTTTCCAAACTGTTCCAAAAGAAATACAGCATTGGAAGGCAATCAGAGATAGCCACTCTACTGAATGTTTTGTCACTGGAAAATATTTGTCTACATCTTTTAAAGTCTCAAATATCAATATCCTTACTTATTTCTACTCCTGCTAAGTTAATTCCACATATTTTAGAATTAATGGTGGCAGTGTCTCACTATTGATATCAATTTATGCTCATGCCCAGGAGCATTGCATTTTTCCCCAGTGGTACAAACATGAGAGTATATTTAACACACTGTACTGTACAGTTTAACTTGGTAAGTTTTATGTTATGTTTTTTCCAACAAAAATTCAAATAATATCTAAAAATAGAACCATAAACTTTCCAAAAATTACTTTCAACTCGCAAACTTCCTCTCACACAAAAAAATACAAATTTATCAATAAATAGACATGAAATTAAGACTATTTCCATAACTATTCACCAAGACAAATGAAAATATTGATCATTAACCCAGAAGAAAAATAATTATATAAGTCATGAACAATGCAGGGGTAATAATTAAACCAACATTCACATAGTTTTACTGGAGACAGACATACTGGAGATTGAAATTTGAATTCAACACCACATTGTCTTAAGTATACTGAGTTGAAAATTGTCATTTACACACTTGATATATTGGTAAAAACCAAAACAAAACTAACTAATTTGGGGGAACCTGACATTAAAAAAGGAAATAATTGTAAAGGCATTGCTAAACAAGAATAAAAGAAAATTTATTGCCCCAGAATCTGAACACAACACATTATGTACTATTAAGAAAAAAAAAAGACTCCTCCTAAATAACTATAATTTTCAACTGTGACTATTTGTTAGCATTTAAAAATTCAGGAGAAGATTCAGAAGAATAACGTTATTTTATTTCAAACTTCTTAGTATAGAATTTTTAGCACACTCAAGTTCAAAGGAACAAAACTGATGAAGAAAAACCATGTCTATTATGTTTTGCTATGAATAGCTAAGAATAAAGCCCCTAGTATAGCCTGAGACCCATACATGAACCACTAGACTACACTGCTTTGGGGAACATAATTATTGTATTCATAGTAGCTATTGCTTCCACATATTTTCATCTTGGAATTACTGCAATAACAATATTGGATTAAGGGAATTTTACTAAGTATTTCCCATGGATTATTTGCTCATTTAAATTTCACAATAATCCATTTTATAGATTTAAAAACTGAGGCTTAGATTTAAAAATCTTCCCCAGGGCTTCCCTGGTGGCGCAGTGGTTGGGAGTCCGCCTGCCGATGCAGGGGACGCGGGTTCGTGCCCCGGTCCGGGAGGATCCCACATGCCGCGGAGCGGCTGGGCCCGTGGGCCATGGCCGCTGAGCCTGCGCGCGTCCGGAGCCTGTGCTCCGCAACGGGAGAGGCCACAGCAGTGAGAGGCCCGCGTACCGCAAAAAAAAAAAAAAAAAAAAAAAAAAAAAAAAAAATCTTCCCCAAGTCTACACAGCTAATAAGAGACAAAGTGTGCTTTCCAACGGGTTCTATTGAACTCAACTAGACTAGTCTGATTTAGGAATGCCTGATCTAAATTTAAGAGAGATGCAAAGGATTTAAAGGCTCAAAGGACTAGGGAGAAGGAAATTAAATGATAAAGGAGGTTAAATTACTTTAATAATGGCATACACCAAAGTCATGACTCTAGGCTAAAAGTTTAATACGCAGGAGATGTAGACATGTGAATATGTAATGGGACTCTTCAGTATGCAAGTAGAAAATAACATTGTTTAACATTTGTCAAAGATGATACATTTTATAACACACTTTAGCATATGTTACCTCATCCCCTGTCCCACTGCAACTCTACAAATCAGGAAGGGCAATTATTATTATCCCTATTGAACAGATGAAGGTCAGAGAAGTTATGTGACTTGCTTAAACTCATTTAGCTAGTAAATGGCCAAGCTGGGACTGAAATCTATTTCCTGACATCAACTCCAGTGCTCCTTCCACTATTCCATGCTGACATTCCTAATGCTATGTATAATTTTGTTTTGTAGTTTACAATGCACTTTCAGCTATATTACCCTACTGGATCTCATTTGATACTATTCCTTTGTCCCCAGGAACACGCCTAATATGTGGCTTTAGCTTTTGCCTTGTAAGATAATTGCTGTGCCTCAGGGAGAACAATTACTGAGGTAAGGCAGTTACAACACCTTAAGAAATATTTTCTTAATGAAAGAAAATTTCCACGGCTTTTGTCTGGAAAACCAACTATAGTACATTTACTTAAACATGTGTTAATTTTTGCATTTGATGCTAAAAGAATGATGCAGCTTTTAGTTAATATCACACACACAAATTCTTCACTGTTGGGAAATTCAGATTGAGTAGGTAAATAATTATCTCTATTGGAGTATTAACCTCTAGAAAGATTTAGAAATGTATATCTAGTCTAGATAATATAATACTGTTTCAATCTTTTACACTTGGAATCAAATTTACATAAAATAAAATAATTCTTGGGTATTTCTTTATTTTGTGGAATTTGATAGCTGAAACTCAGAGGAGTCAAGTGAACAGGAATTTGGATGGACAGCCAGTCATTCACAGTGGGATTCAGTACTCTCATTTTCTGGTTTCTAAGTCCACTCTCCATTTCCCCCATGGATATCTTATTTCTAGATTAAATTCTGTGGCAAAATTAAAAAAAAAAAAGTCTCTGAGAGTCAGGAGGCAAGGGTTTGGATACTATCTCTGATAATGACTACCTGTATAAACTTGACCAAGCCACTCAGCCCTTCTAAACATCAGGTGTACTTAAATATCTATTTAAAGTAAACAATTCTCTATTTTATCAGGATGATTTAGCTATTCCATGTCAAACAGACATCAACTGCTTATGCTGAATCTAATGAGTGGCATAAATATAGCATGTATTCACTCAGCTGAATTGAGAATGGGTCTGTACTTGTTGATTGCAAAATAACCAAGTTCTTGTGTAGAAATCTCTCCTCTTTCATTCACCACTTGGATTTTTGAACTTTCCATAAAAGCTAAATTAGATATGCAAGTGATTTCACCCTGCCTCTTTGGAACATCTCTACACTATTCCATTTGAATAATTTGTTCAATACATTTAGATAATGCAAAGGAGGCCATCTATCCCTGCCTTTCGCAGACTGAAAAGTAGTGTACCATATTATACACTATTTTATGTTTAACTTAGTAAAAGGTTACTAGGAACAGAATTGGTGCCTCTTTCGAACTTGAAAACGTCCTTTGCAGGAGACTTGATGTTCAGAGGGTGCAATGGAAACAGCAATGATGGGTCATTTGGAGACTGGAGTTCTAGTCCTAGCCAGGGATCTAATTAGCTATGTGACCTTGTATGTAAGTCCCACAATCTTTTTGGACTTTAGTTTCTTTATTTAAATAGTTATTACAGTGCTAGGCTTAGTTCTTTTCAGCTCTATCCTCAAATTTATGAAATAAGACAATCTACTTTACACTCTTTAAATTATTCCTAACATAACTTCTTGCTAGAAAATAGCACACTTGACTCATTTTCAAAGTGTCAAAATTCTTTGCATCGAACCCTGCCCTGCTGAGGCTTCTGTGACCCTCAGTAACAATTACAGATCTAGAATACATACATGTGCTGCTCTTATTTATGTTTTGATTCTGCTTCTTCCTGAGGCAACTGCTTACATGCTGTGCTGAGATAAGATGAAAGTTTCCTCCTAATTACCAAGGTTTGTGCTTCTAAAGATTGTAGGCCAGTAATTGAATTGCAGTGTCTAGAGCTGAGTATTAGCTAATAACTTTGTCCCTACAGTACTAAACTGTAATTAGTTATTCTAGTCAAAGCAGAGTATGAGAAGTTACGTGGCTGTTTCTTTAGTGCTGCAATTGTCAGAAGCTGGAAACTACAGTTTTAAAAAGAGCTGTTTTTTGATTAAGTGATCGAGATGTGCCAGTACACTTGCCCACCAACGTGCATGCACATATACACACTGCAAAGCCAGCAGAGGCCCATGGGAGTAAAGTTTGAGCTGTCGTCATTGGAAGGTCTGGTTAAAGAGATCTAGGCTCTGCACATTACTGGGGCACAAATTTTGAAAAATTATATGTATTAGATGGCATTAGAATATATGATAACTTCACTTGAAGCTTCCTATATAAATAAATTCATATATTGATACCAAGTCTAATATTTGTTAAGTAAAACATGTATCTGTGATTTATTCTATTTGGAAGAATGTTTATACAGCCAAGATAGATCTGCCACTGTCATTTTCTATTTATTATTAGCTAGTTGTGTCATCCTTGTGTGGAAGGGCCTCATATTCCATATATATAACTGTGATAGGAGGTACTGTCTCCTACTAACATAGGTAAAATAATAAAGTACTAACTTGAGAAGAGCCTTTGCCTTGTTTTCTTAGAGAGCACAGATTATATAGCCCAGTTGATACTTCAGAGAATTTTGGATCTGAATGAAAGATAATCTCTGAGGAGTAAACTAAGTATTTTTAGTTGAGAATCACATGGTATAAAAGGGGAAAATATGGGAGATCATAGTTGATTGAGGACATAAGAGTGGAAGGAGAGGGCGTATGAGAGTTTATGTTTTTGAGGGTCAGCTGAGTTCCAGGCACATATTATGCATAGGGAATGCAAAAATAAGTGACTTAAATAAATGCAGGGACATACCATGTGTATGGTTTGGAACAATGACTATTGCTAAGATGGAAGAAACTCTCCCTTAACTGATTCACAGATTTGTTATAATCCAAATCAAAATCCTAGCAGGATCTTTTGAAGAAATCAACAAGCTAATTTTACAATTTATATAGAAATGTAAAATGCACACGATAGCCAAAGCAAAACTAATTGATAGGAAAAATACTAGAAGACTTATACTGCCCGTATTTTCCTATTAAAAACTATAGTAATTAAGATAGTGTGGTATATAGTACATGTCTTAGTCCTATCAGGCTGCCACAACAGAATACTAAAGACTGGGTAGCTTATGAGCATCAGAAGTTTATTTCTTGCAGTTCCAGAGGCTGGGAAGTCCAAGATCAAGGCACTGGCAGATTAGGTATCTGGTAAGTTCCCACTTCTTGGTTCATATAGGGCTCTCTTTTCACTGAAGGGGGAAGGAAGCTCTCTGGGGCCTCTTTTATAAGGGTTCTAGTCCCATTCATGAGGGCTCTACTCACATGACTTCAATCACTTTCCAAAGGCCTCTCTTTCAAATACCATCACATTGGGGATTAAGTTTTAACATACGAATTTTGAGGGAACACAATTATTCACTCTATAGGAGCACATGAATAGACAAATATGCAAATGAACAGAACAGACTGTCCAGAAATAGACCCATACGCATTTGGACACTAAATTATGATGAAGGTAATGGTGCAGTAAACTGGGGAAAGTGATGTTTTCAATATAGGTATATGATAAACGGACTATCTGAAAAATATATATCTTGCCCTTTATTTCACACTACACACAAAAATCAACTTGAGACAGATTACAGATCCAAATGAGGAGAGCAAAACCCATAAAGCTCTTAAAAGAAAAAATAGGAGAAAATCTCAATACCTTGGGATAAGAAAAGATTTCTTAAACAGCAAACAAAAAGTGGGAATCATAAAGGGGTAAAAAGAATAAATGAAACTAACTACATAAAAATTAAGGCTTTTTGTTCTTTGAGAAATACCATGAAGAGAATCAAAAGACAATCAGAGTGAAAGGAGATAAATTCAATAGCTATATCCAATAGAGGACTCATATGCAAAATATATGAAGAATTGTTACAAATCATTAAGAATAGAGACAGACAACTCCAATAGAAGAATGAGCATCTTACCAAGACAAAGTTATATAAATGGTTATTAATTATATGGAAGAGTGCTCATCTTAAATAGGCGTCAAGGCAGTACAATTTAAAACCACAATGTATTTCCCTTACACACTTACCAGAATGGCTAAAATGATAAAGAAAACAACAAGTATTGGTGAGGATGTAGAAAAACTGAATTCTCATAAACTGCTGGTGAGTGTACAAATTCATACAGCCATTTGTAAAAATTGTTTGATGAGTATCTACTAAAGCTAAAGATAAATATACTCTATACTTAGAAATTTCACTCCTAGGTATATACCCCTCCAAAAAACCTGTGTACAAATGTAAATTAAAAGGCATGCACAAGGATGTCTGTAGCAATATAGTTCATAATAACCCTAACTGGAAACCCAAATGTCCATCAAGACTAGAACAGATAAGTTGAAGTATATTCATTTAATAGAAAACTCTACATGAATATCAATGAACCACAACTACAGGCAACATGAATGACTCCTACAAAATAATATTGAGTGAAAGAAGCCAGATACAAATGAGTATGTAATGTGTAATTCCATTTATATAACTCTAAAAATCAAAAAGACATGAAACTAATCTAAAGTGTTAAAAGTCAGAACAATAGCTAACTCTTGAGATTTAACTTGAGAAGTTACAAGCACCGACACCACGCAAATACAAAGAATCATAAGAGACTGCTATGAACAATTACATGCCAATAAAATGGACAACCTAAAAGAAATGGACTAATTCTTAGAAAGGTACAATCTCCCAAGACTGAACTAGGAAGAAATAGAAAATACGAACAGACCAATTACCAGTAATGAAATTGAATCAGTAATTTTAAAACTTCCAACAAACAAAAGTCCAAACCAGATGACTTCATAGATGAATTCTACTAAATATTTAGAGAAGAGTTAACACCTATCCTTCTGAAACTATTCCAAAAAACTGCAGAGGAAGGAACACTTCTAAACTCATTCTATGAGGCAAGCATCACCCTGATACCAAAACCAGAAAAAGATATCACAAAAAAAGAAAGAAAATTACAGGCCAATACCACTGATGAACATAGATGTAAAAATTCTCAACAAAATATTAGGAAACCAAACCCAACAATACATTAGAAGGATCATACACCATGATCAAGTGGGATTTATCCCAGGGATGCAAGGATTTTTCAATACCTATGAATCAGTCAATGTGATACACTGCATTAACAAACTGAAGCATAAAAACCATATGATCATCACAATAGATGCAGATAAAGCAATAAAGCTTTTGATAAAGTTCAACATACATTTATGATAAAAACTATCCAGGAAGTAGGCATAGAGGGAATCTACCTCAACATAATAAAGGCCATATATGACAAACCCACAGCTTACTCAATGGTGAAAAGCTGAAAGCATTTTCTCTAAGATCAGGAACAAGACGAGAATGTCCACTCTTGCCACTTTTTTTTTTTTTGTGTGTGTGTGTTACGTGGGCCTCTCACTGCTGTGGCCTCTCCCGTTGTGGAGCACAGGCTCCGGACGTGCAGGCTCAGCAGCCATGGCTCACGGGCCCAGCCACTCCGCGGCATGTGGGATACTCCTGGACCGGGGCATGAACCTGTGTCTCCTGCATTGGCAGGAGGACTCCCAACCACTGTGCCACCAGGGAAGCCCCACTCTCGCCACTTTTATTCAAGGTTTGGAAGTCCTAGCCACAGTAATCAGAGAATAAAAAGAAATAAAAGGAATCCAAACTGGACAGGAAGAAGTAAAACTGTCACTGTTTGCAGATGACATGATGCTATACATAGAAAATCTTAAAGATGATACCAGAAAACTATTAGAGCTCATTAATGAATTTGGTAAATTTGCAGGATAAAAATTAATATACAGAAATCTGATGCATTTATATACACTAACAACAAACTATCAGAAGGAGAAAATAAGAAAACAATCCCATTTACCATTGCATCAAAAAGAATAAAATACCTAAGAATAAACCTACTTAAGGAGGTAAAAGACCTGTACTCAGAAAACTATAAGACACTGAGGAAAGACATTGAAGACGACACAAACAGATGGAAAGATACACAATGTTCTTGGATTGGAAGACTTAATATTGTTAAAATGACAATAGTACCAAAGGCAATCTACAGATTCAATGCAATTCCTATCAAAATACCAATGGAAATTTTCACAGAGCTAGAACAAATAATTTTAAAAATTGTATAGAAACACAAAAGACCCTGAATAGCCAAAACAATCTTGAGAAAGAACAGAGCTGAAGGAATCATGCTCCCTGACTTCAGACTATACTATAAAGCTACAGTCATCAAAAAAGTATGGCACTGGCACAAAAACAGACACATAGAACAGTGGAACAGAAGAGAGAGCCCAGAAATAAACTGACATACTTACATTTAATTAATATATGACAAAAAAGGCAAGAATAAATAATGACGAAGAGACAGTTTCTTCAATAAATGGTGCTGGGGAAACTGGACAGCTACATGTAAAAGAATAAAATTAGAACATTCTCTAACACCATGCACAAAAATAAACTCAAAATGGATTAAAGACCTAAATGGATTAAGACCAGATACTATAAATTCCTACAGGAAAACATAGGCGGAACACTCTTTGACATAAATTGCAGCAGTGCTTTTTGGCTCCATCTCTGAAAGCAAAGGAAACAGAGGCAAAAATAAACAAATGGAACCTAATTAAACTTAATATCAAAGAAAAACCCAATTAAAGATGGGCAGAAAACCTAAATAGACATTTTTCCAAATAAGATATACAGATGGCAACAGGCACATGAAAATCACTAATGTCACTAATCATCAGAGAAATACAAACCAAAACCACAATGAGATAGCACCTCACACCTGTCAGAATGGCTATCATCAAAAAGACCACAAATACAAGTGTTGATGAGGATGTGGAGAAAAGGAACTCTTTGTACACTGCTGGTGGGAATGTAAATGGGTGCAGCCACTGTGGAAAACAGTATGGAGGTTTCTCAAAAACCTAAATAGAACTATCATATGACCCAGCAGTTCCACTCCTGGGTATATACCCAGAAAAAATAAAAACACTAATTTGAAAAGATACATGCACCCCAATGTTCACAGCAGCATTATTTACAATTGCCAAGACATGAAAACAATCTAAGTGTCGATCAACAGATGAATGGATAAAGAAGATGTGGTGTATATATACAATGGAATACCACTCAGTCATAAAAAAAGAATGAAATTTTGCCATTTGCAGTAACATGGATGGACTTGGAGAGCATTATGATAAGTGAAACAAGTCAGACAGAGAAAGACAAATACTGTATGATATCTCTTATATGTGGAATCTAGAAAATACAACAAACCAGTGAATAAAACAAAAAAGAAGCTGACTTACACACAGAGAACAAACTAGTGGTTACCAGTGGGGGGAGGGATGGGGGAGGAGCACTATAGGGGTAGAGGGAAAAAATGGGTTACTATGGGATTATATGAAATCATGTTTGTGCAACTTTTGAAAATTGTAAAGCACTATAGAATTTAAAGAACGTAACATTCAATTAAATAAATAACTAAGTGTTAAAAGTCAGCACAGTAGTTAAATCTTGGTTATGGGTCGTCGTGAATGTAATGAAGCAGGAAATGTTCTGACATGCTTCCTGTTCTGTTTCTCAAGCTAGGTTTTGGTTACATGGATGTGTTCAGTTTGTAAAAATCTATTAAGCAGTACACGTATGGTTTATACACATTGCTATATGAGTTATTTATCAGTTAAAAGTTTACTTAAATAAGTAAGAGCTTGTTCCATTCCCAAGGATTCTCAGTGTAGTAGGAGTAGATCCTCTCATTAGCATGTTACTACAATGCAATGAGATAACTCAGTGTATTATAATTCATCAAAGATTTATAGGAGCCCTTATTGTGTGCATGATAGGCTTGTAGGAGCTGAGGATATAATGATGAATAAAATGAGCTTGCTTGCGATAGATCTTGGGAGGAAGGAGTAACTAATGCTAGTCAATTGTGTGAAGTCACTAATGTTGCCTGGTGTGGGGATTTGGGGAAAGCTTCCTAAACTTTTGAGCAGGACCTTGAATCATGAGTAGGAATTCACCAAAGGGATAAAGGATGAAAGGAAGTGTAGGCAGAGGACACAGCTGGTAGAACATGCAGAAAACTAAGATCATGGTGCATTAAAAGAACCTTGATTTATTCTCTATTCCTGGAGTCAAAGTTTCCTGGGACTAAGAGACGGAAGGTTAATCTAGAAATGTAATTTAATTTACTTTTTAAAATTTTCAGAAGACTGTGAGATTCATGAGAGCAGTCATTATTTCTACTTTTTCTGCACGTCATGTGACATCCACACTCTCCTGGTTCACTTCCTAGTCACTGGTCAGTGACTAGCCCTAGTCACCTTATCTGAATCCTCCTCTTCTTCCTGATTTCTAAATGTCAGAGTACCTGAGGGTTCACAATTTTAAATGACAGCTATACCTCAAAGAATAGCCAAAAATTTTATGTAGTCATAGTCTAAACTTCAAGCTTTTATATCCGTATAACATATCATCTAAACTGAATATATTTTAGGAGAGAAGGTCCTATTAATAATTATTCCAAGATAATAGGCATAAATCAGGACTGCCCTGGGCAAAGCAGAACATATGGACACCACATATACCCAGCTACTCGCTCAACCTCTCCATAGCCAATAGACACCTCAGCCTCAACATGGCTCAAAACAAACGCTTGACATTCAAACCTGAGAAAGAGGACTGCACATTGTCTGGATATGCCAGACTTTGAGCTAGATGAGACTTGCTATTGTCTACTCTGTGTTCTAGGTGCAGGAAGAAGGATAAGGCATATAGTCAATCTCCACGGTAGATTACTAATTTATCACCAGACTGTTTCCTCTTTTTCCCTTGCACAGGGCTAGCTGACATTTTCTTGCCTCACTTAGAAGTTACCACATGACAGCCCTAGCTAAGGGAACGTGTACAGAAATGATGTGCATCATGTCCAGGCCTAGCCTAGTATAATTTCCATGCAGGATCCACTCTTGTTGTCAGCTAGAAGTGAAAGGCCAGTGCATCTAAGGAATGATGGAGTCAAAAGATGGAAAAATTCTGGGTCCCTGAATCACCCAGTGGAAGACTACCCACCAATCACTTCCTTTGGATTTTTACATAAATGACAATTAAAATTTTATTATGATACTGAAATTCGGGAGGTTATTAATTTTAGTAGCTGGCATTTCCTTTACAAAGAAACGTAACAGATTTTCTGTGAATTTTCAGTTTGATTTAAATATTGTCATATAAATACTATTTTGTTGAAGTCAAAGAGTAAGTTAAAGTAATCTACACTTTGCATGCAAACCAGCTCTTTATTTTTTTCTTTTCAGACTTTGCAAGAATACAAACTTATTCTAGGAATTACTTTTTATACCTTTAAATAAAAATATAGTTTTGGGACTTAATAGACTGCATACAAGGACAAAAAAAATGAATAAAGTATTATATTCTGATCCTTATTTTTAAAAAGCCAAAATAAAATAGCTACTAGAGTACAGTTATTTGATTTCCAGCATTGCCTTAGAATTAGTGATTTCTATAGATAAGATTATCTTACATCCTTTGATAGTTATGGGGGAAATGGTTGCAAGAGAGCAAAATCCATAACTTTACAGTAGTAATGTCCACCATGGATCAAGTACTACAATCAGTGGCACAGTGATCAATTTACATGACACACCCCTCCTCTGTATTTTCCCTTTGTTACTCTTCACTATATGGAAAGAAATCTCTCCAAGTTATTTCATCTTGTTTAATATTAACAGAACGAAGAAAACTCTTTCCAAATCTAATCAAGAACAACCACATGGAAATGTTTATTAGTTAAATGAATCTGAGAACATAATAGACTCACAGAAATCTTTATTTCTGCTGACATTATGTACATTATATACAATTAAAATCTGTTTTTACTGATAGGCAGATTTCATCCCTGACACAAGGGCACACATATTAAAAACTGGTAGAGTAAAACTACAGAGGTCAACATCCAACTGGGTGATGTTTAATTATATTCCAAACAATAAGTATAGATTTGGGTGGGGGTAGCTGTAGCATGTGACACTCTTTTCCAACAATATCATTTTTCCATTGCCTTTATTGGTAAAAACTAACATTTTTAGAATTTTGAAAATATAATAACAGATCATTTTTAAATACTAGTCATATTGATTAAAAAAACAAAAGAAATGAAGAGCAAATATTGCAATAATTCAATATAGTTCTCTTTTTTGAGATACGATATTAATTTGTTAGCTACAAGCTGCATGGATTTAGCAAATACCATTGATGGCTTCCACATGCATTGTAAATACAAAAATATAGCACAAGTGTTTACTAAAATTTGAACCTAGACTATATTTATCTGCCCTATGTGACACTTGCTTTAACCTTCAGAAAAAAAACGTGTTGTGCTGAACATGGAAATGCTAATTATGATACTTGTAGGAATTTTATCTAAATTTTGTGAAATATTTCCAAGAACACCACAATTATCATGGGTTTAAGTATATATGTTGCACATATACTTTAAAACTAGCACCCAAAAGAAGACGGAGTAAATAAAATGATCTCAGTTGTATAAGATGGGTTTTGAGGGAATATCACCAATGGCCTCATTTCCTTTGGTCCTGCCCTACTACCAAACTAATCTGATAAAACCAGTATCCTGAATCATCCCTTTAACTGGCCTTGCATTACACAGTCAGGCTGCTGTGCATATACCACTGATAAGAAAAATCCCTCAGTCAAACATATAGGGCACATGTTATAGCTCAGGATCTCCAACATTAACCAGGCTTTCAGTGGGCATGTCCTGTCTTGGTCAATTTCTTCTTCTGCTCCCCACAGTGTCTATTTAAAAGATATATAACTCTTGGGACTTCCCTGGTGGTCCAGTGAATATGCCTTCCAACGCTGGGGACTTGGGTTTGATCCCTGGTCAGGGAACTAAGATCCCACCTGACATGGGGCAACGAAGCCCGCATGCCACAACTAGTGAGCACACAAGCCACAACTAGAGAGAAGCCCATGCCGCAACGAAAGATCCTGATTGCCGCAACTAAGACACGAAGCAGTCAAAACTAAAATAAATAAATAAACAAATAAATAAATATTTTAAAAGTTAAAAACAATAAAAGATACTTAACTCTCCCCAAATCCACGCAGATATTCCACCCTCTCATGCCCAGCAGATGATCATACCTTCTCTATCAACAGTTCTCTCAATTTCTTACCTCTCCCCCTTAGTAAAGATTCAATACAACCAGGCTTCTGCCTCTCCTTCTTGCCAATCTGAGAAAACGAGATGTTCTTCCTTCCGTTTAAAGGCACCCCTTCACTTTGACTCTTTATCTGTCACCTGAATCCTCCAGGACTTTTCTCTATCAATTATCCTTAAATTCTCCAATAGTGTGAACTTCTTTTCTGTTGACTTTTTACCTCAGCTTTTAGTTCTCTCCCATGCTGTTATAGTGAGAAAAAAACTTCATAAAACTCAACCTCTTCATTTGACTTTGCAGCCACTTTAGCTAATACTGTATCTTCTTATTGCTCTACTCAAACTAATTTTGTACTGACTATATTCCATTTACCCCTCCAGATTCGCTCCCCACCCTTCTCGACCTCCAGGCCACTGCATGCTGGCCTGTATGATTACATCAATGGGCCTACTTTCTGCCTTGCTTTCAGTTGGGTTTGGTCAATGGGAAGCACTAGAAGGAGAGTTAAGGAAGGAAGGAGAGTGAGGATTTTATCATCCCAGCTCCTCCTTGGGGTGTCTCCATGGTCTGGTTTAATTTCTTGGTTAAAGGTCATAGCTCCTAACAGGCAACTTTTTTGATACAGGTTCTCTCTCTCTCTCTCTCTCTCTCTCTCTCTCTCTCTCTTCCTGCCCTTCTCCCCCTCTCTCTCCTTTCTCCTATCTCAGTTAGGTCAATAGATGATAATGGTGTGCTGTAAGTAGCCCATGGGTAGCACTATCCCTTATGTGGAGAAACCACGAGGGCTGCCCACACTTCATATATAAGCCTTTTATTAGCCCTCCTCAAATTATCCAATAAGAGTCTTCATTTGTCTCCTGCTACAGCCCAGTTGGATATAATTTCCTTGAAATAATAGTTTATATAGATACTACTTACACACTTCCTATTGAGTCATCAACCCACACAACTTAGCTGTTGTCCCACCATCCCTACACTAAACCTATTTTGTTTCTGTCTGGTCAACTATTACTGGTTTCTACATAGACAAATCCAGTGATCATTCTTTGGTCCATATCTTACTGGACATTTTTTCTTCACTTTATACTGTTTACCACTCCGTTCTTTAGTAAATTAACTTCCTTAGATTTAGACCCATGATACTCTCTTTGCTCTCCTTTTATGTTTCATTCATGGGTTCCTCTTACTATTATCCCTTCAAACACTGGTGTTCAGTTCTTGGCCCAATGCCCTTTTAACATTATATGCTTTTCCTATGTTAATCCCTCCACTCTCAAGACATCAAGCATATCCAACATGGTCCAAATCCAGCTATTCACATGTTAGACACAAATATCTATACATTCCAATGACACTTCAAGTGCAGCATGGCCGATACTATAATCATTGTCCTTACACTAAATGCCTCAGAACTGCTCCTTCTTCTATTTTCCTCTAGTCTGATGGCTCCATTTATTCAGTCAGAAGTCTGACTCACCCTAGACTCCTCTCTGTTCCCCACTCCCCACCATAACATCTTCCAGTCACAATTCATTGAAAATTACTGTTCATGCTTCCACCAGAGAGAAATTCTGAAGTGAAAAATCTGACCATGCCACTCCACTGTTTAGGACCCTTGAATGGCTGTAGTTTGAGCTCTTTCCAATCAAACAAGTGCTTTCTTCCCGTCCTGACCCTTACTTATACCCTCAGTCTCAGCAGCTAGAATTATCATGCCTTCTGCTTTACGTGTTATTAATACCAAACTGCTTATCATTTCTAGTTCAAGTCATAACATTTTATGCCTCCGTGCCTTTTGAAATCTGTCACTCTGACCAAACTGCTCTTGACCGTCTTGTTCGATTGTGTCCTTAGTGTTTTAGCCTAAGCACAGTTATTTTCCAGGGGTTTATTATATAAACCCCTCCTCTGCTGGCATTATGCCCTTCCCACTGTCTTCCTGCTGCTAAGTGCCTATAGTTGGGCTCCCAGAACACCATAAAATCTCTCAGAGAATTTAAAATAGTATACTGAAATTATCTGTTAGCATCTCTCTCTACCTCATTAAACCTGAAATGCTCTAAGGCAGGGAACACGACTTGGTCGTCTTTTAACACTGAATAGCACAGTTACCTAAATTAAAGAAAATATTTAACATAAATTTTTGTAAACTAAGAGTAATTATTAGTAATAGCAAGCTTCTTGCTACTCCTTAACATCAATGTCACTACTTAGAAAATGAATATTGAAACATTTTGGATATCCATGAAAAACCTAGTATTCTGATATATTATAGGAAAGTTTTTCTAAGCCATGAATTGATATATTGTATGCAGCAGCCATATACCAGTGTAAGGTCCTATACTGTGTATTCACTCGAAATTAAGGCAAGTGCAGACAAGTCCTTGGAGCACACCAGGCTGGATTTATATGGCTCAAGACCGAGGAAGATATCATGTCAACATGTGTGAGAGCTGACAGCCAATCACTGCACCTGTGACCCTATTAGAGATCTTGCTGGAAACATAGCTTAATGATATTCAGTTTGGAAAGTGGGAGAAGGATTTTGCAGCACAAGGACTTGTAGGGTCAACAGGGAGAATTGATGGTGACAATTTTGGTGACATAAAGAGGTGACAAGAATGATGGAGCTGCATCTGTAGTTAGGAAGTGACTTGGGTAGGCTCGGGAATGACAGTGATCCCAGTTACAGGGCAGAGCAAGCAGTGGAGAACAGTGAGGCAAGACTACTTAGGACCATGTGAGCTACCCTAGGGACCCCTTGAACTGAAGAGAGGGATTTGATGTCTGATGTTCCTCAATTGCACAGATACTGTTTTCCTCTTGCATCACCCAAGGAAACACAGGCTTGTTTTCTTACAAGCAGTGTTGCTACTGTGATCATCTGATCATAATAATAATTTTAAGAACAAAAATAATCATAGCTACTAATTAGCAATTATAATAGTCACTATGGTATTATATATGTAATGTATATATGCATAGGTGTATAAGTATATATATACATATATTTAAATTATCCAGTAATTGAAATATGTATCTGTATATACTTTTTGAAATATATGTATATAGTAATTGAATACATATATGTACATATATAAGTTTTAGCCTCTAGTACCTCAGAATGTGACTTCATTTGGAAATAGTCTTTACTATTTATATTACCTTTACTTGAGGTAATCAAGTTAAAATGAGGTCCTTAGGGTGAACCATAAACCAATACGACTGGTGTTCTTATAAAAAGGGGAAATTCAGAGACAGATATGCACAGTGGAAAGATGTGAAGACTCCCAGGAAGAAGACAGCCATGTGACTGAAGTGATATGTCTACAAGCCAAGGAATGCCAAGGATTCAACCGAAGGTAGAAAAGGCAAGGACGGATTCTCCCCTAGAGCCAATCAGAGAGAGTATGGCCCTACCTTCACCTTGATTTCAGACTTTGGGCCTCCAGAACCGTGAGACAATACATTTCTGTTATAAGCCACCCAGTTTTTGGTGCTTTGTTAAACCAGCCCTAACAAACTAATGCAGCCCCCAATGCTTGGGTTGGTGCAATAGCCTCCTCACTGGTCTCTCATTCTGCATTTTTACAGCTTCCCCTCCCCCAACCCATAATCTATACTCCATGTATAAGATGGAAGCAAGAGCAAATCTTTTAAAACATACAGCATGTCATACTAGTCTTCTACTCAAAATTCTCCCATGGCTTCCCATCTTATTCAGAGTAGAAACCAAAGTTCTTACAGTGGACTCCAAGACTCTGTACCTTTTGATCTTATCTCCCATTATCCTCTCTTTTGTTCACCACAGTCCAGCCTCACTGGCCTGCTTTCTGTCCCTCAGACATGCTAAGAAAACTCCTGTTTCAGGCCTTTGCACTTGCTGTTTCCTCTGCTTATACCCCCTGGATATCCATAAGCCTCTCTCCATCTTGCCTCAAGAGTCATTTTTCATGAGGCCTAATTACCCTGTACAATTGCAACCCTCTGAAAATGCACTAATCCCCTTCCCTGCTTCATTTTCCTCCACACTAATCATCACCATCTAATACACTATACATTTCTTTTATTGTATTTGTTGTTTTTCCAACATGAATTTAGTCGTTTAGACTAAATATAATATATTTAAATATAAAGATTTGATGTTTGTTTTGTTCAATGATGTACACTGAGTGCCTAGAACATGCAGAATCGGGCACAATGTATACGGTGTATCTATTGAGTGAATAAACAGATTATCTCTAGTTCCTTAGAGGTAGCACAAAGTAGAATGAATACTGACTGCCACTGGAGTTAGAATTCCCGGGTTCTATACCCCATGGAATCACTTACCGAGGATAAGTGTAAGTAGTGTCTGAGTCTGTTTATTCATCTGTGAAAATGAGAATAAAATCCACTCTACTTCACAGTGTTGTTCTGAGGATCAACTTCGATGACACATATAAAAGTAAATATGTAATCCATACAGTGTTATGTAAGTATGAGCTATTATTAAAACACTCAGTGTTATAGAATGAAAGTGATGCTCTATGTTAAGAGGCAAGTAATAAGAGATGGCATTCTTAATTGTTGAGAAGTCAGGCTTCCTGAAAATATGTTCTAAAAAAGAAAAAGTCAAAGAAATCCCTGCCAAGCGTGACTTAAAAATTTTTTAAGTGGGAGCTGGGAAATGCAATATTCATTATTAACAGCTATTACTTGCTAAGAGTTACTGAACATACTTGGGTATATAGCAAAATACTTAAGAACCCAGGACACTTATGCTTTCTTGAGGCCACGAAGAACTCAACTGTGAGTACATGAGACTCAGAATTATTGCCTGAAAGTGTATCACTTCGTAAAAAAGGAAAGAGAAAATATTTTAAAATATCATACTGTGGTTTCTTCAATTTATCTTGCCCACTACATATGCTAATACACTCCTGCCAAGTAAGTATTCCATTGATAACATATAGTTTGCGTTCATCTCCCTATCAAATCCTGCAATCATACTTAGGACATCTGGCATCAACTTAAAATTCATCCTACAGTTAAACAGAAAGCATTTCCTAAGTATCTGTTGAGGGCCGGGCACTGTGCCTGACAGAGGGAACAATGATGAATAAAACATGGTCTCCCCCTTACAGGAGTTTGCAATCTACTTAGGACTATACAGCCATCAATACAAATCAAACTATAAAAAGCCGTTAATAGAAGGAATTCTCACACACACACACAAAGTGCATTATGAAAGAGGGAAACTGACAGGGATTCTCTAAAAACAGAAGAGTTTTTAGAGATGGCAAAATTTTAGGTGGGTCTTAAAGTACTTGAAAGGAAGAGAAGTAGGGAGGCTGTAGGACATGCCAGGCAGTGGGAGTAACTTGACCAGGAGCAGTACAAACTTCAAGAAGACTTTAGACAGATTTGTGATAACTTTATCTGTAAGTAGGTTTTAAGGGCAATATAGATATTTAGGGGTCATCCTTAATCTGTGGAAATTAATAATGTCAACAGTAAACTTTCTCTCCAGTACAAATTATAGTATGGTGACAGAGTCAAAGACAGCGGTGTATGGCATGTCTTGTTAACTAAATTGTAAGAAGTGTTCAATCTCTTGTGAGGTCACATGCTTTTTTTGGAAGCTAATAAAACATAAAACCTCCCTCAAGAATACACATTGCGGGACTTCCCTGGTGGTCCAGTGGTAAAGAATCTGCCTTCCAATGCAGGGGACACGGGTTCAATCCTTGGTCGGCGAACTAAGATCCCACATGCTGCGGGGCAACTAAGCCCACACGCCACACCTGAGAGAGCCAGCATGCTGCAAACTACAGAACCCATGCACCCTGGGGCCCATGAGCCACAACTAGAGAAAGAAAACCCACATGCCACAACTAGAGAGAAGCCCACAAGCCACAATGAAAGATCCCGCATACCTCAACAAAGAGATCCCATGTGCCGCAACTAAGACCCAACGCAACCAAAAATAAATAAATAAATATTTTTTAAAAAGAATACACATTGCTCAAGACAAGAAACATTTAAAATCCTATTTCAGAAATTTAATAGACTTCTTTGAGGCTTGATTTGGACCAAAGACTTAGAACCTCTAGTTCAAATGACAAAGGCTCTTTGTGTGAGGTTTGTGTCAGCATATTTAAGAGTTCTTAGAGCGGAAGTTTTGAGGGCAGTGCTAAAGTAATACGTCATTTGAAAAACAAGAAATTATATGTCAGTGTGTTGGAGGATGTCTAAGATGTTGTCTACTAAATATCAACATTTACCATCTTAACAGAGAAAACTTTTGACAGGCAGTTCTGTGACCCATTGAAACTATAAATCCCAAAGGACTGCCAGCTTCAATCATGGCACCATCACGCAGACGGAAATACTTCTATGAGAAAGTTCTGCACAAACATTGTAAGTAGACAAAGATTTATGTTCCTATAGACCCAGGGCATGGGATTTGAGGGTTACTCTTTGTGATATAAACCCGCAGGGAGTTTGAAGAATTGAAGGGGAAGTTTGCTGTGTAGCTCAAGGATTGCCAGTAGAACACTGTCTTCGATTTACAACCGTATTTTAATGTATTTTATCGATAGGCCACAAACATAAAACATAATAAAATGTAAACCTTTCGGCAAAGTAAGGTAGTGTTTTTGGTGGGGTGGGATGGGAATGTTTTAACATCTGAATCAGCATTGCTAAGAATCTTTTCTCTTGACAAACAGACCATATAAATAGCTAAGCTGCTTTTCATTCCTAGAAATTACACATTTAAACAAGTCAGGTCTGGTTAAACTGATAGGAGAAGAAAGAAAGTCAAGTAGGAGTCTGTAATAGAATCATTACATGGACTAAGATATCAATGTATGTCTTTCAAACAACAATGTGGCCACAATATACAGAAGGTATGTATATAGGCATTTGTGAGGATACATTTGACTATAGAAGGACACACCTTTTGTTATTACTCCCATCCATCCATTGTTCAACCTTGTGTGTGTGTGTGTGTGTGTGTGTATTTGTCTTATCTGATCTTATAAACTCAATAATAATGATGACCATCATATCTCTTGCCTAGGTGGTCAGACAGAGGTGGCCATGTTCCAGCTACTTTTTAACCTATTGCTCTCCTCTTGCTCACCAGCCCCCTACCACGTTTTGTTCCCCTGCTGATTTTCTAACATTACACTTAAACTTGCCCCTTGCGTTCATCCCATTCTGAAAAAGCCTTCCTATTCTGTGAAGCTAGTTCAAAGAATGTGACATGTAAGAGATGTAACTCCAGGGCTTCCCTGGTGGCGCAGTGGTTGAGAGTCCACCTGCCAATGCAGGGGACACGGGTTCGTGCCCCGGTCCGGGAAGATCCCAGATGCCATGGAGCAGCTGGGCCCGTGAGCCATGGCCGCTGAGCCTGCGCGTCCGGAGCCTGTGCTCCGCAATGGGAGAGGCCACAGCAGTGAGAGGCCCGCGTACCGCAAAAAAAAAAAAAAAAAGTCTGTCCTACAAGTGATTTATAGTGTTTGTCATCACCTAGGGTGGATAGATAGACTGGTGGCTACAGACATTTCATGACAACAAAGCATTAATTACCATGCTAGTGAGAATGGCTTCTAGCAAAAGCTCAAATGGTGGGATTCTCAGTCGGTCTCTGATGCGAGAAAACAGGGACATAACTTACCATCCCATAGAACAAGGAGCCCATTAGTGTAAATCAAGAAATATAGGCTTGGGCTTCCCTGGTGGCGCAGTGGTTGAGAGTCTGCCTGCTGATGCAGGGGACACGGGTTCGTGCCCTGGTCCAGGAAGATCCCACATGCCGTGGAGCGGCTGAGCCATGGCCGCTGAGCCTGCGCGTCCGGAGCCTGTGCTCCGCAACGGGAGAGGCCCACGTACCGCAAAAAAACAAACTAACTAAAAAAACCTAACCTCTTTAACCTTTTCTTAGAGATATTATTTACGTTAGGGGAATGTAAATGCATGTCATGATAACTATATTCAATCCTCTTGCAAATAGGAGGAGCTCCAATATTGATTCACTCACTTGCCAAACATTATTTGAACATCATAGTATAAAATGCTACTGTAGATGCTATGATTACCCTATTCACAATCTTTGACCTCAAGTAGTTTACAATTTTGTGAGTAAAATGGACTAAATGTAAGAAGTATAATAAAAGGTACAAGTAATAAGCTCAAGGAGTTACTTCTTTAAGTTACCAAAGCTTTGATGCAAAAGCAGCTCGTGCACAGATGACACAGATGCCATCCAGGGTGCAGGTAACGGTCACTTCCACTGCCTGGCCTGAATCCTGGAGAAAGAACTTCACTGAGCTGTATTTTGACTGAGTACTTTCTCTAATTCTCTAATTCATGAGTTGCTCTTTTTAAATGACAGTTCTCTCTTTCTGCATTTCTTTAAATTAATAACCCTGTGGAATATTTTTCATTAAAAATGAATTTTACCTTTACTATGAAATGTCAAACATGAATAAAATGAGCAACTTTTTCTTGCAGGGAATATTATAAAAAAGAAAGATATTAGTTCACCTTCTCTTTGACAAATTTGACTAATGGAATGAGCTTATTGAAGTAATAGATCTCTTCCCATACCGGTTGCCTCTCTATTATGTTTTCTCACAAGCAGATGAATGGATACAAATAATTCTTTTTTTAATTAAGTCCTTCAAAGATGCCAGAATGATAAGGGCAGGTGAAGTTAACATTTTTATGAAAGCAAAATGTAGTTGCCTTTTACTTCTAAAAGTGCAATTCAAATTTAGCTCGAGGTTCTAAATAAGAGGAAACCTGCTGTACAAAAAATAAATAAAATAAAATTCAAAAATAAAAAGAGTAAACTTAACTCTTGGCTTACAAAACTACCAGGTTAATACTAAGCACAGATTGGAAAAGATCTTTTCCATATTTCCCAATGCTTCCCCTGAGTGTCTCCTGCTAAGATAAACCCATTTATGTAATAACTGTTTCTATACCCACAGGGGCATAGTTAATAGGACAGTATTTCAATAGATAGAAGAGTGCTCAGACAGTCAAACTTGATAGATAAAATTCAGGATGAGTTTAGAATATTTAGTTAAAGTACACATTGTAGGTCAAGTTAAATTTGCTAATGCTCTGGGACCTAATGAAACTTAAAAGCTTTTGCAAAGCAAAGGAAACTACAAACAAGACGAAAAGACAACCCTCACAATGGGAGAAAATATTTGCAAACAAATCAATGGACAAAGGATTAATCTCCAAAATATATAAACAGCTCATGCAGCTCAATATTAAAAAAACAAACAACCCAATCAAAAAATGGGCAGAAGATCTAAATAGACATTTCTCCAAAGAAGACATACAGATGGCCAAGAAGCACATGAAAAGCTTCTCAACATCACTAATTATTACAGAAATGCAAATCAGAACTACAATGAGGTATCACCTCACACCAGTTAGAATGGGCATCATCAGAAAATCTACAAACAACAAATGCTGGAGAAAAGTGAACCCTCTTGCACTGTTGGTGGGAATGTAAATTGATACAGCCCCTATGGAGAACAATATGGAGGTTCCTTAAAAAACTAAAAATAGAATTACCATATGACCCAGCAATCCCACTACGGGGCATATACCCAGAGAAAACCATAATTCAAAAAGACACATGCACCCCAATGTTCATTGCAGCACTATTTACAATAGCCAGGTCATGGAAGCAACCTAAATGCCCAACAACAGACGAAGGGATAAAGAAGATGTGTTACCTATATACAATGGAATATTAGCCATAAAAAGGAACGAAATTGGGTCATTTGTAGAGACGTGGATGGATCTAGAGACTGTCAAACAGAGTGAAGTAGTCAGAGTGAAAAACAAATATTATATATTAACGCATATATGTGGAACCTAGAAAAATGGTACAGATGAACCGGTTTGCAGGGCAGAAACAGAGACACAGATGTAGAGAACAAATGTATGGACACCAAGCGGGGAAAGTGGTGGGGGTGGGGGATGAATTGGGAGATACTGATTGACATATATACACTAATATGTATAAAATAGATAACTAATAAGAACCTGCTGTATAAAAAATAAATAAAATTCAAAAAAAAATTTGCTAATGCTCATCTTCACACACACAGCAAAACAGCATGGAAGTGTGTTCATTAACTTAGATTAGAGAAATGCAATCCATGGGTTAAAAGGGCCAAGAACTGGACTTGACATCACAACCCCTGCCTGTTCTCTTAATATGTATCATTAGCCAAATCATTTCATCAAATTTAGGGACCACAACTGAGATTTCACCCCTAATAGAAGTTATATATGTTGAATCTGTGAAGTTTAGAAAAAGGCAGAGGTAAATATTGTTTAGTGTTAACAGAAGAAAGTAGGCATTTCTTTTGGGAAAAGTCAACATTATTCTGGGCAAGCATAAAAGCATTTAGTTCCACAATTCTCAGCATATTCCATTGGGGCTTATGGAATTCCTCACTAGTACATATCATATTTGGCTTTTAAGAGGGGGCTTCTACTTTCTAAAGAGATCAGACCTGGGTGCCTTGCTAACATTGCTCTTAATTTCATATCACCAGTGACTGACAGACTCCAGTAATACTGAGACTAAAGTTTGACCTTCTCTTCCCATTAGAATTTTGAGAGGGTCTTAGGCACCAGTCTGGCACTGACACTTTTCAAACGCATCCTTATCAACATCTCCATCACCACCATTACCCCCATCAGCACCACTAATCTTCACTAAGGCCTAACGTGGGATGGTCTCTATGCATTTAACACTCAAAACAACTCTGTGAGGAGGGTACTAGACCCTAAGCCCCATGAGAACAGGAACCTATCTGTTTTATTCACTCCAAATAGTCTGGATTTAGAAAAGTACCTGGCACTTAAGAGGTACTCCATGCATATTTACTGACTATTATATCATTTTACAGATGTATAAACTGAGACACAGTACGTAAACTCATGTGCCCAAGATCATACTCTTGAACCAGAAGCTGGCTCTCTAGTTCTTACAAAGACAGATGTTGGAACATTCCCTAGGAAAGAGTATAGATGGTCTTTGACTATGAGTGTAAACAAAATTGCTTTTATTTCTGAATTGGGTGGAAGCTGTGGTCCACTTTTCCTGCCTGTAGTTGTTTAAGAGAGAAGCCATGTGTTTGGGACATGTTTTCCCCTTTTCTCCTTTCACCAAAACAACAACTAAAGATTCATTCTAAATTCAATACCTACTGCTGGCAAAGAGAGAATTCAGGTACCCCCTGGAGAGTCCCAAATGTTACCGTTTCCCCTTACTATTTTTAGAAAGGTTTTAACTAGTTAAAATGTATCTGCTCATAGTAATCCAATGGCAAGTCCACATTTTTTATCTTTAATTTCCCAAGGAATTTTTTTTTTTTTTTTTTTTTTTTTTCCCGGTACACGGGCCTCTCACTGTTGTGGCCTCTCCCGTTGCGGAGCACAGGCTCCGGACGAGCAGGCTCAGCGGCCATGGCCAATGGGCCCAGACGCTTCGCGGCATGTGGGATCCTCCTGGACCGGGGCATGAACCCGAGTCCCCTGCATCGGCAGGCAGACTCCCAACCACTGCACCACCAGGGAAGCCCCCAAGGAATGTTTTTAATTCCTCAAAAATGTAATCTTTGCAAATTCTTCTTAAAGATATATTCAAAATGATCCTAGTAGTTATCAGAATTTTAAAAAAATAATAAATTGGATACCTCTTTTCCTGCTACTTTACTCTCAGTACTTATTCCCCCATGGGTATCGGGTTCTGCTGCCAGAAAGGGAAGCAACACACATTGCTTTAAAGTAATGAAATCTGCAGTATCAGTACTCAGTCATTCAATCAACAAACATCTCTGAAGTGCTGGAGCACAAAGAATAGTCGGATGTATGGGAAAATAAACATTTCTCTGTCTTTAAGAGCTTAACAGTCAACGTATGCGGACAGGGCACCTGTTCAATACGTATAACCCTACAAAGCAACATGCAGTAAATACTGAATAAATGACACAGTGGTGGGTGGTACAGGAGTACAGAGAAGGGAGAGATCACGCGCAGCTGGAGCAAGTGGGGAGGCGAATGGGGGACGGGCAAAGCTGATCCTTGAGGAGGGAGCTGAAGTCATAGGATAGGTGACTAGTTGCTTTTATAAAATAGCAATTCAAGTGGCACATATCTTTTTCCTCGTAATATACTCTTTTCCCAGGCTCTCCTCCATTTGTCTAAATCTCGATGATTTCACTGTTCCATATTTTAAAGATGTGATCTCAAATTTTAAGTTTTGAGAACAAAAGTCTTTTCATAATTCAATAAAGGAATACCTTTGCCCTTGTCTTGCATTTAAAATAACCACTTTTTTGCTGTATGAATTGCTATACTTTGCCTTTATTATAAGGCTGGTCATTCCTTTTTTTTCCTCTTTCTGACCGCACCGCATGCCGAACTTCCCTGACCAGGGATTGAACCCGTCCCTGCTTCAGTGGAAGCACAGAGTCTTAACCACTGAACCACCAGGGAAGTCCACCCTGGTCATTTATTTTAGCTTGACTTTATTTTGGTGAGGTATTAACTGCATTTCTGATATTCTTTAATCAAAATAAATCCACTGCCTCTTTGACAAACTGGAACACATCTGAGTGTTGAACACTGTCTGAAATCTAGACTAGAATAGCATATTTAAATTGGGCATATTTTTTCAAAGAGGATTTGCACAAAATGAGAAAATGCCTGAATAATTTAAAGTTCTATGGCATCAATTATGAATTTATTTCTGGGATGTGGATATTTGACCCTGGAATTATACAGCAGTGCCTGTGCTTCCAGAAAGAGATTGATGTGTTTGTTTTATAAAGTTTGTTCAAAAGCTGGAAATCCAAATCTCTTGTGTCCTGTTTGGTAAAGTAAAGCCAGCTTACCCTCCAAGCATCGGATACACTTGCACATAATTGCATTTGTTGCAAGTCTTTTCTGCTGACAGACTTGCCCTGATTGAGTTTTTGAATTTTTAAAGTCATCTCTCTCCCTCTCTCTCTCTCTCTCTTTCTGCATTGTTTGAGCTTCATTACTGTTGTCAACCTCCACAGAATTTCTGGTTCATAATTAAAATACCCTCTAAAAGGAGTGTGCCAAGTAGAATGACCTAGGAATGCAACAACAGAGATTTTTCAGCTTGGCAAAACTACCAAATCCAAAGACGCAGACCTACTAGAGAATGGACTTGAGGACACGGGGAGGGGGAAGGGTAAGCTGGGATGAAGTGAGAGAGTGGCATGGACATATGTACACTACCAAATATAAAAGAGATAGCTAGTGGGAAGCAGCCGCATAGCACAGGGAGATCAGCTCTGTGCTTTGTGACCACCTAGAGGGGTGGGATAGGAAGGGTGGGAGGGAGACGCAAGAGGGAGGATATATGGGGATATATGTATACGTATAGCTGATTCACTTTGTTATACAGCAGAAACTAACACACCATTGTAAAGCAATTATACTCCAATAAAGATGTTAAAAAGAAAACAAAACAAATCTACTTTCATTGTTTTCTCACCAGAGCAAAGGTCCACATTAAGCCCTTTTTTGCAAACACTTTGGAGAAGTCAGCTGCATTAGAATGTAGGGGATGAGGCCCTGTCAGGCAGCTTTCTTTGCTCCCCACCGCATACTCACTCCCAGCAGCCTTCCCCAAAAGTCCTCCTAGTGTGTGATTTCAGTAACAAGCCACTCTGTGACTGCCAGGTGTGGAACGTTGCTATTAACAAGCCAGCAGTCAGCCTCCTTTTATGGAGTCGTAAATCCAGCAGGCTGGATTTGATCTTCCATGCTTGTTTTTTGCTGGCATGACAGACCCTTGCCCATGTGACAGCACACTCTACAGTGGCTAAGTAGGTCATCCTACATTCTGGTTTCTGAATTTCCAAGCATTAAGAAACACTATTTTCTCACTCAGGAAGGTCACGCATCTTCTTGTCACGGTAAACTCACTTTCAAAGGACCTGTGTTCCATGTCACCCATTTAACATGCTAGAATTATGACGCCATCCACAACCATATCTCAACTAGTTGTTAAGGCAGCTGTTAAAAGAGGGAAGCAAATTCCTGGACAGGGTTCAATGCCCCGCATTACCTCTCTGTGCTGCCTTCAGGGAAAACTGGCTACTTTTTACATGCAGAATTAGCAGTTACAGTTTTTACTCTGCAGTTTCCATTCCAGAGTGTGAGCTTCCTAAGGGAAAGTGCCTCTGCTGAACTTCTACTGATGACATCACTCTCTAGAGGATAAAACTGCGGACATAGAACAAACCCCAGTAAAATCAATGCCAACTCCTAAAAGTGTTGGGTGAATCAAGTATAACCTGATTCAGAAAGAAGAGGCAGAAAATGAAGGCCTTTCTCTGGGAGAAAACACTGCAGGTTCTCTGGGTCATCTGAGTGTCTCTGCCTATTTAGTAGAACAACTTGATTTGATTCCTTTGGGAAAAGATTAGTTGATCGGAATGTCAAAATCTGTGAAATGAACCTCCCAGCTGGGAAAGAAAATGGACATTCCAGGAAGGCAGATTCTACTTGGGTCATAACAGTCAACTATTACAAATTAAATCTAACCACAGAGCAGTTCTCCATTTTCGCATTTGTAAAATGTATATAATGCTTTAAAACGCTTTTTATTTTATATAAACTGATATGTTTTATTACAATATAATGTGAATTCACTGAATTCTCTGAATTCTCTGAATTCACAGAATATTCTCTGAATTCACAATAAGCATCTTGAAACTCCTCTTCTGAATAACCAAATTCTTCTCAAAATATGTCCTGTTATAAAGTGTTACAAAGCTACTTCTCAAAATCAGCGTGGAAGGCTTTTGAACACATGTCTTTTGAGCTCTATATTTTCTCAGGTACCTCAGAGGACAGAAAAGCCTGAGTCAGTGGATCCCACTTAAAAAGTGAAAGGAAGAAATCCCTATAATAACAAACTATATGATCAAATTTAGTTGTTGTCTTGGGGACTGGCGAGGAAGGAACTCCCCTAAAAGAACTCTGCCTAAAAATTCATTAAAATACAGATTCATAAACAGATCCAAATTTGATATTTTACATACGACCACATCCATTGACTTCTTTTTCCAGAAGAGAGAAGGAAAAAGAGACAAAAGAAAATAACAGGTTAGGATAGGAAAAATTGCATGCATTCCAAATTTAAATCAATACCAAAAGGCATTAGGGAAGAAAATATGTACATTTCAGCCTTAATATTAACAGAAATCCTTGCTTCTTAATTCAAAAGGAATATTTTCCTTTAAATGAAGATGGCGTGATATAGCACCGGGCTTTCAATGGTCCCTCATCAAATATTAATTGTTGAGAATTCAGAAGTGGTAGACATATTGGAAATACACAGTCTGCCATCCAGTTATGATACTCCTAGAAAGGCACTACTGTAAGGCAGAATTCAGCTCTAAAATAAAACAAAGGATTGTTTCAAATGATTGTTGGCTACTTTGAGAATTCCCAAGAAAAATAATTTATAAAATGTCTACCTTCTCATGTTAGTTGAATATTCTTCGGTCTACTTCAGGCTTATTCATTTCCTTCTTGTTTACTACTAATATACATACTTTCTTGCAATCAGAATTAACTCTAGTGTTGGAAAAAGTTGTCAGACAGAGAGTATAATCTACTGTCAAGTTATGTTGGTAAATTATTGAATCTAGCCCCCACTCTAAAACTTAGGAAACTCTGTCCTTAACTAACTGCTTTGGAGGCATTATTGAAGAGAGATCTGTGAACCTATGTCCTGGTAACTAAATGTGGAAAAGTTTCTTTTCTATCTGGAAGCAGACCAACAGAGAGCTCTAAATAGAAGCAGCTTAAGGGCTCAAAAGACTGCATAATTAGGTCTCTGCTTTACCTAAATGCACATGACAAACTTCCGGAATTGCTGAAAATCTGCTCCTTTTTACCACCATCAGTGAAATGAGAGCCACTTGGAGTTGGAAAACTGAGGCTGGAGCTGTGGCCATGAGCAAGGCACCTTCTCTCTCTTTGTTCACTTCCCTACAGTGTTGATTTGAAGCTCAAATGAGATGATGACTGTGGTGTGCAAACTACATCAGTTTAGAGGTGAAAGTTCTACAAACCATAATGTATAAGCAGAGCTATTGCCAGCAGGGCCACAGTGAATCTGCAATCCTGATGCTCAGTTGAGGTCATGAGAGTTATAACAACACTCTGCTCAGATTCAAGTGTGGTATGCAGATTCTTCAAAGGAAACTGCGAGAAAAAAGTTTGCTCTTCAAAGTTATTTAGAATGAGATTAAGGCAGTAACCTGGTAAATCCAGCCCCTGGCAGCAGGCGATCTTAATTCACTCAACAGTGATAAAATTGCTGTACTATTCTGAAAGCACTAGCATTGTGCAGAATCTGCAGGCATAAATGGTTAGAAACTGCAGCTGGAAGTTAACTCTAATTGTGATTTAACACTAATTAGTAACGGTCATTTTCATAATCCTATTTTCATAAGGCTCTTTGCCAAAGTTGTCAAGGATACCATTTGCTTCTCTGAAGGACCGTGATTATTCTGTGCTGGGCAACGTGTCTGATTCACGTTTCATTCCTTCAATTAGCAGGCACTACAGGCACTCTTCTGGTCATTGGCAATAAAGAGATTACAGAAAATACCTACTTTATGAAGCTCATTGTTCTATTGAAAAAACAAAAATGTAAATAGGAAACCAAAGTACCGCAATCAATGCTGTGAGAGAAGTAAGCGTAGATACTATAGAATACTTGAGTTTTATGGAGACCATGTATCTTTTGTTCCAACTGTGGACAATGTTTTTACTAGTGTTTTTTTCACGGGATAAAAACCATGGATTTGTGGAATGAATGTGCTCCCATATTTTGTTTAGCTGATATGGGGGGGCGGGGGAGAAGGTAGTGAAGTTGGAACTTCCATTATCACATTCCTAGACTATTTCTTCAAAGATGCCAGTAATGACTACTGAAATACATGTAGTTTGCACCACATGTACACCAAGCAAATACTTTAGGCCTGTTTGATATCCAATTTCAGTATGTTTTCCATCCACAAAAGGTAATTGCTATAGAGATGCTTCGTTGCTCACAGAAAAAAAGACATTCTGCGCTACTGGATTTCCCATGATAACAATGTTTTCGGGAAAGAAAAACCATTGCTTAGTTCTGAGCCTGTGCTAATTCAAGAGTGAGTCTAAAGCGCTATTTCTTACCACTGGAACATTAAAATATAGGACTGGTACTACACTCATCCATAAAGTTGCCAGCTGGCTTCAGCTGCCCTCTACTTAAAAACAGCGCCACCTGTGGAACTTAAAAACAGTGCCACCTGTGGAAAAGGACTCTGGCTTTACAGGGTGAAAAGAATGCTACAGGTACCTCTATTTCTGATTTTCCAATTTAGAATTGGTATTGGTCATTCTTGGAAATTTTTCTAAGTTTAAACGGGAATCTTAAATCACTGTAGGAGTGCAAGAATATTTTGCAAGTATTGATAATTATGCATTGCCTAGAAGTTATAAAAATCAATGCTGAATACTGATACTGCAGCACTTCCCCAGTAA
This sequence comes from Pseudorca crassidens, assembly GCF_039906515.1. Lineage (NCBI taxonomy): Eukaryota > Metazoa > Chordata > Mammalia > Artiodactyla > Delphinidae > Pseudorca > Pseudorca crassidens. Next base: position 39,252,525 of record NC_090296.1, on the reverse strand, counting down.
TACAGATCTGTATCAGCCACAACTGTTGATTTTAGAGTATTTCTAAAAATTACTCCTTCACACTTAATTTTAAAAAAACAGGGTCGTTATGGACTGAATTTTTGTTTCCTACCTGCCCTCCCAATTCATATATTGAAACCCTAACCCCTAGTGTGGCTGTACTTAAAGGGGCAGCCCCTAAGGAAGCAATCAAGGTTAAATGAAGTCGTAAGAGTAGGCCCCTGATCCAGTGGAATCCTTATACAGTAAAAAGAGACACCAGAGAGCTCACACTCTTCCCCACACACACGCCCGGAGAAAAGGCCATGTGAGAACACAAGACAGCCGTCTGCAACCCAAGGAGAGAGTTCTCACCAGACGCCAACCCTGCCAACACCTTGATCTTGGACTTACAGCCTCCAGACTGTGAGAAAATAAATTTCTGTTTAACCACCCAGACTGTGTTAGTTTGTTATGGCTGTCTGAGCAGACTAATACAAGGGTTAAATGAATTCTGTTGAGGTGTTCCAGATTATCCTGTGTCTTGACCTAAGGGATTCAGGAATGTATGGTAAAAAGGAGTATCAACCAGGAGCAAGATAAGTCTCTGAAGCAACAGTGGAGGCATTTCTTTGAGACTACAACTAAAGGGTAAGCATCAGTTTGGCATCATTTTGGATCAATGTCCAATGGGCTCCACTCCATAAACACGCCTCCAAGTGTCCTCTCTCTAATTCCTTCAGCAATGAGTTGTGACAACACTCGTGAGATGTTGCTACAAAGGATGCTCATTATGGACTCAGTGTCCAGTGGTTTTATTGGAATTTAGTCACACAGGTAGTCCTGTCTGGCACATACTAAAATGCCACACTCCTTGAAGGAAAGTAAATGTTTAGCATTAGCCACACTGTTTGGATAAGTAGCAGGTACCGTGAGCCACTCTTATTAGAGTGGTGGGAACTCTCTTGAAGTTCAAGTTCTCAGATGCCAGCCAAGGGCCCACTTTGTAAGCAGTTCTTTCAAAGTCCAGCAGTCAGGCTTGCTACATTTACTCTTTTTACACAATGGTAAAGATCATTGTGTAACAGGAGGCAGAATGAGCAGAAGTGCAGCGATTACGTTTAACGTCTGATTAGAATTCTTTAAGATTTACATATCACCTGTGTTGGTTGTGCTGTGTGCCTTCTCAGACCTGTCCCTGAGGACTGGTCCTCAAGTTAATAAATACCATTCAGTCATTCCAGGAAATGGTATCTTGAATAGGTAAAATAAATAAATCATAAATAAAATCAGCAAGTGAGTCAACCTTCCTCTGTTGCTCTCCTAGGCCTTTTCTGAATATGTTTAAACATATTGAAACTATAGAACTGTCTTCCTATTATTGAAAAACGTATACCAATCAGTCCTTTTGCTCAACTTAGTCCAGTTTCTGACTCTCATATGGGGGATCTTAATCTCCAGCAGTCTGGTAAAGCCTGTGGAATAGGCCTCATTCCAGAAGAGCTGCTTTAAATGCACAAAATAAAATACATAGTGTTGCAAAGGAAACATATTGTACTGAAATTCGGTTATCAAATTTTAAAACTAATTTGCAAGATAGTAATCTATGTGCTTTTTTATTAACACAATAACATTATTATCACAGCAGGTCTAATAACTATCATAATTATTAAGTACTGATGAGTGCAAACAACATTTTAGGATGTCTTCAACAAAAACATTATGCTATGGAAATATCTGTAATGTCTTTTGGTACTTCTAACAACACTGTAGTTTGTTATCAACTTTCATAATTGAAAAAAAGGCTAAATTTCACTTAGAAATTAAAGAAAATAACGATATAATAATTTTTCTCGTCCAAATTTACAGGATGCAGGTAAAAATTTCAGGCTTCTAGTATCATAAGATCAGGGGTTCTTTAAATCATTCCATTCAGTTCACAAACAGTTGACCAAGGGCAAGCAGATCTGTTTTGTTTGACTATAGTGTTTTCAAAGACAAAGTAAATTAGTTACCAAAGTAATGTGATTTCACATAAAAATTCATACTTCTGGCTTGTCTGAAAAAAAATATGCAGACCAAGCAACCATAGGCTGGTATTCCAAGGCAATGTACAAGCAGACTGAGTAGCAGTGGCCCTTCTACATATTGTATGAACTTTCCAGTCTTCATAGCCACATGGCCTTGTCTTACTCACGTGTGTTATCTACAGGTGGCCCCTGTAGCCACCTCATTCTTTGTTTTGTTTGTTTGGATTTTGTTTTTGTGTGCAGCCACCTCTTATATATGGCATTTTCCATTTCATTATGACCCTCTTGCTGGGTGGCAATTAGTAGAGATTTGCTTTCTAACACTAAGGCCCGTAAGAAGCCACCTGCGTTAGTAAAGTTTCACTGAAGCACAACTATCCTCTTTTATTTATATACTATCTTTGGCTGCTGCTACGGACTGAATTGTGTTCCCCTAAAATCAATATGTTGAAGCCCTAATCCCCCAGTGGGATGATATTTGAAGAAAGAGTCTTGGGGAGATAATTAGGTTTAGATGAGGCCATGAGGGTCCTCATGATAAAATTAGTGCCTCTGTAAGAAGAGACCCTGGAGAAATTGCTTCCTCTCTCTATCTCTCTCCACCATACGAGGGCACAGCAAGAAGGCAGACGTTGCCAAACCAGAAATAAAAGAGCCCTTATCGGGGAACCGAATTGACCAGCGCCTTGATCCTGGACTTCACAACCTCCAGAACTGTGAGAAATAAATTCTTGTTGGTGAAGCCACCCAACCTATGGTGTTTTGTAATGGCAGCCCAAGTTAAGACAGCTAATATCACGCTACAATAGTGGGGTTGAGTAGTTGAGACAGAAACTGTATGGCCCTCAAATTCTAAAATATCTACTATCTGGTCCTTGCCAGAAAAATTTTGCCAACCCCTGCTCTAGTTTTTGGATGAAATTACCAGCTATAGTTCTAGAAATTTTATATAGAGGGACCTAAGGATGGTTAGTGGGAGCTATATTTGCATAACAAACGTCTTATTTCTCCTTAATGGAGATGGAGGCAAGCAGCTAAAGCATTACCAAATTCCTCCCTACTACAGCCACCGAGAACTACACACTATAGAGCCACTGTATGTGCTTATGTGGCTAGAGCTGTAATCTATGAAGCCTGAAACCCTGAGTCCCAAATCTGCTCCCCCAACTTGGAGCTAGCCCTTAATTAATGGTTATGATAGCTAGGAGATATCAATAGCATGCTAAGGACATAGTCTTGATTCTACGATTCACAACCAATGTTCACTGAAAGAATGCTGAAAATAGTAGCAATAAGAACAAAATATTTTTTGTTAATAGCTCAATGGGGGAATGAAGTTAAAGTAATTGAGTGAACGAGAAACTCTGTACATTGTTGAGAGTGTGCCTGTAGGGTATTGTTGTAGGGGAAAAAAGTCAGCTATTTTGACAAACAAAAGCAACATGGTATAATCTAAAGAATATGGGTTTTAGAATCAGAAAGAGATGGACTCTGACCCGTAATTTATTTGGCAACTTGCTGCCTCACTCTCAGAACCTCAACCTCCTCATCAATGAAATGGAGATTATACTGCCTCGTCTGTGGGTTGTTGATATTTAATAAGATTAATTATTATATGCAAAGTATGTTGAAGTGCATGGCTATAAAATAGGCTCTCAAAATGGTAGCTATTCTCATGAATCATTTCTTTACAGTTTCTCTTCTTTATGAAAATACTTTTTTCTGAGAATAAAGTGACACTGATTAGCAATACACCCACATTCGAGTTATTGAGACCATCTATCAATTGCAAAAGGGCAAGAAAGATTTTTTAAAAATAAACAAACAAAAAACCTGACACGTTATAACAAGGAACAAGGGAAGAAGCCGTGTGATATAACTAGCACACTGGCACCTACAGAGGCAGGAGCTCCATTCCTGGGTCCCATTAAAAAAACAGCACGAGCTTTCTGTCTCTAACACCATCAGAGATAGACACGCTGGTATGTGTGCTCAGCTCTTATAACCAACGTGTGTGTGTGTGCGCATGTGTAATGTGCACATGCTCAGATGTGTGAAAGAGAAAAAGAGATGATAGAGCTTTGTGATTAACTCATCTTGAAGAACCAAAATTTATTTGCCACTGGTGAGTTTTCTTAATTATCCCTCTCTGACACCTTTCATTGCAAATATATCAGTCGGTTACTTAATATTAATTTCTTTAGGTCTGAGTTCCCTCATGTGTTTTGAAGGGAAAATAACTGCCCTTTTTTCCCCACAGGAATATTACAAACATCAGATGAGATGATGTGTAGACAACAGTGCTTTGAGGAGGACAGTGACAAATAATATCTATCCTGAGGACTGTAAGGACAGATCTGAGTTTTCGTAAACTTGTAGTACGTGGGAAGGTTCTAAAACTGGCAAAATGTATATTGGGAAGATTTAATAAGAGTTTCAAATACCCACCAGGTAGCCTTGTAGAAAAGAAGGTAGAACACAGACCTAAGGAGACATATTTCTGTGTAATACTAGACAGGACTGCCTAATGAACGAGCAGGTGCCCTGTCTGGTACCCCTCTTCCAGGTTTATCATTACCTTAACTCTCAATTACTTGTACAAATAGATGTTTCACATATTTGCATTTCACATAATAGCTGCACTTGGCTGTCATCTCCTTGAGCGTGGCGACTGTGTATTTAGTCCTCGTGCTCTCTACAGCTCTTTACATTTTGTCTTGCAGGTTGTGGATGCTCAATAACTATTTGTTAACAAAATATAAACTGAAACTGCTATTCAAATATAAATCAAGTGTTGTGACACTAGTACGAATATGACTCCTGAAGTCTTATCCTCTCTTAGAACCCTGAGCAGAGAATTACGTTGATTTGCTTACTTATGCACATTTCTTTGTTGCTGCAGTATAGATGTTAATTTGTCTCTTGGATTGATTTTTTTCTCCATGTTAACTAGCAGGAAGGTTCTATTTAAGGGGTTAGTGGAAGGAAAGGCTTGTTATTTCAAAATACTTCATCATAGACAGGTAATCATCTTAGATGAAATTCCTTCAGTGCTGTTATCCAAACATCTATTTCACTGTTGGCAATAAAAGAGCCCTCGCCAATGTCCAATGACCTATAAGTCAGAGCTAGGAGGTTTCTTTATGCAAATTAAATTTGTGCCACACTCATCAATAAAAAAGAAAACAGCAAGAAGATTAAAATTGCAGCAGCCATGCAAAGTAAAGGATTCCTAAATCTATTTATAGGATATGTCAGTATGGTTAATTATTTTTTGAGATAGTGTGTTTGAAAGAATTAATGGGGAATGAGCTTTATGAATTGACTATTAAATGAGAGGGAGGGTGTAAAGAGAATCAGGAATATAAAGTAGGCAACCAGTTTGATTAATCTTACTAGCTTTAAAAGATCCACATAATAAAGTAAGAGACACTGATATTAATTTTATGGCAGTATTATAAACCCCAAGAATTAACTAATTATATTATAGTACAGTTTGTTTCTCCTCAAGTCTGTTTTTCATTTTGCATTAAATGATAAAGATTCAAATCTTTACCCATGTACTCAGGGTTTTTATCCCCTCTTTAAAAAGTAAACAAAATATAAAGAAAGGGGGAAAAAATCATGTCACTTTACATTGATGGGAATGTGCTACTATGAAATAAAATCACTTTACCACTCTTCAACTAATAGCATATAAGGTATTAACCCTCTAGATGCTAATAAGTGGAAGTGGGTCCAGACAACATACCCGTTTCCTTAGATTGCAAGTAAGAGTGAGATTCCTTGAGAATGAGTTTGCAAAAGCTGTATAAAAGTCCAGGACTTTAAGCAAGGCTTCTCGCTTGATGATGTGGAGGTCACAGTATGTCAGTGCTCGGACATTGGCACAGGCATGAGCAAGGGTGGTTTCCTTCCAGAAGATGTCTCCAAATACATCCCCTTTCCCTGGAAAACAATTAAGATACAGATATTCAAGTATCTACACTTGTTTTTATCCTAGTCACGATATTTTATTCAGTTTCATATATGGTATTGGTTGTCTAGCGTAATTTGGAGTCTAAGTATATAAGACCATCTATATACATGTAACAATGTACAACATTTTCATATAATAGGTAAAGTAACATCATCTTAAATTCAGCTCTTGAAGGAAATCTGGAGTGGCTTGAATAAATGAAATCCAACAGAGAAGCCAAGAACCTCATTTTAACAAATAGTTTCATTATCTTCTGCCACCTTAACTTTTCGCATTCTGACCAGAAGGAGCAAAGGTGACGTCTTAGGCTCATCCTTTCTTCTGCTCCTTCTGCTAGAAATGACAGTAAGAGGCAATATACAAGGATCTCCTGTTATAGCCTTTATAGATCTGGAACTGACTTGACATACGTTAAACATACATTATTCAGCAACTAAGTCTTGTGCTCCAGGCAAACAAAACCTCACCATCACTGATTCCCAAAGGATATCCTTCTCTTTTCACCGAGCCAAACTTTATGCAAGGCCTCAGGGCCAGGGAGAGAGCTCTAGTCCACAATAATAGAGCCGAAGAGGCTAAATTGGGTAAAACATGGAGGCCCAGATTTGCTATGTCATAAACAGTTCCAAAAAGGGTGCTGTACTGTAGTCAAATGTGGATGTCTTTTTAAAATTCTAGAATTCTAGAACACAGGAATCAACTATTCACTTCAGAGCAACGCCCACTGGTGACCTGAAATCAATAGTTCACCATCCTGAGTCAAGAGTACTTAGTTGCCCAAACAAAGGGAAATGAAGAAGCTTCAGAGATTAAGTGCTGAAAGGCTTTTCTGCTGAGGCAATTCCATAAGTGTCCCTGGCTTCTGAAGGGCTGTCAACTGTGTTCTCTGTTCTTCTGTAGGAAAGGGAAAGTTTTAAAGAGAAAAAAGACGGGGAATATTTCTAGGTGAAAAAAAAAAAATCTTCCTAGAGCCACGCTACCAAAGATTTATTCTTTCTGCACTCTAACCACAGAGATGAGTGAATATCTGCTCTCATTATTAAGATTAAAGTCAGAACTGACAGGAAAAAAGAAAAAGAAAGACTACTTGTAACACTTCAGGCCAGTCAGACCACTGGAAAGAAAAGATAGTGTGTTAACCAGAGAAATAAGAGAGAGGGGAAGGGAGAGAGAACAAGACAGAGACACAGAGAGAGACAGAGAGAGAGAGGATGAGGCTGAGTGAGATTACAGATTCTTTGCCCACCCCACACAGGCAGTTTGGAAATCCTTAGAGAACCACGAGGCACTCTGGTATGGAGAGAGAAAACATATATATTATTGAGGAGGTGGTTAAAACCACCATGTGATCAAATGATCAGCATAAAATAACCATAATAGATATTTAATAAATCTTGAGCAGTATCATTTGTTACCTGACCCTCCCCAAATTCCTTTTAGTTCATGACACTGATGAACGACTTAAATGTCTGATAGTCATATATTTGTCCAAGGAAGGATAACTAGAGACCTGAGAGCCAAATAAGGTGTCTGAGGTTATACAGCATCAAAGTAACCTAAGGGAGACTTTAACTACAGAAATTTAAAAGATAAACCCTACCTCCACTTAGATGAGTTTCAGAAATCCATAAACGGCATTACCTTTAAACTAGTAATTCCAATTATAGGTATTTACTCTAATTGCATTATCAGAAGTACCAAAATTGCTTATAAGAATGTTCACTGAAGTGATATTTATAATAGCCATAAAAGGTAGAAACAAGATAAATATGAATGAAAAAATAAACAAATTATGGAATATTATGCAGCCACTAAATATCATAAATTTTTTGAAGTAACAGAGAAATGTTCATATTATGTAAAATAACAAAAGCAGGATTATCAAATCATACATATAGTATTATCTCATTTTATACACCCTCTTCTCCCCAGAAACACACACATGTACACACAAAGCGAATGCATCAAATAGTAGGTTTTCTCTCATTACAGGCTAATGGATGAGTTTTATTACGTCTTATAAGTTACTTGTATTATTTTTTAAACAGAAGAGATCAACAGCTATTATATTTTCTTAGTCCCCCGTGCTATGGAAATAACAGGGCATTGATCCGCTTCTCGTTCCTTTTCCTCTATTGTATTGCTACTCTTTCTTTACTGGCTTTTACCTTGAAGAATGAAAAATGATTACATTTCTCTCTGATTCATTTCTGAAACCTTTTCTCAAGTTATCATTTATAATACAAGCTCTGACCCACTTATAAGTACTCATCACTTTTCAACTATTTGATTTTCATGGATAGTAACCACAATAATAATTACTAGTGCCTTTGACTCAGTCATTTCGCTTCTGGGAATCAATCAAAAGATTAAGAACAAACACATGTAATATTCACTGGAGTGCTATTAATCATAACTTCAGATTGGCAAAAATATCCAATGAAAACAGAAATCTATATCTATATATAAATTCATATAGAATTAAAACTAGTTTCAGAAATAACATGCAGAAATGCAAATTTTATAATGTTAAATAAAAAAATAAAGATACAAAGAATGATTATGGTTATAGCTATAATAAAGTACATAAAAATGAAACTGAAACGCTAAGACTAAAAGAATTTTCAATTAAAAGTCTACTATTTCTTAATTTCTTAAAGAAAAATAATCTTGATAGGACCAAAATATATTGTTTTATTATTCTATATTATTCTATATTCTATGTTATTATTAATTTGTTGATTGATAATAAATTGTGTTAAAAATCAAAAGGGATATAAGACTAAAAGAAAATGCACATAGCTATTATAGCAATTGGCTTCAAGTGATGTGCTTATTGTTTTCCTTCTTTCTACTTTTTGCTTTCTAAATTTTTCTCTAATGAATCTTTTATTTTAAAATAGCAATTATTTTCACAGACGTTTTTCTTTATACTTTTTAATAAAACAGGTACACAGATCTGCAGAACAGTAAATATTCATTGACTGATAAGTGTATCATCAATAGGTAAAAAATACTCAATATATACATAAATTTCCCCTTGCCAATATAGACCATTTAAATTGTGGAGGTCTTCAAATATCTGTTATATGTTTTATTTTACCTAACTGATGAAATTAAAATTCTCACCATATTTCTATCAACAATTTTAAATTTAAGTTATTTATCTTTTTTACTATCATGGGGAAATAAAAAGTCTATAAGGCTGAAAAGTAACACAAAAAGTTAACTGACTCAACCAAAGTAAAACTTATCCTCTGCTCCTCTCCCTAAAAATGTTTAGAGAAACATAGCGAAATTAATAAATGTGAATTATTCTGCTCCAAACATCAGAACTCACATTACATATAAACAATACTAATTGTTTTATAACATAGAATTTCCATTAGGATACACAATATATCAATTACACATTAATCTAATCAACCATTTCGAACTATTTTGCTTTATCCAGTGTTCTATATCACCTAATAGTCACTAAATTCACAACAAACGTTTAAGGCACTTGTGGAAAGATAGTTGTCTTGTAAATCAGTTAATTTATGAGCTGACTAATGTTCTTCTTCAGGAAATATTATGCACATTTACACTGAGTAATGAGCAGGAATTACAGCTGTGAAGACATGTGGTTATGTATGGACTATCTAATAGAGAAGCGCGCTTTTTTTTCCATCACAAGGATTTTGCACACTTTCAGGACTGGGAAATCCTGTTTATCCTCATAACTATAGAATATTTGATGCTAGTTTTTAGGTCAGTCCCCACTGGGTGCAAGTAGACTCAGCTAGAAACATTTTAGAGTTTGAGAAAAGTAACCTTCCCCCAAAGCCTTAAAATTAGTAGAAAAGCTCACACTCAACATGAAAGTTGTTGTTTGGTCTATTAATATTTTCTCAGTTCTTTGCATCAAGTCTTATGCAGTATTTTATTTTCAAACCACAGGAAACGGGATTGTAAAACAGAAGTAAATGTTAAAGATTCATAGAGCAAAAAACTGGAAAATTTAAAGGCAAAACAGAGACAAAAAGTTACAAAATAATTAAAGGAGTAATACAGATCATGGTATGCCGGTACCCTGACATGCTGGTTTTACAGACAGAGTGTTTTTATTTTAATGTGAAACACATCATTTGGTGAGTTAATGACATAGATAAAATGAATTCATAAAAATTATCTCAGTTATTCATGAGTGAGTACAGCTATCTACCATAGCCAATGAATTCCTAAAAATATAGCATTTGAAGTTTACTTAGGTAGTTTCCTGTGAGTGTATGTGAGGTTGTACTGATAGGTCTATTTAATGATTCTTTTACAGAATGGACTTAATTCACATTTTTACTTTTATTAGTCAGCCCTTCACTATAACTGATTGTTGTAGTCGGCTCATAAACTTTATTATGAATACATGTGAACAAAAATATTCATTTACAAATGAACAACACTAAGAGTTTTTAAATTATGTGATTTTAAATTGACTTGGACTATTTACGGACAGCAAATGCCATAAAGTAATATTTTGAAGGACAAGAACAGAAAGAAGGTGATGAGCATTAAACTTTAGAAATTATATTGGTGTGTAGGAATAAAATCTTTAAAATATTTAGAATTGGTGCCTGCCAATCTTCAGTGATTGATGTCCAAAGTCGTTCTGTTGAAAAATTATAATGGATACACCTTGACACTTGTAGAGAAGCCAATAATTCTTATCTACAAAAAAATCACTGATTTAGCTTATGAATTTTTATTTACACACACAAAGAATGAGCCACATAGCTGTTACTAAGTGGGATAGGGAGGGTGGAAGGGAGGCTCAAGAGGGAGGGGATATGGAGATACATGTATGGCTGATTCATTTTGTTGTACAACAGAAACTAACACAGTATTGTGAGGCAATTATACTCCAATAAAGATCTATAAAAAAAAAAAGGAGATGTAAAAAAATAGAGAGTATCCTGATAGATAAGTAAGGGATGATGGTAGGTGCCTTTGAGGAGGTAGAAGACATGGTAATTAGCAAGCTGGTAATCCTGAATTCGGCACTATTAGTGTTGAGAACAAATTGGTTACATACAGAAACCCAAACATGTGTCCAAATCAAGAAAGTTAGTAGCATATTATAAAAAACAAGTCCAAGAAAAAGACTAAACTAAAAAGCAGTTATATCTTGAAGTTCTTCTGTTTTCTTTTTCTAAGAAAGCATTTAGAGTTGAAGCCTATTATAATGTTCATATTATAACTAAGTCTTGCACACTTCACACCTATCAAATTGTAGAAATGATGGCTGTCCTCTTCACCCCATTCAATGAATACATCTAGCATCCTAACCCTAGCTCTAATACTACCCTTCAGCTAGAACACGTGCTTTATGCTGTGGAGGGATAGAGACATGCAGGAAATAGAAACCCTGTTCTCAAGAATTTTTAATGTATAATAAGAGAGACATGTCCAAAAAATGATAAAATAGGAAAAAATAAAATAAGTACTATAGGATGAGGATAGGGAATGCACACAAGAAAAAACATTTGTTTTGAATTTGAGGGTATTTAGTTAAGACCTCACAAGTAAAGTAGTGTTTGGGTTTAATCGCAGGGGAGCCTTCAAGAGAAGAGCAGTACTTTTTGTGAAAGAGCAGCATGCGCATGACCTGCCCAGGGGATGATGAGCAGTATTAGCCCAATACTGGAAACCTATGGGACACAGAGAGAAGGCCAAGTCTAGAGGGAAAACACAGCACCCAAGAGGGAGAACATTTAATGCAATGCAACAGTCTGCTTCATCCTAGTTCAAAGACGAACGACTAAAAGTGTTTCAAGTAAAGACAGTCATGGCCTATCCAATGCTTTAATAGCAGAACTAATGACAGTGTGAAGAGTGGCAAAGGAAGTACCATTACATCACGTTTTCTGATTGCAGAAAACAAAAGCTCCATGATTTGCCTATTGATCTGAGTGAGGTGGAAGAAGTAACATTTAAAATACTCTAGGAAGAAATGTGAACCAAGAATTTCATATCCAGCAAAACTGATTTTCAAGAATAAAGGATACAAACTATATCACCAATATAAAAGAACTCAGGGAATTTTGCTCCCATGGATTTTTCCTACTATTAGTGAATAATCTTCATACAACCAAAATACTTAAGAGACACTGACATAAAGACTAGTGGTAGCACTAACTATACAGTTACTTGTAGAATTAAGACTAAATGAAGGCTAAAAGGGAGAGGGTACAGTATGCAATGGTTATATGCTTTAACAATATATAGTACAACTACTAAAAATAATGATGGATGGGGGAGAATGGGACAAGCATATGCAAAAATCTTTTTATGTATTTTCAGTAATCATATTCGTGGTGATGGCATTAGTACTGTTATTCTGAGGTTGTTATATTTGTAATGTGGCATAACGCAATTGAGCAATTATGCAATATTTTAATTCTATCATCCCCAGCATTCTCAATATGGAAGAAGGTAGTTGAAGATGCAATATAGACATGGATAGATAAAGCCCTATTGTACTCAGTTTTAGTTAAATATATTGTATGAACTCATGAGAAATTTTATTTATATATGTGTGTGCATATATACATATATATATACATAATACACACATATATATATACATACTACACACACACACACACACACAAATATTTTTCTCCTCATTTTATTTATTAAATGGACCAAGAGACAATGACCAACTCAGTAGCAGTGAATATCTGTAGGACCAAGATTGTGAAATATTTTTCACAAAAACAAATTCAAGCTTCTTGGAGAAATGACTAATGGCTGATTCCAGGTGTGGGGCAGAATTATACAAGATGAGGATCTGGTCATATTACATAGCAAAGAAAGACTGTTGTATCAAAAAGACACAGGAGCCAACGTGAAGAGGCTCTTACTTGCCAAAGATAGGATAATTTGCACTTCAATAATGGTCAAAACTGCAAAGCACTGAAATTCACCATTTGTTTAAATTCATTAGTACATAAGGATATTTTTAAGAAACTATCTAGGTACCCTCAGAGGATAAGAAACCAATTAGTTATCTTAAAAGTTGGTAAATAATGGAGAAGTATCAAGCACATATGTGGCCATTCCTATGTGAACTTCATACTGAATAACCAAATAGTAGTTGAGAGGAAGTCTCTCTCTATAAAAGCATTCCAACTAACAAACAAAAATATAAAATTAGAACATCTTCATTTTGCAACTCCCAGTGAATTAATGGATCTAGGCATTGAGTATCAACAGTTGTTAACACCATCAAAAAATGCAACTAGATAATCACACGTCATCTGACGAAAGAACACACCCACCTAGAGTCTTGCAAAGGGATTGAACCTGAGTCTGATCAAGCCACTGGATCCAGCTGCTAACTGACAGGAAATAGAGGATGGAGGAACATGTTGAACTACAGTGAGCATGCAATCAGCAGAATCCACACTGTGGGAACTCTGCAGGACAAAAGGCCCAGGCTCTACAGCAAAGAATTATAAAGAAAAGAAAGGGATGGGGGAGAGCTGTAGATTTAAAAATATTTAAAAGATAGATCAAATTTAGAAATAAGCAAATTAAACTTGGTGTTTAGGATGGGTCACACAGTGGGACTTCTCCAGGGGGGCAGGGGTTGTAAAAGTTCTGTTTCTTAACTTGTGAAATGGTTACAGGATCTTTGATTATAAAGTTTCATTAGGTTATATGTTTATATTGGGATTTTTCTGAATCTGTTTTTTAGTTTGCAAATTTAAAAATTCAAGTAATTTTGATGTGCATGTACTCACCAATAACACCTCCCCCTCCGCACACCAAAAGGAAGACTGAATTCTCAATGGTATTCACCAAGTAAGTAAACCAACACCTACAACTGACCAGCTTTGATCTTCTTAGTGACAAAATGAAACCAACTTATTAAACCTGTAATTAGTTAAGTTTTCAATTCCTTAAAGACAAAAGAATCCTTGACACTTTTTGAGAAAATATGAAATAATGGGCTTGATTAGGGGAAGGCAGGGTGGAGAAGGAGAGCGGGAGCAAGACACTGATATGTAGGTAGATATAAGAAATCTGGAAAAATGAGGATGAAGCTTTCTGTATGTGGATGCCATGACCTCAGGGGAAAAAAAAAAGAGCAATGAGAAAAGCAGGCCAAGCATCCCTACTCTGTCCAGAGACTGTCAGCATTTAAGGGAAGAGCAGAGGATTCAGCCTAAGAACTGAGACAAGTCACAAGGCCAGTACAAACTCAATGAGTGGAGAAAGAGACTCCACCTCTTCATGGAAGGAACTGCAAAGGTTCGTGGCCATTCTTGCAATCCTGGAGCATTCTTAAAAGCTTCATTTCCACTTTAATACCTACCAACTAGACGGACCCTGAACTCTTCCAATACCCAGATGAAAGACCCATAAGCAGAACTTAAGATCCTCATCTTGTGTTCTGAGGGCTCATGAGATTCACACTCTGAGCCAGTTCTCCCCAGTCCTAAACACCTGCCTGGTGTAAACTAGTCACTTGGAGGAGGACCATATTTGTAGATATTTAGTAGCTGATTAACCATCTTATACTTGGGTCATGTTTGGTTTTTTGTAACATACACTGGTGTGGTACTTAGTGTTGTTAGAAAAAAAATTGTTTTTAATAAAAGGAAACAAATGGGTAAAGTTAACATAGGCCCTCCATTTTCTGTCAAGATTAAACCAACTAGTTGTATAATTTTAAAATTCCTGTTAAAGAAAGCATCACATTTGTAATGTGATTGTTAAGAGAATGGACATTGAGTCAGATAAGTCTGGGTTCAAATCCTATACCCACCACTTATTTTCTAGCTGTGACCTAGGGCGAATCACCTGATACTGCAGAGCCTTGGTTTTTTCATCTGTAAGATGACTACAGCAAGTACTTTTTTCACAGAGTAAATTAGAGAATTTGATGTAATAATGCTTATAAGATAATGAGAATTTAACAACTATTGGTATTTAAATCAGACTTTCAAAAGGGTCTGGATTTCATTTCTCAAAAATATACTTTAAATATTTTGATAGGGAATCTTAAAATCAAGACATTACTACAGAGTTTAAATTTTACTTAAGTATAGGCAAGCTCAGTTACTAACTACACATATGATTTTTCTTTCCATAAGCCCCTTTTAACTCTTAAATGTTAATTTTCTAGTAAAATCAATTCTAATTTGTAGACCTATTCATTCCAGTTGATGTCAAAAGTAATGTCACTTTTAGGAATTAAAGCCAAATCCCCTTCCACAGATATAAAGTTTTTCTACCATGGTCAATGACCAGAGTACAAGTTAGATTCTTTCTTGCTACTGGGAGTTCCTGATGGAGAACAAGGAAGGAGTGTTTTGTTAAAGAGTTGTTAGTGGCCTGAGATATTTAACATTTATCTCTTCTTATTCTCCTTGTTCAAACTTCCTAACTAACAGTAGGAAAATACTTTCTCAGTCCATCCTAGATCTATGCTAAAGCAAGAGTCTTAGGGAAATGCATTTTACTAAAATCATATAGATGAGAGAGGAACAGAGGGTAGTCAGTATCTCAAGATAAAACATAAAGAAAATGGCAACAGAATACAGCACATTTTTTGTAGGTACCCAGAACTAAAACAATTATAAAAACTGCTTAATGGCAAAACAAAGTGCTGGCTAATTTGGCTCACTGAACCTTTACTGAGAACCTATTTAAGAGATCCTATCACAGATGACACAGAGACAAAAATAAGCAAGACATTTCAAGTACTCACAATGCAGTAGGAGTATAAACAAGTAAAGGATAGACTAAGAACCCTGTGTAGGCATGAAGTAGAAGCCCAGAACAGAGGCGTCTGATCCAGACTAGGGCAAGAAGGGAAAGAGTAAAAGAAGAAGAAGAAGCAAGAGACAATTAAAAAGAGGAGAAAAAATGTTCTAAACAAAGGAAGCAGTATGTGCAATAGCTTGCCAATATGAGAACTTGGTGCTTAGGAAACTTCCTGCAATTCAATACAGTGAAAATAGAGTAGGAATAGGGAATGGCACAGATCAGGCTGGAAAGGAGGGCAAAGACCAAGACCTAAATGGCCATGCTAAGAGCTTCATAGGCCATGCTAAGAGCTAACATTTTATCCCCAAAGTGCTAAAATGACAATCCTAACAAGGAGACTAACAAGATATTTTATATTTTAGAAAAATTATTGGGGTGGTAGTAAAACATAGATTTGGAGGTTGAAGTTGATAACAGACTGAGAGTAGATAGACTTTTCAGATGGCAGCCACAACCCAGAACCAAAATTTTAAGAGCAGTGGTCATGGGAAGGTACATTAAGGATAGGTTAAAGAGACACCAAGGAGATAGAATGAACAAGACTTGGTGGGTTTTTTTTGGTTTTTTTTTTTTTTGCGGTACGCGGGCCTCACTGTTGTGGCCTCTCCCGTTGCGGAGCACAGGCTCCGGATGCGCAGGCTCAGCGGCCATGGCTCACGGGCCCAGCCGCTCCGCGGCATGTGGGGTCTTCCCGGACCGGGGCACGAACCCGTGTCCCCTGCATCGGCAGGTGGACTCTCAACCACCGCGCCACCAGGGAAGCCTAAGACCTGGTTTTAATGGATAGTAGAGAGAGGGTTTGAAGCTAAGTCTAAACTACCAGATTGTAAAGACTATATTTTATCCAAAAATCTACATGCTGAGGAACTCTGAAGCGCATAATTTAAACCATAGATAAATGTTTTAATCACTACTTAGGAAGTTTAAAACAAGACAAGCATGCAATTTTTTAAAGCAAATAACTGGTTTGCCTATTATAAAAATGTCTAAATTAACTAAGTTCATCATCATCATAATATGTAAAGCAAACCTACCTGGTTCATAGTACAGCATCTCAAAACACGGAAATGTGGACGCAAAAGAAAACAATCTTCTGGGGCTTGGGGATAGCCCTTTTAAGACTTTAAAGTGTGAAGCACTGGACTGCTAATAACAAGTATATGGGAAGAAATCTTAACCACAACACAAAAGTCACATTTTCACAAATTCTCAAAACAGCAGAATATTATTCTTTCACATCTCAGATTTTTTCTTTTTGGAATAAAAATAAGAAGATTTTGAATTTTGATAACTATAATTTATGTTTTCTTTGATAATGCACAAATGTTTATAAGAGATGAACTGATTCTAAATAACTGATCCTAATTAAAATGGAATCTTAACCCAGGTTCTAGAAACTACCCTTTTTATATTAAGTTCATTTAATTCCGTCTTGCCCTTCCTCACTTATGCCCTCTTCCTCCAACTTGATAGGACCATCTAACCCTTCCATCCAAACTCTACATAAACAATCATAGTTCTCTTGGGAATTTAAAGTTACAATTAAAAGACTCAGATACAGATTGTGTTATATTAATAATTCCAACTATATGATTCTAATAATCACAGAAGAGAAAGTATTTTATGCTGTTTATATTTTATTCTCTTAAGTAAAGTGTATATTCTGAACACAGAAAAGACAAAATGTGAATGCAGCAAAACAAATATCTTAGGAGTTGGGTCTAAAGTTAGTGGGGAAATGCCCTTTTTAGAGTCTCTATAAGGTACAATATATTTTGTCAAGACACCTAAAAGTAACCTGGCTCTTTCAGGCATACCAATAACTCTGTTCACATTAAGTAATTATAGGGTAAAAACTAAAAAGCAAGACGATATTAAAGCATATAAAATAGTATTATGCATCATGAACTTAGTTTGGAATTCTCTGTGTTTCATAAAAAGTGGGAAGGTCAAAAGAAAAAAAAGGTGGAGGTGTAAGAACTGAAAGAACTTCACATTAGAAAAAGACATGAACTGCAATTATCTTCCTATGCCCTATTTAGAAAACAACTTGAAGCCACCTCTCAGTGTTAAAAAAGGTATTTATTGACTACATTTTTTATCTTTCCATTAATTAGTTCTGCTTCAGAACTTATTCATTAAACACCTTAACACTTCTGACACACTAAAGAATTAGGTACCTACCAAGAGACCGTTCAGAGGCAAGGATCCAAAAGAATGCACTGCACCTGGTTTTTGGATTTAGAGATTTTTAATTAATTTTAAAACGACTTCAGTTTTCTACCTTTCAACTGGCAAATAAATCAGTGTAAGAGAGAGCAAGGCCTATTTATCAGATCAATTTAAAACAAATTCTCATTTTTTTGAGGTATACTGAGATGGGGGAGAGGATGCTGTTTCTGTCTGACCCTTAATAAGGGTCATGATGAAAAAGGACACATTTCAATGCTAAAAGACACAATTCAAAATGAAGATATAATAGTTACGAATATTTGTACACCAAATAACACAGCAACAACTGCTATAAGGCACAAACTACAGGAGATACAAAGAGACATAGACAAAACACCTTAATAATAAAATACTTTACCATGCCACTCTCAGTCCAAAAATAGATCAAAAGGAAAAAAAAATAAGTAAAGATATTGAAGACCTAATCAACTTACTCAGTAAGGCAGAAAACCTAAGGCTATATGTCAAACTTCACATGCTGATAATTTTTGCAACTTTTCATTAAGTTTGTAATTAGGCTAGCAAAAAATGAGAAGGTAAGAAGAAAAAATAGAAAAAAAATGAACAGTCACGAAGTGTCAGAAGTGATGCTGATGGGTTACTATTTTCCCCTCTCCCTTTCCTAAAGCATCTTAAGTGTTAAACAAAAAAACAAAAAACCTTTTTAATTGTAAAAGAAAGTATTTTTGATTTAGAAAAATCTGAAAACATGTGTCCCCAATGGAAACCACACTGAGAAGTCACACAACAGAGCTGGTGTGACGACTGATCTACAAGTCAAGAAGCTGGTTCATTAAGGAAGGCCCTTCTGGCAGGTTCCATGCCCCTCAGGTGAAGCACAGGTGGCAGCAGGCACCAGACTTCAGCTGCCTCATGGGTGGAACCTGTAAACCATATGAGCACAAGGGTGTATCTAGACCATGGCAGACACACCACTGCGTGTGGTGCAGTCATCTCTCGTGTATGACATCACACTCCATCTCCTGCAGAAAGTCACCATGAGTCCATACTTCTAGTCCACAGTCTCCTCAGATTGCCTTCCTATAAAGCCAGATTAGCGGAAGGTGCAGCACCAGGGCAGAGTTCCCAAAGCTTGTCTCCATGACTATCTTGTCACCAATGACCCAAATCACAGACTCCATGAGGACAGTGTCTTTGCCCAGCACCATGGCACCTATGTGACCCTTTGAGCCCATGCCTCACCACCACCCACTTACCTCCTCTTTGGGAGATCGCTTACAGCTCAAAATTTGTTTTTTAAATAAAAACCTTCTGACTGCCTTTTGGCTGAACTAATCTTTGTTAGAGGCCCACACGAATAAAGAAAGATTGCCAGAGATGTATATATGCAATTTGACTCATTAAACCAAGAGATGAAAAGTTTCTGAAATCTCAAGATTTTTGAGGAGGATAAACAAAAAGCATGCATTCAAAGAAATAAAATACGACAGATATATGATGAGACTGGGCCAATACCCAGGGGCCCTGTGTTCATTTTTACTGTGTCATTGGGCAAAACCAGCTACCATTTTATTTTAAAATGAAAAGAAAATGCATTTTGTCTGTCTCACTGAGCAAATGATTCCAGCTTAGCAGATCCAGCCCAAAGGTACTACACTCAGGGCTTTCTCCATCCATCTTTTTAGAAAAGAATCTACCAAGGTAAAGCTATAATGAAGAAAATGGGGCAAAGCAAATGACAATGAGTGCACAGCCAAGGTAATTTATCATGACGGTACTCACTTTAGTGTAATATATTTTATGTCTGTTCTCCCACCCACCATTGACATGAACATGCGAGAAAAAATACACCTGTTTTGGGCTTGTGTTTTATCCTCTTCTTTAAGCAAACAAGAACGGTTGTAGTGTGTATATACTCCATTTTACCACAAAGGATTGTTCTGGCAAAATGTACAGTTTTTAATGAAGGATTACATAACTCCTTTATACTCCAAGAAACAAAGCAGAACCAGCACTAAGCAGCATTAAACACACCCAGAGTGCTGACTCTAAGTACTGTATGCATTGTTCTTGCAAAAAAAAAATCAAAACTAAAAAGTTTCTAAAAGAAATTTATGCATAAATATAATATTATTTCTCAACAGTTAAGAAAAGGGTTACAAACAATAGTGTTCAGTCATTTGCAACACTGAATCATTTTCTGTAACCTGTACAAATTTTACTGAACAATAAAAATTTTACTTTATTTTCCTATGAAGAGTCATTGTTTCTCAATTCTCAATTCTGTCTTTTTCAAGTAATTGTGTTGTTTGAAATCAGTCCTTTATTTTGGGGCTGGATTTTGCTTTTGCAGCTTCTAAAATACATCAGTCAGTCTTTACTTATGAGAATAAGTGGCATTTAAGCTATGGTAGGTTGACCTCAGTAGCTAAAAAATCCAATAGTTTAAAATTGAGCTCATTTTTCATGAGATACAAGCCACGAAAAATGTGATCAAAAGGGAGTTGACATCCTGCAATTCTAACTTATTTTACTTGAAAAAACACAAGAAATGATTCTCCTCTGACCTCTTTATTGCTTCCTTTTTTTATCCATGTGGACTTCATGCTGCAGATATTTGAGCAGAAAATGACCTAAAATATCATTTAGCAATTTTTTTACCAAGATAAAATGTAAAATGGGTTACACTGTCCCCAAACATGTAATTTTTAAAAATTTTGTCACTCACATGTTCTGTCACTGCCTTTTGTCATCAGTGCAACTATCTACCAGGTCTCTGAATTTTAGAACAAATTTATTATTAGCTGAATAACTTCACTGATTCATAAATGTAGATGGACAAAACCAGCTTTAAAAACCTAAGTTTACTTGCATTGTGATTATTCCAATATAATGGGTCAAATTCATGTACCTCCTCATCACTTTCAGCTCACTACTTAGGTCCACTGTGAGGAAGCGCAGAAGTTTAGAGTAAGATGATCTGTACTCAAGTCCTAACTCATTTAC
This sequence comes from Pseudorca crassidens, assembly GCF_039906515.1. Classification (NCBI taxonomy): domain Eukaryota; kingdom Metazoa; phylum Chordata; class Mammalia; order Artiodactyla; family Delphinidae; genus Pseudorca; species Pseudorca crassidens. The sequence goes on along the minus strand of NC_090296.1, from coordinate 39,231,522 downwards.
TAACTAGCTGGGCCAGTCACTAAAGTTTTCTGGGCCTCAATTTATACATCTCTAAAAGGAAATGTCGAACTACACGGGTTCTATTGTCCCTCTGAGACTAACACTCAGGTTACTAAACTGACAATCATTTCACAAGCCATTTTCACACTTACCAACATGGAGATATAGCCACCTTAGGCTGTGATCACCTCCAGTCTAAAAGGCACTGTCCTATGTTGCCAAAGAAAGTTTAATCAAACCCTCATGCAGCCCATTAAGCTATGACCAATACTGATGTTCTCTGCTGAAACGGAATTACTAGTTTTCACTGAGATTCATCATCTCATTAGTGACCCCATTTCCAAAGTCAACAAGCAAAGGAAATTTCTCTTAAGAAACCTGAGAAGTAAAATCTCTAAAACGGTTACACGTTTGCTACTACGTTAGGAAAGTTCACAGTACCTAAAATAGCCACCACCTCATCATCCTGGATGACTTCCAAGGATCCTGACACCACAAAGCAGAGGGCATCCACACTTTCTCCAGCGTGGTAAATGAGGTCCCCAGGAGCACAGTGAATAGTTTGAAACTCTACCGCCAAGGCGCGCAGACACCCGTCGCTGGCCAATCGAAAAGCAGGATGCTCATTAAAAACCTTCCGGTTTAGATGAACACAGATATCAGCTCTCATGTCCTTGGGACAGATGGAGAGGACCTGAAGAAAGTGAGAAGAAAATAGAGAAGGACTATTTCAGAAATCTAACATACTTATTGACTATGACACAGTCTGCAAAACAGTGTATTGAGGAAAACAGTAACAAGACACAGCTCTGCTCTGAAAGATATAAAAATCCATGGGCTGATAAGCATAGGGGCTATTACAATACAGCACCATGTACTAAAGCTCTGAGGGGGTATGGATCTCACCATAGAGACAACAGAGTCTTAAAATGGCCAGGAAGTGTCTCAGAAAAATATTTAATACAATGTCATCAAAATGCCAACTAAGATAGGTCATTAACATTCATTTTAGTCTCGTTGCTGTTTTAGAATTTTTTCATAACTAAATCAAAATTCAGGATAATGGACTTTTACTACACATTGGAGATGGATTCGTATTAAACAGTTATAAGACAACAAAAGCACCCTTGCAACATGACATGCAATTTGCCATGGCTGATATAACTCCACTCTCAATGTGTTTTCTTCACTCTGAAATACGTATTTTCATTTTACTAATGAATTCATGCTCAGGGAGTGGAAAGAATATTCACCAGCCTTCTGTAGGGCTTAGGCAACTGGCAATGTCAATGACGGCAAGGTGGGCACATCATGTTGCATGGCAGCCCTTGCTCATTCGGGTCTTTGACTCCTAAAGACTGCAGAAAGCAACAGCAGAATAAGCTCTAGGTATCCTTTAGAAGAGGGAACAAATGGCAGAAACATGCTTAGAGAGATAGGGATACAGATCTTTCATTCCCTGTAGCTTTCAGACAGGGCAATCAAAGACCCAGATTAAAATGGACATTATCCTCAGAGCATCATCAAGCAAGATATGATTATAGAAGTCAGGACTGCCCAATTTAAAGATGCATGTGCAAATTCACATAGAATCCTCTCCCAACTCCCTTGGTAAACTATTCCTTATAATCAGAAATGTTTTTCTTTGATAGAATTAGAATCCCTCAAGCTGAAGTCTAAGTTGATTTTTCCTCATTAAGTTATATTGAATAATGTTTTCATGTAAAATGGTTTTCTTCCCTGTACTAATTGCATTTTAAGCTTTAAAAAATTACCTAAGGCTTGGAATATCCCCTGACTTTCCTTTTATTAGGGGTTCACTATCAATGAAAAGGAAATTTCTGTTTGAAATGAAAAGCTGGTTGCTTCCATGTGTAGAAGACGAGCCCATGATAAATGTAAAGACCGTTCATTAAATGATTTCAGTATCCCTCCCCTTAACCTCTCCTAGTACTGTGATACTATCTCACATCACTTAAGCATCTTTGTGGATTTTTTTCTTACTCCTTTGAATTCCTATATGCAGTACAATCAGCTCACCTATCTTTCTGAAAGAGTTCATCTTTAAGGAAAGGAACACCTAACAGGGATATAGAAGCAATTGGCACTTTCCACATCAGTTATTTTCCATAATAATATAATTTTTTTTTACTATATTAACTTTTAGTGACTTCTGACAATATGAGTCATTCAATAAGCACTTATTGGGCTTCTAATATGGGGCATGCCACTGCATTAAATTCCTGGAACTAGAAAGATAAATAAGATGCTCTTTGCTTTGGGGAAGGTAACCATGAGGTAGGGGGAGGTAGGCATGTAAAGAGACAACTATAATACAGTGAGAAAAGTGCTATGACAGGGGCATGGCCAAGGTGACATGGAAGCATATGCTGCCTAGAAGTCATTACTTACGACTTAGAGGTACCATAAAAGATCAACCTCAAGAGGACATGGGTCTGGGTGCAAATCTACCACTTATTGCCTCTGTAACCTAAGGCAAGTTATTTAACGACTCTAAACCCCATCTGTGAAATGGGATGGTAGTGTTTATTTCATAGGTTCATTGTAGGAATTAAATGAAAGAACTTGAGTTAGCCCAATTTAGTCTTGCACATGGCAAAAGTTAAAGAAAGGCTAGTTTTTATCTTCCCTACTGAACATGAGTATTCCTACAAAATTTACTGTTTTTTTTAGTTCTCTAAAAAAGCGGTTTGCTCTTTTTATTTCATTTTCCACTCCTGCCTGAATTCTGTTTCTTGGCTGTTTGATGAGGTTCCAAGCAGAATTAAGAAAGTATTTCAGCATGAGCCTGAATACATTTTAAGCTTTAACTAATGTCAATATTATATTTTCCTCAAGTTGAAAATGAAACTGGTGCTAGAAAGCAAAAAACATAAAAGCAATTTTAAAATACATACACACACGCATAAACATTGCACTGAATAGCTTAATGGGAAAACGGATCAATCTATTTCTATCCCATTACAGAATTTTCATTGTTTTCGATTCATTTTGGTAATAGTCATCTTATGCCCTTTTAATTATTTCTTTCAAGATTCATGCTGCAAATGAAATCTTCCAGTGTTAGCAATATTCTGTTTAGTGGCATATCAAAAGAGGATTTTTATTGCATTTTAAGTGCATCTTTCCGTTTTTTTTCACTTTCCTTAAGACATTGCCTCATTATTTTGATTCAAGGTATATACTAAAGTCCAGACGTCATAGAGTGACAAATTAAAACTAAGTGTTAAATAGACCAAAGTCACCCCTAGTGGCAAGCTCCTTCCCAATCCGTATATAGAGCATGTGCTCTATCACGATGTGTCTGTCAACAAAATATGAGTATAGTGTTATTCTTTCTGTAAATGAAAGCCCTAATAAGTGTCTTAAGCAAGGCAAAATTTAGTTTTAAGTGATAGAATAAAGTTATCATGCAAGATGACTCTCACACCTGGTCCATTGGTCCCAGTTTCAATGTACTCTGCCTTGAATGTCATATCCAACCTCTCGCTGGTATATTCCCCATTGGATAGCTCATAGTTATAAACAAATGAAATTGAATTTCAGTAGAACATATTCAGTTAAAAGTGACCTCTTTTATTTGACTCCCAAGTTGATTATTTATCCCCTCTTCAAGTCAGGATAGAAATAAATCAAAGTAGACTCTTAATTAAGACAATAAGTTTTCTCTTTGGAAGAGCTATGGTTGTATATAAGGGGTCGTTTTTAGAATTCTGCAAACCAAGTGTGGAAAAAAGGAAGAATGCCATGGTCTGAAAAAGAAAAAAATTTGCGTATTTATGATGCCAGTTTCATTAAACCCAAGATCAAGAGGTATCATAATAGATACCCCTTAGGCTCCAAAGATCTAACCTCAACACTGACACTAGATCCTGATCTTAGAGGAAATGCTTTCAGTTTTTCACCATTGAGAATGATGTTTGCTGTGGGTTGTTGTATATGACCTTTATTATGTTGAGGTAGGTTCCCTCTATGCCCACTTTCTGGAGTGTTTTTATCATAAATGGGTGTTGAATTTTGTCAAAAGCTTTTTCTGCATCTACTGAGATGATCATATGGTCTTTATTTTTCAGTTTGTTAATGTAGTGTATCACACTGATTGATTTACATATATTGAAGAATCACTGCATCCCTGGGATGAATCCCACTTGATCATGGTGTATGATCCTTTTAATGTGTTGTTGGATTCGGTTTGCTAATATTTTGTTGAGAATTTTTGTGTCTATGTTCATCAGTGATATTGTCCTATAATTTTCTTTTTTTGTGAGATCATTGTCTCGTTTCATAGAATGAGCTTGGGAGTGTTCCTTCCTCTGAAATTTTTTGGAAGAGTTTCAGAAGGATAGGTGTTAACTCTTCTCTAAATGTTTGATAGAATTAGCTGTGAAGCCATGTAGTCCTGGACTTTTGTTTGTTGGAATTTTTTTTTTTTTTGCGGTACGCGGGGCCTCTCACTGTCATGGCCTCTCCCGTTGCGGAGCACAGGCTCCAGATGCACAGGCTCAGCGGCCATGGCTCATGGGCCCAGCCGCTCCGCGGCACGTGGGATCTTCCCGGACCGGGGCACGAACCCGTGTTCCCTGCATCGGCAGGCGGACTCTCAACCACTATGCCACCAGGGAAGTCCTGTTGGAATTTTTAAATCACAGTTTCAATTTCAGTACTTGTGATTGGTCTGTTCATATTTTCTTTTTCTTCCTGGTTCAGTCTTGGAAGGTTGTACCTTTCTAAGAATTTGTGCATTTACTCTAGGTTGTCCATTTTATTGGAATACAGTTGTTTGTAGTAGTCTCTTATGATCCTTTATATTTCTGTGGTGTCAGTTGTAACTTCTCCCTTTTCATTTCTGATTTTACTGATTTGAGTCCTCTCCCTTTTTTTCTTGAGGCATATGGCTAAAGGTTTATCAATTTTGCTTATTTTCTCAAAGAACCAGCTTTTAGTTTCATTGATCTTTACTACTGCTTTCTTTGTCTCTATTTCATTTATTTCTGCTCTAATCTTTATTATTTCTTTCCATCTACTAAATTTAGGTTTTGTTTGTTCTTCTTTTCCCAGTTGCTTTAGATGTAAGGTTGTTTATTTGAGATTTTTCCTGTTTCCTGAGGTAAGATTGTACTGCTATAAACTTCCCTCTTAGAGCTGCTTTTGCTGCGTCCCACAGGTTTTGGATTGTCATGTTCTCATTGTTGCTTGTCTCTAGGTGTTTTTTGATTTCGTTTTGATTTCTTCAGTGATCCATTGGTTGTTTAGTAACATACTGTTTAGCCTCCATGTGTTTGTGTTTTTCACAGTTTTTTTCTTCCTGTAACTGATTTCTAATCTCATAGTTTTGTGGTCAGAAAAGATGCTTGATATGATTTCAATTTTCTTAAATTTACCGAGGCTTGATTTGTGGCCCAAGATGTGATCTATCCTGGCGAATGCTCCCTGTGCACTTGAGAAGAAAATGTATTCTGCTGCTTTTACATGGAATGTCCTATAGATATCAATTAAGTCTATCTGGTCTAATGTGTCATTTAAGGCTTGTGCTTCCCTATTAATTTCCTGTCTGGATGATCTGCCCATTGGTCTAAGTGGGTTTAGACCTTTATTGTGTTACTGTCAATTTCCCCTTTTATGGCTGTTAGCATTTGCCTTATATATTGAGGTGCTCCTATGTTGGGTGCATAAATATTTACAATTGTTATATCTTCTTCTTGGATTGATTGCTTGATCATCATGTAGTGTCCTTCTTTGTCTCCTGTAATAGTCTTTAAAGTTTATTTTGTCTGATATGAGAATTGCTACTCCAGCTTTCTTTTGATTTCCGTTTGCATGGAATAGCTTTTTCCATCCCCTCACATTCAGTCGGTATGTGTCCCTAGGTCTGAAGTGGGTCTCTTGGAGACAGCATATATACAGGTCTTGTTTTTGTATCAACTCAGCCAGTCTGTGTCTTTTGTTTGGAGCATTTAATCCATTTACATTTAAGGTAATTATTGATACATGTGTGCCTATTGCCATTTTCTTAATTGTTTGGGTTTTTGTAGGTCTTTTTTCTTCCCTTCCATTGACAGAGGAAGGGATAAAGAAGATTGTGTGTGTGTGTGTGTGTGTGTATACACACACATACACACACACACACACACACACACACACACACACACACACCCCAAAATGGAATATTACTCAGCCATAAAAAAGAACAAAATGCCATTTGCAGCAACATGGATGGACCTAGAGATTGTCATACTGAGTGAAGTAAGTCAGACGGAGAAAGACAAGCATCATATGATATTGCTTATATGTGGAATCTAAAAAGATGGTACAAACGAACCTATTTACAAAACAGAAATCAAGTCACAGATGTAGAAAACAAACTTATGGTACCAAGGGGGGAAGGTGGGGGGAAGGAGGGATAAATTGGGATATTAGGATTGACATATATACTCTACTATATATAAAATAGGTAACTAATAAGAACCTACTGTATAGCACAGGGAACTCTACTCAATACTCTGTAATGACCTATATGGGAAAATAATCTAAAAAGAGTAGATATATGTGTATGTATAACTGATTCACTTTGCTGTACAGCAAAAACTAACACAACATTGTAAAGCAAACTATATTCCAATAAAAATTAATTATAAAAAAATACCTAAAAAAACCCACTGAGACTAGAGAACCCCTTTTTCTAAAAAAATTTTATTGGAGTATAGTTGACTTACAATGTGTTAATTTCAGGTATATAACAAAGTGAATCTGTTATACATATACATACGACTCTTTTTTTTTTAGATTCTTTTCCCATATAGGCCATGACAGAGTATTCAGTAGAGTTTTCTGTGCTATATGGTAGGTCCTTATAGAGAACTCTTTTAATAAAACATAATCATGTTATCTCACTTTCTTAAAAATCTGAAAGCTTGCTTCCCCACCAGATAAAGCTCAAGTTCTAAGCAAGCATACAAGGCTCTTTATGGTGGGAGCCTCCTCCAGCCACAACCCTTATTACCTTCCTTCAACCCTGCACCCCAGTCACATGATATTTGTCACCTCTCTAAAGTTGCCATGATTGCTCATGGCTGTTTGCCTTTACACATGCTGTTCCTTTTGACTGGCATACCCCATCATCTCCTTCTCTGTCTAGTCATCTCTGATTCATCCATCAAAAAAAACAGACCAACTCTCACTGTGTCATAAATACAATTTATATACAGCTCTATCATAGAATTTGGTATTGTATAGAAGGGGAAAATGAGAATAAAGGTGCTGTGATCTGTAGTTTTAAATAATAGCACATTGTAGTAACATTAAATTATCACAGAGTTGAAAGGACTTTGTCCTAGAGATTTCAAAATTTTATTTACAGCAATAAAATTATCCTTTACTTTTTTAATGAAATCTCACCTTATGCTCAATATGTAAAGCAGATACAAGCAGAATTATGCTGGATGAAACTCTGACGGAAAAGCAGACTCCTAGGCAGGGCTCCAGAGGTCACATTCATTCATTTAACTCATAGCTACTGAGCTCTGGTTATATGCTAGTTACATGCTGGCTACTATACAGGCCCTCCAGATCTATGAGCTAAAATTCTCATGGTGCCTGACTCCCTGGAGCTTCCAGACAGGAAAAGCTTGAAAAATTACTGTTCCTAGTCCAATGCCCCATTTTACAGAAAATGCAAATATATATAACATAAAGGTTATGTGATTTGCTCAAGGCCTCTCGATAAATTACTAGCAAAATCCAAAACTGTTGAGTTCCAGCCCTTAAGCCATGCTCCTGAGTGAAGCTCAACCAGCAATAAAATATAGCATCTGTCACTTTCTGATGTTTTCTTGTTCTTAGTGTACTACAAAATTCTTTGCAAATTTGTTTCCATTTATAACTAAACCCTTTCATTTTAGCTCCAGTAAATATAATGCATATAGAATGTGTCAGTAAAGACATGAGGATTCACTGACAAATTATTTATTTATCCATTACCATTTGCCAAAGGGAAGTCACCTTATTTTATATGTAAGTTGTAGTGTATATCTTGAAAGGATCTGAACTAGATATTAGCATAGAGAGAACATTTGATAAATGTCACTCAGGTAGATTCCTTCCCCCATCACTTTCATCCATTATGGTATTAGTGCTTAGAGTAAGCTTAGAAGAAGAGTGAGTCTACATACTTTAATTAGAAACCAAGAAGTTAAATCAAGATTCTCTAAGGAAATGCTTGACTAGAGTCAAAGGAAGAAGGTTTATCCTCTTTTATTCATTCTTTGAACATACTTTAAAATGTATTTTAACTCTCATTATACAAAACATGGGAAATCAAAAAACTATAAAAGAAAATAAAATGTCTTCATTATTTATACATATTTATATATGTATATAGCATTTTCATAAAACTTGAGTCTCTAAAGTTTTATTTCATGCTATAATCACTCAATGTCATATTATAATCATTTCCCATGCCATGAAATATTGATTTAAAAACAAAATTTGAATCATTGCATAATAATCCCTAATATCATTATAACACAATTCACTTAAGCATTGCATTATAACTGGATATTGAGATTTTCAGTTTTACCTTTCATAAATCAAGTCATAACAAATACCCTGCACCTATATCTTGTTGTCTAAGGACAGTGTTTTTAGAAGTAAAATTAGTGAGCAATGTATAAAAACATTTTTAAGGCTCTTGCCAAATTGCTTCCCAAACAAGTTGTACCAAATTACACTTTGACTGGTAGTATATGAGAGTATCTTACATGATTTTAATAATCTCTCTCTGAAATCTCCCATTTTAATTTGAAAGAGAAACAAATGGCAATTTCACCTGAAACAAAAGAACTGTATAGTGACATGAGACAGAGGCTGGAACACTTTAGTCTTAGTGGAGGTGGTTTCCTACCTACCACTACTCCCTAGTTCAGTGACCACAGATGGACCACTTCTAATCAATCTACAACAAATTTCTAGTGTGAAAATGGGAATAATTGTATTTTAAGTGCCTGAAGATAGTGAACTAAACAAGGCTCCCTCTTGAGGTCTCTTACGGCTCTAAAATATTTTGCTGTTTATCTATAAAATCCTGTATCAGGAATAATATAGTATCAGCTATCTTTAGTAATAACTGATTAGTGAAGATGATCCAGTTTTCTTAGGGCAATGGAATAAATACATTGATGACATTTTGATAGGCATTGAAGTCATCACTGACATTCTTCAAAATTTCTGCTCCCCTTCATGCAATTGTTGTGCATTGCTAATTAATCACTGCTCACCAATCCAACTGAGTGGGTATTAAGTTAGTGAAAATTAGTGGAAAATGTCAGGCAAGTGACATTTGCACATAAAACATTTTTACAATCGTTCCTGGGAATGAGGAGTTCAAGACTGCCAACAAGTGGAGTAGTGTTCTCTACAGGAATTCAATTCTCATTCATTTTATAAGAAGAAAAGAAAGCTCACCTTATTATTATTATTTTTAACTATAGCCTGGCAGCCATGTGAACCAAGAGAGAGCAGCTGTCTGGATGTTAGTCTGCCAATTTCTGGGGGTATCAAAACCTCTAGAGAATTAACTCAGAACCATGTAATGAAATAAAACCAAAGTAAATTAACTTCCATTTTTTAAAAGTAAAAGGTCATATTTAGTGACAGAAGACTGCTCTAACCAGTGAGAGATTATAGATTAAAATACATAGGTTTCACTTTACAGATAAATTTCCTGTGACTAGACTTCATATACAAAAGTGAGACCTAAGGTTTTTGTTTAAAAAACACAGAAAACCAATTCTACCAAGTTTTTCATGATCTTGGTTTTCTAGTAGGGTGAGCAGTGAAAAGAAACAATGGCAGTTGTTACCAATTTTTTAACTTGTTAAAGCTGCTGTTTGGGGCTACTAACTTTCCAAAGGTAGGGCTCTGATGAAATTTAGAGTTTCTATTGTTCTCTATTCTCTATCTCATGTCTCTATTTTTATATGTGCATATATTTGACTAAATAAGAACACTTTTACACATGTGAAAATATTTTCTAAAATTATACTTTAAAAGTAATTTGATTAATTATGCAGAAGATTGGAAACCATCCTAGAAACAATCTGAACATGATCTTTTTAAAAGTCATCTATGACAAATGATGCTCCCAGCATCTCTAAAAGAATGAGTTCCTCTCTTATATTGTGGGTGGAAGTGAATTAGTACTTCTATTACCTGGTGACAGAAGTTGTGTATATATATATATATATATATATATATAAAATACCTTAACATCCAACAATTCAACTTGTAGGTATACACTCAACAGAAATGTCTATATATATGGACAAAACCATATGAACAAGTGTAGCAGCACTATTCATAATAGCTCCAAACTGAAAATTACCCAAAGATCCGTAAACATTAGAATAGATAAATACATTGTGGCATATTCACACAATGGACTGCTACTCAGCAACAAGAATGAAAGAAGAAACAACTACACATAACATACCTGAATCTCAACAACATAATGTTGGTTAAAAAAGAGCCTGACATGAAAGAGTATTCTCTACATAAGTCCATTTATATAAAGCGCAGCAACTGGCAAAATCAATATACGGTTCTTGAAGCCAACAGATGAGTTACTTTGGAAGGGCAAAGTTGATTAATGCCTGGAAAAAACATGAATATGTTCTATATGTTCTTTCCACATGGATATGACCTATATGGGAAAAGAATCTAAAAAAGAGTGGGTATATGCAATTGATCCCTTTATTTATCTATTTATTTATTTAAATGAATATTTATACAGTATAGTTGATTTACAATGCTGTATTAGTTTCTGCTGTACAGCAAAGTGAATCAATTATACATATACATATATACACTCTTCTTTAGATTCTATTCCCATATAGGTCATTACAGAGCATTGAGTGGAGTTCCCTGTGCCATACAGCAGGTCCTTATTAGTTATCTATTTTATATATAGTAGTGTGTGTATGTCAATCTCAACCTCCCAATTTATCCCTCACGCCCCCTTTCCCCCGGTAACCATAAGTTTGTTTTCTACATTTGTAACTATCTGCTTTGTAGATAAGTTAATTTGTACCCTTATTTTAGATGCCACATATGAGTGATATCACATGATATTTGTCTTTCTCTGTCTGACTTAACTTCACTCAGTATGACAATTTCTAGCTTTTAAAGTTTACTTTTAAAACCACACACAAACATAAATAGTAACTATGTGAGAAGATGGATATGTTAATCAGGTTGACTGCAGTAATCATTCCACTATGTATATGTAATCAAATCATCATGTTATGTACCTTAAATTATATAACTTTCATTTTTTAAAAAAGTTACTTTCAAACAGACGGGTATTATCCAAAGAAAAGGAATGATACAGAAATTGGAACCACTAAATCAGTAGTGACAATTATTTCCAGAATGATTGTGACTATGAATGTTCATGTCTCAACCTACCATTCAGTTCCTAAGGATATGCATCGGGTCTCTTTCAAATTACTTAATGTAATTTAATATATTTATGTAATTTAATATAAACTGTAGAAAGTAAAGGTAGTCAAAAGAAGTCATGAGTAGTAAATGAAGCAAAAGATATGTGGGTTGATTATTTATATTGCTTCTAATTCCAAACAATTCCATATATGTGTGCATGTGTGTATCCAGATGGATAAAATCAAGCATACAAAAAATAACAGCTAGAAAGTTAAGTTGTCTTGAAAAGATTAGGAAATTATTAAGCAGAAGAATAAATAAAATAAAACAAAATCCCAATGTTTGAACAACTGAGATCGTATTGAAACATTTTTTCACAACTCTGTCATATACAGATGACAGATACAGTATATATAACAGTGTTTATGTGTAAGATGTCTATGTACTATAAAACCAGATATCTTTCAAAGAACACCAAGCTCTTCCACTCACTCTCCCAATATGTCGACATTTATAGACTAGACCCTGATCAATATGTTCTTATTGAATAAAGCCTGTTATGTTATTTTGTATAGTTGAAATGGGATAGCAATATCAGACAAAGCTTCCTTGTAAATTATACCCTTCACTATTCGTAACATGTCTCAGGAATTTAGCTCTCTGGGACAACTGGAATAGACAAAAGAGTATAGTTACTTGAATATTTACATGCTCAACTATTCCCCCTAGATTTTCTATGGCAGTATTTCATGCATAAGTAAATTATAAGAAACAACATACAGACTATATTAAAACTAATTTTTAAAAGCACGTACAATAAATATAATTTTCAAAGTTAAGAAAATGAAATATAAGCCTTAGATTGAAAGAATATATTTGTAATACATGTATCTTACAAAGGAGTCATATTTCAGATAACATGAAAAACTTCTACAAATCAATAGGATATAGGCAGAAAACCTAATTTTAAAAAATTTAAAAAGAGTTGGGCAATTTACAAGAGATTATCTATACAGATAATATGACTTTTAAAGGTGTTCAAAACCATTAAGTATGCGGAAATGCAAATTAAAACCACAATTAGATACCAATACACACACGCCACAATGGCTAAATGTAAAAGGCTGACAATATACTAAGTCCTGGAGAACATGTGGAGCAACTGGACTATCAGTTATCAGATAGTTAACTGGACTATCCCATTCTAGTGGGAATGTCAAATAGTACAACCACTTCCAAGACTCTTTGACAATTTCTAATAAAACCAAACTTCTACCAATACTACAACCCATCAATTTCATTCCTATGTATATATACTACAGAAGTCTGTAAATATGTTCATGAAAAGACAGGTACAGGGCTTCCCTGGTGGTGCAGTGGTTGAAAGTCCACCTGCCGATGCAGGGGACGTGGGTTCATGCCCCGGTCCAGGAAGATCCCACATGCCGCGGAGCGGCTGGGCCCGTGAGCCATGGCTGCTGAGCCTGCGCGTCTGGAGCCTGTGCTCCGCAACGAGAGAGGCCACAGCAGTGAGAGGCCCACGTACCACAAAAAAAAAAAAGAGACAGGTACAAAAATTTCATAACATCTTTATTCATAACAGCCCAAACTTAGAAGCAACCCTCGTGTCCATCAGCCATAGAATGATGAGAGAAATTTTGATATATCCATATAAGTGAATACTACATATATACTGTATAATTCCACTTATGTGAAGTTTAGCATCAAAATAGTGGTTACAGGAAACAACTCAAATGCCCATCAACTGATGAATGGATAATCAAAATGTGGTAAATTCATACAAGGGAATATTATTCAGTCATTAAAAAGAAATGAAGTAGTGATACATGCTATAACATGGATGAATCTTGAAAACATGCTAAGTGAAATAAACCAGTCACAAAAGACCACACATCATATGATTCCACTTATACGAAATGTCCAGAATTAGCAAATTTATAGAGACAGAGAGTAGATTAGTCCTTTCCAAGGGCTTGGGAGAGGGGATAATAGAATAAGTTACTGCAAATGGGGATAAAGTTTCTTTTCGGGGTGATGAAAATGTTATGGAGAGGGGTGACGGTTACACAACCATGTGAATCTACTAAAAACTACTGAATTGTACATTTTAAAATGGTGAATTTTATGATATGTGAATTATATCTCAATTTTTTAAATAGTGGTTTATTTGGAGTAGGGAGGGGACAGTAATTGCCTGGACATGGCGTGGGATGAGCCTTCTGGGGTGATAAAAGTGTTTTTATCTTGATCTAGGTAGCAGTTACATGGTATATACATATATAAAAACTTACTGATATTTATGTCTATGATTTGTACAGGTTATTTTTGTGTATGTAGTGTGGGTGAGTACCTTTCTCTGATAAAACACTATATGGAAAATCATTACTATCACCATTTTCCAACCACTAAAAGTATTAGCATTAGGCAAATTTGGACAGAATTAAGTTGTACCATGTATGGAACAGAACACTGCAGGAGACACAACTACCTAATTTCATTCAATAATTACATACTACTGGCATAGAGTGTATTTTTATGTAAAACATACATAGGAAGTGGCATTAATGAATAGTTACAAACAGTTTTTGCATGCAAGTTGCTTGCCTATCTCACCAGGAAAATAAGACAAACTCACTAGTCTGTCAAAGTTACAAGGAAAAGTGAACAAGTTGCAAAAAGGAAGCCAGCTTTAGGGAAAATACATTATTGGCAGCAGCTCAGAGGAGTGTATAATTAAGGAATGTTTGGGAAAAAGAGAGCTGATCTACTCAGGCCAAACCAAAGTGAGATCTTGGTCATTTCTAATTAATCAATATTTATGTTTTTTTCACTTCATGTAGTTGAAACAGCTTTTTTTAAATGACTGGTACATCATAACGAATTTCTATCACTAAATGTAGTGTCTACTATCTTAAGTTTGTATCAATGCTGTTAATAAGACCTGAAAACAGAACAGTAAATACTGCCAGTTTTTTCACTGTTTACTTAATAGTATATATGTTGTCATGGTGACTAAACCATTTCAATGTTTTAAGGACCAAAAATAAACAAACTTTCCTTATATACATGAGACCATTTAGTAGCACAGGAGACATACATATGTTTTCTTAAGTTTAAGAAATTCCTTCAAAACTCGTTAATATTCTGCAATATACTAGAAACCAAATGATCATCTTTTTGATATAGCATACTATGTTGACATTATTAAAGGGACTTCGGGGAAATTAACTCTGAATGAATTTTGTTTTATGTATTACTTACATTGCTATTTGCTACCAATGTCTTCATTGCTGAGAAACCAGACATGACAGTAATCAAACTTGTTGCAATTCTCATCATCCAGAAAATAGCCATGAATACAAGAGAAGTAAAACTGTCCATGAATAGGAGAAAAGACCGTCACACGCATGTGAGATCTGCATGGAACAGATGCCCTCAGACGTCACTTGATTCTTCAAGGAACTCTACCAGAGCCCCACATCCTGCAAACATGACCTAGTTTCTGTATATGGCAGGTCAAAGACAGCAAATTGTTAGAAATTTTGCTGGAGGTGTGTGCTGACTGTGAGGAAAAGCAATAGATGAGAGGCTAAAGAAATATTCAAAAAAACAAAATGTAATGATGAACATATGGAAATGAAAACTTAAAACATAGTATCATTTATAATTTATAAAATAAAATAGTAAATCTAACAAAACAGGGACAGGATCTGTTTTCTGAAAATTACAAGATGCTGATGAAGGAAATCAAAGAAGACCTAAATGAATGGAGAGATATACCATATTAATGAATTGGAAGACCCAACATAGTAAATAGGTCAATTCTCCCCAGATTTATCTATAAGTTTAATGCAACTCCTATCAAAATTCCAGCAAGGTTTTTTGGTAGACACAGACAAGCTTATTCTGAAATGTAAGTGGAAAGGTGTAAGATCTAGAATAGCTCAGAGCATTGAAAAAGGAACAAGGTAGTAGGAATCACTCTATCCAATGTTATGGTATATTATATAGCTGTAGCAATGAAAACAGAATGATATTGGCAAAGACACTCTTTTCAACAAATGGTGCTGGAAAAATTGGACATACAGTGGCAAAAAAAGGCCAAACTTCAACCTAAATCTTACATCTTACACAAAAATTAACTCAAAATGCATCATGGACTTAAATATAAAATGTAAGACTATAAAACTTGAAGAGAATGAAAAGACAAACAACAAACTGGAAAAAAATACTTGCAAATCATATATCCAACAAGGGACAAATATCTAAAATATATAAGAAGTACCAAAACTCAACATTAAAAAAAAAATGCACTTCATAAACAGGCAAAAGACATGAAAGGATGTTTTACTGAAGAGAACAAACAGATGAAAAATAAGCACATGAAAATATGTTCACCATTATTAGCCATTAGGGAAATACAAATTAAACCTACAATGTGATATTACTGCCCACCTAAAATAAAAAATAGTGATAACCTCAAATGATGTGAGGATGCAGAGAAAACAGATTGTTCATATATTGCTGGTGGGTATACAAAACTGTATATCTACTCTGGTAGTTTCATACAAAACTAACATGTGCTTAACATATGACCCAGCAATTACACTCTTGGGCATTTATCCCAAAGAAAGGAAAATTAATATCCACACAAAAACCTGTCCATGAACGTTTATCGTAGTTCTATTTGTAATAGCCCCAAATGGAAACAACACAAATTTTCTTCAGTGGGTGAATAGCTGAACAAACTGTGGTACATCTATGCCATGGCATACCATTCAGTAATGAAAAGGAACAAACTAGTGATACACACAATAATTTGGATGGATCTCAAGGGAGTTACACACACAATGAAAAAAGCTAATGTCACAAGTTTACATGATTTTATTTATATAGCATTCTTGAAATGACAATATTAAAGAGCTGGAGAATAGATTAGCGGTTGCCAGGATTTAGGAAGGTGTGGGTGAGAGAGGAGGCTGTGGCAGTGAAAGGATAGCACGAGGGACCCTGTGATAGAACTGCCCTGTACCTTGACTGTGGTGGTGGTTGCATGAACCTATGCTTGTGATAAAATTGCTGGTTGTAGAACCAAACACAGACACACATACACACAGAGAGAAATTAGTGTGTGTAAACTGGCGAAATTTGAATAAGGTTGATGATTCATATCAATGTCATCTTCCTGGTTATGAGGGAAACCGAGTGAAAGGTAGAATCTCTCTATGATGTTTCTAACAACTGCATGTGATTTACAATTATCTCAAAATAAAAAGTTTTTTTAAAATAAAGCTAAGAGCTTTGCATTAACAAAAACTAAAAGTTTTTTCCCTCCCTTTTCAGGAAGGGCAAATATTCCTTCAAACAACCAGAGCTCCTAGAACATCAACTAATAACAGAGCACTGCATTCGGTGCCATTAATACACCTTTATTGTGTTACTTTTCATAAAGCTAAGAATACTTGAGAACGCCCCTCAGGAGGAGAACCGCCTGTATGCTCTGGATTTACATGTGCCACCTTGGCTGGAAGATTGGTTTAATCTCACAGAGACAACTACAGTTTGTCCTTCTGCCCCAGGGTAAACCAAATGCCAAACCTCTGACCTGAGGCATTAGCCTCTAGCACAAAGCCAAAGGCTTTAGTCAAAAAACCCTTTGCTCTGGGAAACCAAGCTGTAATTTTGCAATTTATAACAGCTCTCTATAAAATATTCCAGTTTCGTCTTCTTAAATGCCCAGACACTTCAAAACTGTACTGAAAATCTCATTTAGACAAAGAGTATGTTTGGTCCTTAGTGATGCTTTAGACCTGAACAAAATCTTTATGCAATTATTATTTTTCCAGTTAATGAATCCTTTAATGATATTAGCTTTGCAAAGTGTGTTAACTAATCTAATACACTAAGAAAGCAGTATAACTGCTTTCCTAAGTCCACAGAGGTTTTCAAAGCAAAACAGGAGTGAAGGGGGCAAGGCACAACCTTTAAAAGAATGACATAGCCCAATGACATAAACTGATTAGAACCAAATAGGTCCAAGATGGACTAGACCTTGAGCCTCAGTATATGCTCATTGTAACACATCAGCAAGCTAAATGACACACCCACATGGGCCAGACAGTTCCAAGGCCAACCATAAAGGTCAGAGAGTGGGCGGTGGCCCAATTCCTGGAAATCCCCACCCCTTCCCCAAATAGCTGGAATACCCCTCCCACTCATCAGCCTATGAAATTACCCACCCCTATAAAAACTGACAACCCCGTACCCTGGTGCCACTCTGGCCTTCTGAGATGGTCCACACTCAGTCTGTGGAGTGTGGTTCTCTCTAAATAAATCCACTTCTTATCTATCACTTTGTCCCAGCGTGTGGGTTCAAGCCCCAATCAGAGTTACACCAGTTTCAAAAGCACTCTAAAACAGTTCCATCATTGTTTCCTATTTCGTTTGCTCATCGATTGATGGTCACCTATGAATGCCAGAAACATGTTTTGTCTTTCAGATATAGACAAAAACATATATACAGCCACTACCTTCAGAGTTTCTAGTCTACTGGTTAAGATAGCTTAACAACAACAACTACTGCACTCTTTTATCAACAAAATATGAGTAACATTCTGGGAAAGCCCAAAGACCTGAGTGACTCAAAAGTTAACCTTGGTGAGGTTGAGGAAGATAGCAGAAGAGTAAGACACGGAGATCACCTTCCTCCCCAGAGAAACATCAGAAATACATCTACACGTGGAACAACTCCTACAGAACACCCACTGAACGCTGGCAGAAGACCTCAGACCTCCCAAAAGGCAAGAAACTCCCCACGTACCTGGGTAGGGCAAAAGAAAAAACAGAGACAAAAGGATAGGGATAGGACCTGCACCAGTGGGACGGAGCTGTGAAAGAGGAAAGGTTTCCACACACACTAGGAAGCCCCTTCGCAGGCGGAGACTACGGGTGACAGAGCGCGGGAAGCTTCAGAGCTACGGAGGAGAGCGCAGCCACAGGGGTGCGGAGGGCAAAGCGGAGAGATTCCCGAACAGAGGACCGGTGCCGACCAGCACTCACCAGCCCCAGAGGCTTGTCTGCTCACCCGCCAGGGCGGGCGGGGACTGGGAGCTTCGGAGGTCAGATCCCAGGAAGAGGACTGGGTTTGGCGGCGTGAACACAGGCTGAAAGGGGCTAGTGCGCCACAGCTAGCTGGGAGGGAGTCCGGGAAAAAGTCTGGAGCTGCCAAAGAGGCGAGAGACTTTTTCTTGCCCCTTTGTTTCCTGGTGCACGAGGAGAGCGGATTAAGAGCGCTGCTTAAGGGAGCTCCAGAGACGGGCACAGCCGCGGCTATCAGCGGGGACCCCAGCGGGCATGAGACGCTAAGGCTGCTGCTGCCGCCACCAAGAAGTCTGTGTACGAGCACAGGTCACTATACTCCACTCCCCTTCCGGGAGCCTGTGCAGCCCGCCACTGCCAGGGTCCCGTGATCCAGGGACAACTTAGCCAGGAGAATGCACGGTGCGCCTCAGGCTGCTGCAACGTCACACTGGCCTCTGCCGCCGCAGGCTCGCCCCGCACTCCGTACCCCTCCCTCCCCCCGGCCTGAGTGAGCCAGAGCTCCCGAAGCGCTGCTCTTTTAACCCCGTCCAGTCTGAAGAACAGACGCCCGCAGACGACCTACACGCAGAGGCGGGGCCAAATCCAAAGCTGAACCCCTGGAGCTGTGTGAACAAAGAAGAGAAAGAGAAATGTCTCCCAGCAGCCTCAGGAGCACCAGATTAAAGCTCCACAATCAACTTGATGTACCCCGCATCTG
Organism: Pseudorca crassidens; assembly: GCF_039906515.1. NCBI lineage: Eukaryota > Metazoa > Chordata > Mammalia > Artiodactyla > Delphinidae > Pseudorca > Pseudorca crassidens. The sequence continues at coordinate 39,212,246 of NC_090296.1, read as the reverse complement.
TGGAATGCCTGAATAGACAACGAATCATCCCAAATTGAGGATGTGGTCTTAGAGAGCAAGATATATTATTTCTTCCCCTTTTCCCCTTTTTGTCAGTGTGTATGCTTCTGTGTGAGATTTTGTCTGTAAAGCTTTGCTTTCACCATTTCTCCTAGGATTCTGTCTGTCCGTTTTTTGTTTTTCTTTTTGTTTTAACTTAAAAAAATTTTTTTCCTCATAAATATTTTTTATTTTAATAAATTTATTTTATTTTATCTTATTTTCTTTTCTTTCTTTCTTCCTTCCTTCCTCCCTCCCTCCCTCCCTCTCCTTCTTCCTTCCTTCCTTCCTTTCTTTTCTTTCTTTCTTTCTTTCTTTCTTGCTTGCTTTCTTTCTTGCTTTCTTTCTTGCTTTTCTTTCTTTCTACTTGTTCTCCCTTTTATTCGGAGCCTTGTGGATGAAAGGCTCTTGGTACTCCAGCCAGGAGTCAGTGCTATGCCTCTGAGATGGGAGAGCCAAATACAGGACACTGGTCCACAAGAGACCTCCCAGCTCCATGTAATATCAAACGGCAAAAATCTCCCAGAGATCTCCATCTCAACATCAAGACCCAGCTCCACTCAACGACCAGCAAGCTACAGTGCTGCACACCCTATGACAAACAACTAGCAAGACAGGAACACCACCCCATCCATTAGCACAGAGGCTGCGTAAAACAATAATACAGACACCCCAAAACACACCACCAGACGTGGACCTGCCCACCAGAAAGACAGGATCCAGCCTCATCCACCACAACACAGGCACTAGTCCCCTCCACCAGGAAGCCTACACAACCCACTGAACCAACTTTAGCCACTGGGGACAGACACCGAAAACAACGGGAACTAGGAACCTGCAGCCTGCAAAAAGGAGACCCCAAACACAGTAAGATTAGCAAAATGAGAAGACAGAAAAACACACAGCAGATGAAGCAGCAAGGTAAAAACCCACCAGACCTAACAAATGAAGAGGAAATAGGCAGTCTACCTGAAAAAAGAATTTGGAATAATGATAGTAAACATGATCTAAAATCTTGGATATAGAATAGAAAAAATGCAAGAAACATTTAAAAAGGACCTAGAAGAACTAAAGAGGAAACAAGCAATGATGAACAACACAATAAATGAAATTAAAAATACGCTAGAAGGAATCAATAGCAGAATAACTGAGGCAGAAAAACGGAAAAGTGACATGTAAGATAAAATAGGGGAAATAACTACTGCAGAGCAGAATAAAGAAAAAAGAATGAAAAGAACTGAGGACAGTCTCAGAGACCTCTGAGACAACATTAAATGCACCAACATTTGAACTATAGGGGTCCCAGAAGAAGAAGAGAAAAAGAAAGGGACTGAGAAAATATTTGAAGAGATTACAGTTGAAAACTCCCCTAATATGGAAAAGGAAATAGTTAATCAAGTCCAGGAAGCACAGAGAGTCCCATACAGGATAAATCCAAGGAGAAACACGCCAAGACACATATTAATCAAACTGTCAAAAATTAAATTCAAAGAAAACATATTAAAAGCAGCAAGGGAAAAACAACAACACACAAGGGAATCCCCATAAGGTTAACAGCTGATCTTTCAGCAGAAACTCTGCAAGCCAGAAGGGACTGGCAGGACATATTTAAAGTGATGAAGGAGAAAAACCTACAACCAAGATTACTCTAACAACCAAGGATCTCATTCAGATTTGATGGAGAAATTAAAACCTTTACAGACAAGCAAAAGCTGAGAGAGTTCAGGACCACCAAACCAGCTTTACAACAAATGCTAAAGGAACTTCTCTAGGCAAGAAACACAAAAGAAGGAAAAGATCTACAATAACGAACCCAAAACAATTAAGAAAATGGGAATAGGAACATAAATATCAATAAGTACCTTAAATGTAAATGGAGTAAATGCTCCAACCAAAAGACACAGACTGGCTGAATGTATATAAAAACAAGACACGTATATATGCTGTCTACAAGACACCCACTTCAGACCTAGGGACACATACAGACTGAATGTGAGGGGATGGAAAAAGTTATTCCATGCAAATGGAAATCAAAAGAAAGCTGGAGTAGCAATTCTCATATCAGACAAAATAGACTTTAAAATAAAGACTATTACAAGAGACAAAGAAAGACACTATATAATGATCAAGGGATCGATCCAAGAAAAAGATATAACAATTGTAAATATTTATGCACCCAACATAGGAGCACCTCAATACATAAGGCAAATAATAACAGCCATAAAAGGGGAAATCGACAGTAACACAATCATAGTAGGGGAATTTAACACTCCACTTTCACCAATGGACAGATCATCCTAAATGAAAAAAAATAAGGAAACACAAGCATTAAATGATACATTAAACAAGATGGACTTAATTGATATATATAGGACGTTCCATCCAAAAACAACAGAATACACATTTTTCTCCAGTGCTCATGGAACATTCTCCAGGATAGATCATATCCTGGGTCACAAATCAAGCCTTGGTAAATTTAAGAAAATTGAACTCATATCAAGTATCTTTTCCGACCACAACGCTATGAGACTAGTTATCAATTACAGGAAAAGATCTGTATAAAATACAAACACATGGAGGGTAAACAATACACTACCTAATAACGAAGTAATCACTGAAGAAATCAAAGAGGAAATCAAAAAATACCTAGAAACAAATGACAATGGGACACAATGACCCAAAACCTATGGGATGCAGCAAAAGCAGTTCTAAGAGGGAAGTTTATAGCAATACAATCCTACCTTAAGAAACAGGAAACATCTCAAATAAAAAACCTAACCTTGTACCTAAAGCAATTAGAGAAAGAAGAACAAAAAAAACCCAAAGTTAGCAGAAGGAAAGAAATCTTAAAGATCAGATCAGAAATAAATGAAAAAGAAATGAAGGAAACGATAGCAAAGATCAATAAAACTAAAAGCTGGTTCTTTGAGAAGATAAACAAAATTGATAAACCATTAGCTGGACTCATCAAGAAAAAAAGGGAGAAGACTCAAATCGATAGAATTAGAAATGAAAAAGGAGAAGTAACAACTGACACTGCAGAAATACAAAGGATCATGAGAGATTACTACAATCAACTATATGCCAATAAAATGGACAACCTGGAAGGAATGGACAAATATTTAGAAATGCACCACCTGCTGAGACTGAAACAGGAAGAAATAGAAAATATGAACACACCAATCTCAAGTACTGAAATTGAAACTGTGATTAAAAATCTCCCAACAAAAAAACTCCAGGACCAGATGGCTTCACAGGCAAATTCTATCAAACATTTAGAGAAGAGCTAACACCTATCCTTCTCAAACTCTTCTAAAATATAGCAGAGGGAGGAACACTCCCAAACTCATTCTACGAGGCCACCATCACCCTGATACCAAAACCAGACAAGGATGACACAAAGAAAGAAAACTACAGGCCAATATCACTGATGAACATAGATGCAAAAATCCTCAACAAAATACTACAAACAAAATCCAACAGCACATTAAAAGGATCATACACTATGACCAAGTGGGGTTTATCCCAGGAATGCAAGGATTCTTCAATATATGCAAATCAATCAGCGTGATACACCATATTAACAAATTGAAAGAGAAAAACCATATGATCATCTCAAAAGATGCAGAGAAAGCTTTTGACAAAATTCAACACCCATTTATGTTAAAAACCCTCCAGAAAGTAGGCATAGAGGGAACTTTCCTCAACATAATAAAGTCCATATATGACAAACCCACAGCCAACATCATCCTCAATGGTGAGAAACTGAAAGCATTTTCACTAAGACCAGGAACAAGACAAGGTTGCCCTCTCTCACCACTACCATTCAACATAGTTTTCGAAGTTTTAGCCACAGTGATTAGAGAAGAAAAAGAAATAAAAGGAATCCAAATCGGAAAAGAAGAAAGCTGTCACTGTTTGCAGATGACATGATACTATACATAGAGAATCCTAAAGGTGCTACCAGAAAACTAGTAAAGCTAATCAAGGAATTTGGTAAAGTAGCAGGATACAAAATTAATGCACAGAAATCTCTGGCATTCCTATACACTAATGATGAAAAATCTGAAAGTGAAATTAAGAAAACACTCCCATTTACCACTGCAACAAAAAGAATAAAATATCTAGGAATAAACCTACCTAAGGAGACAAAAGACCTGTACGCAGAAAATTATAAGACACTGATGAAAGAAATTAAAGATGATACAAATAGATGGAGAGATATACCATGTTCTTGGATTGGAAGAATCAACATTGTGGAAATGACTCTACTACCCAAAGCAATCTACAGATTCAATGCAATCCCTATCAAACTATCCCTGGCATTTTTCACAGAACTAGAACAAAAAATTTCATAATTTGTATGGAAACAGAAAATATCCCAAATAGCCAAAGCAATCTTGAGAACGAAAAATGGAGCTTGAGGAATCAGGCCCCTGCCTTCAGACTATACTACAAAGTTACAGTAATCAAGACAGTATGGTACTGGCACAAAAACAGAAATATAGATCAATGGAACAGGATAGAAACCCCAGAGATAAACGCATGCACATATAGTCCCCCTATCTTTGATAAAGGAGGGAAGAATGTACAGTGGAGAAAAGACAGTCTCTTCAATAAGTGGTGCTGATAAAACTGGACAGGTACATGTAAAAGTATGAAATTAGAACAGTCCCTAACACCACACACAAAAATAAACTCAAAATGTATTAAAGACCTAAACGTAAGGCCAGACATTATCAAACTCTTAGAGGAAAACAAAGGCAGAACGCTCTATGACATAAATCACAGCAAAATCCTTTTTGACCCACCTCATAGAGAAATGGAAATAAAAACAAAAATAAACAAATGGGACCTAATGAAACCGAAAACCTTTTGCACAGCAAAGGAAACCATAAGCAAGACGAAAAGACAACCCTCAGAATGGGAGAAAATATTTGCAAATGAAGCAACTGACAATGGATTAATTTTCAAAATTTACTAGCAGCTCATGCAGCTCAATAACAAAAAACCAAACAACCCAATCCAAAAATGGGCAGAAGACCTAAATAGACATTTCTCCAAAGAAGATATACAGATTGCCAACAAACACATGAAAGAATGCTCAACATCATTAATCACTGGAGAAATGCAAATCAAAACTACAATGAGATATCATCTCACACCAGTCAGAATGGCCATCATCAAAAAATCGAGAAAAAATAAATGCTGGAGAGGGCATGGAGAGAAGGGACCACTCTTGCACTGTTGGTGGGAATGTAAAGTGATACAGCCACTATAGAGAACAGTATGGAGGTTCCTTAGAAAACTACAAATAGAAGTACCATACGACCCAGCAATCCCACTACTGGGCATATACCCTGAGAAAACCATAATTCAAAATAGTCATGTAACAAAATGTTCACTGCAGCTCTATTTACAATAGCCAGGATATGGAATCAACCTAAGTGTTCATCTACAGATGAATGGATAAAGAAGATGTGGCACATATATACAATGGAATATTATTCAGCCATAAAAAGAAACGAAATTGAGTTATTTGTACTGAGGTGGATGAACCTAGAGTCTGTTATACAGAGTGAAGTAAGTTAGAAAGAGAAAAACAAATACCGTATGCTAACACATATATATGGAATCTAAGAAAAAGAAAATCATGAAGTACCTAGGGGTAAGATGGGAATAAAGACACAGACCTACTAGAGCATGGACTTGACGATATGCGAGGGGGAAGGGTAAGCTGTGATAAAGTGGGAGAGTGGCATGGACATATATACACTACAAACGTAAAATAGATAGCTAGTGGGAAGCAGCCGCATAGCACAGGGAGATTAGCTAGGTAGTTTGTGACCACCTATAGCGGTAGGAGGGAGGGAGATGCAAGAGGGAAGAGATATGGGAACATATGTATATTTATAACTGATTCACTTTGTTATAAAGCAGAAACTAACACACCATCGTAAAGCAGTTATACTCCAATAAAGATGTTAAAAAAAAATCAAAAAAAAAAAAAAAAAGGAAAGTTAACCTTGCCCTGGATAGTCAGCCTTACACCTATTTTGAAATCACAGTATCTAATATTCTACTAGAGTAGCAAATCAAATATCCTCCTCCTCAGGTTCAAACACAGCTTGGCAGGGATTTCAATATTGTTTTCTTAGATTCAATTGGTTCATATTTTGAAAGAAATAGAAAATGACACCAACAATTTTAATCCTTATGAAAATTATACAATGCAGATCTTATTTCCATTTTACAAAGGTCAATAAGATTCATGGTCTGGGTGACTTAAAGCCCTTTTGCTCTTTCTATAACACAGCATTTTCATATACCTTTTGGGTATTTGTATGTTTTTTGTGGAGAAAAAACATTTTCTCCCATTTTTAAATTGGGTTATTTGTTTTTTTACTGTTTAGTTGTGTGAGTTCCTTATATATTTTGGATATTAACCCCTCAACAGATATGGGTTTGCAAATATTTTCTCCCATTCTGTAAGTTGCCTTTTCACCTGTTATTTGCTTTCCTTGCTGTGCAGAAGCTTTCTGGTTTGATGCAGTCCCATTTGTCTATTTTTGCTTTTGTTGCCTATGCTATTGGTGTCATATCCAAGAAATCATTGCAAAGATTTAAACATAACACCTGAAACTCTAAAATTCCTAGGAGAAAACACAGGGAAAATTTTCTTGATTGTCTTTTGTCATTGTCTTGGCAATGTCTTAATCCATTTTGAGTTGATTTTTGTGTGTGGTGTTAGATAAGATCCCAATTTCATTCTTTTGCATATGAATGTCCAGTTTTCCAAACACCATTTGTTGAAGAGACTATCCTTTCCCCATTGTGAATTCTTGGCACCCTTGTCAAAGATCAGTTGACTATTTATGTGCAAATTTAATTCTGAACTCTCTATTCTGTTCCATGGTCTATATGTCTGTCTCTAGGCCTGCACCATACTATTTTAATTACTGCAGACTTGTAAAGTATTTTGTAATCAGGAAGTGTTATGTATCCAGTTTTGTTCTTTCTCAAGATTATTTTGGCTGTTTGAGGTTCTTTGTGGTTCCATATGAAATTGACACAGGTTTTTCATATTTAAGTCTTAAAGCCCAGAATTGATTGATATGGTGGGAAGGAGAGGTCAGACTGAACTTTTTTCCTATGCCCAATAACATTTGTTGAATGGTCTTGCCTTTCCCACTCATGTATATTTGCCTATCTCTGTCATATATAATGTCTCTCCATATGTTTGGGGCTATTTTTACATTCATTAACTTGCGCCATTACCATATGTCAATTTGATTATCCCTACGCCAAAATCACACTCTTAATTACTACACATTACTCCTCCTCACTCCAATGTTTCATCTGTCTCCACTACTCTAATAAATCTGCTTTTATCAAGTCCACAAATATGCTCTATGTTGAAAAATCCAAGCAGAATTTTTCACATTTTATTTATATTTTAGAAGATTTCAAGATAGTTGTTCATTTTCTCTCTTGATTTCCATAAAATAAAATATTTCTGCTTTTGATCTGATATCACCAACCACTGATCAATGTCCTTTCAGGCCCTTTCTCATCTACTTCATCTAAATGTAGGAGTTTCTCAAAACTCTTTTCTCTTTCCTAGCTATAATGTCATTTTGAGTGATCACAGCCATGTCTTCAAGGCCTTTTATATATTAATGGCTTCCAAATGTATATGTCCTTATGAACCCCAGAATTATATCCATTGATAAAATAAAAATTTATTGATCATCTAACAGGTACCAAGCACTATTCTAAGTGCAAATTACTCAGCAATGAACAAAAGAGGCAAAACTCCTTGCCTGCATGAAATGTTTATTCTAATAGTGGCACATTTAACAAATAAAGAAATGAACTATATATATAAAATACTTCAAGTTGTGATAAGTTCTGTGAAGAAAATTAAACTGTGGAAGTTACCTAAGGACTTTAAGGGTAGAGATGCTGCAATTTTAAATAGGATAGAAATCTGACAATCTGACTAGAGATGTAGTAATCTTAAGCAGAGGTCAGCAAACTAGGACCTGAGGGGCAAATCTGGACTTCCACTTGTGTTTGTATGTCCAGTAAGCTAAAAATGGTTTTTACATTTTTAAATAATTGCGGGAAAAAAGGAAAATAATATTTTATGACATGTAAAAGTATATGAAATTCAAATTAATGTAACTATAAATAAGCTTTCATTGGGACCGAGCAGTGTTCATTATTTACATGTTGTCTATGGCTCTTTTCATGCTACAATGACAAAGTTGAGTAGTTGAAACAAAGACCACATGGCCCACAAAGTCTAGACTATGTACTTTCTGGTCCTTTACACAAAAAGTTTGCTGATCCCTGATCTTAATCAATATACTCTATTGCTTGCAAACAAAAGATTTGCATGACAAAGTCCTATCTGGATTCAATGCCAGAAGAAAATATATTAGTCTTTAGGCAAATGTGTTTGCCTCCTTTAATAGACAACATTTCTCTTTTTAATTTAGCTGCCAAGAAAATCAAAAGCTCAATATGACCAAATTCAGTAAAAATGACACTCCAGGTGGCTAGACACCTCTATTGTATTTAATTCTTTCTTGTATATATATGTGGAAGTGTTTATGCATGTCTGTTGTACTGTCTTGTTTTATATTGATTTTAATTTTATGAGAAGTCCATAAAAGTCAATACAAATATGAACAAACATAAGAATAAACATTTGATATACTATTTTAAGAGGTTATCCTTAAAACTATAATAACCAAACTGCCTTTCTCTATTATGGATTTGGAGTTAAAGTATTAAACAAGTACATGTCTACATTCATGAGGAGGTGTAGTGCTCCTTGTGAAGAAAATATTTTCCTAATTTATGTAATATATAATATTCTCTTTAAGGAAAACATGTAACATCATTTGAAAGGCTTTTCTCAAGATTCTTAAATAATTGTGCAGGAAAGAAGTTTCAGTCAACTGGAAAATTTACCTCTGTGAAATAACTCGTGCTTTGACACTAACATTCTTATGCATCATTGCAAATAGAGAACAGAGGTATATTAAGATTAAGTGATATCAGGTCTCACGCTTTATTAGTGAGAAAGTAAAGGTCATGGAATTAAGATTTGAGGTTTTCTCTCAGTTCTTTTGAATCGTCTATAATGTACTTTAAAACTAAGGATCAAAAAGGAAAAATTAGACTGTTTAGGGTTTTTTGTTTGCTTGTTTGTTTTGGTTTGTTTTGTTTTTGAATATTTTGGTTTTTCTTACCTTTGAACATTTTACAATAGCTCTCAAAAAGCCACAGAAATGAAACTCTTCCTCTGTAAGTTTGTAGGGAGATTTATTACAAGAACTTTCTTAAAACCAATTAAAGATAAATTTATTATCAAGAATATTAACTCTAGTACTCCACCAAATTTTGATTACAGAATCAGGCCTTTTTCTTGTAATAGGTGTCCTATATAAGTAATAAGTTTGATGGTAGGACCACTATTGATATATTCATTCTGTAATTTCTTATAGTGGTACTGTATGTTTGTGGCAAGCTACATTCCTGTGAGTGGTGGGATTATGGGTGATTTATCATAGTTTCTTCTTTGCCTAGCTCTAATTTCTTATTTTATATAAGTCATGTATCTCTATTAAATAAACATTTTGGGGGGAAAATGGTTAGAAAAATATTTTTTTCTAACATTTTATTCATCCTTGGTAGAAACGATGAAAACAGAATGTGTAAAGTATGCTCTGGTCATGAATGTATTCTCTGATACTTGTCCACAAAGGCAGCAGACCCATTTCTAAACAAATACGTGCTGATTAGCTTAATCAGGACTAGGGAACCAGTGGAGTCCATATGCCCCCGTATGTGCTGTTATTGGTTTTAGAGTAAGATTTTCAGCCAATATGAATACTCAGTTCAAATTATTCCATAGCACATAGAATGTAGAGTCTATGTATAGTTAATTAATGATTTAAGTAGCTAATGTACTAACTAGACCTTTGCTTTTTCTCCTTTCTTTTGTTTTCCATCTTCAGACCAGTTACTTGAGGATTAGCATACAGGTAATTTGAGTTCTGTTATAAAATATGGGAAGTTTCATTTTCTAACAAGCTTTTCTGTTCAAATTTTATTGCTTTCTCCATTGCTGTCTTAAACCTATATCCTCGAACCTTAACTAGATCCACTCCCTCTTCTATTATTTTTAAATCTTCCATAGCTCCCTGTATTATATTTCAAGCATCATCACAATTTGGAATCATACATTTAACTCTGGTTAAGTCTTTCCTCTCACATTAAACTCAGAGCAACACAAGAGCAGGGACTATGTATACTTTTATTTACCACTCCATAGCAATTACTACAATATCCTACAAAACCATGTTTCCCTTTTTTTCTTTCCCCTTGTGAAACCACGGTTTCAAGGTATAATTGATTTACAACATTATATTAGTTTCAGGTGTACAACATAGTGATTCAAAATTTTTATAGATTATACTCCGTTTAAAGTTATTATACATAGTAGTTTGTACCTGTTAATCCTCTACCCCTATCTTACCCCTCCACCTTCCCTCTTCCCACTGGTAACAACTACTTTCTTCTCTATATCTGAGTCTGTTTCTTTTTTGTTATATTCATTTGTTTGTTTTATTTTTTAGATTACACATATAAAGTGATAACATACAGTACTTGTCTCTCTGACTTATTTCACTAAGTGTAATATCCTCCAGGTCCCCCATTGTGGCAAAAGGCAAAATTTCATTCTTTTTTATGGCTGAGTAGTATTCCTGTGTGTGTGTGTGTGTGTGTGTGTGTGTGTGTGTGTGTGTGACATCATCTTTATCCATTCACCTGTTGATGGACACTTAGATTACTTCCATATCTTGGCTATTGTAAGTAATGCTGCTATAAACACTGGGGTGCACGTATCTTTACAAATTAGTGTTTTGTTTTCTTTGGATATGTACCCAAGAGTGGAATTGCTAGATCATATGGTAGTTCTATGTTCTGTTTATTGAGGAACCTCCAAACTATTTTCCATAGTGTCTGTACCAATTTACATTCCCACCAACAGTGTCCAAGGGTTCCCTTTTCTCTACAGCCTCACTTACATTTGTTATTTCTGGTCTTTTTGATGATAGCCATTCTGATGGGTATGAGGTGATATCTCACTGTTGTTTTGATTTGACTTTCATTTGTTGGGAAGTTTTTTTTTTTTTTATTCCTGATGCAATTTCATTACTGGTAATTTGTTCATATTTGCTATTTCTTCCTTGTTCAGTCTTGGGAGATTTATATTTCTAGGAAATTATCCATTTCCTTTAAGTTGTCCATTTTATTGGTGTATAACTGTTTATAGTAATCTCTTATGAGCCTTTGTATTTCTGTGTTGTTGATTGTAACTACTTCTTTATTTCTGATTTTATTGATTCAGGCTCTCTTGCTTTTTTTCCTTGATGTGTCTGGCTAAAGGTTTATCAATTTTGTTTATCTTTTCAAAGAACCAGCTCTTACTTTCATTTATCTTTCTATATTTTTTCAGGCTCTATTCATTTACTTCTGCTCTCATCTTTATGACTTCTTTCCTTCTACTAACTTTGGGTTTTGTTTGTTCTTTTTCTTGTCCCTTGAGATATAAGTTTAGATATAAGTTTAGGTTGTTTATTCGAGAGTTTTCTTGTCTCCTGAGATAGGCTTGTATAAACTTCCCTTTTAGAACAGCTTTTGCTGCACCCATAGATTTTAGATTGCTGTGCTTTCATTTTAATTTGACTCTAGGTATTTTTTTATTTCTTCTTTGAATTCTACAATGATCCACTGGTTGTTTAGTAGCATACTGTTCAGCCTACAAGTGTTTGTGGTTTTCTGCAATTTTTTTCTTGTAGTTGATTTCTAGTCTTATGGTCGGAAAAGATGCTTGATAAAAAAAATAAAGACAACAGTATGGACTGAATACCAAGCAAAGACTAAGGTAAAAATGATGCCAGGCATGACCTACTTTTTATAGTTTATGATTAGTAAAGGAGGAAATCAATTGATTGTAACCTCAATAAACTAAATTATTTGATTACACTTATTATTGCTTACCTTATGCAGGCACTCTGTGGGCACTTTTCATCCTCTAGACAACTAAGGAAGGTGGGTGGTGGTATCTCCATTGTTGATGTGAACACTGAGCATGGAAACCAATCCTCATGGTCAAGATAAAGCCAGGCTACTGAGCAAGTCATCCATGGCCCTACATGGACAACTCTTTCTCATTCCTGGACTATAGCTATCAAATGACTCTGTAGTCCCTTCCTCAGAGGCTAGTGACAGAGTGGTGAGAAAATGAAATACAAACTAGCCCACTCTAATGCAATAAAGTAACTTCAACATGGGACATAAAAATAATGCACTTAATATTATTCCTAGAGAAAGGTTTAAGCCACTCAGGTTTTAACCTAAGTTATACAGTGTCTCCCTATCCTTACTAGAGAAAAATAATACTGCCTACTACCTGACACACAAAAAGTTTGCTAGTAATTTTATTAGCTAACAATAATATAAAGCTGGCATTGGAGTACTCTTAAATCATGCCAAAAGCCATGACACACCAAATATAATTCGATGCTTCAAATTTCTATCACAGAAAATATTAAAGTTCCTATCTACTTATAATGTTTCTAATAAACCCTTGAGTGTTATTTTATTTAACTTCTGATCCATGAAAGGAAAAATATAATTGAGGTTTCAGATAAAGTCTACCTTTTCAGGTAATGCCTGCAGGCCAGCTAGAAAAGAGAAATGTCAATAATAAGTCTGAATGCTTACCCCGTAATTTTTCACTAGGTAACAACTGAGAAGCACATGTGGACATGACAATAGTTAAATTCCCTTGCCATGTATAGGTATAGATATAAAGGTCACAGTTTTCAGATATTTGGGCCATGGTGCTTTCACAAAACAGGCTAAAATATAGTTTCCTATAATAATAAACTAGCCATAGTCTCTCTTGCAAAACAAGCAGTTTACTTAAAGACCACAGGAAAAACATGCCAATTGTCCAATGGGCCTGGGCTGGCTTAGCCCCCAACAGGGATACTGAGTCCTCATAATTTTTTTAAGATGGTATTTGTTCTGCTACCTTGGAAAAACCAGTTAGTTTCATGTGTAAAACTACAGTACTTAGATGTACTAATAAAAAGTTGTTGGGAAACAATTATTGAACCATTACTGAATTTTATTCTGTAGTTTTTAATATAGGATCTCTTGAATATATGTTTCTTAATTGTAAAAAGGTTATGATATGTAATAGTACTCTAAATCATTCAGATACAGCTGTCATGTAATTTCAGTGTCAGGACCTGCAAGTTCATTTTGGACGATGTTCTGTCTGTATCCTTTACCCACAGGGACTTAATTTCCTCCTGAAGCAGATAGATCACTGCATCTTTAAATACTTCAAATAGTTCAGGTCACCTGTCATACCTCTTCCCAAAGTCTTCAATTAGCCAAACAAAATATTCATATTTCCTTTAACTTATAACAAGATTCCCAGAACTTTATGTCATCATGATTATCTTCTAGTAAGTGTGCTGCCATTTGATAATATTTCTTTTAAAATATCCAGCTGACAGCTGAACATAATATTTTATCTATGATCTGAATAACATGGACTGTATTGGGATGCTTAGTACCTTTCTTGATCCAGAGACAAAAGTCCTATTAATGCATCTTAAGACCAATTCAGTTTTGTTTTACTATCTTCACATGTATATACTTACATGACATATTTAACTGGGGGGAGCTCTTCTTGGAAGGCTAGTGCTTTCACTCTTGGGTTCAGCTGTACATTGCTATAAAAACTTCTTGAAGCATTTAAATAATTTAAATATTGAACCAAGATAATGACACCATGAATATATAAGAATGTATCCCCATTTTTCACATTTAGGAATACAAAGAAATATTTAGACAGGCTTTCCTAAATTTAAAAATATGTTTGTATAAAAGTAAACTGATTAAAAGAAAGTTACTTTAATTTGTAGAAAAAATATATATATTGCCTACTATATTTGGAAGAAGTAAAGTGCTTCTGTTATAGATCTGGTTTAAAAATAATCCAAGATTTTAAAATATTCAAAATCAATTTCTTTACATTCTAAAGGCATAATTCTGCCTGAATGTTTTGCATAATTCTGCCAGAACTTTTCATATAATGGGATCTGCCTACTGATAACTTTATGCTTATTACAAAACCCATGAAACAAGAAATGAAGACCAAAGAGCTTTTTCTGAGTTTCTTCAAAGAACATGCTAGAAAAAAAAATATTAGACAGTGGAAAATAAAAAACCTTAAGGTTTTAAATTTCATTCTACAAAAAAACAAGCTGAAAATGATTCCAGTATTATGAGAAATATGTGGTCTACACAACATTCTACAAGTTATGTATTTTTTCATACAGTCCTAAAGCTGAAAATAAAGTCCCCAGCCATTTACTTTATTTGAATTATTTCTCAGTAAAATCATTTCAAACTGTAGGATAGATTTTTTGAGCTTTAACTATCATCCTTTCTATTTTTTTCCCATAATCTGCTCTTTCCCTTTTAAATCCTCACTCATTCCACCCATTTCTCTTGTCTTTTAACTGCACAGAATGTTAGCAAGTAGCAAAGCCCAGAGGACGGATTTTGGTTATTAAATTTGAAAAGAATCTAAAGCAACTATAGTAATTAGTAGTCAATAAAATACTTTCAACCAAATCAAATTAATCTAGGTACTGTTTTATATTTTTAAATTGCCTAAGGCAAACTTTCATGATAAAAATGCTACAATCTCCACATCAGTAGTGATTTTAATCCCACAATTTGTATTAGAGAAAGCATTATTCACAAAAGACAAGCTAAGACTGAATTAAATCACAGTGATTAATTTGCTTGTGGGTTAAAGCTGAATTCAAAATATCTATAAAACTAAGTATGTGGAAGCGACAGAATGAAATCTCAGTAATTGGGGCGAACGTTTTCTCTAATTAGCTGAAATGCATCATTAAATTCTATTGTACCAGCAGCTGAAAAAAAATAGCTGTTTTAGAACTAATAAGAGAAGCATTAGAACAAAGACATTTCATTTCACACATTATATTTCGATCTTTTTCAGTACATACTCAAAGTTAAATTTGATAACAACCACCATTGATAAAATATTCGAAACAATTAACAAAATGTAAGATAAGAAACATATAGGAAGACAAATATTTCACTTATTGAGGAACAGCAAGTCTAAGAGAGGTCTCTAATATCAAATATGGTATAACTGTTAAAAATCAGATGCTGTTTACTGAAGCTATCCTCAAGTAAATCTACACTTCTAAGATTATGACTACAATTACAGGATTTATGTGATTACTGTCATTGAACTTTCATTTTCTTTTTTCTACCCTTGTATTTTAACAGGCTCAACCAATGTCATTCTTATTATCAAAAGTAAAGATGAATATAAAATAGTTAGATACACAGATGGATGGATGGATGAGATAAATAAGATAAAAAAGAGATAGAGATGAGAGATAAGAGAGAGAAAGAAGATAGAAAGCTTTATTATGAAAGCCATACAAGCTCATTGGCTGCTGTGCTGAGAATAACCTATACAGGGACGGGGTGGATGCACAGACCAATCACTTGGCTACAGAATAACCCAGATAGGACATGATGGTGACTTGAACCAGCTGATCTCAATGGAGGTGGTGAGAAATGGAGGTGCAGCCAATAGGATTTGGGGGAAGTTTCAACGTGGAAGCTTTGTCCTAAGCAACTGAGGTGTGGAGTTTCCATTAACTGCATTGAGGAAGAATGTCAGTAGAGCAGGTTTATGGGAGATGATTAGGAGTTCAGTTCTGGACAATTTCATTGGATATGAGTAGGCAGTTGAATAGGAGAATCTGTGGTTCAGGGAGTAGGTCCAGGATGAGTATGTATACTAGGGTGGTGTTAGCATATATTATTACAGTCATGAGATTGTATGATATCACTGAGGAGAGATTCTAGACAGAAAAGGGAAGAGGCATAAGAACTGAAGTCTAGATATCCCTAAATTTAGGATATTATCTTGGTAAAACTGTTTTCAAGAAGCACCCTACCAAGTTACACACAGACCAGAAAAATATGATAGTGTCAGTCACTACAGCCTTTGCTAATATTAGGCATTATATCCGACAGTCTCTTGTTCTTTCAATATTTATTCATTACAAGTGAAAATAAGACTTTCTGTATGTTTATTAGTAATCTGAACTTTTGTCTTCTATGCGTTCAGTTCATTTTCCCCATGTATTCTAATTCTTCTTATTGATCTGTAAAATCACTTTACATATTAAGGTAATTAACCTTTCACCTGTGATATTTGTTGCAGATGCTTTATCTCATTTTTGTTTCCATAGCTTTTGGTGTGAAAGGTTTTACATATTCTAGCCAAATTTATTCATCACTTAATTTGTTATGTACTCCATTGCATTAATACATACAAAGACTTCTGTATGTGCCATGGTTCTTTAAATCTGCTCTTCCTACTAGTCAAACACTACTCTAAAGATTTCCCATTTAGTTAGGAGGCACATCCATGATTTTGTCTTATCCAAAAGTTAATTCATTTTAATATTTTTACTTATTTCTTTAAAAATCTTTTTATGTGAATTAAAATTTATATTACACCCTAACTGCATCATGAAGCAGACAGTTGAGCAGGTACTAGAGGGGAAGCTTGTGAGAATCTATTGGTTCCATTCCCGAACTAACCCAGCATCTGGGAACTTAGAGAAGGGAACTAAAAAATCTGCCATGTACCATATCTGTGGCATAAGCTCTGGGTCAGGTACTTTTCTAGTGTAAAGGGCTATTATTCCATCAGTTTACTGATGTTATCTGTCAACTACCATGAGACCCCACTGAATTTTCTGGAAAGAAAAGCTTCTGACTGAGATAGTGATTGACAAGGTAAATGGTTGCGTCTTGAGCTCAGTGTCATTGAATGTGGACCTCAGAGAATATCCTGCTTCTAGCGATTTAAACACTGACTCTCACGTGCAACCCTCAGGAAGATCCTGTTCCTTCTTTGGATTCCCTCCCTACTAACCTTATATCAGTTCAGGTACACAGTAATCAAATTCCACAGGTATGCAGTTTTTCCTTTTCCCCGCTGTGGTCACACATTCCACTTTAAGGGGCCATTTAACTGCATCTTGTAAAATGTCAAAAGAAGAGCAAATCTCACCCTCTTTCATAACTCTTCCACATAGCTAGCCTCCAGTATCTCACTTGCACTCTCTCTGAAGGCTTCCCTCCCTCAGCTCTTACCCTCAAGTCCGTTCCCTTCAACTCCCCTCAATCCTCTGCTCCTAACACCTGCTCTGGCTTACAACTTCCTACTTGTTTCATGAAATTCCCCTAACTAAACATCTACTTTGTTCATTGGCTCTTTCACTTTGACATTGAAAGGTGCTTGTTAAGCAGGTCTGAAAGAAAAACTACAAGTCAACCTCATATGATTAAAAAAAATAAAATTTGTGGGAAATGGCAAGGAAGGTTATGTGCTATCTGATTATCGTATGTCAAAAATCAGTACCTAAAAATAAAGCCTTCGCTGATACTTATAAAGTGAAATAGCTTAAGATCAGTTTTCTCTAGAAGTCTTATGTGCAAGCCCTACTTGCCATTCCCTATATTGGATGTGAATCAGCTGGGTGTAGGAAGTGAGAATTTATTTGATTTTGTTTATCATGAGGAGGACTTTGGTTTCTTCTTTGCCCCTAATATGAGTTAGATGGGAAAAATTTAAAGAGGTTCCATGAAAAGACAAGCAAGAAATTAGACATGACAGGTGGATTGCAAGGGTCATATCCATTTCATAGATTTGTGCAGGGAAAAAGGGAAAACAAAGAACTATAAGTTGCATTGTAGAACGTGTGATAGAGAGAAATTTAAGTAGAGGGTAGAATAGAAGATATATAATCTTTTAGTTACAAGCAAGGAAGTTTCTTTCTGAATTTTAAATGGGCAAAATGTCAGAAGAGAAATCAAGAATAAAATCTAGCAAAAGAAATGGCATCACAGTTAGCATTTTAGAGGAATGTGACAAATTACTCTGAGTGGTAATGAGAATGTTTTGAGGAAATGAAATAATTAGCTGTTTTCAGGAACCACAATTCCTAAATTGAGTTTGATGACTAGTACTAATTGATGATTAATGGTTGAACATTTTCCACCTTCCAAGCACTAAATAATATGATTGACTGATATGTCACTTATGAAATACAGAGTAACATTTATAAAGCAATTATACAAGTAATATGTGAGTGGGAAAGCTATGGGCATCTGAAGATCCTATTGAAACAGAAAATAAATAACAAGAACAATAATAATAACCCATACCTTTTCTGTGTCAATGCCTTTTGACATAGACCATGTTGAGACAATATAATCCATGACTCGTTCACTAAGGCCTTTGGGGACCTGATAGAGTTTCAGAAAGTCCCGTACATTATTCAGCATCTCATGGTACCGGTTGGTGTTGGCATACATTTGCTGGAAAATTGTGGTAACATTTCCAAAAATAGTTGCATAAAGAAGAGCTGAAAGAGAAGAAATGATGAAAATAAATCAACTATCCCAAGTGAAAAAAAAATGAGGTGAATATTGGTGAAATCAATGAATCACTTGACAGAGATGCCTTTATAAACTTTTCGGCATATGCATGGTAACCCCTGAGCAGAGTGCCCAGAATCTGGTGTTCACTCAATAAGTGTTATCTTTAGTATGATAAACATGATTTTATGAGTGAGCACTACTCTAGTCATTGTGGTAAAACATGAGAGTGGTTGATAGATTTCATGAAGAATTAGATGATCCAAGGTTATGATTTGCCTAAGACATTCTTAGCCTTATGACTAAAGTTATCCTCCAGCCCTGTCCTCCTGAATGAAGCCTAATCAATTTAAATTTTCGAGAGATTGATGATCCAGTTTAGAAATGTATGCTCTTTCTCACTGCTTGCTTCGCCCAGCTTTTGGATTACTTCCCTGCTTATCAATATTTCTGACAGAACATCAGAAATATAGGGAGGGAAGGCAAATCAAAGTGTTCCATTTCTAGAAGATTCTAGAGAGAAACATCATTGGAATTAACAGTTAAAATGAAACTTTGGGAGTGCCTGAAAATTCTAGTTATTAAATTTATGTCAGTAACCCAGTATCATAAGGCTTTTTTATTTCATTATTTTAATTAAGAATAAAGTCAGTTTGCAAACCATTGTTATTCATCTACAGTGGCTAGGAAAGGAATAGGGTTTTTTAATGCCCCTGACTGCTACTCCCTCCCTCAACCAATAATTTACCAACTCTTCTCTCTCCAGATCTGGTCAGGTTACTAATGTTGACCTGATCTTGAAAAAGCTTTTAAAAGCAATTGAGTTCAGCCCCAGATCAACACACCTTCAATCACACACCACTCCCAGCCTATCTTGTCCCTTTGATTTTACTCCTTTGTTAACAGTAAGCTCTTTTGAAAAGAGGTCAATATTTTATTCTCCTTAATATTCAGTAAACACAATGTTCAGTAACCACATTCATTCCATAAGCATTTCACAAATAAGTGGAATATCAGACAGTGATCACTTCCATTCTTGTTCCTCTAAGCATTTGAAAAATTACTCGTCTAAACAAAAAGTATGGACTGTTTTATTTCACAGTTTCATCAACCAAATCCCACTTGATGGAATTAGTATAACAACAAGCCAGTGAAGCAACTTAAGATCTTCAATCTATTTTCAGAAAATCATTTGTTTTTTTAAAAACAGTTGCTCTTTGAGTACAATAAATTGTAATTTCACAACAGGAAGCTATGATTTTACAAGCATTTACTCAGTTTTTTTTGTTTGTTTGTTTTTTTGGGGGGGTTTTTGGCTGTTATTTAGGGATTTTGATGCCTGTGAAGAACAATTTTTAAGATAGATGATATTTTGTTAGAACTGACTAGGAAGAATATAGTGCTGACATTTCCCATCTGGGTCTTTAAATCTTTGCTTATATTTAAAAACAACAAAAAAGTAGAGGTAATCACAGACTTAACATTCTATTCCATCATTGTTGGCATTAAGAAAGATGAACACAGAAATAATGTGAACAAATTAATGGCAGAAGAATTATGCAACAAATGGAATTTTGCATTTCCTGAAAAGAGACATAAAGAGGATTTATGTTTTTAAAATAATGAGCTTTTTAGAGGTTAATGAAATAATGCTACAATCATGTTTTTGAATAGATAGTCCCCAGCTATTTTAAGTTGTCGGTAAATATCACAGAACTATTATTTTGACGTGTTCAACTCATTTGTCTCCCTAAGATGCCTGTAATATAGTATATTTGCCAAAGTGTCTTACTACTGCCTTTTAGCTTAACAAATTACCACACACTTCATCTTCGGGGGTACATTAAATATGCACACATTCTAATCATATGAAAAGCTTAAGTACTAAAATATGAATAAAACTGCCAATGTGGGCTTCCCTGGTGGCGCAGTGGTTGAGAGTCCGCCTGCCGATGCAGGGGACATGGGTTCATGCCCCGGTCCGGGAAGATCCCACATGCCGCGGAGCGGCTGGGCCCGTGAGCCATGGACGCTGAGCCTGCGCGTCCGGAGCCTGTGCTCCGCAATGGGAGAGACCGCAACAGTGAGAGGCCCGCGTACCGCAGGAAAAAAAAAAAAAAAACTGCCAACATATTTAACGTTTTCAGCATTAATAAATGAAGAATACAATCAACATCCCATTAAGTTTGGTATATTACAAGGATATTTTCTGCCTCCAACTTTCATGTGAGTGTGGTGTCCTGCACTGGGTAGGACTAATCAAGGTCACAATTTAAGGTAAGACATTCAATTATATATATAATTATATGTATATAAGTATATATACATATATGTAACATACACATAATTATATATACATATATAGCATATACATAATTATATATATAATTTTTTACCTTGAAATGTTAAAAAAAATCATGCAGAAAGTTCATATACCCACATGTACCTCTCTCAATTATGACATCTTACAAAACTATAGTAATTTATCAAAACCAGGCAATTGACAATGGCACAATACAATTAACCAGACTATAGACATTATATATTTCAGCATTTTTTTTACATGCAGTCATTTTTTTGGTGTACAGCTTTATAAAATTTTATCACATGTACAGATCCATGTAATATATGTATATTTTTAAAAAGAGAAACCACTTCTTCCTTAAAAATATTTTCCACATTTAGGACTAGTACACATTTCATAAAATATAGTGACAGCAAGTATGATATTCCATAGTAAGCAAAAATACTGCTTCCCACCATAGTCTGTGTTCTCAGGATAAATGGGTACATCTTTAATGAGAGTGACCCTGGGACATGACACACGATAACGAAAGAAATTGATCTTAGTAGAAACTAGATCTATGCTGCTAACTCCCAAAGTAATACCTATCCCCTGAAGCACAGACACACAAGCCTTCTTGAATGTCTCATTGCCATTCAAATCTAACAAGTCCAAAAGAGAACTCTTATTTTATACCACCTTCTCTTCAACAACCAAATGCACTTTTCATCTCATTAAATTGTAAAGCCACACCTAGTTGCTCAGACCAAAACTAAAGCATCATTCTTCAATTCATTCTTTGATTCCTCTCCTACCTCTACTCTATCAACAATTCCTATTGGCTCTCCCTTCAAAATAGAGCCTCAGTACAACCCCTTCCCACTACCTCTACCAGCATTCTTGCATCCTTTAAGCGTATATGCTTTTCCACTTACTAGCTATCTGTCTCTGGGCCAGTTACTAATTCTCTCTAGGATTCTATTTCCTCTCTTACAACTTTACAGTTACTTTAGAATCTTTACAAATGAGTTGTGCTAAATGATATAACATATAAATCAGTTTTTAAAAAGTCCAGTAGGGAGTAAGTATCCATGAAATGTTATGTATGTATCATCGTCATCAACATCATCATCATCATGGAAATAGCTCCCAAACAACTAATTTTTCACTCAGCAGAAAGAATATCCCCTTCCTTCAATACAACTCTCTACCCCCTTACTATACCTGTGTTCTTAATCTTATTTATCACTACTTTAATTTACATTACACATTTATTTATTTGCTTGTTGATATCTACCTTCCCTATTAGAAATGCAAAATCTGTAAGTACAGGCCTGGGCCTTGTCCTTTTTGCTCACTGCCGTATTTCCAGAATACAGACCAGTTCCTGGAACATAATAAGTATTCAGATATTTTTTCCTGTAAGTTCACACACTAAAAACCTAGGAAACGTTTTTTCAGAAACATCCTTCTTTTCAAGTCAAACTTCACTACTGGCGATACAAAAACATAGAAGGAATACACACTATTAATGCACGTGAGAGAATAAAATATTTCGAAGCTAAGGTGACACATACCTTGGCCATGTTAAGATAATAAATAAATTAAGAAGGCCTATTGTCACTCATCAAGCATGAATGCTCATGCTTGGCCTGGCAAGTTTTGCAGAGTACTATTATAGAATTTTATCCTTTGAATGAGAGGCCATAGACGTAATTTGCCTACTTTACTAGGAATAATTAGAATAATCTGTTAAAATTTGATAAGCCTTTTATATGCTCTCCTGTAGCCTTTTAAGCTTAAGACAACTTAAGACAAGCTAATTTTATAAGCTTATCACATTTAATGAATTGGTAATTCTGGCATATACACTAGTAAATGTCTTATCTAAAAAGTCTTATATTTTTCTTATTCACCACAAGGGGATTATTTTAAAGATAATTATGTTAGATTAAAGATGGCTACAAATTCTCTGACACCCCTTCCATTGACAGGCAGGATCTATATTCCTTTCCCTTGAATCTAGGCATACTCTGTAACTATTTTACTAATAGACTACGGTAACTATAATCATATGCCAATATCTGGGCCCAAGCCTTAAGAAACCAGAAGCTTCCAATTTCTCACTGTTAGAACACCTGCTCTTAGAATCTAGCTTCCGTGTTGTGAGGAAACCGATTCTTCTAGAAAGTTCCACATGGAGAAGAATTAAGGCCCCTGGTCAATAGTCTTGGCTGAGCTCCCAGCTAAGCACTGGCCTTAGGCTGAACAATTTAAAATATTGATATAAGAAGACATTTCTGGTAACACTTAAGGCTGTGCAGGTGGTTCAACCATCACTTCCCTTTCTATTTATATTCATATTTAATAAGGATAGTTAAGATAGGAAGGAAAATGTCCTATCAATCTATGCTTGTATGTGCAGCACACAGCTTGACAACATCAGCTTACCAGCCATGTATGTGGCTGAGCCAACTAAGAAGTGAATTTTTCAGACCCATTCAAGCCATCCTAGCTGAAAACACATGGACCAGAAAGTCATGCCTTCCTAGACCTGCATAAGTTACAGATTCATGAGTGAAATAAATGGCTGTTCTTGTTTTAAGCCACTAATTTTGATTAGCTATGCAACTTTAATATTCTAATAAGTAGTTTTATTAATAGCCTAATAAAACAGATTGATTCTTAACTGATTAGAAAACCTAGGAGAGGAGGGTAGCAAGCTCCTTAAGATGCACATCATAGCCCAACAGCATATTTTAGAAAATGTTTTTTTAACATTTAATACATTTTAGTACTTAAAAACACCTATCATTTTCATAATATATACATTAAAGTCATGAATGAATGGTTAATGTTCTCAAAAAGAGACAAAGGTTAAAAGACTGAATAATGCCATATAGCCAATCACAGATTTCACTATTCATTTATGTATCATTTAATTCAGTAGATATTTATTGAACACTTATTACATGCAGCCACTACAATAGTCACTAAGGATTCAACATGATCCCTGCTCTCAAATAGTATTCACTACTTCCTATAGAAAGGTATTAATCTTTATTTTTTATCAGGGCCCTTAATTTTATTTATTTATTTTTAAAATTTTTATTGGAGTATAGTTGATTTACAATGTTGTATTAGTTCCAGGTGTACAGCAAAGTGAATCAGTTATACATATAATTATATCCACTCTTTTTTAGATTCTTTTCCCATATAAGCCATTACAGAGTATTGAGTAGAGTTCCCTGTGCTGTACAGTAGGTCCTTATTTGTTATCTATTTAATATATAGTAGTGTGTATATGTCAATTCCAATCTCCCAATTTATCCCTCCCTCCCATTACCCCTGGTAACCATAAGTTTGTTTTCTACATCTGTAACTCTATTTCTGTTTTGTAGATAATTTGTACACTGTTTTTTAGATTCCACATATAAGCAATACCATATGATATTTGTCTTTCTCTGTCTGACTTATTTCACTCAGTATGAAAACCTCTAGGTCCATCCATGTTGCTGCAAATGGCATTATTCTTTAATTCTCCCAACTCACATGCTTTGGAAGGAGGCTAATGATCATTTCCTTTCCACAGTTTACAAAAATTCACAAATAAACTTATAGCCACTCCAAGTATATAAACTAAATATAGTTTATTTCTCAGGGTTAAACAATTTGCAGAGTCAAACAAAATCTATGTTTAGCTAATTAATTGTAACTCTGCCTCCACTCTTATGAGTTGCTCAGGATAACAGATCAGATGATGATATCCAGTTCTCTGAATAAACTGTGTTCTCCAGTCACTTCATTTTGTTTGCTCCTTAGGTCAAGCTGCAGCCATTCATCTTCTTATTAATGATTTATATTTTTTAGACTTTTTGTGCCTGTTCAAGTTGACATCCAACATTTACTTTTCCTAATTATCTTTCTTTTATAAATCTTGGCAAGTAATAATTGGCCTTAGACTAAGCAATTTAAAATACTGACATGAGAATGCATTTCTGGTAACCATTAAAGCCACATAAGTGGTTCATCCATCATTTCCATTTCTATTCACTAAAGTCCACCTTTAATAATGATATTTAAGACATGGAAGGAGAATATTCCACCAATGTATGATTTTATATGTATCACACAGCCTGCTAAAACACGTGAAATCCCTCCAGTTGGCCTTAGAACAAAGTGAAGAAGCTGATCATCAGATCTCCAAGTTCGAAGTTTTATTTTCCTTCCAGCTGTCTCATAATGGCTCCTGGTTTCCCTGGATGCTCTTTTGCAATTACCCATATATGTAAGCTGCCTCTAGGCATCCACTTATGAAACAGATATCTTCTCTTTCCCAGTCTTCACTTAATCTATGCCCCATTTCATCTAGTACCTGAACCATGCCAACTATTTTGTTAGAAATTAATCTCATTAATTACTTTATACTAAGTGTTAAATACTGAAAACTAATACAATATCCCTCTTAGGGACGTTGTAATTTTGGAGGAGGAATTCCACACAATACAATGAGTTGACTGAATCATTACTTGAATTAACTCTCAACTAGTAAGATAAGTTGATACACAGAAGGGACCATTTTTTAAATTTATCAAAATTATAGGGGCTTCCCTGGTGGTACAGTGGTTGAGAATCTGCCTGCTAATGCAGGGGACACAGGTTCGAGCCCTGGTCTGGGAGGATCACACATGCCGCAGAGCGGCTAGGCCCGTGAGCCACAACTACTGAGCCTGTGCGTCTGGAGCCTGTGCTCTGCAAAAAGAGAGGCCGCAATAGTGAGAGGCCCCTGCTTGCCACAACTAGAGAAAGCCCTCGCGCAGAAACGAAGACCCAACACAGCAAAAATAAATTAATTAATTAACTCATACCCCCAACATCTTCTAAAAAAAAAAATTATAGCATAGTATTGGACACATTTCAACAGTTTACAGCTAATCCCATGATTATCATAAAAACTACATCAAAATAGTTTCAATAATTATATGGCAATGACTATTATTTTTTATTGAAGTGCAGTTGATTTACAATACTATATTTGCTTCAGGTGTACAGCATAGTGATTCAGTATTTTTATAGATTATACTCCACTAAAAGTTATTACAAAATAATGGCTATAATTCCCTGTGCTGTATACTACTTATCTATCTTATACATAGTAGTTTGTATCTCATAATCCTGTAACCCTAACGTGTCCCTCTCCCCTACCCACTCCCCAGTAGTAACCACTGGTTTGTTTTGTGTATCTGTAAGTCTGTTTCTATTTTGCTCTATACATTCCTTTTACTTTTTAGATTCCACATACAAGTGATACCAAATAGTACTTGTCTTTTTCTGTCTGACATATTTTACTAAGCATAACATTCTCTAGGTCCATCAATGTTGCTTAAATTGGCAGAATTTCATTATTTTTTATGGCTGAATAATATTCCGTTGTATATATACACCATGTATTCTTTATCCATTCATCTGCTGATGGACACTTGGGTTGCTTCCATACCATGGCAATTGTAAAATAATGCTGCTATGAACATTGGGGTGCATGTATCTTTTCAAATTAGCATTTTTGTTTTTTTCCAGGTACTCAGGAGTGGGATTGCTGGATCATGTGGTAGTTTTATTTTTAGTTTTTTGGGGAACCTCCACACTGTTTTTGAGAGTAGGTATACCAATTTACTTTCCCACAAGTGTACAAGGGTTCCCTTTTCTCTACAACCTCACCAACATCTGTTATTTGTAGACTTTCTTATGATGGCCATTCTGACTGATAGAAGGTGATATCTCATTTTGGTTTTGATTTGCATTTCTCTAATAATTAGTGATGCACATGTTTTCATGTGCCTGTTAGTCATCTGTATGTTTTCTTTGGAAAAATGTCTGTTCAGGTCTTTTACCAATTTTTGATTGACTTGTTTGGTTTTTTTGATATTGAGTTGTATGAGCTGTTTATATATTTTTGGATATTAACCCCTTGCCAGTCATATCATTTGCAAATATTTTCTCCCATTAAGTGGACTGTCTTTTCATTTTGTCGATGGTTTCTTTCGCTGTGTAAAAGCTTTTAATTTTAATTAGGTCTCATTTATTTTTGCTTTTGTTTCCTTTGCCTAAGGAGACAGATCCAAAATAATATTACATCCAAGAGTGTTCTGCCTATTTTCTTCTAGGAGTTTTATGGTTTTGAGTCCTACATTTAGGTCTTTAGTCCATTTTTGAGTTTATTTTTGTATATAGCATGAGGAAATGTTCTAATCTCATTCTTTTACACGTAGCTGTCCAGTTTTCCTAGCACCACTTGCTGACGAGACTGTCTTTTCTCCATTGTATATTCCTGCCTCCTTTGTCAAAGATTAATTTACCATAGGTGTATGGGTTAATTTCCATTCCATTGAACTCTGTGCCTGTTTTTGTGGCAGAACCATACTGTTTTGATTACTGTAGTTTTGTAATAGAGTCTCAAGTCAGGGAGGGTGATACTTATAGCTTTGTTCTTGTTTCTCAATATTGCTTTGGCAATTCAGGCTCTTTTGTGGCTCCATTTTAATTTTAGGATTATTTGTTCTAGTTCTGTGAAAAATATCATGGGTATTTTAATACGGATTACATTAAATCCACAGATTGCTTTGAGTAGTATGGCCATTTTAACAGTATTAATTCTTTCAATCCAAGAGCAGGGGATATCTTTCCATTTATTTGATCATCTTCAATTTCCTTCATCAATATTTTATTGTTTTCAGAGTATAGGTCTTTCAGCATCTTGGTTAACTTTATTCCTAGGCATTTTATTCTTTTTGATATGATCTTAAATGGGATAACTTTCTCTTTCTGATAGTTCTTTATTGGTGTATAGAAAAGCAACAGATTTCTGCATATTAATCCTGTATCTTGCAACTTTACTGAATTCATTTATTAGTTGTATTTTTCAGGGTATTTATATATATTCTTATATTATATCTTTTTTATTAAAAAAAAAACTTTAAAACACAAGGAAACAACAATGGTGTGATTCAGATACTGCAGTGGTTCAATGATTTGATTCAGAGATTTTCTTTTGCCCTTCAAATTATAAAATGCAAACAACAGATCACTCTACCTAGTTGTAAGTCTACTTTTATCAGTTACAGAAAAGAAAAAAGGAAAAAAAAAGAGAAA
Organism: Pseudorca crassidens; assembly: GCF_039906515.1. Taxonomy (NCBI): domain Eukaryota; kingdom Metazoa; phylum Chordata; class Mammalia; order Artiodactyla; family Delphinidae; genus Pseudorca; species Pseudorca crassidens. The sequence continues at coordinate 39,184,162 of NC_090296.1, read as the reverse complement.
ATATAGTAAGTACTGAATGGATTCACTATGTTGAAAAATGGAATTTCTTTTACTTACAGCTGTTCTCTGATTATTTTGTACTAGATAGACATTTTCAATGTTTTCCAGTAATTTTCATTAACGCTTTTCATTAATGATACCTGCAAGCCACTTCTCTAATCTTTAGCCCCAGAATATGAAAAGAAGCAATAAACAGAGGATAACATTAGATCACTTACTCTTTCTATATATCTATAAAGGGGGTATTACTATTATACTTATATTAATATGGGAACACTAAATACAAAACTTGAAATAGTATTAAAATACCTCTTTACCAAATCACAAGTATTATTGATCCAAGACCCAAAGAGTAAAGTGGCATCGCCAACAACCTAAATAAACTGTTGAGGTCCCTAAGAACAGTATCTGTGGAATAGCCAAGATCTTCTTATGTATTCTGAAAAATAGGGTCATAACCTGTCTTCTTGCTGAACCTCCAAATAATTTATTCTTCCTTCCAAATCTTTGTTCATTCAGTTCCTTTGTGGTGGATCTCAAAATATGACCATACATTTTTCCTATCTTGGTATGCACATCTCTTTGCAATGAAACTTTATTGCTCCTCCCACCAAAAGGTAGAATCTACTTCCTTTCATCTGTGCTGGCTTTACGACTTCCAGTAAAATAAGGCAGAGATGATATTATGCAATTTCCAGAGACATTAAGGGACTTACTTGTTTTGCTTTTGCTTTCTTGGAATGCTGTCTTGAGACATCATCATTCATGAGGAAGCCTGGAATGTACTGACAGCAAGATAGCAAGGATGGAGAGGTATAGTTATCCAGTGGTCCCAGCTGAACCTTGTCCCTAGCCAAGGTGCCAACTATATGTAGCTACCTGAGGGAAATGAACTGAAGAACTAATTATCCAGTCAACCAATAGAGTCATGAAAAATAATGAATCACTGTGGTATGAAGTCACTCTGTCTTGGAGTCATTTCTTACACAGCAATAGATAACTGATACAAAGCCCTCTCCCTTTTCCTTCATCCTTCCTAAATCCCAGGCACTCTTTGGGGCTTATTATTTCCTTTATAAAACCTTCTCTGATTATCCTAGGTAAAGGAATTTCTCCTATTCTTCTACAGAACCTATCAATACCTCATTCCTTAAAAGAGTAATTATATGCCTTGGTTTATATTTTATATTCCCCTATATGTGTTAACATATCATGCTATAAATATAATGAAGTTCTTGAAAGCAATTACCTTTTAAACTCCTTTGTATCTGTCTATTGACAACATAGTTCCAAACACATAACTTCTGAACAGATGAAAAATAGAAGTTGAATTAACTTTAAAGGATTCTCCTTATACAGCAAAGCAAACAGCAAGTACATAAGAACCATCCCAGGTCAAATCTGACTGAGAATATCATTAAAGTATTCTGATTTGCCAGTCTGAAGAGATGGAAGGCAAAAAACAAAACAGCTATTAAGAGGTATAAATCACAAAAGTTATTGCTACAGTGAAAATTATTTGCTAATACTCTAATACCAAGAATATTATAACCTGGGGACATAAGTTACTGGAACTTAGTAGTTTATGAAAAATAAATATATTCTAAGTCATAGTATAATATTGTAGATAAAGATATCATCAGAAATTAATCAAGAAAATATCCCTGTACTAAGTATGGGTTAGAAGTTTAAATGGATATAGTTTAGACAAATTATTCCATTTCTTGGAAGTTATACTATGACATTATAAAATGAGCACACAAAAATGATCACTGAAGTGCTGTTTATAATATATGAAAAAAGTAAAATGTTCAAAAATAAATATTAGGTGATACAAATGATGGCACAACAATACAACTGAAAATTAGGAAGCCATTAAGATTATGATGGGGATTTCTGAGGATATTATCTGAAAAAAATTAAAAGCATATTTTTATTATAAAAAGTTTTCTTAATTTCATTCTTTGTAATATTATATCTGTGAATATGTGTGTGGAGGGTTGATTTATGGGTATACATAGAAAAGTGACTAGAAGGATGTTTATAAAATGTTAACAGTTCTTATATTTTAGGCAATAGGATTTGTGGTGATTTTGATGTTCTTTAAACTTCAGCATTACTTAATATTTGTAATAAGCATAAAGAAGTGCCAAAATTTGCAAAAGGGGTAACTTACTTGTATTTCTTAAAATGGCAGAAGCCATAAATCTTTTTAGAGAGCAACTAGATTAATTCCCAGGTGACATATACATAAAAGATCATCAAGAAACCTGAGATGCTAATGGTGATAGCAAACCTTTACTTAGTACTTGTTATGAGCTTTATGTACATTATCTCACCAAATTCACACAATCACCCTAAGTTACTACTTTATCCTCATTGTAAAATATAAGGAACACATTCAGGAAATTAATCTGCCCAGAATCAGATCAGAGCTTCGGTCTCAACAACTACACAACCTAACACCCTTATCAGCTTTAAGATTAATGTTGCAAATAATGATTATTCTACCCCACAGCAGACTTCTGTAGCCAATATTAATTGCTTACTAATCACAGATCTGACCAAAAGTTCTTAAGTGTAAACATCAGATCTCAAATAATTAAGCACCCCCAAGGGCTAGAATATAGACCAAGTAGAAACAGCATGCACCCCTTAAATGATTAAGTACCAAGAGATATTCTGGGCCCATCACTAAACTAGGATATGGTTGAATACAGGCAAAAGCCCTTAAATCTGCTATGGTTGCAACATTACTCAAATAGCATTTAATGCAGTAGAAAAGAAAATTTACTGAGTAATATCTCTGTAACATAAAAGGAAATTTTTAGTTTACTCTGCTTATGCTTATTCACTGTGATACACTATTAAACATTATGATACACGTCAACATTACTCAGGAATTAATGTTTATTTTGAGAGAATTAAAAATTCAAGAAAATTGGATACATACTTAGTAATGGAATTTCTAATTTGTGAATCTTAGAAGGCAAAATACCCAGGGAACATGAGTAATATAAATCTAACATTTATAATCTGCCCATAATCATCCTCAAATTACATATATTCTTACATCTATAAGCGCCCCATCATCCTGATGATGATGATGGGGAGATTAAATTGTATATTCAGTTGTATCAAATTGTGTATTCTTAAGTTAATGCTGCATCCATTGGCACTACATCACAATCTACTTTAGGTGCTCTGTCATCAATTTTTAATGATGTAACAACCTTCATAGGGCCCCTCCTTCCATTTTCTCAAATATTACGGTCAGCTCACTGAACTCAGGAACAAATAAATGTCTTTTATCAGCAGTCTTTGAACACCTTCTTTTAAAGCACTGGGCAGATTAAATTGCCCAGGTCCAGGGGTCTGTGTGCTTGTCACTATTCTCTTGCTTCCTTCTAATTTGGCAACTACACCAAACATCAAGTTTCCAAACCAGATAAAGAGGATTTTGGGCTGTGGAATACAGGTTTCATTTTGGAGCTGGAAAAGGAGATGAGATATGGTAAATTTCATTCTGTGAGCATCTCCTCAGTGCATGTAACCTATAAACCCTTTACATAGTGGAAACGAAAACAAAATTATAGCTTTTCAAAGGTGAAACTGAATAGTTCTGTCTGGCAGACATTTTGGTCAACAGCACCACTGATCTTCTCAGCTCCATTGCTGGCTCCAATCTCTATATGACACATTTATAAAATCACTTACCAAAGAGTTGTTCATTCTGCCTTCAGAACAGCTCAAACTCATAGTCTCCTTCCTATTAAGGTCCCAGAATCTGGTCTTTTCATCCTATGGATAGGTTACCACAAAAGCTTCCTAATTGTTCTATCTCCAGTCTCTGTTACAATACAGTCGGCACATGGCCACCTGGAAAAATTTCCTAAAATGCTGAGATTTTATTTTTCTCCTTAAAAATGTTTAATGTGTACACATAGCCTTTAAGGTAAAGGCACTCTGAGAGAACCTATGGGATCTATACAATGGGGAGAAGTTTCTATCTGCCAGACTCAGTACTTTGTATTTCTTCCATAAGCTAATTTATCACTTCCCTACCTACACTGAGCTATGAAAGAAGAAACCACATCCCTAACTTCTTTTCCAACCAAGTCAGAGTTTTGCCCAGTGAATGAATTTTCAAAAGTTAAATTCACTTGGCTATAAATAAAGGGATGGGAGGCTGGATTTTTCTGACTATGTATCTCTCTAGCTGCCTGTATGGTACCTGAATGATCTTACTACCTATTAAAATTTCATGTAATGCATAGCAAACAATTCATCAGAGGATAGGCAATATATCCTTAAATAAATGTATTCTTTAAGCTCTTTAATGCAGAGTCAGTATCATCTACTTCCTTCATAATCCCTAAGAATAATTAGAATGTTCTTCAACAAAGTGGGTTACTGACAAAAGTGGCGAACTAACATGAAAAAATTACAGCAGCTAAACTAGACTCTGTCCCTTATGGTGAAATAGCATAATTAATTTGTGTCTGTATAGAAGACATTAAATTGTATACACATGATCAAAACTTCTAAGAAGGTATTTTAGCTATTTTATAATTATATTTAGGCCTTTTTTGCATTGGCCAATAATCAGAGTACACATCAACATATCAAGCATACATTTATTAAGTGCTTACTGCGTGTAAACAATGCGAAGCATTATGGGAGATATAGGGACATACAATTCTATACACATATTTTTATTTTTTAACTAATACTTGAAGCAATTTGATTGTAAAAATCTATGTTCAACAATGATTATGGATTTTTTCATGTTTCTTAAAAATCTTCTAAACAATGCATCAGAAATCTGATATCAACACTGTAAGAAGCCTGATCATTAAATAACAATACATTTGGCAAAATGCCCTGAAGAGTCAATAAGATCAAAACTAAACAGGTTGACCTTACTTTCTTACTGAAACTGTTCTACATTAAAATCTTGGGTCAGTCTCATCATCACTGACTTAACATTGCCCTTAACAACTTTCATTACTCTTTTCCCTTTAAGTAATGCTTATCTCCTTCACATTTAGGACACACAGCTCCTCTACTGGCTCTTGTCTTCTCCCTCATCTAGTGTCTGTACAATTAATCAGTCAAACCAAGACCTTTCTGAGAGTGAAAGAGAGCAATCTTATTAGTTATGCTGGGACAGCAGGGCTAAGGAGGGCTGTCCCAGGTAAACAAGACACACCATGAGTGACTCCACCTTTATTCCAATTCCTCTTTTTGTGGCCCCTTCCCTCATTACAAGAGACAAGGTCTGTAGGCAACTGATGATCATTTGCATCAGAGCTCACTCTGTAAGGAATTCTGTCCATTCATGGGATCTCAACTAACATCTGAACTCATATGTTTTCCCTGTTTACGTGCCCTACAATCTCATGTTGCAAGGACTTACACAATCACTTTACTGGATGACTGTAGCTCTCAAACTGCCTGATGTGATGCTTAAAAGGAATCATGTCATTTCCTCCTGGCCTAGAGTATTACTCTTCCCCAAATTCCTTTTTACATTCATCTGAGTAGGCATAAAGTATAAAACCAAGGCTCTAGAAGCTGAAACCACTCTGGGTATTTTTTGCTGACCCTGAGGGTTTAAAATGAACAGAGAATTTTTTTGAATATATGAGTGAGATGAGAAAAGTATTTTCTAGGGAAGGCAAAATGAGTTGGTCAAGGTGTAAGGAATTTGATTTGACAGTGCAGTCCAAAATTTGCAAACTGTATTCTTTTGGAACACTATAATTCCCTGTGATGATAACAGATGTCTGTCTTAAAAAAATTTTCTGGATCAAATAAGTTTAACATTAGTTCTCCCTCTGGGAGAGTCCCAATTCACATTAGCATATCACAATGCATATTATCATATCAAAAGCTCTGAGAAACCTTGCAGTAAAGACACCATTTTTCATACTTGTTTGCTCTTGGAACGCTTTTTGTTCATTAAAAACCTACGAACAGAGACCTTCAAGATGGCAGAGGAATAAGACGTGGAGATCACCTTCCTCCCCACATATACATCAGAAATACATCTACATGTGGAACAACTCCTACAGAACACCTACTGAATGCTGGCAGAAAACCTCAGACTTCCCAAAAGGTAAGAAATTCCACATGTCCCTGGGTAGGGCAAAAGAAAAAACAGAGACAAAAGAATAGGGACGGGACCTGCACCTCGGGGGGGAAGCTGTGAAGGAGGAAAACTTTCCACACACTAGGAAGATCCTTCACTGGCGGAGACACGGGCTGCTGGGGGAAAGCTTCGGAAACACGGAGGAGAGCGCAGCAATAGTGGTGCAGAGGGAAAAGTGGAGAGATTCTGCACAGAGGATTGGTGCCGACCAGCACTCACCAGCCCGAGAGGCCTGTCTGCTCACCCAACCAGGCTGGGTGGGGGCTGGGAGCTGAGGCTCAGGCTTCGAAGGTCAGGTCCCAGGGAGAGGACTGGGGTTGGCTGCGTGAACACAGCCTGAAGGGGGCTAGTGAACCACAGCTAGCCGGGCGGGAGTCTGGGAAAAAGTATGGACCTGCCTAAGAGGCAAGAGACCATTGTTTCAGGGTGCGCGAGGAGAGGGGATTCACAGCACGGCCTAAATGAGTTTCAGACACGGGCACGAGCCGCGGCTATCAGTGCAGACACCAGAGACGGGCAGGAAATGCTAAGGCTGCTACTGCAGCCACCAAGAAGCCTGTGTGCAAGCACAGGTCACTATCCACACCTCCTCTCCCGAGAGCCTGTGCAGCCCGCCACTGCCAGGGTCCTGTGATCCAGGGACAACTTCCCCAGGAGAACGCACGGCATGCCTCAGGCTGGTGCAATGTCACATTGGCCTCTGCTGCCGCAGGCTCACCCCACACTCTGCACCCCTCCCTCCCCGTGGCCTGAGAGAGCCAGAGCCCCCGAATCAGCTGCTACTTTAACCCTGTCCTGTCTAAGCGAAGAACAGACGCCCTCAGGCGACCTAGACACAGAGGCGGAGCCAAATCAACAGCTGAACCCCGGGAGCTGTGAGAACAAAGAAGAGAAAGGGAAATCTCTCCCAGCAGCCTCAGGAGCAGCAGATTAAATCTCCACGATCAACTTTACGTACCCTGCATCTCTGGAATACCTGAACAGACAACTAATCATCCCAAAATTGAGGTGGTGGACTTTGGGAGCAACTGTAGATTTGGGGTTTGCTTTCTGCATCTAATTTGTTTCTGGTTTTAAGATTATCTTAGTTTAGCATTTAGACTTTATTATCATTGGTAGATTTGTTTATTGATTTGGTTGCCCACTTCCTTTTGCTTTTTTATATATATATATTTTTCCTTTTACTCTTGTTGTGAGTGTATCTGTATGCTTCTTTGTCTGATTTTGTCTGTATAGCTTTGCTTTTACCAGTTGTCCTAGGGTTATGTCTGTACGTTTATTTATTTATTTATTACATTTCTTAGTAAAGTTTTTAGTGCTTGTTATTATTGGTGGATTTGTTTTTTGGTTTTGTTGCTCTCTTTTTCTTTTTTTTTGACTTTTGACTTTTTTATTTTTAATAATTTTAAAAAATTTCTTATTTTAATAACTTTATTTTATTTCATTTTTTTTTCTTTCTTTCTTTTTTTCTCCCTTTTCTTCTGAGCCATGTGGCTGACAGGGTCTTGGTGCTCTGGCCAGGTATCAGGGCTGTGCATCTGAGGTAGGAGAGCTGAGTTCAGAATATCAGTCCACCAGAGACCTGCCGGCTCCAAATAATATCAAACAGCGAAACCTCTCCCAGAGAGCTCCATCTCAACAATAAGAACCAGATTCACTCAACGACCAGCAAGCTACAGTGCTGGACACCCTATGCCAAAGAACTAGCAAGACAGGAACACAACCCCACCCATTAGCACAGAAGCTATCTAAAATCAAAATAAGGTCACAGTACCCCAAAACACACCACTGGACGTGGTCCATCCCGACAGAAAGACAAGATCCAGGCTATTCAACAGAATATAGGCACCAGTCCTCTCCACCAGGAAGCTACTGGGGGCAGACAGCAAAAACAATGGGAACTATGAACCTGCAACCTGTGAAAAGGAGAACCCCAAACACAGTAAGTTAAGCAAAATGAAAAGACAGAGAAACACACAGCAGATGAAGGAAAAAGGTAAAAACCCACCAGACCTAACAAATGAAGAGGAAAGAGGCAGTCTACCTGAAAAAAGAATTCAGACTAATGATAGTAAAGATGATACAAAATCTTAGAAATAGAATGGAGAAAATACAAGAAACGTTTAACAAGGACATAGAAGAACTAAAGAGCAACCAAACAATGATGAACAACACAATAACAGAAATTTAAAATTCTCTAGAAGGAATCAATAACAGAATAACTGAGGAAGCAGAACAAATAAGTTACCTGGAAGATAAAATAGTGGAAATAGCTACTGCAGAGCAGAATAAACAAAAAAGAATGAAAAGAATTGAGGACAGTCTCAGAGACCTCTGGGACGATATTAAACACACCGACATTCAAATTATAGGGGTCGCAGAAAAAGAAAAGAAAAAGGGACTGAGAAAATATTTGAAGAGATTACAGTTGAAACTTCCCTAATATGGGAAAGGAAATAGTCAATCAAGTCCAAAAACACCATAGAGTCCCATACAGGATAAATCCATGGAAAAACATGCCAAGACACATATTAATCAAACTATCAAAAATTAAATACAAAGAAAAAATATTAAAAGCAGCAAGGGAAAAACAACAAATAACATACAAGGGATTCCCCATAAGGTTAACAGCTGATCTTTAAGAAGAAACTGCAAGCCAGAAGGGAGTTGCAGTACATATTTAAAGTGATGAAAGGCAAAAACCTACATCCAAGTTTACTCTACCCATCAAGGGTCTCATTCAGTTTTTTTTTTTTTTTTTAAAGAAGATGTTGGGGGTAGGAGTTTTTAATTAATTAATTAGTTTATTTTTGCCGTGTTGGGTCTTTGTTTCTGTGCGAGGGCTTTCTCTAGTTGTAGCAAGCGGGGGCCACTCTTCATCGCGGTGTGGGGGCCTCTCACTATCGCAACCTCTCTTGTTGCGGAGCACAGGCTCCAGACACGCAGGCTCAGTAGTTGTGGCTCACGGGCCTAGTTGCTCCGTGGCATGAGGGATCCTCTCAGACCAGGGCTCGAACCCATGTCCCCTGTATTAGCAGGCAGGTTCTCAACCACTGCACCACCAGGGAAGCCCTCATTCAGATTTGATGGAGAAATTAAAACCTTTACAGACAAGCAAAAGCTAAGAGAATTCAGCACCAACAAACCAGCTTTGCAGCAAAAGCTAATAAAGAGAGCTTCTCTAGGAAGGAAACACAAGAGAAGGAAAAGACCTACAATAACAAACCCAAAACAATTAAGAAAATGGTAATGAGAACATACATACTGATAATTACCATAAATGTAAATGGCTTAAATGTCCCAACCAAAAGACACAGACTGGCTGAATGGATACAAAAATGACACCCTTTATATACTGTCTACAACAGACCCACTTCAAACCTAGGGAAACATACAGACTGAAAGTGAGGGGATGGAAAAAGATACTCCATGCAAATGGAAATCAAAAGAAAGCTGGAGTAGCAATTCTCATAAAAGACAAAATAAACTTTAAAATAAAGACTATTACAACAGACAAAAAAGGACACTACATGATGATCAAGGGATCAATCTAAGAAGAAGATATAACAATTGTAAATATGTATGCACCCAACATAGGAGTACCTCAATACATAAGGCAAATACTAACAGCCATATAAGGGGAAATTGACAGTAACACAATTATAGTAGAGGACTTTAACACACCACTTTCACCAATGGACAGATCATCCAAAATGAAAATAAATAAGGAAACACAAGCTTTAAATGATATATTAAACAAGATGGACTTAACTGATATTTACAGGACATTCCATACAAAAACAGCAGATTACACTTTCTTCTCAAGTGCTCATGGAACATGCTCCAGGAGACCATATCTTGGGTCACAAATCTAGCAGTGGTAAATTTAAGAAAACTGAAATCACATCAAGTATCTTTTCTGGCCACAACGCTGTGAGACTAGATGTTAATTACAGGAAAAAATCTGTAAAAAATACAGAAACATGGAGGCTAAACAATACACTACTAAATAACCAAGAGATCACTGAACAAATCAAAGAAAAAATAAAAAAACACCTAAAAACAAATGAGAATGAAAAAACAATAACCCAAAACCTATGGGATGCAACAAAAGCAGTTCTAAGAGGGAAGTTCACAGCAATACAATCCTACCTCAAGAAACAAGAAATATCTCAAATAAACAACCTAACCTTGCACCTAAAGCAATTACAGAAAGAACAACAACAACAGCAAAAAAAACACCCGAAGTTAGCAGATGGAAAGAAATCCTAAAGATCAGATCAGAAACAAATGAAAAAGAAAAAAGAAATGAAGTAAATGATAGCAAAGATCAATAAAACTAAAAGCTGGTTCTTTGAGATGATAAACAAAATTGATAAACCATTAGCCAGACGCATCAAGAAAAAAAGGGAGAAGACTCAAATAAACAGAAGTAGGAATGAAAAAGGAGAAGTAATAACTGATACTTCAGAAATACAAAGGATCATCAGAGATTACGACAAGCCACTATATGCCAATAAAAGGAACAACCTGGAAGAAATGGACACATTCTTAGAAAAGCACAGTCTTCCGAGACTGAACCAGGAAGAAAAAGAAAATATAAACAGACCAATCACAAGCACTGACATTGTGACTGTGCTTAAAAATCTTCCAACAAACAAAAGCCCAGGACCAGATGGCTTCACAGGCGATTTCTATCAAACATTTAGAGAAGAGCTAACACCTATCTTTCTAAAACTCTTCCAAATATAGCAGAGATAGGAAAACTCTCAAACTCATTCTACAAGGCCACCATTACACTGATACAAAAACCAGACAAAGATGTCACAAAGAAAGAAAGCTACAAAGCTACAGGCAATATCATTAATGAACATAGATGCAAAAAACCTCAGTAGATGCAGAAAAAGCTTTTGACAAAATTCAACACCATTTATGATTAAAAACCCTCCAGAAAGTAGGCATAGGGGGAACTTACGTCTACATATTAAAGGACATATATGACAAACCCACAGCCAACATCATTTTCAATGTTGAAAAACTGAAACCATTTCCACTAAGATCAAGCACAAGACAAGGGTGCCCACTCTCACCACTATTATTCAACATAGTTTTGGAAGTTTTAGCCACAGCAATCAGAGACGAAAAAGAAATAAAAGGAATCCAAATCATAAAAGAAGAAGTAAAGCTGTTTGCAGATGGCATGATACTATACACAGAGAATCCTAAAGATGCTACCAGAAAACTACTAGAGCTAATCAATGAATTTGGTAAAGTAGCAGGCTACAAAATTAATGCGCAAAAATCTCTTGCATTCCTATACACTAATGATGAAAAACCTGAAAGAGAAATTAAGGAAACACTGCCATTTACCACTGAAACCAAAAGAATAAAATACCTAGGAATAAACCTACCTAAGGAAGCAAAAGACCTGTACTCAGAAAACTATAGGACACTGATGAAAGAAATTAAAGATGATACAAACCGATGGAGAGATATACCATGTTCTTGGATTGGAAGAGTCAACATTGTGAAAATGACTATACTATCCAAAGCAATCTACAGATTCAATGTGATCCCTATCAAACTACCAATGGCATTTTTCACAGAACTAGAATAAAAAATTTCAAAATTTATATGGAAACACAAAAGACCCCAAACAGCCAAAGTAATCTTGAGAACAAAAAACAGAGCTGGAGGAATCAGGCTCCCTGACTTCAGACTATACTACAAAGCTACAGTAATCAAGACAGTATGGTCCTGCACAAAAACAGAAATATAGATCAATGGAACAGGATAGAGAGCCCAGAGATAAACCCACACACCTATGGTCAACTGATTTTTGATAAAGGAGACAAGAATATATAATGGAGAAAAGACAGCCTCTTCAATAAGTGGTGCTTGGAAAACTGGACAGCTATATGTAAAAGAATGAAATAAAAACACTCTCTAACACCATACACAAAAGTAAACTCAAAATGATTAAAGACCTAAATTTAAGGCCAGATATTATAAAATCTTAGAGGAAAACATAGGCAGAACAATCTATGACATAAATTACAGCAAGATCCTTTTTGACCCACATCCTAGAGAAATGGAAATAAAAGCAAAAATAAACAAATAGGACCTAATGAAACTTAAAAGCTTTTGCACAGCAAAGGAAACTATAAACAAGATGGAAAGACAACCCCCACAATGGGAGAAAATATTTGTAAATGAAGCAACTGACAAAGGATTAATCTCCAAAATTTACAAGCAGCTCATGCAGCTCAATATCAAAAAAACAAACAATTTAATCCAAAAATGGGCAGAAGACCTAAATAGACATTTCTCCAAAGAAGATTGCCAACAAACACATGAAAGGATGCTGAACATAACTAATTAGAGAAATTCAAATCAATATTGCAATGAGGTATCATCTCACACCAGTCAGAATCGCCATTATCAAAAAACCTACAAACAATAAATGCTGGAGAGGTTGTGGAGAAGAGGGAACCCTCCTGAACTGTTGGTGTGAATGTAAATTGATACAGCCACTATGGAGAACAGTATGGAGCTTCCTTAAAGAAGTAAAAACAGAACTACCATACGACCCAGCAATCCCACTACTGGGCATATACCCTAAGAAAACCATAATTCAAAAAGAGTCATGTACCACAATGAACACTGCAGCTCTATTTACAATAGTCAGGAGGTGGAAGCAACCTAAGTGTCCATCGACAGATGAATGGATAAAGAAGATGTGGCACATATATACAATGGAATATTACTCAGCCATAAAAAGAAACGAAATTGAGTTATTTGTACTGAGCTGGATGGACCTAGAGTCTGTCATACAGAGTGAAGTAAGTCAGAAAGAGAAAAACAAATACTGTATGCTATCACATATATATGGAATCTAAAATAAAGAAATGGTTCTGAAGAACCTAGGGGTGGGACAGGAATAAAGACACAGATGTAGAGAATGGACTTGAGGACGCAGGGACGGGGAAGGGTAAGCTGGAACGAAGTGAGAGAGTAGCATTGACATATATACACTACCAAATGTAAAATAGATAGTTCGTGGGAAGCAGGTACACAGCACAGGGAGATCAGTTTGGTGCTATATGACCACCTAGAGGGTTGGGATAGGGAAGATGCGAGGGTGATGCAAGAGGGAGGAGATATGGGGATATATATATATGTATACCTGATTCACTTTGTTATAAAGCAGAAACTAACACACCATTGTAAAGCAATTATACTCCAATAACGTTGTTAAAAAAAATTAAAGGTGAATATATAACTGAAAAAAGAAAAAAAACCTACAAACACTTTGAAGATCTCTATGCAAAACCATTTTACAATCATGGCAGTAGACAAGAAGAAACAGGGTTAGACATTGGAGCATATGAGAAACGGTTGCCACAATCCCAGGATGCTAATGCTGGCCAGCAACTGAGGAACCCATTTTAGCAAATCTGAAAACTGGTGGTGCTACGTCAACCAGTGTCACAGACTGATGTAGAGAAGGAACTAGTCATGAAAGATAATGCCTACCTGTAACTAAAGCAAGAGTAGGAGTGCCAGGTGGTGAAGTCAAACTTGAATTTGATCAGAAAATTATCTAGGGGGCGGAGTCAAGATGGCGTACTAGGAGGACATGGAATTCGCATCTCCTCACAACTAGGGCACCTACCAGGCACCCGTGGGGGACCACGGACACCTAAGGGGATATGTGGAACCCCCATCAACTGGGTAGGATATGGGACGTTGGGGGGGCAGTGGGGGAGGAGAAGTGGAGGCAGGACAGGACCGGTGCCCCTGACGGGCGGCTGGGGGAGGGGAAGGGATCCCATGCCGAAGGGGGAAATTCAGCGACCATTGGGAGGGCAGAGGATCAAAAGGGAATGTGGCTATGTTTCCCCTGCCCACTTGGGCTCCCGGGAGGCTGCTGAGGTCCTGGGCCTGATCCTCTGCCCACCAAGGCCTCCTCCAGCTGTGTGGGTCCTGAGGGAGTTGAAGGGAGGGAAGGGGGAGCAAAAGTAAAGTCTGGACCAATGGGACCAGCACCCCGGAGGGGCGGCTGTGGGAGGGGAGGAGTTCCTACATTCAGCAGAACCCACCCATGTTTAGGGGTTCAGCAGTGATGGGGAAAGATCCTGGTGGAGACACTGGGGGGCATACAGAGGAATGGAAGGGAAGGCGGCCAGCACTTTCCCTGTCCACTTAGGCACCTGGGAGCCTGTTGGGCTCCCAGGCCTAATCATCTGCCCTCGGACCATCCCTCCTACTGTGCAGAGCCCAAGCACTGCCACTACACCCCCACCCAGGGCCCTACATCTACACTCAGAGACACCCCTCTGAGACCCTCTCCAGCTTTGCTGGGCCTAAACCCCACCCACACACTCTCACCCAGGGCCTTACCTCCAAAGTCCAGAACTCCATACTCCGGAGGCCCCCCTTTGGACGTGCTGCCTCTCCCCTTCCATGCAGGTCCTAAGCAGAGGCCTCACCCCATGCTTGAATGTCACCCTGCCTAGGCCCCATCCCACCCTAAACCCCACCCCTGGATAACTTCCACCCCCATCTAAACTCTGCCTTCCATACCCAAGGCCTTTTATTTTTCTTCTTCTTTTAGGTTGGAGTTCTGTTTTACCTTATTGTTGATTCATTTATATATTTTTTCTAAATACATCTTTTATTTTTCTAATTTTATTTTATTCTTTATAAGTTGTTATTGTTCTGCTTTCTTTTTTTTTTCTTTTTTCTGTTGTGGTTTTGTCTTGCTGCAACAACTTCTTGCAGTTGTTTCAATTCTATTTTTATTTTTCCTAATATATATTTTTATCTTTCTAATTTTATTTTATTCTTTTTTCTTTGTTATTGTACTGCTCCTTTTTTCCTTTTTTTTTTTTTTTTTTTTTAACCATACCACGTGGCATGTAGGATATTGGTTCCCAGGCTGCAGGTCAGGCCCGAGCTCCTGTGGTGGGAGTGCCGAGTCCAAACCACTGGACTAACAGAGAACTTCAGACCCCAGGGAATATTAATCACAGTGAGGCCTTCCGGAGGTCCTCATCTCGGCACAAAGACCTAGCTCAAACCAACTGCCTTCAAAGTCCACTGCTGAACGCCTCAGGCCAAATAACCAGTAAGACAGGAATACAGCCCCACCCATTAAAAAAAAAATGAAATGACAAAAAAATATGTTACAGATGAAGGAACAAGGTAAAAACCTACAAGACCAAATAAATGAAGATGAAACAGGGAACCTAACTGAAAAAGAATTCAGAGTAATGATAGTAAAGATGATCCAAAATCTTGGAAACAGAATGGAGGCAAAAAAGAAACACTTAACAAGGATACAGAAGAACTAAAGAGAAAACAAACAGTGATGAATAACACAATAACTGAAATTAAAAATTCTCTGGAAGTAATCAATAGCAGAATAACTGAGGCAGAAGAACGGATCAGTGATCTGGAAGATAAAAAATAAATAAATAAATAACTGCCAGGGAGCAGAATAAAGAAAAAAGAATGAAAAGAATTGAGGACATTCTCAGAGACCTCTGGGACAACATTAAACACACCAACATTTACATTATAGAGGTCCCAGAATAAGAAGAGAAAAAGAAAGGGTCTGAGAAAGTATTTGAAGAGAGTATAGTCAAAAACTTCTCTAACAAGGGAAAGGAAATAGTCAATCAAGTCCAGGAAACACAGAGAGTCCCATACAAGATAAACCCAAGGAGAAACACACCAAGACACATATTAATAAAACTATCAAAAATTGAAAACAAAGAAAAAATATTAAAAGCAACAAAGGAAAAGCAACAAATAACATACAAGGGAATCCCCATAAGGTTACAGCTGACCTCTCAGCGTAAACCCTGCAAGCCAGAAGGGAGTGGCACAATATATTTAAAGTGATGAAAGGGAAAAAATCTACAACCAAGATTACTCTATCCAGCATGGATGTGAATCAGATTCAACAGAGAAATCAAAAGGATTACAGACTAGCAAAAGCTAGGAGAATACAGCACCACCAAACCAGCTTTACAACAAATGCTAAAGGAACTTCTCTAAGTGGGAAACACAAGAGAAGAAAAAGACCCACAAAAACAAACCCAAATCAATTAAGAAAATGGTAATAGGAACATACATATGGAGAATCACCTTGAACGTAAATGGATTAAATGCTCCAACCAAAAGACATAGACTGGCTGAATGGATACAAAAACAAAACCCTTATATATGTTGTGTAAAAGAAACCCACTTCAGACGTAGGGACACATACAGACTGAAAGCAAGGGATGGAAAAAGATATTCCATGCAAATGGAAATGAACAGAAAGCTGGAGTAACAATACTTATATCAGACAAAATAGACTTTAAAATGAAGACTATTACAAGAGCTAAGGAAGGACACTATATAATGATCAAGGGATCAATTCAAGAGGAAAATATAACAATTATAAATATTTATGCACCCAGCATAGGAGCACCTCAATACATGAGGCAAATGCTAGCAGCCATAAAAGGAGAAATCTACAGTAACACAATAATAGTGGGGGACTTTAACACCCCACTTACACCAATAGATCATCCAGACAGAAAATAAATAAGTAAACACAAGCTTTAAATGACACAATAGACAAGATAGACTTAATTGATAGTTTTAGGACATTCCACTCAAAAGCGGAAGAATACACTTTCTTCTCAAGTGCACACGGAACACTCTTCAGAATAGATTACATCTTGGGTCACAAATCAAGCCTTGGAAAATTTAAGAAAACTGAAATTGTATCAAGCATCTTTTCCAACCATAACACTATGAGATTAGAAATCAATGACAGGAAAAAAACAGTAAAAGACTCAGATACATGGGGGCTAAACAGTATGCTGCTAAATAACCAAGAGATCACTGAAGAAATCAAAAAAGAAATTTAAAAATACCTAAAAACAAATGACAATGAAAACATGACAATCCAAACCTATGTGACACAGCAAAAGCAGTTCTAAAAGGAAGTTCACAGCAATTCAAGCTCACCTCAAGAAATAAGAAAAATCTCAAATAAACAATCTTACCTTACACCTAAAGCAACCAGAAAAAGAAGAACAAAGAAAACTCAGTTAGTAGAAGGAAAGAAATCATAAAGATCAGATCAGAAATAAATGAAAAGGAAATGAAGGAAACAATAGCAAATATCAATAAAACTAAAAGTTGGTTCTTTGAGAAGATAAACAAAATTGATAAACCTTAAGCCAGACTCACCAAGAAAAAAAGGGAAAGGACTCAAATCAATAAAGCGAGAACTGAAAATGGACAGATTACAACTGACACCACAGAAACACAAAAGATCACAAGAGACTACTACAAGCAACTATATGCCAATAAAATTGACAACCTGGAAGAAATGGACAAATTCTTGGAAAAATACAACTTTCCAAGATTGAGCCAGGAAGAATTAGAAAATACAAACAGACCAATCACAGGTGATGAAATTGAAACTATAGTTTAAAATCTTCCAACAAACAAAAGTCCAGGAACAGATGGCTTCACAGGCAAATTCTATCAAACATTTAGAGAAGAGTTAACATCTATCCTTCTCAAACTCTTCCAAAAAATTGCAGAGGGAGGAACAATCCCAAACTCGTTCTACAAGGCCACCATCACTCTGATACCAAAACCAGACAAAGATATCACAAAAAAAGAAAATTATACACCAATATCACTGATGGACATAGACACAAAAGTCCTCAACAAAATACTAGGAAACAGAATCCAACAACACATTAAAAGGATCATACACCATTATCAATTGGGATTTAACCCAGGGATGCAAGGATTCTTCAATATACACAAATCAATCAATGTGATACACCATATTAACAAATTGAAGAATAAAAACCATATGATCATCTCAATAGATGCAATAAAGGCTTTTGACAAAATTCAACACCCATTTATGATAAAACCTCTCCAGAAAGTGGGCATAGAGGGAACCTATTCAACATAATAAAAGCCATATACAACAAACCCAAAGCAAACATCATCCTCAATGGTGAAAAACTGAAAGCATTTCCTGTAAGATCAGGAACAAGACAAGGATGACCACTCTTGCCACGATTATTCAACATAGTATTGGAAGTCCTAGCCACAGCAATCAGAGAAGAAAAATAAATCAAAGGCATACTAATTGGAAAAGTAGAAGTAAAACTGTCACTGTTTGCCAATGACATACTATACATAGAAAATCCTAAAGATGCCAACAGAAAACTACTAGAACTAATCAATGAATTTGGTAAGGTTGCAGGATACAAAATTAACGCACAGAAATCTCTTGCATTCCTATACACTAACAACAAAAGATCAGAAAGGGAAATTAAGGAAAAAATCCCACTTACCATTGCAACAAAAAGAATAAAATACCTAGGAATAAACCTACCTAAGGAAGCAAAAGAGCTGTACTCAGAAAACTATAAAACTCTGATGAAAGAAATCGAAGATAACATAAACAGATGCAGAGATATACCATGCTCCTGGATAGGAAGAATCAATGCTGTGAAGATTATACTACCAAAAGCAATCTACAGGTTCAATGCACTCCCTATCAAGTTACCAATGGCATTTTTCACAGAACTAGAACAAAAAAAGTTTACAATTTGTATGGAATCACAAAAGACCCTGCATAGCAAAAGCGATCTTAAAAAGAAAAACGGAGCTGGAGGAAGCAGGTTCCCTGACTTCAGACTATACTACAAAGCTACAGTAATCAAGACAGTATCATACTGGCACAAAAACAGAGATATAGATCAATGCAACAGGATAGAAAGCCCAGAGATAAATCCACACACATATGGTCACCTTATCTTTGACAAAGGAAGCAAGAATATACAATGGAGAAAAGACAGCCTCTTCAGTAAGCGGTACTGGTAAAAATGGACAGCGACATGTAAAAGAATGAAATTAGAACACTTCCTAACACTGTACACAAAAATAAACTCAAAATGGATTAAAGAACTAAATGTAAGGCCAGACACTGCAAAACTCTTAGAGGAAAACATAGGCAGAACACTCTATAACATAAATCACAGCAAGATCATTTTTGACCCACCTCTTGAGTA
Organism: Pseudorca crassidens; assembly: GCF_039906515.1. NCBI lineage: Eukaryota > Metazoa > Chordata > Mammalia > Artiodactyla > Delphinidae > Pseudorca > Pseudorca crassidens. The sequence goes on along the minus strand of NC_090296.1, from coordinate 39,164,902 downwards.
AGGGAAATAAAAACAAAAATAAACAAATGGGACCTAATGAAACGTAAAGCTTTTGCACAGCAGAGAAAACCATTAACAAGATGAAAAGACAACCCTCAGACAACCTTGAATGCAGATTTGTAAACGAAGCAACTGACAAAGGATTAATCTCCAAAATATACAAGCAGCTCAAGCAGCTGAATATCAAAAAAACAAACAACCCAATCCCAAAAAATGGGCAGAAGACCTAAATAGACATTTCTCCAAAGAAAACATACAAATGGCCAACAAATACATGAAAAGATGCTCAACATCACAAATCATTAGAGAAATGCAAATCAAAACCACAATGAGGTATCACCTCACACCGGTCAGAATGGCCATCATCAAAAAATCTACAAACAATAAATGCTGGAGAGGGTGTGGAGGGTACCCTCTTGCCCTGTTGGTGGGAATGTAAATTGATACTATGGAGAACAGTATGGAGGTTCCTTAAAAAACTAAAAATAGGGCTTCCCTGGTGGCGCGGTGGTTGGGAGTCTGCCTGCCAATGCATGGGACGTGGGTTCGTGCCCTGGTCCGGGAGGGTCCCGCATGCCGCGAAGCGGCTGGGCCCATGGGCCATGGCCACTGGGCCTGCGCGTCCAGAGCCTGTGCCCCGCAGTGGGAGAGGCCACGGCAGTGAGAGGTCCGCGTACCGCAAAACAAACAAACAAACAAACTAAAAACTAAAAATAGAACTACCATATGACCCAGCAATCCCACTACTGGGCATATACACTGAGAAAACCATAATTCAAAATGATACATGTACCACCATGTTCACTGCAGCACTATTTACAATAGCCAGGACATGGAAGCAACCTAAATGTCCATCAACAGATGAATGGATAAAGATGTGGCATATATATATACAATGGAATATTAGCCATGAAAAGGAACAAAATTATTTGTAGTGAGGTGGATGGACCTAGAATCTGTCATACAGAGTGAAGTAAGTCACAAGGAGAAAAACAAATAATGTATGCTAACGCATATATATGGAATTTAAAAAAACGGTACTGATGAACCTAGGGGCAGGGCAGGAATAAAGACACAGACATAGAGAACGGACTTGAGGGCATAGCGGGGGAAGCAGAAGCTGGGATGAAATGAGTGCGTAGCATTGACATATATACACTACTAAATGAAAAAAGGATGGCTAGTGGGAAGCTGCTGCATAGCACAAGGAAATCAATTTGTGCTTTGTGACGACCTAGAGGGATGGGATAGGGAGGGTGGAGGGAGGCTCCAGAGGGAGAGGATATGGGGATATATGTATACATATGGCTGATTCACTTTGTTGTACAGCAGAAACTAACACAACATTGTAAAGCATTTATACTCCAATAAAGATGTGAAAAAAAAAGATGCAGTTAAAAACAGAAAAAAAATGTTTTAAAGATCTAGGCAGTGGCAGAGAGCAAGGTGAAGAATAGTATATGTGAGTTGGCAGGTCTCCTTGCTTTCTCTAGCCAAGGCTTATTGGGTTTTTAGGCATAGACTGTCTGCAGTCCCCTGCCACTATGCTTTGTGGGTGTTAAAGTGGCATTCCCTAATTGACTAGTCACTGTTTGATGAATAAGGGATAAAAGGCTACTTGAAAAAGCATACTTTTATCCTTTTAGAGAAGCTGTACTGGAATGAGAAAGAGACTAAAGACAGATAAAGAAGCTACCAGGTTGGACACAATCTCTATGAAGAGGAAAATAATGAGGATCTAGAATATAAACCAAAAGACATGAGGAAGAATCAGCAAGAGAGAGAAACTGAACTTAGGTCAGTAGACTTTCACATAGTTATATTCTTGCAGTCTTAGAGAGCCTGGGAAGGGCTGGCCATAACTTGGCACATTGCCTAATCAGTCTGTATTTTTTTCCTTTTTGTTGATCTGTACCTTCCCAATTCTTTTTTGTAAATCACTTCAGTTGTATACTTTTACCGTCTCTACATAAAGTGTAAATTTATTATGCAGAAGAACATATTTTCCATGAATTGTGCATTTCCCAGGAGAATCTTGTACACTGCTTGCAGCAATAAATGAACTGATGTTAAACATGAATTGTAAGCATTTATTTTAGATATGACAGGGTACTTCACTGACTTCTTTTAAAGATAATATCCCATCCTGTGTTTAAACAGGATTGGATCTTTCAATGAGTAATCACCAAGAGATTATAATGTGTAAGACATCATCATCAAATTTAAGGAACAAATCCATGTAATGATATATGAAGAAAGGAAAAAAAATCCATCATCCAGAAACTTAAAAAGCAGAACATATTACTTCACTTATGATTCCTGGGAATTACGATTCGTAGAAACTTTGGGCATTCTGTCTATAGAAACTTTCTATGCTCAGTCTATTCATTAGGAGCTGGCTAAAAAGTAAAACTTAGGTAAGTGCTTATAATGAATGGAGGCAACATAAACCTGTTAGGTCAACAGAAATGTCATTGATTTAATAGGTTTCAAAAGTTTTAATTTTTGATTCTATAAAATTATCCTCATTTTTCTAATTTTCAAGATGGTGTATCCCATGAAACACCGTGTATCCCATAAAACAGTGCATGACATATTACTAAACTTCTTCTCTATCTCCCACATGACTAAGTTTCATTCTTTTCTAGTAACACTAGGTACCAAAGTCTGACATGTATGGAATAAAGCCATACTAAGTTCATTTTACTGGGCACATCATTGTGGCAGAAATGTCAACTATAATAAGCATGTGATGAAACAGATCTTCAGTGCTCCCGTCAGGTTGTGCATAATAGGTTAAAACTGAACATTTACATGAAAAGTTTGGGTGACTGAGGCTGACAGCTGTCATTAACACTATGAAGAAGAAATGTGCCACCTAAGATTTCCTGGCTTTCACAGTTTACATGTGCTTTCACAGTCCCATTTAATCCTTCTAACAAACATGGAGACAAACATTGTCTCCATTTACAGGTGAGAAATCTGCCTCCCCTCCCTACCCATATTACCATTGTCCTGGTTAAGCACTTATCACACCTCAGCCTCCTGATTGACATCCTTGCCAAAGATCACGTTCCAATTGTAAGAACTGGGTAATAGTAGGCTTTTCTAGGGGAGAAAAGAAGCTAAAAGCTCAGCTGCTTAACAACCAATTTTTACTTGTAGCTCACAACTACAGGGTGGATGTGGATCACAAAGTTCTCTATATTGTTACCAATATATAAGCCTATAAGGTGGCTGTTTCTGAGTGAAATGAATGCCTTTTGTAATTTTCAGTCATTATGAAAATTTGTATAATTTATCTCATAATAAGAACTATACATAAGAGATTCAAGCACATATCAATATGTTATACATCCTTGGGCACCTGATAAAAATGAGTGGTCCAACTGGTTAAATCATGGACTTTACATCTGGGAAGGATGATTGTCTAATGTCCCAATACTTTGAATTTCATTATTGTTTGGAGGTACTTAAAAAATCAAACACTAATATTTGCTTTTCTGAGCTATGGAGCAGAATAATAAAAATTTGTACCCATTTATCACAAATGCCAAAAATCTTTCTCAGTATTTTTCCCCAGTTGAAAGGATCAGGTGGCAGGGTATAGAAGTAGCTGGAAATGAGAGCAGCCCTTAGACTCTGCAAATCGTGTGAGTGACTGTCGCCAGTCTGCTTCTGACAGACACAAAGTGATTTCTGTATATGTGTAGGTCAACTGATGGCTCAGCTCCAAGGGTTGATCTAGTTCTAGCTTTTTATTTTTGATTTTAAACCTAGGCTTCTAACATGACAGGGTATTTTAGGGAATTCAATACCGACTAAATCTTAAACAAACAGGAGGCCTGAAACTCTTGAGGCTAACAATGAAAATAATTTGTATTTAAAACAAACTAAAAAAAATCTTTCCATAGAGGAAGGAACAGAGTTCAGACTAAAGTTTATCTCCTAGAACTTCATTTCTGAAGATATGAGGTTTTTCCTGGAGACTCTGTTTGTGTGTTTGTTACCAAAGAAGATTTGAACTTCACAAAGAAGTTCATAATGAAAGCAACTGAGCCTCTTGTGTATAAATGTGCTTCTTTCCTTTTAAATTGCTCGTGAGATTAAGAGCATGGGATATCTGATTCAGATGAATCTGTATTCAAGTTCCAAAAGTACCACAGACTAGTTTGTAACCTTGTAAAATTTATTTAATTTTCTGAGTTTATGTTTCTCACATAAAAATATTAATAACAACAACAATGAAAATAAGATGCCTTGCCTACATGGTTATAGGAGGGAATTAAATGACATAATGCATATAAAATGGTCTGCACAGAGGTTGACACATACAAATACTCAAGAAAAGTGAGCTATATTTCTAAAATAATAGTAAAATTTCGTCAGCTTTTTATGTTGTTATATGAGGAATTTAAATCTGACTTCAATTATCATATTGGCATATATAAAGATTTTGGAAGCCAGAAAAATACTTCCTAAGCACTTTCATGACAAGAACATGACTGCAGATGATCAGCAAAATCCCAAATTCCAAAACTTCAGCAAGATTTGCTTGCTATCTTAAATTGATTTCAGATTTCTTATGTACTATTCTTAAATAGTAACCTATTGCTTTAAAAACTTCATAAAGCAAATAACCATAAGATGATAAAGTAGTAAATCTGCTTTTAAAAGTATCACTAGATGGAAAGGTAAGAAGGCTAATTTAGACTCGAAAGGTTCATTTTTTGTGATTCTTCTTGTTTCCCATTAAGTTCATCTCTGAACAAGTTAAAACTAAGGTAGATATGTTTTAGGGAACATTAAGCCCTCTTCCAACATGATGTAGTAATTGATAACAGACATATCCTCCCATCATAAATAACAAGAACACAAAAATTAACAAAATACATGAAACAACTGATTTTAGAAGTTGGACAGCAAACAGGACATAACTATTACTCTGAGGGACAGAAAATAAACAAGATGAACCCAACAAGTGCCTTGGATATCTTTTTGGAGACCACAAAATGGGGTGGAGGGGAGTGAAGAGGAAAGGGAATTAAGTTGATGAGAGCAATCAGGTGAGTTGACCAGACTGAGATCAGAACCTGGGAAAGGCTAAGCAAACTAAAATTTTCATGAACAAGAATCAGAAATGAATATGCTAAGCAAAGGAAAAAGCTCCAGAAATATACATATGTCCCCACTTAAGTCTTTGTCTGAATATTATACTGTGTATGAATAGGGAGAAACTCCTAGAGACCAAACAAAAATAGCTAGTGGATCTGTAAGCTGAATCCAGATATCATAAAAAGCTTTTACTGACTTGCCTTCCAACCAGCCAGAGTGAAGAGACCTCATTGAATAGACAGGTTTTCACTAGAAAACCCAGAAGAGTCATGTCCTAGGAGTAGGGTTAAACTAGTAAAAGAGTAAAGTTGATTTTATACTCATCTAACAAAGCTTTAAAAACAAGCCTTAATAAAAGGATCAAGCTTATTTGCAAGTTAGTGTATAAGAACGTGTATAAAAACAATATTCAAAACACTTTAAGGGAAAGCAATAAAATCTAATCAATAATATAACACTGACAATGTCCAACATCTGTTCAAAAATTACTAGATGTGTTGGGCTTCCCTGGTGGCGCAGTGGTTGAGAGTCTGCCTGCTGATGCAGGGGACATGGGTTCATGCCCCAGTCCGGGAAGATCCCACATGCCGCGGAGTGGCTGGGCCCATGAGCCATGGCTGCTGAGCCTGAGCGTCCGGAGCCTGTGCTCCGCAACGGGAGAGGCCACAACAGTGAGAGGCCTGCATACCACCAAAAAACTAAAAATAAAAAAAAATTACTAGATGTATGAAGAAGAAAACGTGACCCATAAACAGGAAAAAAATCAGTCTATAAATAGATAAAGAATTAAAAGATGATATAATTAGCACACAATAACTTTAAAATGGCTTTTATAAATGTGCTTAAGGATTTAAATAAAAATACAAGCATAAAGTGGAAAGAAAGGGAAGGTATAAAAATAACCAGATACAAAATTTAGAATGAAAAATGCACTGGATAAGATTTATAGCTGATTAGACTCTTTCACAAGAAAGGAACAGTAAGCTTGAAGATATAGCAATAGAAACTATCGAAAGAAAAAGACCTAAAACTATCAACAGAATATTAATAACCTGTGAGACAATGCCAAATACTTTAACATACATGTAATTAGAGTCCTAGAAAGAAAATGAAGAAGGAGAAATATATTTAAGGAAAGAGGGATGAAATGTTCCCAAATTTTATGAAAATTCAAAAGCCATAGATTGAAGAGGCTCAATAAGCACCAAGCAGGATAAAATACAGAAGAAAAGAAAACAAAAGTACATCATAATCAAACTGCAAAACCAGTGGTGAAAAAAAAAAAGCTGTCAACCTATAATTTTATATCCCATGAAAATATACTTGAAAAATAAAGACAAAAAAGATCTTCATGAAAATAAAAACTGGGGAATTCATCACTAGAAAACTTGCACTATAAGAAATATTAAAGAAAGTTCTCTAGGCTGAAGGAAAATAACTCCAGATGAAAAATAAGACCTACATAAAAGAATAAAGAACACTGGAAAGAATAAATATATGGGTAAATATAAAACACATTTTACCATTTTTAAACTTAGTTAAAAGATAAATGACTATTTAAAATAAAATAATATATTGTAGAGTTCACACATATTTAAAAGTAAAGTATATTATTCCCATAGCACAAGAATAGTGGTAGGATATAAATATAAACCCTGTTTTAAAGTTCTTACATTATATATGAAGTGTTAAAACATTATGTGAAGGTAAAATATGGTGAGAAATTAAAGTTACATATTATAAACCATAGAATAATCATTAAAAATTAAAACAAAGAGGTTTAGGTAATAAACCAACAGAGGCAATAAAATTGAATGTTTAAAAATATTCACTAAATACCAAGGCAGAAAGGAGGGGGAAAAAAGAAAAACAACAAAAACAAATAGCAAAATAGTAGACATAAACCCAACCATAGTGACAATACATTAAAAGTAAATAGTCTAAACATTCCAATTAAAAAAGCAGAGAAAGTCAGATTAGATAAATACAAAAGACCCAACTATAAGAAGTGCACTTTTAATATAAAGACACAGATAGTTTGAAATTTTAAAATGGCCCTAGATACAGTAAACATAAGAAAGCTGGATGGGATAAATTTATCAAAGGAGGCTTCAGTACAAGAAATGCTAACAGAGATAAAGAGAAATACTTTAGGATAATAAGTTAGTTAATTCATTAAGAATACAGAAAAATCTTAAATGTGTATGCACCTAAAAAAGAGTCTCAAAATAAATAAAGCAAAATGTACAAGAACTAAAAGTGGAAATAGCCCCACAAATAGAGTTGGAGACTTTAATTCTCCTCTCTCAGGAATTCATTGAAGAAGCACCAGAAAATCAGTAAGAAAACTTAAAACCTGAACACTACTATCAAGCAACTTGACCTAACTGACTATAGAACATTACTCCTAACAATGGTATAATATACTTAATTTTCATGTGAATATGGAACATTCACCCAGATAGACCATATGCCATACAATGAAACAAATGTTAATGAATTTTTTAGAACATTGAAATTCTACAGAAAGAAAGAGAAAGAAATAAAGAAAAGAAAGAAGGAAGGAAGGAAGGAAGGAAGAAAAGAAGGAAGAAAGAAAGAAGGAAGAAAGAAAGTTTAAACCAAGGATCAACAAGGATCAATAACAAATTAATATCTGGAAAAAAATATCAAATATTTGGAAATTGAATAACATACTTTTAAAATAGTTATTGATTAAAGGGGAAATCAAAAAGAAAACTAGAAAATATTTTGAGAATGAAAAATATCCAAAAAAAGTATGTGAAATGAAAGCAGGGTTTAATTGGGAATCTGTAAATTTAAACATGTATATTAAAAGAGAAAGACAAGAATGATGATTGAAGGATCAACCTTAAGAATCTAGAAAAATAAGTCTAAATTGAACCCCAAGTAAGTAGAAAGAAGGAAATAAAGAGGTAAAAGCAGAAGTCAATAAAATTTTAAATTAAAAAAAAGAGAAAAAACAGTGAAACCTAAAGATGGTTATTTTTATAGAAGCAATAAAACTGATAAATCTCTAACTAGATTGATTAGGAATAACAAAAATTATCAATATCAGGAATGAAAGTGGAGACTTTCATTAATAATAAACACTGTAAACAACACATCATTGATTTAGATGACTTAGGTGAAATGTTTAAATTCATGGATGACACAATTTACCACACTGCCACAAAAATAGACAGAAAATTTGAATAGCACAATTTCTATTAAAGATATGACATTTGAAATTAAAAGGCTTCCCACAAATAAAACTCTACCCAGCTGGTTTTACTGGGGAATTTCTCAAACATTTAAGGAAAAAATGTTTGCAATCTTAAGCAAGTTTTTTTCAGAAAACAGATTTTTAAAAATAATTCCCAACTTATTTGATGAAGGTAGCATTACCTTAACACTAAAACTAGTCAATAAAATATTTGCAAACCAAATTCAGCAACATTTAAAGAAGATAAATATCATAACCAAGTGTGATTTATCCTAGGAATATAAGATTGGTGTAACGTTTGGAAAACCAATTAATGTAATTCACCATAATAACAGACTAAAGCAGAAAAATCATACAATCATCTCAACAGAGTCCAAGAAAGCACTTTATAAAATTTAATAACCATTAATGATAAAAATTCTCAGAAAAGTAGATGGAAATATCTTCAAAGTGATAAAAGTAATCTACAAAAAAGGTGATATCATATTTAATAGTGAAAGATTTAAGACCTTCCCCTAAGACGGGAAGTAAAGCATACTCAGTCTCAACACTTGTATTTTATATTATGTTGAAATCTTAACCAGTGGAATAATGCAAGGAAAAGACAAGACATACTAGTTGGAAAGGTGAAGGATAGCTGATTTACAAATAACATGATTGCACAAATAGAAAATCCTAAGAAATCTACCAAAAGCTATTAGAACAACAAAAAAAGTGAATATAGTCATGTGCAAGACACAAAGAGAATAAACAAAAATCTACTTTTAGTTCTACATACTACCAACAAATAACAGAAAACTTAAATTTGAAAAAAATACTTCAAAAATCAAATAGCATGAAATATTTAAAGACAAGTTTGACTAAATTATGTTTAAACCCTGAACGATAAAATTCCACAAACATACTATATATTACATACTATATAGTGACCTTTATCAAGATAATATGGTATTGCCATATGGGTAAGATGTATAGATCAATGGAACAGAATAGAGAGTCCAGAAATAGAACCACATGTGTTGGGTTAATTGATGTTTGCCAGGTAATTGAATAGAGAAGACAGTAGTAGTCCACAGTAAATGGAGGTGGAAAAACAGTATCTTCACATGAAAGAAAATAAATCTTGATGCTTACCATACATCATATATTTTTTAAAAATTCAAAGTACAATCATAGACTTAAAGGTAAAACTAGAGCTAGAAAATCACTAAAAGAAAACATGGAACAATATCTTATTGAGCTTAAGGTAAAATAAAATATTTCTACAGAACACCAAAAGCACTAAATATTTTTAAAATTGATAAACTGGACTTCTTACAAATTAAAACCTTCTGCACTTCAAAAGTGTCATCATTAGAAAATAAAAATTCACACCACAGACTGGGAGAAAGTGTTCACTATATATATATATATATATATATATATATATATATATATATATATATACAAAAAAAATATCAAAAATGTATAAAGAATATGTTTTAAACCAGTATCTTAACTTAAAATGGTCAAAAAGTTCAAAGACCCTTTGCACTAGTTTGTGATGGTTCCCATAACAAAGTACCACAGACTGGGTGGCTTAAAAAGCAGAAATTTATTTTCTCACAAGTCTGGAAGCTAGAAGTCTGAGATCAAGGTGCTGGCAGGCCTCTCTCCTTGGCCTATAGATGGTCATGTTATCCCTATGTCTTCACATGATCTTCCTTCTGTGCATGTCTCTGTCCAAATTTCCTATTCTATAAGGACAGCAGTCATAATGAATTAGAGCCTACCATAATGACCTTATTTTAACTTAATTACCCCTTTAAAGACCCTATCTTCAAATAAGGTCACATTCTGAGGTACTAAGCACTTCAACTTATGAATTTTGGTTACACAATTCAGCCCATAACCCCTTCATTTAAAAAAACATATAGTAATGAATAATAAACATAAGCCCTGATTTCAAACTATATTACAAAGCTATAGTAATTAAAACAGAATGGTATTGGCATTAAAAACAGAACAGAGACCCCAGAAATAAACCCATGCATATATGGTCAATTAATCTAAAACAAAGGACAGAAGATTATAAAATGAGGAAAGGACAGTCCTTTCAATAAATTGTGTTGGGAAAACTAGACAGTCACATGCAAAAGAATGAAATGTCAACACTATTTTACACCATACATAAAAATGAACTCAAAATGGATTAAAGGCTTGACTGTAAGACCTGAAACCATAAAACTCCCAGAAAAAAACATGGGCAGTAAGTTCCTCGACATAGGTCTTGGTGATGATTTTTTTAATCTGACACCAAAAGCAAGAATAAACAAGTGGGACATCAAACTAAAAAGCTTCTGCGCATCAAAGGAAACCATCAACAAAATGAAAAGGCAACATACTGAATGGGAGAAAATATTTGTACATCATATATCTGACAAGAGGCTAATACCCAAAATATATAAAGACTTCATACAGCTCAATAGCAAAAAACAAACAATTTTTAAAATGGGCAGAAGATCTGAATAGACATTTTTCCAAAGAAGACACAGAGATGGGCAACAGGTACATGAAAAAATGCTTAACATCAGTAACCTTCAGGGAAATACAAATTAAACCACAATGAGATATCACCTCACACCTGTTAGAATGGCTATTATCAAAAAGATAAGAAATAACAAGTGTTGGTGAGGACATGGTGAAGAGAGAACCCTGTGCACTATTAGTGAGAATGTAAAATGGCACAGCCACTGTGGAAAACAGTATGGAGGTTCCACAAAATATTAAAAATAGAACTATCATATGATCAGAAAATTCATTTCTGAGTATCCAAAGAAAATGAAAACACTAACTTGAAAAGACATATACACCCCCATGTTCACTGCAGCATTGTTTACAATAGCCAAGATATGGAAATATGGAAACAACCTAAGTGTCCATCAATGGATGAATGGATAAAGAAAATGTGGTATGTATATGTATTATATTTATATATATATATATATATATATATATGAAATGGAATATTATTCAGTCATAAGAAAGAATGAAATCTTGCCATTTGTGAAACATTGATGGGCTTGGAGGGCATTTTGCTAAGTAAAATAAGTCACACAGAGAAAGACAAAAACCATAGGATCTCTCTTATATGTGGAATCTAAGAAAACAAACAAAAGAAAAAAAACAAGCTCATAGATACAGAGAACAGATTGGTAGTTGATAGATGTGGGGGATGGGTGGTAAGAGAAATGGGTGAATTGAAATTAAAAGAATGATTAATAAGAACAAAACCAATTCTCAAAACCATTAATAATCAAGCTAATACAAATAAAAATTCATAATGAGATGTTCCTGCACACCCACCAGAGTGGGTTAAATTATAAAGACTAATTATAGAATATGTTGGAAAGGATATAGAATAACGAAAACTCTCATATATAGCCAATGGGAATGCAAAGAGGTACAACCACTTTGAAAAACAGTTTGGCAGTCTCTTATGAAATTACACATATTTACCATATGACCAACAACCCCATGTAATCTACATGATTATACTCTAATATTTTAATCTATAGTAAGTACCAAATCATGTGCATGTCATCTGTCCCCAGCAATATCCCCAGAGACTAGAACAGTGTGTGGCACATAATGAGTATAGACAAAATATTTATTAAATGAATGAAGGCATTTCTTTAACCAGTCCATTATCATTGAACATTTAGTTTATTTCTAATGTAAAGGTAAACCTTTACCTTCAACCACATCTTTGGTAATTTAGGCACATTCTAAGCTCCCTGAAGCACATTCCCTAATACTCTCCAGAGAACTTGTAGCAATTTATATTCCTATCTGTAGTGTGATACAGTTATCTCATTCTGCTCTCTCCCAGTATCAGGCATTAAAATTTATTGCACCTTTGCTAATTTGATTTGGAATTTATTTTTTCGTCTGCATTTTGTTAATTATCAGAGGAGTTTACCTCTTTCCATATAAGTTATCTGTGTTTCCTCTTTGTGCATTTTGAAAAGACTTTTTATAGTTCTGCTTTTAGTGATATTCAAAAGCAAGTGTCAGTCATGTCTTCTAATCATAATATAGCCCATATAATAAGTTTTAAATTCACAGAGCCAGGGCAGGGCTTTGTGTCTACTTTCTGCCACATAAGAACATTTTTATTAAAGAATATATCATCAAGCATACTAAGCTATGTGTTTATTACATAGTTGCTTCACAAGCTGTGTTTAAATTTTTTTCTACCAGAAATGTATTGATCTAGGTTTATGTTCAGTGAAGTTTTTGGTTGTGATATTTCGTGAGAGGCACCGAACTAAACATTTTATCTCAATTCCTCATGTTTCACAATCAAGGGTATTGCAACCATTTCTTTATTAGGAGATCATTCTACATGCAATTATATTTTCTGTGGAATAGACTGTGGCACTTGAAAAATAGCTCATTAGTAGTGCAATTATATATTAGAACTACAAATTCCATCCTTTTTTTTAAATGCACATACATGCACACACATGCATTTTTACATGCCACTTCAAATTCCCCAAACTAAAGGGAAAAATATCAAAAGAAAAATTTTCAAGAAAGAAAATCCAACACTGAGTTTTAAAAATCCTTTCACAACGTAAAAAAGTAGAAAGGAGGATCTGATTTTCAATGCTGGTGCAATGAGAAACTGTTTAATCTCATTGGGCACACCAGTTAGGATACTGTGGCATTCTACAGCCAAAAGGAGATCCTCACTCAAAAAATAAAATTATTTAGTGTCAACTGTGGTCCAGAAACTACAGGCAACCATAGGTTTTTAGAACAATATTAAAATGATGATGTGTAGATGTTCTTGGGGACAAGAGCAAGAGATAAAAGAAAGTGGGTTGTAGGCAAGCAGAAAAGAGAGGATTGGGAGACTTTCGTTAATGTAAGTGGCAACTTTATCACTGTGCCCAACTTTCACTTGTTTCCTCTTTTTTTAAATAAGAAACAGCCATTATAAATTTAGTGTAGTATTTGTCCATTTGAAAACATCTGAGAAACATGATCCTATTTTTAGAAGATGAAAAAAAAGTCCTGGATGTGTCTGTTGCCAAGCTGATTGGAACTAACAAAGGTTCCACATAGAGTGCTAGTGCCAGCCAGTCACAGATATATGGCTCAGTCCTTCCTTTCATTGACACAGAAAGGGAAAAAATGCTGCAAAACTGCAGCCATTTTGTAGGAGGTGAATGTATCTAAATTTGTCACTTTTCAACAGTTGAATTGATATTGCATAGAAACACCATTAAGGTTTCAATAAAATGCATATGCATTAGGGGACATTTAAGGCCACCTAATAGATCATATTTTTCTACCCATATTTGTCAGTAGAGGTAGTCAATGGTACGCTGATATGGTGCTTAGCTTCCAAGAGCTTAGATTCTAAAATAACCAATAGTGAGTTACAGAAGAACAAAAAGATATTAAATACACATCACTTATCTAAAGATTTCCATGGAAGATTGCATCAGTTCCACCATTTATAAATCCTCATGACAAGAATGTCTCACTTCTGAAATCCCTGAAATCCCTCATGCTGTAATAAATGGAAAATAGTTCATTAACACTGTGTATATTGCTAGTAATAATGCCCTTTAAGAAGCACTTTTGGTCTTCCCTGGTGGCACAGTGGTTGAGAGACTGCCTGCCAATGCAGGGGACACGGGTTCATGCCCCGGTCCGGGAAGATCCCACATGCCGCGGAGCGGCGGGCCCGTGAGCCACGGCCGCTGAGTCTGCGTGTCCAGAGCCTGTGCTCCACAACGGGAGAGGCCACAACAGTGAGAGGCCCGCATACCCCCCCAAAAAGTTAAAAAATAAAAGAAGCACTTTTTCTCACAATACTCTGTGAAGTTGATATAAATATCCATATTTTACAGATCCAGATGAAGAAGAAGAATATTCACTAGATCAAATAATTTCCCAAAGTTACATTGCTAGTGCGCAGTGAAGCCTAGGGTCAAATTTCAGGCTACTTTCAAAGCCCTACCTCCTGCTCAGATTTATATATAGTCTCCTAAAATAACTCTGATGGTCGCTATATTTCTACCACCCTTGGAAAGCTTTTATTTTAAACATTTAATAATCTTTTAGGGACCTTCTGGAATCCACTGAACACTCTTCAACCTCATTCTCCTCCTGGTCAGCTGGGGAGCACGAGAGGTTAAAAGTCCTTTTCAGGAAAATAATAATTCCCGCTAAGAAGAGTGAATGTGAATTACAGAATCAGTATTGAGCTGATGCTGTAATTTCTATGCTCAACTCTGCACAGCCATGGGGCTTTAGCCAAGTCTCACAAGCAATGCGCTACACACTCAGTAATCAGACTCATGCTTCATCTGTGACACTAATAACAGAGTCACAATACAGCCATAGACTATAGAGCAGGGCCACATGCTTTTGTGGTCCTAACCTATAGTGTAATATGTGCCCTGGAGTAATAGTGCCACTACTCTCACTCACAGAACAGTCCCTTCAAAACTGAGTTTGGAATGTTCATTTTCGTGCCTTTTCTTTCTTCATGCAGTTTACTAAATTTGTTTTCCCATTATAATACATGCTGAACATGCTTCCTGGATTTTAATTCAACAGCATAACTCTTCAGAATTTGACACAGAGGCAAATTCACCACCAATCAAGGCTTTTATTAATAAAACATGAAACTTTAGCCTCATATTGATCAACTTAATTAACATTCGGTAAAATAAGCTAAAAAAATTTTTAAGTACCTTCTGCACAACAAGAGCCTTTAGCTTTGTATTACTTCCTTGCTCCTATATGGTCTAAGAAATGTTTCTAATGTCCCTGAAAGTTTTATCAATAGGTTAAAATGATAAGCTTCTGCAGTTAAGTTTTAAGTCTCTGAACATCAGATTAGCCTGAAATTACATTGAGGAATCACAGTGGGAACTATTTAATGAGTTAATACTCTTCCAAGAGACTGCACTCATTAATCTGGGAGATAAACAGCAGATACTTTCGTTCTGCTCTCTGAAGTATGGTTCTCCTCCCACCTCCATTTGTCCATTTAACTATTTGATCCAATCAGGATAGCTTTTTGAGTAAGAATTGGATGTATTTCCAAGTTCAGTAGAATTCAATTACCTACAATGTGTCTAGGAAAATTTAGCTTCCCTGATTAGAAAGCTAGTAAATTAGTTAGTCCGTTAGGTACCCCAGGAAATGCAATGATTTCACCTGAAAAAAAAATAGGTTTTTCTCAGTATGGAATATTATGATTAACTAGGGGCTGCTTCTAAGTTCAGGACAGCGATAACTCTGCTGCTACTTGTTAAAATCAAAAACTAATGGAGACAGCCTTGAAAAATTCCCTGAGCAGACAAAACCAGTTTAGTCAAACAAGCAAAGCTTAATTTAGCTTATTTTGCAAGACAAACTTAGCCTGGGTCATTTCATGCTTATGCCTCTGGAAATCATAAGCAAACTTAAGCTGCTTCCCAAAGTTGATATGAGGTAACCACTAAAAAATTCCCCATCATTTAAGAAAACTCTAATATTATAACCAATCACTGTGAAGATTTAAACAGTGACTGCTTTCTCACTATATAAACTGTTTTATAACGATATACCCCTGAGCCTCCTGCCATGTTTTAGTTGGAGTGCTCCTGATTTGCAAACTGTCCTTTTGGTGTGTGCACAATAAATTTTTACTGATTACTGCCTCAGAGATTCATTGGTTTTACTTCTGTTGTTCTTAAACTTTTGACATTTCATGGCATCAGAAGTGGGATCCACAGAAGACCCCCAATGACTGAGGCCAGTAAGCTAACAGGTACTGATACCCACAGAGCTCACTGAGTTCTCTGCTTTCTCACTAACCCGGAATTTGAGATTAAGTCTCTCTTGGATTCCAGCTCTCTGCTCTCTTTTTGTTTTGAGCACTTAGATTTTACTGTGCACACCTGTATTTTGTTTATCACTGCTTCTTGATAAGTCATCCTAATCTGCTCAAAAAGGGAAAAAACATGTGATTCCCTATGTTTTAGAACTGCTGTTGGAAAACAGAGCCCCTCACAGTTAAGACGTCTTAGAAAATCTAGAGACAAAGATGGGTTCCACCTGGTCTACGAGCCAAGCTCTTGTGTCTTTTGGAGAAAAGTGAACTTTTGGAACTGTAGTAGCCACTTTGGGGAACTTTACCTTAGGTAACGCCAACTTAAAGAGAACCCTTAAAAGAGAGGATGCCAAACCTCTCAGAGACAATGGAATGCATTCTTTGATTGGTACACAGAAGCTTCTAAAAGACAAAACGACTCCAAAAACAGCTCAGAGAGGTGGCCTTCGAGACGGCAGAGGAATAAACCATGGAGATCACCTTCCTCCCCACAAATACATCAAAAATACATCGATATGTGGAACAACTCCTACAGAACACCTACTGAACGCTGGCAGAAAACCTCAGACTTCCCAAAAGGCAAGAAAATCCTCACGTACCTGGGTAGGGCAAGGAAAAAAGAAAAAAACACAGACAAAAGAATAAGGACGGGACCTGCACTTCTGGGAGGGACCTGTGAAGGAGGAAAAGTTTCCACACACTAGGAAGCCCCTTCACTGGTGGAGTCAGGGGGTGGACGGAGGGGAAATTTCAGAGACACGGAGGAGAGCACACCAACAGGAGTGCAGAGGGCAAAGCGGAGAGATTCCCACACAGACGATTGGTGCTGACCAGCACTCACCAGCCTGAGAGGTCTGCTCACCCACCGGGGCGGGTGGGGGCTGGGAGCTGAGGCTCGGGCTTCGGATATCAGACCCCAGGGAGAGGACTGGGGTTGGCGGCGTGAACACAGCCTGAAGGGGGCTAGTGTGCCACAGCTAGCTGGGAGGGAGTCCAGGAAAACTCTGGACCTGCCTAAGAGGCAAGAGACCATTGTTTCAGGGTGCACGAGGAGAGGGGATTCTTTCCCTGTCTGCTCACAGAAGGCAGAGCACCACCTAAACGAGCTCCAGAGACGAGCGCGAGCAGTGGCTATCAGCTAGACACCATATACGGGCATGAAACGCTAATGCTGTTGCTGTTGCCACCAAGAATCCTGTGTGCAAGCACAGGTCACTAGCCCCACCCCCCACCCCCAGGAGCCTCTGCAGCCTGCCACTGCCAGGGTCCCGTGATCCAGGGAAAACCTCCCCAGGAGAACACCCAGCGTGCCTCAGGCAGTTGCAAAGTCACATGGGCCTCTGCCACCATAGGCTCACCCTGCATTCCAATTATAACTGCCTTACCCTCCCTAAGCCCCAGCATGAGTGAGCCAGAGCGCCCTAATCAGCGGCTACTTTAACCCCATCCTGCCTGGGCAGGAACAGAAGCCTGATGGCGACCTACACTCAGAGGTGGGGCCAAACCCAAAGCTGAACCCCAGGAGCTGTGCGAACAAAGAAGAGAAAGGGAAATTTCTCTGTGCAGCCTCAGGAGCAGCAGATTAAACCCCCACAATCAATGGGACGTACCCTGCATCTGTGGAATACCTGAATAGACAATGAATCAACCCAAAATTGAGGCGGTGGACTTTGGGAGCAATTGTAAACATGGGGTTTGCTGTCTGCAACTGACTTGTTTCTGAATTTTATGTATATCTTAGTATGGTTTTTAGTGCTTGTTATCATTGGTGGATTTCTTTATTGGTTTGGTTGCTCTCTTTTATTACTTTTTCATTTTAAAACTTTTTTTGTTTTAATAATTTTCTTTTCTTTTAAAAAAAAAATTTTCCCCCTTTTCTTCTGAGCCGTGTTGTTGACAGGGTCTTTGTGCTCCAGCCAGGTGTCAGGCCTGAGCCTCTGAGTAAAGAGAGCCAAGTTGAGGATATTGGACCACCAGAGACCCCCTGGCCCTATGTAATATCAATCAGCAAGAGCTCTCAAAGAGATCTCGATCTCTACGACAAGACCCAGCTCCACCCAATGGCCAGTAAGTTCCAGTGCCGGATGCCCCATGCCAAACTACTAGCAAGACAGGAACACAACCGCACCCATTAGCAGAGAGGCTGCCTAAAATCATACTAAGTTCACAGACAACCCAAAACATACCACCGGAGGCAGCCCTGCCCACCAGAAAGACAAGATCCAGCCCCATTCACCAAAACACAGGCACCAGTCCCCTCTACCAGGAAGCCTACACAACCCACTGAACCAATCTTACCCACTGGGGGCAGACACCAAAAACAAGAGGAACTACGAACCTGCAGCCTGCGAAAAGGAGACACCAAACACAGTAAGTTAAGCAAAATAAGAAGACAGAGAAATACACAGCAGATGAAGGAGCAAGGTAAACACCCACCAGACCAAACAAATGAAGAGGAATTAGGCAGTCTACCTGAAAAAGAATTCAGAGTAATGATAGTCAAGATGATCCAAAATCTTGGAAACAGAATGGAGAAAATACAAGAAACATTTAACAAGGACCTAGAAGAACTAAAGAGCAAACAAACAATGATGAACAACAAAAACAATGAAATTAAATATTCTCTAGAAGGAATCAATAGCAGAATAACTGAGACAGAAGAATGGATAAGTGACCTGGGAGATAAAATAGTGGAAATAACTACCACAGAGAAGACTAAAGAAAAAGAATGAAGAGAATTGAGGACAGTCTCAGAGACCTCTGGGACAACATTAAACGCACCAACATTCAAATTCTAGGGATCCCAGAAGGAGAAGAGGAAAAGAAAGGGCCTGAGAAAATATTTGAAGAGATTATAGTTGAAAATTTCCCTAACATGGGAAAGGAAATAGTCAATGAAATCCAGGAAGCTCAGAGAGTCCCATACAGAATAAATCCAAGGAGAAACACTTCAAGACACATATTAATCAAACTATCAAAAATTAAACACAAAGAAAAAATATTAAAAGCAGCAGGGGAAAAGCAACAAATAACATACAAGGGAATCCCCATGAGGTTAACAGCTGACCTTTCAGCAGAAACTGCAAGCCAGAAGGGAGTTGCAAGACATATTTAAAGTGATGAAAGGGAAAAACCTACATCCAAGATTACTCTACCCAGCAAGGATCTCATTTAGATTCAATGGAGAAATTTAAAACTTTACAGACAAACAAAAGCTAAGAGAATTCAGCACCACCAAACCAGCTTGACAACAAATGCTAAAGGAACTTCTCTAGACAGGAAACACAAGAGAAGGAAAAGACCTACAAAAACAAACCTAAAACAATTAAGAAAATGGTAATATGGACTTCCCTGGTGACACAGTGTTTAAGAATCCGTCTGCCAATGCAGGGGACAGGGGTTTGATCCCTGGTCCAGGAAGGTCCCACATGCCACGAAGCAACTGAGCCTGTGTGCTACAACTACTGAGGCTTAGTGCCACAGCTGCTGAAGCCCGTGTGCCTAGGGCCCGTGCTCCAAACAAGAGAAGCCACCGCAATGACAAGCCCGGGAACCACAATGAAGAGTAGCCTCCACTTGCTGCAGGTAGAGAAAGGTTTCTAACAGCAATGACAACTCAACACAGGCAAAAATAAAGAAACAAAATAAATAAAAAATTTTAAAAAAACTTTACCACTAAAAAACAAAACTGGTAATAGAAACATACATATCGATAATTACCTTACATTAAATGCGTTAAATGCTCCAACCAAAAGACAAACACTGGCTGAATGGATACAAAAACAAGACCCATAAATATGCTGTCTACAAGAGACCCACTTCAGACCCAGGGGCACATATAGACTGAAAGTAAGGGGATGGCAAAACATATTCTATACTATTGGAAATCAAAAGAAAGCTGGAGTAGCAATTCTCATATCAGACAAAATAGACTTTAAAATAAAGACCAGAACAAGAGACAAAGAAGGACACTACATAATGATCAAGGGATCAATCCAAGAAGAGGATATAAAAATTGTAAACATTTACGCACCCAACATAGGAGTACCTCAATACGTAAGGCAAATGCTAACAGCCATATAAGGGGAAAACAACAGTAACACAATAATAGTGGGGAACTTTAACACCCCACTTTCACTAATGGACAGATCATCCAAAATGAAAATAAATAAGGAAACACAAGCTTTAAATGATACATTATACATGATGGACTTAATTGATATTTATAGGACATTCCATCCAAAAACAGCAGGTTACACTTTCTTCTCTACTGCTCATGGAACACTCTCCAGGATAGATCATATCTTGGGTCACAAATCAAGCCTTGGTAAATTTAAGAAAACTGAAATCATATCAAGTATCTTTTCTGACCACAACACTGTGAGACTAGATGTCAATTACACGGAAAAATCTGTAAAACTACAAACACATGGAGGCTAAATAATACACTACTAAATAACCAAGAAATCACTGAAGAAATCAAAGAGGAAATCAAAAAATACCTAGAAACAAATGATAATGAAAACATGATGACTCAAAATCTATGAGATGCAGCAAAAGCAGTTCTAAGAGAGAAGTTGATAGCAATACAATCCTACCTCAAGAAACAAGAAAAAGCTCAAATAAACAACCTAACCTTACAGCTAAAGCAATTAGAGAAAGAAGAACAGAAAATCTGCAAAATTAGCAGAAGGAAAGAAATCTTAAAGATCAGATCAGAAATAAATGAAAAAGAAATGAAGAAAACGACAGCAAAGATCAATAAAACTAAAAGCTGGTTCTTTGAAAAACTGATAAACCATTAGCCAGACTCATCAAGAAAAAAATGGAGAAGACTCAAATCAATAGAATTAGAAATGAAAAAGGAGAAGTAAAAACTGACACTACAGAAATACAAAGGATCATGAGAGATTACGACAAGCAACTATATGCCAATAAAATGGACAACCTGGAAGAACTGGACACAGTCTTAGAAAAGCACAACATTCCGAGACTGAACCAGGAAGGAAGAGAAAATATAAACAGACCAATCACAAGCACTGAAATTGAGACTGTGATTAAAAATCTTCCAAGAAACAAAAGCCTAGGACCAGATGGCTTCACAGGCAAATACTTCAAACATTTAGAGAAGAGCTAACACCTATGCTTCTCAACCTCTTCCAAAATATAGCAGAGGGAGGAACACTCCCAAACTCATTCTACGAGGCCACCATCACCCTGATACCAAAACCAGACAAAGATGTCACAAAGAAAGAAAATTACAGGCCAATATCCCTGATGAACGTAGATGCAAAAATCCTCCATAAAATACTAGGAAACAGAATCCAACAGCACATTAAAAGGATCATACACCATAATCAAGTGGGGTTTATCCCAGGAATGCAAGGATTCTTCAGTATACGCAAATCAATCAATGTGATATACCATATTAACAAATGGAAGGAGAAAAACCATATGATCATCTCAATAGATGCAGAAAAAGCTTTTGACAAAATTCAACACCCGTTTATGATAAAAACCCACCAGAAAGTAGGTATAGAAGGAACTTACCTCAACATAATAAAGGCCATATATGACAAATCCACAGCCAACATCGTTCTCAATAGTGAGAAACTGAAACCATTTCCTCTAAGATCAGGTACAAGAAAAGGTTGCCCACTCTCACCACTATTATTCAGCATAGTTTTGGAAGTTTTAGCCACAGCAATCAGAGAAGAAAAAGAAATAAAAGGGATTGAAATCAGAAAAGAAGAAGTAAAATTGTCACTATTTGCAGATGACACAATACTATACATAGAGAATCCTAAAGATACTACCAGAAAACTACTAGAGCTAAACAATGAATTTGGTAAGTAGAAGGATACAAAAGTAATGCACAGAAATCTCTTGCATTCCTATACACTGATGGTGAAAAATCTGAATGAGAAATTAAGGAAGCACTTCCATTTACCATTCCAACAAAAAGAATAAAATACCTAGGAATAAATCTACCTAAGGAGACAAAAGACCTGTATGCAGAAAACTGTAAGACAATGAAAAACTAAATTAAACATGATACAAACAGATGGAGAAATATACCATGTTCTTAGATTGGAAGAATCAACATTGTGAAAATGACTATACTACCCTAAGCAATCTACAGACTCAATGCAATCCCTATAAAACTACCAATGGCATTTTTCATAGAACTAGAACAAAAAATTTCACAATTTGTATGGAAACACTAAAGACCCCAAATAGCCAAAGCTGTCTTGAGAAAGAAAAAGGGAGCTGGAGGAATCAGGCTCCCTGACTTCAGACTATACTACAAAGCTACAGTAATCAAGACAGTATAGTACAGGCACAAAAACAGAAATATAGATCAATGGAACAGGATAGGAAGCCCAGAGCTAAACCCATGCACCTATGGTCAGCTTATTTTTGATAAAGTAGACAAGAATATACAATGGAGAAAAGACAGCCTCTTCAATAAGTGTTGCTGGGAAAACTGGACAGCTACATGTAAAAGAATGAAATTAGAACACTTCCTAACACCATACACAAAAATAAACTCAAAATGGATTAAAGACCTAAATGTAAGGCCAGACACTATCGAACTCTTAAGGAAAACATAGGAAGAACACTCTCTGACATAAATCATAGCAAGATCCTTTTGACCCACCACCTAGAGAAATGGAAATAAAAACAAAAATTAAAAAAAATGGACCTAACGAAATTTAAAAGCTGTTGAACAGCAAAGGAAATCATTAACAAGATGAAAAGGTAACCCTCAGAATGGGAGAAAATACTTGCAAACAAAGCAACTGACAAAGGATTAGTCTCCAAAATATATAAGCAGCTCATGCAGCTCAATATCAAAAAAACAACCCAATCCAAAAATGGGCAGAAGACCTAAATAGACATTTCTCTATAGAAGATATACAGATTGCCAACAAACACATGAAAAGTTGCTCAACATCACTAATCATTAGAGAAATGCAAATCAAAACTACAATGAGGTATCACCTCACACCGGTCAAAATGGCCATCATCAAAAAATCTACAAACAATAAATTCTGGAGAGGGTGTGGAGAAAAGGGAACCCTCTTGCTCTTTGGTGGGAATGTAAATTGATACAGCCACTATGGAGAACAGTATGGAGGTTCATTAAAAAACTAAAAATAGAACTTGCCATATGACCCAGCAATCCCACTTCTGGGCATATACCCTGAGAAAATCATAATTCAAAAAGAGTCAGGTACCACAATGTTCATTGCAGCTCTATTTACAATAGCCAGGACATGGAAGCAACCTAAGTGTCCATTGACAGATGAATGGATAAAGAAGATGTGGCATATATATACAATGGAATATACTCAGCCATTAAAGAAACGAAATTGAGTTATTTGTGGTAAGGTGGATGGATCTAGAGTCTGTCACACAGAGTGAAGTCAGAAAGAGAAAAATAAATACCTTATGCTATCACATAGATATGGAATCTTAAAAAATAAAATAAAATGTTTCTGAAAAACCTAGGAGCAGGACAAAGTGAAAGAGTAGCATTGACATATATACACTACCAAATGTAAAACAGATAGCTAGTGGGAAGCAGTCGCATAGCACAGGGAGATCAGCTCAGTGCTTTGTTACCACCTAGAGGGGTAGGATAGGAAGGGTGGGAGGGAGACACAAGAGGGAGGGGATATGGGGATATGGTGTATATGTTTGGCTAGTTCACTCTGTTATACAGCAGAAATTAACACATTGTAAGGCAATTATACTTCAATAAAGATGTTACAAAACAAAAGCAAAAACAAAAACAGCTCTAAGCATGCCAATAAAAAAATCTTTAGTGAAAACCTTTGGCTGTCTGAGCAGGAAAAGTTAACTTTGTCCGCCAGAAATACAATTTCGATCCAACTCGAGTTTTATGAGACATGGCTAGACTTTTTAAAACAAAAGCTATATGATCTCTGCTTGCATCTGTCTGTATATTTATGTCTATGTTCATATGTTTTAGATATGTGATATTTTTCTACCTTCAGATGATATTGCATAATCCATTTCTAAAGAGCTGTATTTAATTGGCTTAAAGAGAAATTTTTATAAAAATTCAGTATTCCTCAAAAATAACACAAATGTTTTTTAAGTTCACATGATCTGGGGTAATCTTTTATAAATAAAAACTAGTTTAAGTTTGTTATTTTAATGAAAGCAGGCATATCTTCAAAATTTGTCTGCAAGAAAACTAAGATGATAGCTGTTTTATGTGTAATCTAAGCATAATTGTTAAAAACAAGTAATTTAAATCAGTGTAAATAAGATAAAAGTTTATAGTAAGTTAAACTAGATAAGGTTTACTCATTCAATATCTAAATCATTTCCAAAGAAGATAAAATACTGAAACACTAATTACTGATCATACGTTTATCCACCTTTGGCTTCTTAATTTTTATAGAGAAATGAAAGATATTTGAGGCTATTAATAAACATGTCTCGTCACATTAAAAAATTATACTATAAAAAACATATCTTCAAAAATGTTTTTATAATTACATATTTATGAATTTGCTAATCTACTACAGGATGGTAATAAATGATAGGCAGTTCAAAATTGCCTGCTTAGTTTTCACTGGAAAGCAAAGATTACAAATGTTAAAGTTTATAATCAATATGTAAAAATAAAAGTAGTAGAAACAATAAGAGCAAAAGAAAATGACAGTATAAAATAAGTAGGTAAGAAAAATAGAATGTGGTTTTTTTTTAAAGAAAATGTATAAAGGACAAGTGTTTGGGGTTTGTTTGTTTTTGGTAAGGCAAAAAAAGAAAGAAATTTTGTCCTAAATTACAATGATTATTCTAGAATAAGAAAGGAAAAAAGAACAAAAGCTAAGTGAATATAGAAAGTTGCAGAAGGTTTGTGGAAAAGGGATCTTGAGAAAAGAAATCTTGTATGTGGTCAAGCTAAGAGTGAAAGGAATTTATTTAATTTAAAAAAGAGATAGAGGAAGGGGTGAGATACACTATGGGAGCAAGAGACACAAACTACTATGTATAAAATAAATAAGCAACAAAGATATACTGTACAGCAAGGCAATATAGCCATTATTTTGTAATAACTTTGAATGAACTATAATGTGTAAAAATACTGAATCACTGTGTTAACATTCCTGTGCCCAACGCACAGCGATGCCAAACAAACAGAAATGTCGGAGTCTGGGGCAGAGAAAGGTTTATTGCAAGGCCTTGCAAGGAGACAGGTGGCTCACGCCTTAGAAAGCCCTAAGCTCCCTGAAGGGTTTCGGCAAAGCGTTTTTAGAGGCCAGGTGAGGGAGGGGGGTTGCAGGGTAAGTGATCAGCTCATGCACAGTTCTCTGATTGGCTGATGGTGAGGTAACAGGGTGGTGTCACAGGGGTTAACATTATCAGTCCTTAGGCTCCAGGAGGCCTGGGCCTATGTGCTCATGGTCATCAAGTATTGATAGTTAACATCTTGCATTTGGTGGGGGTTTTTCACATCTGTAAAACAACTCAGGAAATGTGCATCAAATACTGTTATCTAGGTACTTCGGAGAGGAGCTAAAGCAGAGGATATGGGGGAAAAGCCTGTCCGGGGAAGGCCCCATAAGGTCCTACTCAGTTACAACTATGTTGTACACCTGAAACTAATATAATATTGTAAATCAATTATACTTCAATTTAAAAAGTTTTAATACTAAAAGTATACTGGTGCAAAATTAGAATTTGATTTTCTCTCTGTTAAATCACAAAAAATTTTTAATTATTGATCTGCTCTTAATAAGAAATTGTAAACAAAGGTTTTTCTTTACCTTTAATGTAATCTGCCTAGGAAACAAAAATTCTATGTCTTGTGAAAGTAATTTCCTGTGCTTCACCTTGTCTTTATCAGGTCTTTGATTACTTAGGAAAAAAACAAAACAAAACATTTTTTTCAATATTAAAAGAACGAAGTTTTTTCTGTTTTTTACAACTATGTAACTTTCTGTATTGGCCTTTGAAATCTTTTAATTGTAACTTTAATTAAATGGATAACTAAGTATTGTTTCACAGTGATCTATGATCTATTTGATCAAGTGTTTTAAATCTTTTGGTATTTTTAACAAACTTCCCCAAATCAAATTCTGAATGAAGTAAAAAAAAAAGAACAGTTAGTTAGGGCTTCCCTGGTGGTGCAGTGGTTGGGGGTCCGCCTGTCGGTGCAGGAAACGCGGGTTCGTGTACCGGTCCGGGAGGATCATGTGCCACGGAGCAGCTGGGCCCGTGGGCCATGGCCGCTAGGCCTGCGCGTCCGGAGCCTGTGCTCCGCAGCGGGAGAGGCCACAGCGCTGAGAGGCCCACGTACCGCAAAAAAATAAAAAAATAAAGAACTATTATTTAATTTAGGCTTATTTGATGTATTAAATTGCATGGGAAACATTATCAAGTAAAAAGTAATGTTTAGCCTTCTTAGATCATATTTATATAGGATATATATTACTAAAATAAATCAGAAATTACATGAAATTCTTAGAAATCTGTTATGTTCTAATATAATGTTGTATCATAATTCCATCTTAAATTTTAAATTTTATCTTAAAATATTGTATATCACAAAAATAACCAAATTTCCTTGACAATTATATTATTATGAACTCTCACTAGATCTTTAACCATGGCTGTTCTTAGGCCTGTTGTCACTCACAGTTATTGCTTTACTTTCATGCTTTTGCAAAAGTGTTCCTACAAAAATGCTTCATCTTCAAAGAGATCCATAGGAAAGAGTCTGACAAACACTCTAGAATGCAAGTTTCTAATAACTTTAAGATTATAACATCAAACTGGGAAAGAATTTCTAAAAACTTTAATGGAAAACTGATTCATAAAGCTGTTAACCCAAGATCAAGCAAAACAAGAATTACACAAGCCTGAATGAACTGATAAAGATGATTATAATTATGACTTCATTTAAAACATTGCTAGTTATTTAATATTTTGTTTTCCAGATTTAAACAACCCTTTTTTCTCTGTTCTTTCAAGCTTTCTATAGCTTACAACGATTTGGTAAAGTGTATCTTTGCAACAAAGGTTGAAACATTTATCTTTTTCTCCCTACCGGATACTTCTAGAATTCTGAAACTCTTATTAAGTATTCTTATTGTTCATGACAATATAGACATTTACATAAATTCAATAAGAATATATTCTCCTTGTAACAGAGCAAAATTGGACAAGTCCTTACCTAGTTTCTTAGCCTAAAGAGACTCTAAAGGTCTAATCTGAGTTTCCTTATTACCAGACAATTTTAAAGAGCCAAGGTTGACTTTATGGAGCCAGTAAAGCCCCTTGTATATAACCAAAACTTTGACTGAAATGTCATATTTGAGAATATGCCTAGAATTACTATTCTGACTCCATTTATCTATATAATCAAGCCAGTTCAATAAGGCTAGGCTTATTTCACAAACAAATCAGTTTCATTATAAGTATTATTTGATAAAAATGGAATTACTATAAAAAATTATGTTTTAATAGAAAACTATAGTGTATCCATTATGAGATTCTAATCCTGTTAAGTGTCTTTGAGGTTTTGTCTACCTGTAAACTTCAAGAAAAACACAACAGGTTGCATATGGACAAACTTTATGCCTGTTGCTGTATGGGCCACTCAAGAAAGCTCGGCAGAACCCCTGATGACATCATCAAAGGCATTCAAACTGCAAACCAGAAAAATCCATCAGACAGAAAATGCCATCCTCATTCCACCATCTAGAGAGGCTTCAAACTCAAAATCTAGAAATGTTTTCAACTGACTGCTCTCCAAACTCAGAAGCTGAATTTACAATTTGTTCAAACTACTAAGCTTTGTTTTTCTTTTGTTACCACAGAAACACCTCTCATACCTGATTGCTCACATCATACGGAGGTCTAATTTAGGTGGAAGCTCATCTGCATCACCATCTCCTGAAATAAAATATCTTCATATCCATCCTGTCCTAAGTAATCATGAGTATATGTGATTGCTAATACATCAGGGTGTGCCCATGTAAATAACTTTAAAAAAATTATAACCCATTTAAGTTATTTAATTGGTTAAATCTTGGCTCCTGGGAATCTCTGCTCCAGGAAATTTTTTGATCCTTGGCTATTGTTCCCTTTTAGTCACCATATTAAGCTCTCTAGTGCGTTGTATATGCTCAAAGGTTTTAAATGCCTATCAGCAGCCACTCATAGGCCAAATGACATCTATCAGAATCACTGGGTCGTTTCTTGCTTATGCCTCTGGAAATCATAAGCAAACTTAAACTGTTTCCCAAGGTTGATATGAGGTGACTACTAACCAATTCCCTACCATTTAAGAAAATTCTAATATCATAACCAATCATTGTGAAGAATATACAGTGACTGGTTTCTCACTATATAAGCTGCTTTATAACCACATACCCCTGAGCCTCCTTCCATGTTTTGGTTTGAGTGCTCCCAGTTCGCAAACTGTCTCTTTAGTGTGTATACAATATTATAAATTAAATAATAGAGCAAAATAAAATTTTACTAATTACTACTCCAGTGATTCCCTGACTTTGCTTCTGCTATTTCTGGGCTTTTGAAATACTCATGGAATGTAAATTAAGAATATCAAAATTCTAGGACACTTTGAAACTGAGATGCCGGCAATCCAGTGTTCATTAAGACCAGACTTGTAAATGGTATATTCAGAGAGAAAAACTGAGATTGAGATAAACTAACGAAGTATACTTGTAGGTACATAAAAGTTCTGTTAAAATACACAAGAAGCTATTAATCACACTAATTATGTCTGTAGACTGGAATGAAAGAGGGAAACTTTAACATTTCACTTTACACCTTGCTGTTCCTTTTTCCACCATAGATATGTATTACAGCAATAATAATAACAGTAATACAAAAATGGGTTGAAAGAGTAAATCTGGAGGAGTGAACATTAAGAATCTTTAAGCCATGGAGGCAAATGTCCTTTGCTCCCAAGTTAGACTATCTGGATATATACATAGCCATCTGATTTCTCTTATTCAGACACAGAAATTTAACAAGTTTTAAATCCCAGAAGTATCTACCTCATAGCCACAGTCCTTTTTGCCACTTAGAGAATCACCAGTACTGAAGAAAGGGCATTTTTTTAAGTTCTCTGTTAGAATTAAAAATAATTTTTTCTAATTGAAATTATAATAAAACTGGACAATAATTCACAAAACCCCATTTAACCTGTAATGTACCTATAATATGATACTAATAGCAGTCAGTATGTATATCACCCACACTCAAAAATCTGACTTCCCTGGGTCTGTGATTTGCACTCCAAACAACTGACTTAGAAATGAAAATTATTATTCTAGGCTTGCCATTTACACAGCTTTGACGTATGTATATGCAGAGGATATAAATATGCGATGAATACTCCAGCTGTTTTTAAAAACCCAAATGACAAACACAAAGGAATAGAGAGCTAGATGATAAGCTAGTAAGTGGAAAATACTGATGATACAAACATTAAAAATCTAAGCTTGAATTAGTGCAAGTTCAAAGTCCAGAAAATTTTCATCTGAATTCTATAACACAAAATTGTATCAATTCCAGAATGAAGTAAATAAATTCAGACATAAACTAGATACTTCCTTAAAAGATATTTAAAAAGGCACATAATCAATTTATGAATTATTTGTATAACTTTATAGGATGCCAGTATACAAAAAACAAAGATGATCTCAAATTCTTAAAAAATAAGAATTCTACTTTAATGAATAAAAAAGTAAAGACCAGTTCTTGAAGAATGAATTGGATAATGATAGTAATTATATTTCCATGCTTGATCTTAGTGTTCAGGAAAAGATTCTTGAAATACCACCAAATTAAATAGATACATAATCAAACAACCACAACTGAAACTAAAACCTACCAACATGGTACTAGACAAGTCAGGTCATCTCTCTGGACCTTAATTTGATTATCTTTCCTTCGGATAACATGATTTCTAAACCTCTTGTAAGCTCTAAGACAATTATGTTAATTATTATCATATCCCATATTCCAAGAATATAGTGAGTGTATAATGTTATAGGAGAATATAAAAGGGAAAAGTATTTTCCAGGACTGTGATGAAAAGATAAAGGTTTATAACTAAGATTATCAGTTTCTGTCATTGACCAGGCTCACAAATAATATAAAAAATCATAGCTAAAAATGTGTCAGTCAGTCAGGAGACAATGACAAAATGACATGGCCTGTGCCCTTGGGAGTGTTAGATTACAGTAGAAATAGCAGATAGTTAAAAAGTAAGTACTTTAAAATTTTATAGGTGTAAGGACAGAAGTCTGTTGAGAGGATGGTGAAGATCATTACCAAAGTACCCTTTTGTTTTTCAGGGTTGTTATTTATCATCACATAGTAGAAGGGAGAAGCACAATGAAATACGAAGTTAGATGGAGAAAGTATATTATATAGTGTTTTTATACAAATAAATAAAATGTTGAAATTCCAAAGAAAAAATGTTCGAAGAAAGGGCTAGGCCTGTAAGGAAAAAAATGAAGCCCTGAATCCCACAGCACTTCTCTAATGTAATAATTTCTGCTTTGGAGTCTGTGTTGCCAACACTTGTCTGTTCGCAAATAAACATCTCACAATTATTAATCATGTTTGCTCAAGCTGAACATTTCTCTCCTTAAAAATTCAGCACCTGCAGAGAAAACACACACAAACACACACACACAAGAATATCTCTCTTCTGGGCATCCTCAGGCTGCAACTTTGGTACAGACATGCAAAAACATCTCTAATTACACAGCTGGTTTCCTGTAGAACCCATCAACCCAAAAGATAACATCCAAGCATGAAGCAGTTTGGTCAAAAACTGTAATACTTGTAGCATGTAAAAATGCGTGCTTTGATTTTTGTATTATGCCATGTGGTCTGCACTTAAAGCTAACAAAAAACAGAATCCTGCTGGGTAGAGGTTTTCAAGAACACAATCAGCCACATGCTCTCCTTAGAGGCTGTGTGGCACCAAAGCTGTGGCAGCAATGCTTCCCATGGCTTTAACTGGTACTGGGTTGTGGGTATGTTTGGAAACCCGCAATGATTGTGATACCAGTTGAAAATTTTAAAAGAATATTTTGCCATTTGCTACATGAAATTCTTCAAGCTGTCAAACTTGAGTTGAACCTTGAAAGAAACTGGTCATGAGCTCTTTGTCTGTAAAACTGGCTTCTTCAATCATCCTTTTCAGGAAAAATATGGTTCCTGTCAACCTGAGCTTGATGCTAATATACACACCTGGCTGGATGTGTATTTCCTTCCAAAGACTCAGCTATTGGAATAGGTTTATGGAGCATTTTGAGAAAAGCATAAAAATGGGTAAATTACTACATCTTTGTATTAAAAAAAAAAAAAAAAAACATGTGAGGGGCTAATGCCAGAACAGATAAGACTGTTAGATGACATAGCTGAATAACAGAACATTTAGATATGAGTAGAACTGGTAGTGTGATGATATGGGGAGTTGTACTTTTCAAGAGTCTAAACTAATACTTCTAGACATAAGAAGATGCCAAACAAAATGCCACATTTGGCTTACCTAGTCCTCTGACAATAACAGAAAGGACATTTTAATGGAGAATAATTAGCCCCTTTGCTCCTAATTTTACTGATATAAATTGTTATTATGCTATCTTATTTAAATGAGATGATCACTTTACTATTATCACTGCATAAATTTTACTATTATCACTGCATAAATCACTGCCTAGTCACTTCCACATACTAACCCGGACTTCAGGTAGACTTCAGAACTATACCACTTAGTTTGTGTGGTCTTTTTGGCAACAGCAGGAGAGCAATACAAGCCAAATCAGTTCTTGATTGAGGCAAGAGCAAAATAGCACTGTTTAGACATTCTGGTGCTACTACAGATTATAATTACAAATAAGGACCGCCCAAGACTTCAGGTCAGAAGTTGTGTGGCCCATGCAAATCAATGTTACTTTTTGAAACTCTATGGTGAATATTTCCAAAAGTAGGGGGACAAAACACAGAGTACAAGAAAAAAACAAGATAAAATTGCCTGTTATTAATGCTTCAAAAACCATTTGGGTATATTAAAAAAAAAAAAACTGTGAGATAAACTTTCAACTTAAACCACAGTGCTGAAAACATCAGATAAAATAATGCTGAGCATGATATAAGGTTTGAGGTTCCTAGAAGAGGACTCACTTCATTAAAATGGAAAAAGCATTGGCCCTGCGGTCAGAACAAGTGTGTTCTACTGTGAGCTTTGCCTTTGGGTAGTTCAGCATGAAACTTTTGGAGCCCCAATGCTTTTTCCTTAATTGTGGTCAAATATATAGCCTCATCAATGTTTAGGATCCAATTCTTCCTCCTTAAAATAGGAAGTTGCGAGTGAGATGTTTAGTCTCAGTTATCTCTGAAATTTTACAAAACCTTTCTACTAATTCTAATGCATGTGCTTCTAAGAGCATTTTACATTTCCTTTACCTAAGAATTATTTTTAAAATGTTGGCATGAAGATTCTCAAGCAAGAGTTTGAGTCTCTACAGATAACTTTGGAGGTCTGCTATATTTTACTGGATTTATTGTGCTTTGTCATACCAAGAGCATAAACCCTCTGCCTCGGAAAAAAAGAGGGAAAATCTTTGATTTTATCCTCTAATCCCATTCAGCTGAAACTACAAAGACTGAAAAGCCCTGCATGTGTTATAAGAAGATGCTCTTATGACACTGCAGATTGTTTCAAAAGCTTTCTATGAAAGGAAAATTTAAACAGAAATTATGAGAACATATATTCCCTTTTGGACTATAACTCAATAGATGGAATTTATTTTCTTTCAAAGCATTGCTATGTCACCCTTGGCAGGAAAGTCATTCAACCTCTTTGGGTCTCAGACGGATGCTTTGTGTGAAATTCGAATTACACCTAACCTGCCTGTAGGCAGGCATCTAAAATATGTGATCTCTTAAAGTGGATTTCAGCTCTAAGATCTATATTTCTGTGGTTTTAAGTTGGAAAATAATTTGATATACATTCCTATAAGACTCAGTCTTATAGAATTTTAAGGTTCTCCTCAGTGAACTATATTAGATAAATTCTCAGTGGCAGAAATGGAGCCACTAGATATTAGAAGCAAGTGACTGTGTACATCTTGACCTACACAATATTATTACTTGTAGACCTCCTAAGATTGCAGAATTCCTGTCATCTATCCATATAATTCATTTGGATCTGTGTCTCTCTTCCCAAAGTTTATTTTTCATGCCACCGAAAAGATCACTGACCCCAACCCAAGTAGATATTATACCAAAAAAAGTCCACTTACCTAAGAATTTCCTGAAATTGCTCTTTGATAAAACCTAAGAACTTCTTAGTCATAAAAATATCTAATTTGGGAGAAGCCAAAGTCACTTGGAGACTCTAATTTACCCTTAGGTGCCAGTTGCAATACACTCTAATGGGTGATAACACCTTGTAACATTAACATCTTTGGTTATAACATGCAGTGGACTGCCATGGGCTCGAAGTAGCTAGATGTGCATGAGCTTCAAGAAAGAGGGGGTTTTGTCTGGAGTTCCTATATCACCCCTTAGGTAACAAGTTCGATACCTGATGATAAAGACTACTCATGGAAATGCAAAGGTGAGACAGTTAAAAGGAAAACAAAATGATAGAGACAAAAGTAAGTAAATTTCAGTCAACATGATTTATTAACTGAAAGCCTGTCACCTGCCAAGCCCTGTTCTAGACACTGAAGACAGAGCATTGGACAAAATTCTAGCAGAACATCACATGGGGACCCAGCCTGGGAAGACAGAGATTGCACCAAAGAAAACTCAACTGTAGGGGAACAGAATATCAGGAATAGCACAGCCAAGGGACAGGAAGCAAAGAGAGGCAAGAACTAAGAGCCAGATACCCAGAATCAGGGGGAAAGATGATGCAGTAGTCTAGAGAGCAGTCAATGATCACATTAACTGACAGGGCAGGGCTGGGTTTACTGCTGGCCCAGTTCCCATTGCTCTGTCTCTCTGATTCTTGAGAATCAAATCTTCACAAGATGAGAGGCCAGGGCAGATTCTGACATTTAGACTATTTTAATACGTACAACGTTTTGGATAAGAGACAAAATTGGCTCATTAAGTACCAAATTCTGCACAATAACAATCCTGTATAGCAAAAAATTATCCTGCATAGTGCCTGTGTATTTCAATTGAGTATATAACTACATAGGAGATAAGCTAGTTACTGACAAGTATTGAAGACAGTTGCTCAAAAAGGCATTAGAAGGTTAAGTAGAAAATTAGAAGTTGAAGGTCATAAAAATGTCATGGATCAACCAGGCATCAAATCAATATGAGTCACCAAGACCTAAAACTAAACATTATGCCCCTGAGGCTATAACCCTATACTTAGAACACACACACACACACACACACACATACACATGCACACACAAACACCACAAAACATGCATGCATACAGAATCTAAGTATCAAAGAGAAGGGATCTATATCCTAGGAGGTGTGGAAGTGGGAAGGAAAGAGCTCAGATTGGTAAGTAATAAAAGCTATAATAACTAAGGGGTATAAGTACTTTATTGTCCTCTTGTGTGTTTTTAATTGCATTTGTGTTCAACCACCTCATAAATTTCCTCCATCTCAAGTAGCAACAACACTGACTCAATCCCAGTTTCTTATTCCAGCAAATTATTCTATCTTTACTTTTATCAGTATATTTAAACTGAATGTTCAAACTGCACCCCTCAGAATACCTAAAAGTCAAAGTTACTAATGATTTCCACTGTATCATAACAAAAGCTACCTAACATTGGTTAACATCCAGCCCATTCTAGATAACTTTTGTCTGACCATTTGCTAAATCAGAAGCCAAAAGTTAATTGTAAGTCATTCTCTACTCTTACCTTAAGTCCCTGTACAGAACAGTATCCGCCATCTGATGGCCTTAACTAAATGAATCCACCTTTGATTTTCATTAAATGCACTGAAATTAAACTCACCAAGTCTCAATAAACTTTTCAGATATTTCAAAACATAACTCCTCTTAATTTAATTTCTAAAATACTGAGTGAATACATTCCCCTCATCTTCTACAGCTGGGAATCTATAGATAACCAAGCCTATAATCTACTCTAATGATAATTCAGAAACAGAGAGAAAGACCTTAAATTCATAACATTGAACTTAATAATGGAAGGAAACTTCACATTCGGCCTTTCTGTAGTTTTAGACTCAGCTAATAATATGACAAATAATATGTAATTCCCACGTGCACGATTAACTCTTAAGCCTTTTAATCTTTGGAAATGTGAGATGAGAAGGTTCTTTCCTACTTTCTATTTTGAGATATTTTAGAGTATTAATATTAATTATAAATGTCATCTGTTGTTTTATTTACTTCAGGCTCCTAGGAAATTGTAGAAAAATTCTGATAACCTAATGCCACACAAATTTAACCCTTGTGCTATCAATAGAGATTAAAGAACTCATTAGTCAACACTAACTCATTCAACATAATGATTTGAAGAAAGCAAGTCATTTTTTGAGTCAGGATGGGAGCAAAGAACAAATCGAAATGCACCATGTGCAGCAACATTTATGATCACAGTCTTCTTATTTCAGAGATATGATAAGAATACACTGAAATTTAAGACAACCAGAAGATTCATGTCTTTTTCTCACAAAAATCTACTGATAGGACTTATACTCCAAAGAGATACCTTGTGAAGGTCCATCAGCATTGCTGAGGAGGAACACCTCTTTTTAGCATGCATGGATAGCCTACACGGAACCCTCCTTTCCATGAATTCCTGTAACAGTTATAACAATAACTCCACTTGCATAAAGACTTAATGCACTCTCATAGTAGGGAAAATGATGACCAAGGGCAGAGGCATAGAAAGAAGAAATTGCTTTAACACCATAAGCTTTGCCAGTGGGAAGAAATGATGGAAATCTCTGCTGTGTATTCAATCCAATAGTCCATAGGTATATCCAGAAACAGGGAATCTACAGAACAATCTCAACAACGTTGCTCTCTTTAATGGCAGTACTCTCTGAGACTAGGAGGAGAAGGGCAGAAGTCATAGTCATCAGTGGCACCAAGCAAATCATTCTTTTCATTTGAAATGTCAATAGGTCACTGCAGCTATAAGCTGTGAATCAGCCAGAATTACATTCTGTTTTGACTGCGTAAGGACCTCTATAGCAATACAGTGAGACAGTTCAATTTACTTTTGTCAGCAAATAGTAGATAACTGACATAAAAGTGTTTCGGGGTCGGGAGAGCTCAAGATGGAGGTCTGCTAGTGGTATAGCTGTTTCAATTCTTCAGTTTGCATTGCCAGTGAATATTGGGAATTGTGAGGGAATCTCCCTTCTACCTTCCTCTTACCATGGGGAGTATCCTTAAAGGAAAAGTAAAAAGCAGATTGATCCATATGTTTTCAAAAGTCTTTCTGAGGTATATTCAGAGTTCAATTTTATGAACAATATAGTACATGTTGCCCAACCATCAACAGAATTTACACAAGAAACTGCTACTTGACTTACAGACTATGAAATGAATTCCTGTTTCTTTTATGGGCATTCTGATCAGAATTCAAAGATTTTCTGAAACAAAGATCTTCATGAGGCCATAGGACCCCCTCTTTTGATCCTTTTGGGTTCCTGTAACTATATGTAACAGCAAAGCAAATAATCTCAATGAAGGATTTGACACTTGTTGAAGATCGTACAAATAATATCACACGACCACATGTGAGGAATATACGTAAAAAGCACCCTGCCCCTCTTTAGAAGAAAACAATTACTGAAAGCTACTAGTTCCAAATTACTCTTCAACAACTGAGTAAGGTGACAAAAGGTCACTTCCAGGCAGTGGTTAGAACAAATTTTGATCACTAACTTGCTTTATGGTGATGGTCCCCTGTCCCCCACTAACAACTGGTGTTTTAAATTCTATTTATGCTTTACTGACATCACAAGCAAATTGAAAATGACTAAAGACAATGCATGAGTCTTCTCAGCAAGCAGTCTGAGAAGTAAATAGCAATAACTCCTGATTAGCATAACTTTTAGCCAGAGGTTATAAATAACGAGTAACAGATGTCTGATCTGGAGTCTTTATTACATTATCTTAAGTGAAATTCAGGTTTATTTTTAAACTATTCTTGGATCAGATATTGTAAGGCAAAAAAATGTGTTTTTATTAGTGGGAAAGAAATGTTTTTCTAGATGAACCAATTAGA
This sequence comes from Pseudorca crassidens, assembly GCF_039906515.1. Taxonomy (NCBI): domain Eukaryota; kingdom Metazoa; phylum Chordata; class Mammalia; order Artiodactyla; family Delphinidae; genus Pseudorca; species Pseudorca crassidens. The sequence continues at coordinate 39,127,395 of NC_090296.1, read as the reverse complement.
AAAGATAAGGCTGAAAAATTAACAAGGGTATTTACCACATACTGAAGAAAGAGGGTTTTTATCTGAAAGATGCTGGAATACTGAAAAACAACATCATGGATAAGAAGAAAAGAGATGTGAATTTTGTCCTGGATCTAACATGGCCTGGTTTGATGCAGAACAAGGCCAAGGAACAAAATGTATCACTGCCTCACCTATAGCATGGGAACGTTATGAGAACTCACACAGGTCAATAATTTGAAAGGGAAAGAATATAGTTAGGTAGAAGAGCAGCAAATGAAAAAAAATGGAACCATATTAGTTTTACTGGTTTTCACATAGTCACAAAATGCAACAATATTTTTTGCATTCCTCATTTTTTCTCTTTACCTCTCTTTCCACCCTCTACTTCCCACACCAGCTTGGCCTGGTAATTGGAACTTCCAGTTGAGTCAGTCCCATGGAAATGAAGCGTAAAAAATCAATACTAACCATAGAAGGAAAAATAAAATCTCTAAATATTTTAACTTGGATGTTAAATTTTCTCAGTTAATGAAAACTCACAAGTATAATTGCAAGATGAGGCAGTGAGCCAGTGAGTTATTAAGTACCTGATAAGTACATGGCATTGTCTCAAGCACTGTGGATTAATTAAAAAAATAAATAAAATCAGATACTTGGTCTTAAGGAGCATAGAATATGTTAGGGACACAAACTGGAGAATATAATGTAATATATAATATAATAAAGGATAAAATTCTAAGATTACATTTTAGAAAGTAAGAGAAAAAATATTCACTATTATGTATATTTTAGTAACCATGATACCTAATTTCTTGCATTAAAAATTAAATAGAAATAAAAGATTAGAACAATGGTAAAAAGCTCAGAAGGGAATGAGTGAAGTTGATTTTAAATCCCTTATATTGCACTGAAAGAAGGTAAAGATACTTGTAGACTTTGTTAAACATACACACTAAGATATCTAGAGAAATTACTAAAAGGATAGACATGGAAATTATAACTCCCAAAATAGGAGTTATAACTCATTTCAAAAGAAAACAGAAAAGAAGGGAGAAAACTAATTTCAAAAGAAAACAGAAAAGAAGAAAAAGAAACAGAAAAATTAAAAATTGAAAACCCAAAGTAAGATTATAGATATGAATTTTAAAGTATTGGTAATTAAAACTAATGTAAATAAACTAAAATTTTTGGTTAAAAACCAGATTGGTAAAGTGAATTTTTAAAAAATACAACTATGAACTGTTTACAAGAGATTCAAAAGAGTGTAAGAACACTGAAAGGTTGAACGTTAAAGGCTAAAATTTATATGACAGATAAATTATAATCAAAATAATTATGTATTAATAACAGATAAAATAGACTTCCACCTAAATATTATTGTTACAGATAAATGCAAATACTGCTAGAGATCTAATACTTTAAAAATTATTGCTAGAGATATTATAAATTATTGCTAGAGATATAATGAATGCATAATAGACATTAGATGCATAATAGTGATATGCAGAATAACTACATGTTGATCAAAATTTCAATCCCCTAGAAAGACATAATTTTAAATTAGTATGTAGCTTGTAATATAGGTTTAAAATATATAAAGCAGAAATTGCCAATGTACAAGGAGATTTTGAAAAATTTATAAAGATAATTGGAGCTATTTATACATCTCTCTTAACTGACTTATCAAGCAGATAAAAAAATCATTAAAGATACTGAATAACACAATTCATAAGCCACAAAAACTGGAGAATTTAATTCTTCTCAAAGATACAAGGAATGTTAACAAAAACTGACTACATCAAGCCATAAAACAAGTCTTGCCAAATTTTAAAAACACTAGTACAATGCATAATATATTTTCTGACTAAAAACACAATTAAGTAAGCAGTCAATAGCAAAAATAAAATAAAACACTCATGCATTTAGAAGTGTTAAAATAGGCTTTTATATAACCTATTGGTCAAAGAAGAAAGAAGATATCAAAATAGAAATTAGAAAATACTTAGAGCTGAGCACTATCTTCTAATCTGAGGCATGCAGTTTTTCACATTTTAATATTTCTGAAATCAGAATGTATCTCATAATCAATGATGACTTTCAATTTTAGTTGACCAGATATAATTGCATTAACTGCACATAATTGTTATTCCTGGTGACTTAAGAAAATTTCACCCTCCATATTTCATATTTAGAACCATTTGAGGAAGAAATACAAATCTTGTTTGTTGACCAAGTATGATCCAGTGACATACTTCTGGTAAGATCAAAAAAGCACCAGCATCAAAACTCACAGAATAGCTGTGAGCATTTTGGAAGAAAATCCAAGGAAAAATAGTAAAGCACTCTTTAATAAAAGCTCTTGATAGCACAGAGGATGACATAATGTGGACAAAAATAAGAGTCCATGATTCAATCAATAAGTGATTCAGAAGAGTTGAATTCTGGCTGTGAAGAAGTTTATTAAATACCTTAACCAATTTAGTTTTATATATTTTTTCATATGTATGCACAAGAGCAATGTATGGCACAATTATATGTTTTAAAACGTTTAAGGAATCTTTAAACAAGTATAAAATAAAAATTAGAAATGATGAGAAGCTATTATGTTATCATCGTATTTTTTCTAAGTGTTATATAAAATAATGGTTATAATAGGTGATGAATTATGGTACTACATATGAAAATTGTATGATAAACCTAAGAGAAAGTAAGTACTGAATACTTACCATACAGAGATGAAAAGCAGAAAATAAATGAGCTCAGCAACCAAATGAAGACATTTTTTAAAAAATAAAAAGAAATTTAATGAATGAAATAGCTAAGTGCAAAAACTAATGAAGATGAAAACAAAAAATCTGATGAAGACAGTAAACAAACCAAAAGTTGGTTCTTTGAAAAAAAGAATAAAAGTGCCTAAAACCATTGGTCAAGGAAAAAAACAGAAATAAATAAAAATATAATTAAAAATAAATATAAACGATGGTGCAGCAGACTTAAAACAACTTTGTGTCAGAGATGAAAACTGTATGCTAATAAATGTGAAAATGTATGTGGAATAAACAAATTTTCACAAAATGTAATTTAGCAAAACTTAACAGAGCAAAATGGCTCAAAAAAAGAGAAAACCTTTTCTTGATACTACAACTATTATAAATGGTACTATAAGTATTGAAAAAATTAATCAGAATTAATGTTATCACAAAAAGTATCACCAGGTGTAGATGGTTTTTCAGGAATGTTAACAGATTAATTCAGTCTAACGTTAACTCCTTCAGAATCTGGAGAAGTTAGGAAAAATCTTATTCTTTTCTGAGGCTAGTTTACCTTGATACCAAATTAGACAAGCAGTATGTAAAAGAAATATTACTGCCACTCTCACTTATGTATACAGATGAAAAATTCTCAATAAAATATCAGCCAAAAAACCTCAACAATCTATAAAAAAGTTACACATCCACATATAATTATGCATAATGACCAAATAAGTCTACTCCAAAAATGCAAGATTGAGTCATCATTATAAACTGTATTGCTCGAATTCACTATGTTAACAGATAAAAAGAGAAAAAAAATGATCTCAATAAATATAGAAAAGGATTTGATAATATTTGACTATTTGTTACAAAATTATCAGCAGACTAGAGTAAATGGACCCTTCTGTAACATGACAAAGGATATTTATTAAAAAACCCTAGAGCAAACATCATAATTGATGGTAAAACAGAAAAGTATTTTTCTGAAATCTAGAACAAGGTAAGAACATTCGCTTTCATCACTGAACTAGAAATTCTAGCTAGTTCCAATAAGACGAGAAAATGAATTAAAGTGTTTGGATTGAAAGAAAAATCATGTTGTACCTCATAACATACAAATCACAAAAGAATGTTCAACAAATTTTTAGAAATGATCAAAGTTTGTCATTATACTTGGCTATAAGTTTAATAAAGAAACATTAAGGGCTTTCCTATTCAATATCTATAAATGGTTAGAAAACACAGTTTTTAAGTACGCTATTATAATTTATTAGTTCAAGAAATATTCATTAAGTGGTCATTATGTGTCATGTACTAGCTCATGTACTGGGACTTCATAAGTTAAAAATAGGTAAATAAAAGACAAAAATTTCTGTCCTTGTGAAGCTCACAAGTGAAGTAAATGAGTTAACATATAATACATAATATATTTTATACATATGTTTTTAGAAATAAACTTAACAAGACATGTAAAACTTTTATGGAGAAAATTATAAACACATGGAAAGATAGACCATGCTTAATATCATGAGATGCCAGTTGTCTACTAATTGACCTACAGTTTCAATGTAAGATCAAATTTATATCAACAGTTCGTAGGTATTCCTCTGTGTGTGTTTGTGTGTGTGTGTATAAATTTATTTGGTGATTCTAAAACTTATATGGAAGACAAAAGTACGAAGAAAGGTCACAGCACTCTGAGATGAGCAGCACCAGATTGGAAGATTTGCTGTACGTTATACTAACATTAATCATAAACCTCTAGTACTATGAGGCAACAAGTACTGGAGAGGCAGCACAGTATACAGAGCCATACTGCTTGTGCTGGAACGCTGGGTGTGCCACTTTCTGGATAGTGTGACCTTGGATAAGTTAACTCTTTGCACTTCAGTTGCTACATCTATAAATTGAGGATAATAAGAGTACCTTCCTTATAAAGATTATATGTTATCTTCGAACAGTGTTTGGCATGTGGTAAACACATATACAAATTTGATAATGTGGCTTATCACACTAAATTATATGGAAAGACAGATAACTCCCAAAAACGCCATATATCTATGAAAGCCTGATATATGAAAAAGGTGACACTATAGATGTGGGTGGGGGGGAATGAACAATTCAATAATGGTGGTAGAATCACTGACTATCCACATGTAGGAAAGTGAAAAGAAATCCCTACCTCATTTCCTAATAAAAATAAATTCTAGATCTGTCTAGAATTTAAGCAAAAGTGGAAAAAATTTTAAATATGCAGAAGGAAACATAGGAGAATATTTCTATGACCTCAAACAAGATGACAAAAGCACAAACCATGAAAGATTGACTTCACCACATTAAATGAAGATCTATTCATAAGAAGATGCCAGAATGAAAATGAAAAGATATGTGACATACTGTGAGAAGATACCTGCAATACATATGCAGGTAACCAATAAAGGATATATTCAGAATATGGAAAGAAATCTAATGAATCAATTAAAAAGCAAGTTCAATGAAAATGAACAGAAGGCTTGAAAAGGTCCATTATAGTAGGAGACATATGAAATGATTCTCATCTTTTAAAAAATTCTTATTAATAATCAGAGAAATGTAACCTGAAAACGTAGTTATCACATTCCCAGCGATCTGGTGGTAACGGAATAAAATTTCACATCATCTTGTAAAACTGACCAAGTGCGTGGCAATTCCACTCCCAGGTGTATATATACTTAGTGCGCATGTGCACTGAGAGATGTGAACAAAAATGTTTATAGAAGCACCGTTTGTACAAAACATAGAACTAGAGATAATCATGATATCTACCTCATATTGGACTGGTTAAAAAAGAATTGCAGCAGTCATACAATGGAACACTTCAGCTGTGGGAGAAAAATGAGCTACAGTCTCACATATCATGATGAATGAATCTAAAACACATAATGTTGAGGCAAATAAGCAAGTCACGTATAGTATAGGAATCTATTTATACTAAATGCAAAAACAGGCAAAACTAAACAATATATTGTGTGTGGACACATTCCTTGCTATGGAAACAAAACCAGGATAGTGGTCTCTAAGGCAGAGGGAAGGGTGTTGCATTATAAAGGGCCATGATGACACTTAAACCACTGGTAGAGTTTTTCTTTTTTTCCTTTAAGCTGCATGGTAAGTACATTTTACTGCTTTGATACTGTATATATATTTGATAAACACTCTTTATATATATATCACACAACAAAAATTATTTTAACAAATAAAAAGTACTTATAGTTCCTGCCCTCATCCAACTGCATAATACTTTTTTAAATATATGTAAACAGATGTTTATTTTATAATCCATATACAATTTTTAAATTTTATTGTGGTAAGAACATTTAACATGAGCTCTACCCTCAACAGATTTTTAAGTGTACAACACATTATTGTCATCTGTAGGCACAATGTTGTACAGCAGATCTATAGAACTTACTCACTTTGCATAACTGAATCTTGCTAACCAATGGGTATAAGGTTTCATACCCATTTTTTACTTGCATGTTTATCTCCCCACTCTTGGAAACTATGACATAATTCCCTCTCTAAGACCAGCATAGGTTGGGTCTGATAGAAGCAGTAAGGTTTATTTTTTAAGAGTTGGAGAAATCTGGCTTAAATCTTAGCTCTGCCACCAGTAGTTACTGGTAAGACTTTAGACAAATCACTTAATTCTTCTTTGCTATAATTTTCTCATCTGAAAAAATGTGGGTAATAATATTTATTTCATAAGACTGTTATAAATACATTGATGAAAATTATGCGATTTTTCATAAATTATCAAAATTAAAAAGTGTCAGGCCCATCATTAGGGCATAATAAATAGTTGCGGATAAGAGCAGAATACTGTAGTCCTCCAATTAATGTTTTCCAAATGAAACAGTAGACCTCCCTTCTTCCTCTTCCTCTACTCTTGTGTTCCTGTCAAAAGATGGAGTCCTCAAACCACCACCACCACCACCACCACACACACACGCACACATGCATCCATGCACACACACAAGCACACACACATACCCGTATTCTACCAAATTTCAATCCATTCCTGGTTTCCATTTGGCTAAAAATCTCAGGATGAGAATATATCAAGTGTTTATTAAGGAAATTAGGTTCCTCCCAGACGGGGAAGGAATGGGATCCAACTCGGAGTCTCTCCCTTTATAAATGAGGAGTGACCTCTCTTCTGAGATTAAAGGGAAAGATGGGCTAGAAATGCAGACAGTTAAAATGAATATAACAATAGTCTTGGTGTCATCAATCTTATTACTTTGTATCTCTGGACCTCAGTTTCATTGACAAGTTTGGTCAGACAACATGTATGGTCCTCTTCAGTTCTCTCTACTAGCCCATGAAGAACACTGAGTCACTGTGAGCTCAGAAAAAGTCATCTAGAAGTGACAGGAAATGTGCCAGGGTTTCAGTGATAAGTAAATAAAAGATTGTTTCACAACGACAAATATGAAACTAGACTGCATCATTCATATGGCCCGAGGAAGTAGCTAGAAAAGTAACGAATGGATGGATGGATGGATGATTGGCCCCATTCCTAAGGCTATCAAGTTATATAAAATGTATGATTACTAATGTTATTATAATAGTTTAACACTAAAAAGTTGATCGGATACCATACATCAAAAAGTTTATCATGGGCTTCCCTGGTGGCGCAGTGGTTGAGAGTCCGCCTGCCAATGCAGGGGACACGGGTTCGTGCCCCGGTCCGGGAAGATCCCACATGCCGCGCAGAGCGGCTGAGCCCGTGAGCCATGGCCGCTGAGCCTGCGCGTCTGGAGCCTGTGCTCCGCAACGGGAGAGGCCACAACAGTGAGAGGCCCGCGTACCGCAAAAAAAAAAAAAAAGTTTATCATATTGTAAATCGTATTTGTTTACTTTTCAGAAAATATTGTGAGGCAACCATAGTCTTTTTTCTTGAATGAAAAATATTCTTACATCAGTTTCTTAATGAATTGTAACATTTATGTGCAATTAAGAGAGTACGGTTTTCCAATATGTCAAAAATAGTGGCATTCCTATAAAAATAAGAATACCCTGCTGAATTTGTTACAAATGCAACCTCCTCAGAAATGCACATTGTCTTCATTAATAATGCAAGTAAGTTGAAAAGTAATTGTTTCCACATTGGCATATAAATAATTTTAGTCTAAGCAATCTTTCTACACATCAAGAATGAGATTACCAGAATATTTTCTTTCAGTCACTACACATGTTTTTCCTTCATTGGCATGAATCTGTTATTTCACACAAGTGAAGGGTCTCCACCACACTGAATTCAGTCACACTATCTCACTTTTATGTTATTATTACAGAAGTAAAAGCAGAGGAAACCTAGTTAGCAGCCGCCTAGTTCATTATATTGGAGAGTGTGTTATGTTTGATTTCTCCATTCCAACCACAGAGATCCTCTCATTTTCAGCAAAATCCCACCCACACACTAACCCACCCAGGCCCCCCATGGTCCTCAATGGTTTCCTCATAAACAATACCTTCTCTGATCTGCAGAAGCTGCCTTGGGTCACCTCACACACAGGCACATAAACACACATACACACTCCACAGAAATTAAGCCCTCATCAAAGGTAGAAAAACAGTTTTCTTTTAGACATGTTTATCATTTCTCACAGACATATCATCTCAATCATTATAATCATAATAATCATCTTAAGTTGAGGCTTAAGTGGCAGCTAGTGGTAATCTCTAGCCCAGACTTTGACAAAAGTACTAAATTCCAACTCAGGATGTACTTCTCAATTCATTTTCTCTCACCACAAGCCAAACTGAGGCCTTACATCTGAAATTTGATTGTGTCTGACTTCCACAAACCCTTCCACCGGTAATAATTATTAGTTCATGTGTTCAAGTTTTGCTTTTCAGATAAAAGGCAGTTCAAAAGGAAATGGAAGTAACTTAGATTATAATGTAAAGGACATTCGTTTATAAAATTCAAAATTTACCCACCACTGACCTAGATGCACTTCTGAGGATCAGTTTATTTCTTTATGGGATCGAATCCATACTAGACTAAGAAAAGAAAATATCTCCTTCTAATGAAGTCCAAATAAGTAACCACAACTTCCCTTTTAATCTCCAAATCTCAAAACCTCACCAGTTCATCAGATCCTTTGGATTAAGCCTCTTTTCTTTTGTTTTAGCTTCAAGTGAAAGGGAAAACACTTGGTAACCTTTGCATTATAACCCTAATACAAAAAATATTAATGAATATGGAAAATAATGAGTCACAGAGAAAAGGCTGTAGGAGGTGAGAATCATGCATGTCTGCCCTGAAAGCCACCATCATTCTGGACTTGATTTCATAGTGACTACAAGATGAACGTTTGTATTCTTTCCATCTTATTTTTCCCTTCCTTGCTAAGATCTCTTTCCCTCTGTCCTCCTTTACTTTAGGAGAAAACAAAATGACAGATGTAAGATACAAGTCCTGGACTTTCCCAACAAAGAGGTAGCCATGAAATCATGAAGTCGCCAAAAGTTAGAAAATTAATCTAAATGTGTTCAATTGCTATGAAAATCACTACTACCTTTCCTGCTCTCCAGTAAATGAACCAACTTTTGGTTCCGTGAAACAACTGTTAGTGGAGGGGAGTGAAAAACCAGGCTTCCAGGGTGTCCCAACAATGTCTAGTTCTCTCATGGTTTTGATCACTCTCACTTGCTATATCAGGAGGACCCACTGAGTGCTTTTAAAGAGGCTTTCAATTGCATGATGAAAGAGAAACATGTTCAGCTACAGTGGCTGAAATTGGGTCGAGCAGAGGCTGAAACAAGGCCCACTTCATATCCATCTGCCACCCACCCAGAACGTGACAGTATTATCTCCTACCCACCACTCTGCCTCTCCCATATATTTGAGAAGCTGCCTTCCTTGCTCAAAAGGTAATACACATACCATAAAACTTTTTAAGTGAAAACTCCTTTCATGGGCAATGACCACATTTTTATTCATCCTCATAGTCTAGGGGTTTTTTTGAAGTATTTTAGTATCTAGACTACATTCACTCATTCATTGTCACATTCATTTATTGAGAGTCTAATAGGTGTCAGACACTAGGCTTCGGTTAGAAAATAGTGAGCCAGAACTCTGAGCCTATGTTCAGAGGCACTTACAGTCTATCTACTGGGGAAGATTAAATTAAAAATCACAAATATGACCTTTGTATGCGGATGTGTGTCACACACAGACAGCTACACATACTTAGTGCTGTGAATTTATCAAAGGCTGAGCTGACCTAGTCTGGAGGTCAGAGAAGACTTCTCTAATGAAACAGTGATTGAGCTGAGGGGTAGAGGAAACACAGAATCTCATTCTGTAACAAAACCACTTTCCTCTCTTTTACACAAATCTATAATTCAGTTGGTTCAACACTGTTCACAGTTTCCATTAAGAATGAGAATAATCCATCTTCCCTTTAAAAAACAAAGATTGGATACTGAAAATATAAAACCCATTCATCTCTGTTACACAACAAACAGAACTCAGCTGGGCTTTTATCCTTTGCTTTGCAATTGAAATTTTTAAATTATAAAGAAAAAATGAATAGACCACCTTTCACATGGAAAAGTCATGTTGCTCACCCACCACAAGTAGGATACGAATTAGCTTGTTTTCTTTTTCATTTAATAACAAAAGCTTTTTTTTCTTGTCTCTGGTGACATCCATATTCTTTCTCATTCCACTTTCCCCATGAAATTACACATGCATAAAAGTACTTTACTGGATTGAAGGAGGGGATCCAAATCCAACCCACTTCAAAGCATTCTCAAACACCTTGCCTAAAGTGTCTCAAAAACAAAATTTGTATCCTTCATTGAAAAATTTACAACACCCTCTCAATTCTTCCTGGATTTTTTGTTAAGATATAGCTTGCATCTTCAAGCCCCAATGTGTTTTCTTAACCTTACAACCTGAACCCCTTCGTGCTATTTTGACTATAATTTTACACATGTAGGAAGCCTCTCGTGGCCTTTTTTAAATGGACAGTTATTTTAATTCTCTATTTAGCTCTGCTGCCCTGGTTTTTGTTAGCACAACTTATTCAGCATATCAGTTTGGATGCAGACTCTCAGAAAAACTGGACAGTTAATCAGATCCAGTGACAAAGATCCTGTTTCTCAACTGTATGGAAACATAAAATATGGCCCGTCATACCTGGAGTGTTTCAGGAGTAATTACAGGGAAGCAACATAGATCTTGTCCATTACTCCCCCTTGTTTATGAGGCCTGTCACTCTATCAGAGATGAAAATGAAATAAGTCTGCCATGATTTGTCTTCGCAGTGCCACAATGACTATTTCATAGTTTCTCATGCATTTGTATTCTCTCCTACATGATGGTCTCATTGACAGTTTCATGCAAGTCTTGAAGAAAAGGGCAACTGCCAAGGTTAATAAATAACAAGGGGCCTACAATCCAAGGAGATCAGTAACTGGGACAAGAAACAAAGTAGCTGCAATCCAGGAATGCCTGCAGAATCAGGAAACTGAAAGTTGATACCTAGACAAGGAGTTTGAGTAACAAGTACTAGAAATTAAAAGAAAGTAGGATCTCAATACTAAGTCACATCTTTTTGTCATTCTCTGTTTATTCATGTTTTCTGTAAAGCAGGAAGCAGTTCTGAAACTCAAGTTGCTGGCTGCAGTGGCAAGAGACAAGCCCAAAGCAGAGCAGCATCTGAACCTTACTCTGGACACCTGCCCTATGTAACAGCATCATAAATAACTCAACGATCAACTGATAGTCAATGCCCTCCTACTGCTGGATCCACATGATGGCATTATGCAAGACAGGGTCATCTACCACAACGCTCTCTTCAAAATATTGGGGGTACATTCCCAGACATCCCACGGGAATCCTCGATCAATATGTCACCAAAGACCTTATTTATTTTAGTTATTTTTTAAATAAATTTCACTAGCATATTTTTTCCACCACTTTTATTTGGGGTGTTTTTGGGGCCACACCACATGGCATGTGGGATCTTAGTTCCCCGACCAGGGATCAAACCTGTGCCCCCTGCAGTGGAAGCACAGAGTCTTAACCAGTGGACCACCAGGGAAGTCCCCTAAAGACCTTATTTAAATGATTTTCAAACATAATTATGTATACAAACTAAACAAACTCTTGGGGATTAATATAGTCCACATGTCTACAACTTAGTTTGATTAGAAGTATCATATTTCATTTTATTTGACCAGAAAAGAAAAGAAATCAATATTTATTAAGCAACAAACATGTAGTAATACAAGCCTATTTGTCATTCTTCAACTCATTTCATCTTTACAAGACTGCTATGATGTCCATTTTACAGGTTAGGAAAGTGAAGCTCAATGAGGTTGACTACTTTGTTAGCAGTCAGGGGAGCAGAGATGTGACAGACAAGTCTGACTTGCCTGCCTCCTGTTCACACAAAAAGTGCTCTCTGAGTTGTTGGTCAAGATGGCAGCCTTAGAATATGCCATGGTCCCTCCTTCCTATCTCAAATTTCTATTACAAAATAGCTTTCGAAACTTAGATGAGGAACGTTCAGCAAACCTCACATTCAGGAAAACTATTGAGAATCCCTGCAAGATGAGAAACAGCATCTAAACAAAGAAAGAAAACAAAACTGCAACATCCAGAGGAATGGACTGAAACTTAACAGCTCTAAATAAGGAGTGAATGTTAATACTAACAACAAAACTACAAAAGGATGAAACAAATTCTAGATAATGTCAACATAATAGTTGACAGGAGATAGGGAAGGAGAGGAGAAAATTAAAAGAATGCTACAGGTCTTTTTTTGGACAAGGTGGAGTAGTGTATAATTAATTCTGAGCCCTGTTAAATATATATATATGTATATATATACATATACACATATATATAACATATATGTTTTACTATATGTTAAAAATAAATATATGTTTAGCAGGGCTCTGAATTGATTATATGTTATATATCAACATACATATTTTTATATAAATCAAATATGCATGTTTGAAATATATAATTATATGTAAATCAAACAGATATATTTGAAATATATGTCAAAATATAAAATTTTACATTTTAAATATATGTAGTTTATTGTTTTTATATTATATATTGTTACATGTCAATGTACTTCAATAAATTTACTTTAAAAAGAGGCCATCTACGTACATTAAAACTTTAGAATGCCAACAAGAGAAACTTTCAAATAATTAAGGGACTATAAATTTTAAAAACAACTACAACAACAAACACAAGACAGTCAATTCAGCAAAAGTCTGGAAAGAATGTGGGGAAAGAGTGAAAAACATGAGAAACATAATAATTCCAATTTGGCAAAATTCAAATTAAACATAACTATGTTAAACATAATTTTTAAAGCACAAGTTTTCATCAGTACTGTTGAAAAGAAATATATCTAAAGCAAAATTTCACACAAATGTAGAAATTAGAGGGGGAAAAAGATATACCCCGAAAAAGTTAATTAAAATAAAAGTTTTGCAATGGAGAAAAAGAAGAACAGGAGGAGGAAAAGGGGAGGGGGAGGGGAAGCAGCAATATGAAAAGCAAGAAGAACAAGAACCAAAAGGAATATTTAATATTGATAAAAGCAACAATCAACCAAGAAAACACTGATGAAGCAAGCAACATAATTTTTAAGAAAAATGTAATAAAAATGCAAGGAGAAATTGAGAAATCCACAAACATATTCGGATTTCAATGCACCTCTCTAGCTAAAAAATCAAAATATTTAAACAGGACGTGGAAGATTTGATTAAAAGTTAATTAATAGATATATAGAATTTATCCAAGAGTTTTATATATATATAAAACAACAAAGGATGTGCATCGTTTTCAAACATGCAAGACACAGCCTGAAAAAGTTTTGGAATACATCATATTCCAAAAGAACTTATTTCATGATAGTCACAATCACTAGGCAGGATGAAATAAAATTGCAACTAAAAGATATCAAAAAGCAAAGCAAAAACTTAAACTTAGAGATAAAGTAATTTAAAATAATTCATGTAATAAGAAATAAATTTAAAGATAAATTGGAAATAGAAAATTTAACGATAATGAGAGCATTATATATCAAAACCTGTGGTTTATATCCAAAGAAATTCTCAAAGGAAGATTTCAGAATTAGATATGCTTAAGAGAAAATAAAAATACAAACAAAAAGATGTAAGTTTCAAATTAAAGATAAAAACAAAATAAACTCAAAGAAAATAAAAAGGGAAAAGTTTAAATTAATTAAATAAAGAATAAAATTATAATCTAAATGAAATAAGTTCTTTTAAAATAATCAGAGAGAGGAAGGCAGAAAGCAGAAGCAAGAAGAACTACAATCCTGCAGCCTGTGGAACAAAAACCACATTCATAGAAAGATAGACAAGATGAAAAGGCAGAGGGCTATGTACCAGATGAAGGAACAAGATAAAACCCCAGATAAATTTAAAATGGTACAACCTGTCCAGAAAACATTTTGGCAGTTTCTTATCAAATGCAACACACAATTACCATGACACCCAGCAATGGCACTCTTGAGCATTTATCCCAGAGAAATGAAAATGTATATTCACACAAAAACCTGTCAACACAGGCTCACAGCAGTTTTATTCATAATAGCCAGATGTCTATTTATATATACCATGGAATAGCATTCAGCAATAAAAAGGAATGAATTATTGATACACACAACAATTTGGATGAATCTTCAGGGAATTATGCTGAGTGAGAAACATAACAATTTGAAAAATAAATTCTTAGGAATGGAAAACAGATAGCCAGATTAGTGATTGCCAGGGATTAAGGATGGAGGAGGCTGTCTATGTACGAGGCAGGTTGGTATGCTTACAAAAGGTGGTGGAAATTTAGTATCTTGTTCAATAAAATAAATTGTATAGAACAAATGAGTTCAAGTAAAACTAGAGAAACTTGAGTAAGATGAACATATTGCATCAATGTCAGTATACTGGCTGGGGTATTATACTATAGATTTGCAAAATGTTACCATTGGGGAAACTGGGTAAAGGGCCTATGGGATGTCTTTGTATTATTCCTTACAACTTCATGTTAACCTACAATTAATCTCAATTCAGGTGTAGAGGTAAACTTTTGGAAAGTATAATCTAGAGGGGCTTTGGGGGAAGATGGCAGAAGAGTAAGACAAGGAGATCACCTTCCTCCCCACAGATACATCAGAAATATATCTACACGTGAAACAACTCCTACAGAACACCCACTGAACGCTGGCAGAAGACTTCAGACCTCCCAAAAGGCAGGAAACTCCCCATGTACCTGGTTAGGGCAAAAGAAAAAAGAATAAACAGAGACAAAAGAATAGGAATGGGACCTGCACCAGTGGGAGGGAGATGTGAAGGAGGAAAGGTTTCCACACACGAGGAAGCCCCTTCGCAGGCGGAGACTGCGGGTGGCGGTGGGGGGAAGCTTCGAAGCCTCGGAGAGCACAGCAACAGGGGTGCGGAGGGCACAGCGGAGAGATTCCCAAACAGAGGATCGGTGCCGACCGGCACTCACCAGCCCGAGAGGCTTGTCTGCTCACCCGCCGGGGCGGGTGGGGGCTGAGAGCTGAGGCTCAGGCATTGGTCGGATTGCAGGGAGAGGACTGGGGTTGGCAGCGTGAACACAGCCTGAAGGGGTTAGTGCACCACACCTAGCCAGGAGGGAGTCCGGGAAAAGGTCTGGACCTGGAGAAGAGGCAAGAGACTTTTTCTTCCCTCTTTGTTTCCTGGTGCACAGGAGAGGGGATTAAGAGCGCCGCTTAAAGGAGTTCCATAGACAGGCGTGAGCCGCAGCTATCAGCACGGACCCCAGAGACGGGCATGAGACACTAAGGCTGCTGCTGTCACCACCAAGAAGCCTGTGTGCGAGCACAGGTCACTGGCCAAACCTCCCCTCCCGGGAGGCTGTGCAGCCCGCCACTGCCAGGGTCCCGTGATCGAGGGAAAACTTACCCAGGACAACGCACGGCACGCCTATGGCAGATGCAATGTCCCACCGACCTCTGCCGCCACAGGCTCGCCCCACATCCGTACCCACCCCTTCCCCAGGCCTGAGTGAGCCAAAGCCCCCAAATCAGCTGCTCCTCTAACCCTGTCCTGTCTGAACGAAGAACAGACGCCCTCCGGCGACCTACAGGCAGAGGCGGGGCCAAATCCAAAGGTGAACGCCGGGGGCTGTGCGAACAAAGAAGGGAAAGGTAAATTCCTCCAAGCACCCTCAGGAGGAGCAGATTAAATTTCCACAATCAACGTCAGGTACCTTGCATCAGTGGAATACCTGAATAGACAAAGAATCATCCCAAATTGAGGAGGTGGACTTTGAGAACAGGATATATTATTTTTTCCCCTTTTCCTCTTTTTGTGAGTGTGTATGTGTATGCTTCTGTGTGAGATTTTGTCTGTATAGCTTTGCTTTCACCATTTGTCCTAGGGTTCTGTCCGTCCGTTTTGTTTTTGTTTTTTTACTTAAAAAAAAATTCTTTTTCTTAATAATTATTTTTTACTTTAATAACTTTATTATAACTTAGAATACAGAAAATGCAAGAAACATTTAACAAGGAACTAGAAGAACTAAAGATGAAACAAGCAATGATGAACAACAAAATAAATGAAATTTAAAATACTCTAGAAGGGATCAATAGCAGAATAACTGAGGCAGAAAAACGGATAAGTGACCTGGAAGATAAAATAGTGGAAATAACTACTGCAGAGCAGAATAAGGACAAAAGAATGAAAAGAACTGAGGACAGTCTCAGAGACCTCTGGGACAACATTAAACGCACCAACATTCGAATTATAAGGGTCGCAGAAGAAGAAGAGAAATAGAAAGGGACTGAGAAAATATTTGAAGAGATTATAGTTGAAACTATCCTAATATGGGAAAGGAAAGAGTTAATCAAGTCCAGGAAGCACAGAGAGTCCCATACAGGAAAAATCCAAGGAGAAACACGCCAAGACACATATTAATCAAACTATCAAAAATTAAATACAAACATAACATATTAAAAGCAGCAAGGGAAAAATAACACACAAGGGAATCCCTATAAGGTTAACAGCTGACCTTTCAGCAGAAACTCTGCAAGCCAGAAGGGAGTAGCAGGACATATTTAAAGTGATGAAGGAGGAAAACCTACAACCAAGATTACACTACGGCTTCCCTGGTGTCACAGAAGTTGAGAGTCCGCCTGCCGATGCAGGGGATACAGTTTCATGCCCCGGTGCAGGAAGACCCCACATGGCGTGGAGCGGCTGGACCCGTGAGCCATGGCCGCTGAGCCTGCGCATCCGGGGCCGGTGCTCTGTAATGGGAGAGGCCACAACAGTGAGAGGCCCACATACTGCAAAAAAAAACAACAACAAAAAACACAGTACTCTACACAGCAAAGATCTCATTCAGATTTGATGGAGAAATTAAAACCTTTACAGATAAGCAAAAGCTGAGAGAGTTCAGCACCACCAAAACACCTTTATAACAAATGCTAAAGGAACTTCTCTAGGCAAGAAACACAAGAGAAGGAAAAGACCTACAATAACAAACCCAAAACAATTAAGAAAATAGGAATAGGAACATACATATCAATAATTACCTTAAATGTAAATGGATTAAATGCTCCCACCAAAGACACAGACAGGCGGAATGGATACAAAAACAATACCCATATATATGCTGTCTACAAGAGACCGACTTCAGACCTAGGGACACATACAGACTGAATGTGAGGGGATGGAAAAACATATTCCATGCAAATGGAAATCAAAAGAAAGCTGGAGCAATTCTCATATCGGACAAAATAGACTTTAAAATAAAGACTAGAACAAGAGACAAAGAAGGACACTACGTAATGCTCAAGGGATCGATCCAAGAAGATATAACAATTGTAAATATTTATGCACCCAACATAGGAACACCTCCATATATAAGGCAAATACTAACAGCCATAAAGGGGGAAATCGACAGTAACACAATCATAGTAGGGGACCTTAACACACCACTTTCACCAATGGAAATAAATAAGGAAACACAAGCTTTAAATGATACATTAAACAAGATGGACTTAATTGATATTTATAGGACATTCCATCCAAAAACAAAAGAATACACATTTTTCGCAAGTGCTCATGGAACATTCTCCAGGATAGATCATATCTTGGGTCACAAACCTAGTCTTGGTAAATTTAAGAAAATTGAAATAGTATCAAGTATCTTTCTCGACCACAAAGCTATGAAACTAGATATCAATTACAGGAAAAGATCTGTAAAAAATACAAACACATAGAGGCTAAACAATACACTACTTAATAACGAGGTGATCACTGAAGAAATCAAAGAGGAAATCAAAAATACCTAGATAAAAATGACAATGGAGACACGAGGACCCAAAACTCATGGGATGCACCAAAAGCAGTTCTAAGAGGGAAGTTTATAGCAATACAATTCTACCTTAAGAAACAGGAAACATCTCAAATAAACGACCTAACCTTTCACCTAAAGCCATTAGAGAAAGAAGAACAAAAAAAACCCAAAGTTAGCAGAAGCAAAGAAATCATAAAGATCAGATCAGAAATAAATGAAAAAGAAATGAAGAAAACGATAGCAAAGATCAATAAAACTAAAAGCTGGTTCTTTGAGAAGATAAAAAAATTGATAAACCATTAGCCAGACTCATCAAGAAAAAAAGGGAGAGGACACAAATCAATAGAATTAGAAATGAAAAGGAGAAGTAACAACTGACAGTGCAGAAATACAAAAGATCATGAGAGATTACTACAAGCAACTCTATGCCAATAAAATGGACAACCTGGAAGAAATGGACAAATTATTAGAAATGCACAACCTGCTGAGACTGAATCAGAAAGAAATACAAAATATAAACAGACCAATCACAAGCACTGAAATTGAAACTGTGATGAAAAATCTTCCAACAAACAAAAGCCCAGGACCAGATGGCTTCACAGTGAATTCTATCAAACATTTAGAGAAGAGCTAATACCTATCCTTCTCAATCTCTTCCAAAATATAGCAGAGAGAGGAACACTCCCAAACTCATTCTATGAGGCCACCATCACCCTGATACCAAAACCAAAGATGTCACAAAGAAAGAAAACTACAGGCCAATGTCCTTGATAAACATAGATGCAAAAATCCTCAACAAAATACTAGCAAACAGAATGCAACAGCACATTAAAAGGATCACACACCATGATCAAGTGGGGTTTATTCCAGGATGCAAGGATTCTTCAATATACGCAAATCAATCAACATGGTACACCATATTAATAAATTGAAGGAGAAAAACCATATGATCATTTCAATAGATGCAGAGAAAGCTTTCAACAAAATTAAACACCCATTTATTATGAAAACCCTGCAGAAAGTAGGCACAGAGGGAACTTTCCTCAACATAATAAAGGCCTTATATGACAAACCCACAGCCAACATCATCCTCAATGGTGAAAAACTGAACCCACTTCCACTAAAATCAGGAACAAGACAAGGTTGCCCACTCTCACCACTATTATTCAACATAGTTTTGGAAGTTTTAGCCACAGCAATCAGGGAAGAAAAGGAAATAAAAGGAATCCAAATTGGAAAAGAAGAAGTAAAACTGTCACTGTTTGCAGATGACATGATACTATACATAGAGAATCATAAAGATGCTACCAGAAAACTACTAGAGCTAATCAATAAATTTGGTAAAGTAGCAGGGCACAAAATAAATGCACAGAAATCTCTGGCATTCCTATACACTAATGATGAAAAATCTGAAAGTGAAATTAAGAAAACACTCCCATTTACCATTGCAACAAAAAGAATAAAATATCTAGGAATAAACCTATCTAAGGAGACAAAAGACCTGCATGCAGAAAATTATAAGACACTGATGAAAGAAATTAAAGATGATACAAATAGATGAAGAGATATACCATGTTCTTGGATTGGAAGAATCAACATTGTGAAAATGACTCCACTCCCAAAGCAATCTACAGATTCAATGCAATCCCTATCAAAGTACCCCTGGCATTTTTCACAGAAATAGAACAAAAAATTTCACAATTTGTATGGAAACACAAAAGACCCCGAATAACCAAAGCAATCTTGAGAACGAAAAATGGAGCTGGAGGAATCAGGCTCCCTGACTTCAGACTATACTACAAAGCTACAGTAATCAAGACAGTATGGTACTGGCACAACAAAAGAAAGATAGATCATGGAATAGGATAGAAAGCCCAGAGATAAACCCACGCACATATGGTCACCTTATCTTTGATAAAGGTGGCAGGAATGTACAGTGGAGAAAGGACAGCCTCTTCAATAAGTGGTGCTGGGAAAACTGGACAGCTACATGTAAACGTATGAGATTAGAACACTCCCGAACACCATACACAAATATAAGCTCAAAATGGATTAAAAACCTAAATGTAAGGCCAGACACTATCAAACTCTTAGAGGAAAACATAGGCAGAACACTCTATGACATAAATCACAGCAAGATCCTTTTTGACCCACCCTCTAGAGAAATGGAAATAAGAACAAAAATAAACAAATAGGACCTAATGAAACTTAAAACCTTTTGCACAGCAAAGGAAACCATAAACAAGATCAGAAGACAATCCTCAGAATGGGAGAAAATATTTGCAAATGAAGCAACTGACAAAGGATTAATCTCCAAAATTTACAAG
This sequence comes from Pseudorca crassidens, assembly GCF_039906515.1. Lineage (NCBI taxonomy): Eukaryota > Metazoa > Chordata > Mammalia > Artiodactyla > Delphinidae > Pseudorca > Pseudorca crassidens. The sequence goes on along the minus strand of NC_090296.1, from coordinate 39,106,912 downwards.
CAGCTCATGCAGCTCAATATCAGAAAAACAAACAACCCAATCCAAAAATGGGCAGAAGACTTAAATAGACATTTCTCCAAAGAAGATATACAGATTGCCAACAAACACATGAAAGAATGCTCAACATCATTAATCATTAGAGAAATGCAAATCAAAACTACAATGAGATATCATCTCACACTGGTCAGAATGGCCATCATCAAAAAATCTAGAAACAATAAATGCTGGAGAGGGTGTGGAGTAAAGGGAACCCTCTTGCACTGTCAGTGGGAATGTAAATTGATACAGCCACTATGGAGAACAGTATGGAGGTTCCTTAAAAAACTACAAATAGAACTACCATACAACCCAGCAACACCACTACTGGGCATATATCCTGAGAAAACCATAATTCAAAAAGAGTCATGTACCAAAATGTTCATTGAAGCTCTATTTACAATAGCCAGGACATGGAAGCAACCTAAGTGTCCATCATCGGATGAATGGATAAAGAAGATGTGGCACATATATAAATGGAATATTACTCAGCCATAAAAAGAAACGAAATTAAGTTATTTTTAGTGAGGTGGGTGGACCTAGAGTCTGTCATACAGAGTGAAGTAAGTCAGAAAGAGAAAGACAAATACTGTATGCTAACACATGTATATTAAATCTAAGGAAAAAAAAATGTCATGAAGAACCTAGGGATGAGATGGGAATAAAGAGACAGACCTACTAGAGAATGGACTTGAGGATATGGGGAGGTGGAAGGGTAAGCTGTGACAAAGTGAGAGAGTGGCATAGACATATATACACTACCAAACATAAAATAGATAGCTAGTGGGAAGCAGCCGCATAGCACAGGGAGATCAGCTTGGTGCTTTGTGACCACCTAGAGGGGTGGGATAGGGAGGGTGGGAGGGAGGGAGCCGCAAGAGTGAAGAGATATGGGAACATATGTTTATGTATAACTGATTCACTTTGCTACAAAGCAGAAACTAACACACCATTGTAAAGCAATTATACTCCAATAGCAATGTTAAAAAAAAAAAGTATAATCTAGAATAGTGAGACAAGTTACAAATAAATATTAGAAATAAAAAAGGGAATAAAGCCTGGAAAAGAATCTCAAAGTTATATGACACTATTATAAACTTGTCAGTAACCTGAAATCAAATTAAAATGACAAGTTTTCTGAGGAAAAATTACCCAAATTTTCTCATGAAGAAATTAAAAACCTAAATCCATCAATAAATACAGAAGAAATTGAAACAGTAATCAATATCATCTACCTCCTATCTCTGTAACACCCAATTCCTCTGGACAGAAAAGAGTTACTGTAACAAGTCTGTGACTGCAATCCTTAGAAAGGTCAGTTTGCAAGGTTTGCCCTTGGCTGCCATCTGGGAACTTGACTGGTAAACAGTTCCCTACACTGACATAAAACTTTATATGAGTGGTTCACTGTGCCTACACTGTTTGCGTAAATAGTACGGTTTATGCTAAACACCCGCTTTCTTTCTGGCTGTCTGGAATTTGGATGTATGCTATACACAGGGGCTTATGTAACCAGCCACCAAGAAAATCCCTGGGCACTGAGTCTCTAATGAGCTTCCCTGTAGACCACACTTCACAGATATTCATCTTGTTGCTGGTGGAATAAGTGTAGCCTGTGTGGCTCCACTGATAGAGGACTCTTGGAAGCTTGCACCTGGGTTCCTCCAAACTGCCCCATGCCCTGTGCCTTTGTTCCTTTTTTATTTTTATTGGAGTACAGTTGATTTACAATATTGCAGTAATTTCTGCTATACAGCATAGTGAATCTGTTATACATATACATATACCCATTGTTTTTTTAGATTCTTTTCCTATAGGCCATTACAGAGTATTGAGTAGAGTACCATGTGCTATAGAGTAGGTCCTTATTATCATACTGAGTGAAGTAAGTCAGACAAAGACAAATATCATATGATATCGCTTATATGTGGAATCTTAAAAAAAGGGTACAAATGAACTTATCTACAAAACAGAAATAGAGTCACAAAAACTTATGGTTACCAGCAAGGAGGAGAGGAGGGGTACACCGGAAGATTGGGATTGACATATACACCCTACTATATGCCTTTGCTCTTTGTTGACTGTGCTTTGCATCCTTTTGCTGGAATAAATCTTAGCCCCGAGTACAACTAAATACTGAATCCTGTGAGTCCTTCTAGCAAATCACCAAACTTGGGGTTAGTCTCAGAGACCCCTGACACATCCCTCCACTACCCAAAAAAAGGCAAAGGTCTAAATGAGTTTTTGAGCATGCTTCACCAAAATTTTAAGTAAAAGAAAGCTCAATTCATACAAACCTCTCCTAAACATGCAGAAAGCTGCCCTATGTATTTTAAAAGGCTAATATAACCAGGCAAAGCTTATGGAAAAACAGACAATCCCAGCATAATTTTAATTTGACTATCGTCAAAGTCCTAAATAAATTATTAGCAAACCAAATCTAGCCATTTACTAAAAGAAAGGTTGTGATCAGGTTACTCAGGCCAAAAACCTTAACCTCTCTCTTCTTCTCATACCCCATATACAACTGAAAATCCAGAAAACCCAGTTAGCTCTACTTCAGAATAGAAGTAGGTCTTCATCACTTCCACTGTTATTTACCAAATCTGTCTCTACCATCTCTTTTTCATTAATATAATGAGCTCTTAACATGTCTCCTTCTTGCTCTGCTCATGTTCTCCATACAGTCTAATAGTCCAGAGTGAGGCTGCAGAGCCACAAGGCACGTCATGCCACTGTGCTCAGAATCCGCGATGTCAGCCCATTTAAATCAGAGTACAAACCCACACCCCACATCTGATTCCCCTTGTCTGCTCTGCTGTCTCTGTTTTACATTGCACTTATCTCTTCCTACTAAAAATATGATTTTCACATTTATTTTACTTATCGTTTATATTTGCTACCTTCCATCATTAGAATTTAAGCTCCATGAAGTCAGGAATTTGGGGGTGTTTTGTTCAATGATGCAACTCAAGTGCCTAGAACATTGTCTGCACCTGTAGACACAATATTTTTCAATCAATGTATGTCTGAAAATTGAAGAATAGTTCTATATAAAGGTGCAATTTACAACATTAACATGTTACACACACACACACACATACACACACACACACTCATACAAGCTTTGTAAGAGATGTTGAAAAGTTTTTACTTTAAAAAAATTGGCTTACCAAATTATAAATATGGGGAAAGTTCCCCTGCTTCATTAAAGAAAGACATAGTAAACATCATGTTTTATTGAGAAATTGGAAGCATTTCATTAAAATTACAGAAAGGAAAAAAGATGCTCACTTTCATAGCTACTGCTACGTATTTTACTGAGCATCATAGAAATATAGTGAGACAAGGAAAAAATAAAACATATGGTTAGGAGGGAAGAGATAGTCATTAGGCAGGACTGTCACTTAATAGAAAATCAAATGAAATCAACTGTTAAAATACTAACTTCAGTAATGTGACAGGATATAAAATCAAGACACAAGAATCAGAAATTCTCTGATACACCCGCAATAACCAGTTAGAAAGGTAATTTTAGAAAGAACGTAAAAAAGATATTCAGAGCAAGACTGAAAAATATTCAACATCTTTATGGTGACAACTACAAAATGTTTCTCCCTCTCTCTCTAGTCTAACCATGCTGGGCTCTGTACTGTGTTTTCAACGTATCAGGCCTCTTACCTCACAGATTTGCATCTTTTGTTCCCTCTGGAAAACAGCTCTCTCTCAAGATATACACATGCTCACTTACACTCCTCATTCAACTCTGTTGCTTTATCAGTGAAAATTTCCCTAACCAAAAAGGGTGCATGCATGTACACACACACACACACACACACACACACACACACACACACACTTCTATTGTTATCTCTCCTTACACCCTACTTTATTTTTCTTCTGAGTGCTTATCCAATGAAACGTACCATATATTTGAATCTTATTTGTTTATCTTCTCTCTTTTTCCACTAGGATATAAGTTACTTAAGAGTAGGTGCATTTTAATCAATGTTATATCCCCAACACCTATAACAGTGCCCTAAAAATAGTATGTGCTCAAAAAATATTAAGCAAAGGACATATAACAATACTTGAATATACTGAGATGTACCATGTGCACGGAAGGAAAGTGTTGATGCTATAAATATATTAATGATCCCAATTTAACCCATAAATTTAATATAATAGAGTCCAATAGAATGTTTTTATGTAATTTGACAAGATAATTCTGAAATTCGTATAGAAGAGTTAATGCTTAGGAATAGCCAAACATTGGAATTGTACTGTACTACTTATCAGAATATATTACAAAGATATATAAATAAATAAAACATGACATTAGTTCAGAAATTGACATCTTGATCAATAAAATAGAAGAAAGATAAGTGGGCCCAGTGTGAAAATTTTGTGTGTGTGAAAAATCAGCATTTCAGGTTAGTGGATAAAGGATTTTAACTAGCTACTGTTCAAAAATTAAAGAAATATAAAGTGCTTTACATACTCCACTGTTTATTTCACAATATATACATGTTACACTTAATCACATTGTACACCTTAAACTTGCCCAGTATTATACGTAAAGTATATCTCAATGAAGCTAATGAGAAAAATATACTGAAAATATATATACATATATGACTAAAGGTTATTTATACCTAAGCCTGACTACCTTCAGTATCGTGAGAATTAAATGAAATACTACATGTAAAATAATAGAGTGTATTAAAATGCCCCTAACATAATAAACACAGTAAATTAAGTATTAATAATTATTTTACAATTTTATAATAATAAATTGAAAACTGAGTGATGGCAACAATCAAATCTTATTCTTTTCTTCTCATTCTCCTCAGGTTTTTTCTGGTTTTTTTCCTTTGTTTTTTATGATTTAACATCTTTATTGGAGTATAATTGCTTTATAATGTTGTGTTACTTTCTGATGTACAACTAAGTGAATCAACTATACATATACTTATATCCCCATATCTCTTCCCTCTTACGTCTCCCTCCCAGGCTCCCTTTCCTACCCCTCTAGCTGTTCACAAAGCACCAACCTGATCTCCCTGAGCTATGCACCTGCTTCCCACTAGCTATCTATTTTACATTTGGTAGTGTATATATGTCCATGCCACTCTCTCACTTCGTCGTACCTTACCCTTTCCCCTCCCCATATCCTCAAGTCCATTCTCTACGTCTGCATCTTTATTCCTGTCCTGTCCCTAGGTTCTTCAGAAATTTTTTTTTTTTTTTAGGTTCCATATATATGTGTTAGCATACAGTATTTGTTTTTCTCTCTCTGACTTACTTCACTCTGTATGACAGATTCTAGGTCCATTCCCCTCACTACAAATAACACAATTTCGTTTCTTTTTATGGCTGAGTAATATTCCATTGTATATATGTGCCACATCTTCTTTATCCATTCATCTGTTGATGGACAATTAGGCTGCTTCCATGTCCTGGTTATTGTAAATACAGGTGCAATGAACACTGTGGTACATGACTCTTTTTGAATTACGGTTTTCTCAGGGTATATGCCCAGTAGTGGGATTGCTGGGCCATATGGTAGTTCTATTTTTGGTTTTTTAAGGACCATCCATACTGTTCTCCATAATGGCTGTATCAATTTATATTCCCACTAACAGTGAAAGAGGGTTCCCTTTACTCCACGCCCTCTCCAGCATTTATTGTTTGTAGATATTTTGATGTTGGCCATTCTGACTGGTGTGAGGTGAAACCTCATTTTAATTTTGATTTGAATTTCTCTAATGATTACCTATGTTGAGCACCCTTTCATGTGTTTGTTGGCAATCTGTATCACTTCTTTGGAAAAATGTCTATTCAGTTCATCTGTCCATTTTTGGATTGGGTTGTTTGTTTTTCTGATATTGAGCTGCATGAGCTGCTTGTAAATTTTGGAGATTAATCCTTTCTCACTTGCTTCATTTGCAAATATTTTCTCCCATCCTGAGGGTTGTCTTTTCATCTTGTTTATGGTTTCCTTTGCTGTGCAAAAGCTTTTAAGTTTCATTAGGTCCCATTTGTTTATTTTTGTTTTTATTTCCATTTCTCTAGGAGGTGGGTCAAAAAGGATCTTGCTGTGATTTATGTCACAGAGTGTTCTGCCTCTTTTCCTCTAAGAGTTTTATAATGTCTGGCCTTACATTTAGGTCTCTAATCCATTTTGAGTTTATTTTTGTGTATGGTGTTAACAAGTGTTCTAATTTCATTCTTTTGCTTATAGCTGTCCAGTTTTCCCAGCACCACTTATGAAGAGGCTGTCTTTTCTCCATTGTATATTCTTGCCTCCTATATCAAAACTAAGGTGACCATAGGTCCGTGGGTTTATCTATGGGCTTTCTATCCTGTTCCATTGACCTATATTTCTGTTTTTGTGCTGGTACCATACTGTCTTGATTACTGTAGCTTTGTAATATAGTCTGAAGTCTGGGAGCCTGGTTCCTCCAACTCGATTTCTCTTTCTCAAGACTGCTTTGGCTGTTAGGGATCTTTTGTGTTTCCATACAAATTGTGAAAATTTTTGTTCTAGTTCTGTCAAAAATGCCATTGGTAGTTTGATAGGGATTGCATTGAATCTGCAGATTGCTTTGCGTAGTATAGTCATTTTCACAATGTTGATTCTTCCAATCCAAGAACATGGTATATCTCTCCATCTATTAGTATCATCTTTAATTTCTTTCATCAGTGTCTTATAGTTTTCTGCATATAGGTCTTTTGTCTCCTTAGGTAGATTTATTCCTAGATATTTTATTCTTTATGTTGCAATGGTAAATGAGAGTGTTTCCTTAATTTCTCTTTCAGATTCTTCATCATTAGTGTATAGGAATGCAAGACATTTCTGTGCATTAATTTTGTATCTTGCTACTTTACCAAATTCATTGATTACCTCTAGTAGTTTTCTGGTAGCATCTTTATGATTCTCTATGTATAGTATCATGTCATCTACAAACAGTGACAGCTTTGCTTCTAATCTGATTTGGATTCCTTTTATTTCTTTTTCTTCTCTGATGCTGTGGCTAAAACTTCCAAAACTACACTGATTAACAGGTGTGAGAGTGGGCAACCTTGTCTTGTTCCTGATCTTGGTGAAAATGGTTTCAGTTTTTCACCATTGAGGATGATGTTGGCTGTGGGTTTGTCATATATGGCCTTTATTATGTTGAAGTAAGTTCCCTCTATGCCTACTTTCTGGAGTGTGTTTATCATAAATGTGTGTTGAATATTGTCAAAAGCTTTTTATGCATCTATTGAGATGATCATATGGTTTTTCTCGCTCAGTTTAATAATATGGTGTATAACATTTCCGTATATTGAAGAATCCTTGCATTCCTGGGATAAACCCCACTTGATCATGGTGTATGATCCTTCTAATGTGTTATTGGATTCTGTTTGCTAGTATTTTGTTCAGGATTGTTGCATCTATGTTCATCAGTGATATTGGCCTTTAGCTTTCTTTCTTTGTGACATCGTTGTCTGGTTTTGGTATCAGGGTGATGGTGGCCTCGTAGAATGAGTTTGGGGGTGTTCCTCCCTCTGCTATATTTTGGAAGAGTTTGAGAAGGATACGTGTTAGCTCTTCTCTAAATGTTTGATAAAATTCGCCTGTGAAGCCATCTGTCCTGGTTTTCTGTTTGTGGGAAGATTTTTAATCACAGTCTCAATTTCAGTGCTTGTGATTGGTCTGTTTGTATTTTCTCTTTCTTCCTGGTCGAGTCTCGGAAGGTTGTGCTTTTCTAAGAATCTGTCCATTTCTTCCAGGTTGTCCATTTTATTGGCATATAGTTGCTTGTAGTAATCTCTCATGATCCTTTGTATTTCTGCAGTGTTAGTTGTTACTTCTCCTTTTTTATTCCTAATTCTGTTATTTGAGTCTTCTTTTCTTCTTGATGAGTCCAGCTAATGGTTTATCAATTTTGTTTGTCATCTCAAAGAACTAGCTTTAAGTTTTATTGATCTTTGCTACTGTTTCTTTCATTTCTTTTTCATTTATTTCTGATCTGATCTTTATGATTGCTTTCCTTCTGTTAATTTTGGTGGGTTTTTTGTTCTTCTTTCTCTAATTGCTTTAGATGTAATGTTAGGTTGTTTATTTCAGATGTTTCTTCAGGTAGGATTGTATTGCTATAAAGATCCCTCTTAGAACTGCTTTTGCTGCATCCCATAAGTTTTGGGTTGTGTTTTCATTGTCATTTGTTTCTAGGTATTTTTTGATTTCCTCTGATTTCTTCAGTGATCTCTTTGTTGTTTAGTAGTGTATTGTTTAACCTCCATGTGTTTGTATTTTTTCCAGATTTTTTCCTGTAATTGATATCTAGTCTCATAGCATTGTGGTTGGAAAAGATACTTGATATGATCTCAGTTTTCTTAAATTTACCAAGGCTTGATTTGTGACCCAAGATATGATCTATCCTGGAGAACGTTCCATGAGCACTTTAGAGGAAAGTGTATTCTGTTGTTTTTGGATGGAATGTCCTATACATATCAATTAAGTCCATCTTGTTTAATGTATCATTTAAAGCTTGTGTTTCCTCATTTATTTTCATTTTGAGTGATCTGTCCATTGGTGAAAGTGGAGTGTTAAATTCCCCTACTATGATTGTGTTACTGTCGATTTCCCCTTTTATAGCTCTTAGCATTTGCCTTATGTATTGAGGTGTTCCTATGTTGGGTGAATAAATATTTACAATTGTTTTATCTTCTTCTTGGATTGATCCCTTGATCATTATGTTGTGTCCTTCTTTGTCTCTTGTGATAGTCTTTTTTTTAAAGTCTATTTTGTCTGATATGAGAATTGCTAGTCCAGCTTTCTTTTGATTTCCATTTGCATGGAATATCTTTTTCCATCCCCTCACTTTCAGTCTGTATGTGTCCCTAGGTCTGAAGTGAGTCTCTTGTAGACAGCATATATACGGGTCTTGTTGTTGTATCCATTCAGCCAGTTTATGTCTTCTGGTCAGAGCATTTATCCATTTATAGTTAAGGTAGTTATCAATATGTATGTTCCTATTCCCTTTTTTTTTTTTTTGCGCTACGTGGGCTTCTCACTGTTGTGGCCTCTCCCATCGTGGAGCACAGGCTCCGGACACGCAGGCTCAGCGGCCATGGCTCACAGGCCTAGCTGCTCCGCGGCATGTGGGATCTTCCCAGACCGGGGCACGAACCCGTGTCCCCTGAATTGACAGGCAGACTCTCAACCACTGTGCCACCAGGGAAGCCCGCTATTCCCATTTTCTTAATTGTTTTGGGTTTGTTTTTGTAGGTCTTTTCCTTCTCTTGTGTTTCCTGCCTAGAGAATTTCCTTTAGCATTTGTTGTAAAGTTGGTTTGGTGGTGTTGAATTCTCTTAGCTTTTGCTTGTCTGTAAAGGTTTTAATTTCTCCATCAAATCTGAATGAGATCCTTGATGGGTAAACGTGGATGTAGGTTTTTCCCTTTCATCACTTTAAATATGTCCTGCAACTCCCTTCTGGCTTGCACACTTTCTGCTGAAAGATCAGCTGTTAACCTTATGGGGATTCCCTTTTATGTTATTGTTTTTCCCTTGCTGCTTTTAATATTTTCTCTTTGTATTATTTTTTGATAGTTTAATATGTTTCTTAGCATGTTTCTCCTTGGATTTATCCTGTATGGGACTCTGTTTTCCTGGACTTATTTCCTTTCCCATATTAGGGAAGTTTTCAACTATAATCTCTTCAAATATTTTCTCAGTCCCTTCCTTTTTCACTTCTTCTTCTGGGACCCCTATAATTCGAATGTTGGTGTGTTTAATGTTGTCCCAGAGGTCTCTGAGACTGTCCTCAATTCTCTTCATTCTTTTTCTTTAGTCTTCTCTGTGGTAGTTATTTCCACTATTTTATCTCCCAGGTCACTTATCCATTCTTCTGTCTCAGTTATTCTGCTATTGATTCCTTCTAGAGAATATTTAATTTCATTGTTTTTGTTGTTCATCATTGTTTGTTTGCTCTTTAGTTCTTCTAGGTCCTTGTTAAATGTTTCTTGTATTTTCTCCATTCTGTTTCCAAGATTTTGGATCATCTTGACTATCATTACTCTGAATTCTTTTTCAGGTAGACTGCCTAATTCCTCCTCATTTGTTTGGTCTGGTGGGTGTTTACCTTGTTCCTTCATCTGCTGTGTGTCTGTCTTCTCATTTTTCTTAACTTACTGTGTTTGGGGTCTCCAGTTCACAGGCTGCAGGTTCATAGTTCCCATTGTTTATGGTGTTTGCCTCCAGTGGGTAAGATTGGTTCAGTGGGTTGTGTAGGCTTCCTGGTGGAGGGGACTGGTACTTTGTTCTGGTGGATGAAACTGGGTTTTGTCTTTCTGGTGGGCAGCACCGCATCCAGTGGTGTGCTTTGGGGTGTCTGTGATCTTATTATGATTTTAGGCATCCTCTCTGCTAATGTGTGGGGTTGTGTTCCTGTCTTGCTAGTTGTTTGGCATAGGGTGTTCAGCACTATAGTTCGCTGGTTGTTGAGTGGATCTGGGTCTTGGCGTTGAGATGGAGATCTCTGGGAGAGCTTTAGCCGTTTGATATTATGTGGAGCCAGGATGTCTCTGGTGGACCAATGTCCTGAACTCGGCTCTCCCACCTCAGAGGCACAAGCCTGACACCCGGCTGGAGCTCCAAGACCCTGTCAGTCACACAGCTCTCTCCAATGAGATGTGTTTCAAGGGCATCAGTGGGGACTTTGAGTAACCAGTTGTTTTCACTGAGCTGAGGGAAACATCAAGGTGGTCTTAATAATTGATTAGCTGTGTTTCTGCAGTTTTGCACCAACGAACTCAAATTATGAGCTTCCAAACTCTCATGGTGTTTTCATGCAAAGAGCTGCTGAACACTTTACACAACTTTTTTTTTGCTTTCTTTCTTACTTGTGAGCCAGCCACAGAGCTCTTTCCCTTGCCTTCTGGCAGAGTGAGTGCTCAAATCTTATTCTTGTCTTTTAGTCCTGAGAATGTTTGCTGAATTACATTAGAATCAATCTTCCATTCTCTTACCTTGCTCTATTATCTTTTAATTTCGCTTATGTCTTGATTTATTTTAATAATTAGCTAAAAAAAAGCAATCTTCCATGCACAAATGCAACACAGTTAAATATAAGATTAACCACTCTTATAAGCCATTTTGAGTGTGAAAATAAGAGAGAATGGAATGCTTCAAATGTTTGGGTTTTTTTAAACATTGAAGTAATTCACACATAGCAAGGTATGTTTCCCTTCAAGTTTGAGGGATTGGTACATCTATCTACTAAATCTAAACCCCTACTGGGATTATTAATCAATACAGAGGGCAAAAAGTGGTAAGTTTTTCTTCCCTTAAACTGTGTAGATTTACCTAACAAATATATTTATATTTTCAAATAACATCTATTTGAAAATGACTTCTAAATCAGTACTTAGTTAAAAATTTCTTCCCAAGGAGTAAAAATGTAAGTGGGGAGGGATTAGGGCAGTGATTTGTCAAGACAAATGAAGCCACAGGATAAATCGAATGCATCTTCATGGCCTAGGATATAAAATAAGCCATGAAAATTCAATAGTGACATAAATCAAGAATAGACCGCATGTTAAAATAAATTTGAAACTTCTGTATTTGGCAAGTAGTGGTGGGTAACTGACTCAGAATTGTAGGTAATATAGCAATGGTTTGTCTAATTTATAAAGACTCTCTAAATTCAATTTATATAATCCCCTAGAAAATTACAGTACTCTGGAGAAGTTAAAGAGCACGAACACTACAAAATCCAAGCCAAAATGGTTTTTAATGCATATTGGAAAAAGCTTTGGATCCTTAATGATTCATAACTATCACCTAAAATAACACAGTTTGTCACAGAATTTTATTCATCTTTCAAGTAACTGTAGGGCAGTAATACATCCCTGAGGTTTAAAAAAAAAAATTGCTCTTGGCTTTCTTCCTATAATAGGTTCATGGAGTCTTGGAGAGAGAAGCAACAATTTTAGCCTCAAACCTCCCCAACTAAAATCCCTCACCCTGTGTATAAAAATCAAGAATTAATTCTCACTTCATCCTCAAGTCTGAGAGAGTTTCAACAAAAAAACACAGTCACAGAAATTCTGGTAATGGATATACACAGAGTGAAAATGGATGAATTTTTAGGAGTAGATGAACACTAATTTGTTTTCTTAAAATAGGAAATATATCAGGAGTTATTATAAAAAATTAAATTTGTTAATGATGTATAAAGAGCTCTTAGATGTGAACCATATTCCTTCTACAAAAATAGAAATCATTAATCACCATTTCAATTGAGTTACTCATGGTGAGTCATCATTTATGTTGGCCTAATGTGGTCTGGGATAGTCTCACTCATGATTATATTTTCTAGAGGCCCCCAAACCACCCTTTTAAATTGGAAGAGACAAAATGAGGGGATAGAGGTAAAGAATGTGATAGGGATCTGTACCACCACAGAATTCCAGTTTATGAGTTATCTAGGACCTACTGAATAAATTAAGTAAAACTGGCCTCTAACAGAGAAACAGCTGAAAAGAGCTCATTAAAATCATGATTTTATATAAAACTTCATTTGAAAAGTATGGTTATAATGCAGCTTCATAATATAAGTGAGCAGAACTGTTCTTTTCCTGGGAATTTTCTATTGCAAGAAAAGAAAACCATCTCATTTCCCTCTTCTCACATTTACATGTACTCTACATGTACATAAAACATGTTACATGTACAGTTACACTTATTACATATACATGTTTCTTTGAAGATACGTAAGGAACATGCAGAATATCAGTGGTAAAGAAATCTTACAGTACCCAACCTCTGGCAATGAAAACCAGAGAGTTGGTTAGATCATGTTGCTAGGATGGCAAAACGGTTTGGGGTAAAGTCCTAGCCCCTTTTTGGTGCAAGGACTAAATAACAAAATTCAGGCTAATTTGCACGCATTGTCTATGTCCTATCTATGCTTTAGGTTACATCTTAAATACCACTGATTCCACAAAAACAGCTGGATGCCTACCTCAGACCATTTGGCCTCCTGCTGTAGTAATGTAACTGAATAGCGCCTATTATTTGTCAAACACCGTGTGGGGCACATTACATGTGTGTAGTTTCCCTTCATCCCCCTTACAGTGCTGTAGTCACATTGGCTTGCTCCTCATTATTCCTCAGATATTAACATGGCAGCCACAATCCCACCAAAGCACTTTCCATCAGCTGTTGCTTCTGTTTGTAAGGTGCTTTCACAAGATACGTACAGGGTAACTGTCACCACCTTCAAGTCTTTCTTCGAACATCACCTTCTCAGTGAACACACCTGACTCCCTCCCTGCCCCCAACCCTCCCCAACACCCAGGTCCTGCTCTACTTATCCTTTTTCTACCTGCTAATTATTATCTGCTAATATACTATCAATTCCCTTATTTACTATGTCTATTATTTATCACCTGTCTCCCCTCTTTAGAATGTAGGCTCCATGAGAGTAGGAATCTTTGCTTAGCTCATTCTAGTATTCCAAGAGCCCACAACAGTATCTGACACACAGTAGGTGTGCAATAAATATTTGGTGAGTGAACAAATTAACATATATCTTTGACCCTCACAACGACCCATAAGATAGGTGTTACCTTTCATTAAAGATAAGAAACAAACCTTATAAAGATCAATAAGTGATCCAAGGTGACACAACCAGGAAGTGCAGAATTACTACTGCATGGCCTTAGGGCACCTACATTATTATACCTACTACTTTGACCTCAAATGTAACCTCAGTTCTATGCATGCCTCATCATTTTCCCCAGGAGTACAGTGTCTGGTGTTCATTAAGTGCTCAGTAAACGCAGGAGAGAAAGGAAGGAGAAAGAACGGGTCAAAACCGTTATCCATCATCAGCAGTTCTGATTTTCAGAAAGTAAGCTATGAATGGTAACAACAGTAGAGGAAACTAATAGTCCATTTTCCAGCACCACCATCCTTAAGAAAGTAAAGTAGAAGAAGAACCCATCCGTCATAATAAGAGCAGCCTACACATTCCCAGTTACCTTAATTCTTCTTTAGAAGAATGATATATTCTTATTCCAGTCTGTGGGTATTAGTCTAGAAAATGACCTGAAATTAATAATATAAGTTTTAAAGTTTGACAGTCTAGAAATCAATGACATGCTTTTACCTAATCTTTCTTTACTTATGTCATTTTTCAGCTTGAGTATGAAGTATGATTCCACTGAAAAAAGTATTTACTAGAAATTATCATGAAGCTAGTTTCTTTGATATTTTCTTTATGTTCCCTCCTCTTACTTTTTAAGGAATACCCAGTCACTATATTAATACACTACTTCTAAACATAGTAGTGTTTATTTGTAGAAATACACACATGCCCCTCATAATCTGGCAATTATATGCAATACTGTCATATGAGAGGTGACAAAGAGTGAACACTTTGATAAAATACTCATGAGAATATTCACATTTCAAATGTGCATATCTTGCCATTTGAGCAGTGAGAAAAGACAGAAAGTGAATTCTCAAGCATAAATTATCAGGAAAATTCCCACTAGATTTTGGATTTTATATTCCTTGAGAACAGGTTGTCTTATTCACCTTTGTATTTTTAGAGCTGAGCCAGTGCACGGCACAGAACAAACCTTCAATAAATGTTTATGGAATCAATTCAATATACCAGAGGTCTCAACCAGAAATCTCCCTGCTCCAATTAAGCAGTATATGAAGAATAACAATCTTTTTATCTAATTGGCTCTGTGACATTTTAACTGGTCAAAACTCTTGTGAGGTTCCCACCAATTATTTGGGTAGAACAAATTATGCTTTTGTATTTTTTTCTGCATTGAATTAATACCATCAACTGACTATATAAATTTGCATATTCTTCTAACTCTTTCTCTCCCTATTTCTTGAAAATGGGGACTATATGTTCTGGTGTGCACCACACTGAATAAAATATTTAAGGCTTGTAAGGTTCCAGAACTACTGTTTGTAGAAGAAATCTAATGAAGAAACACCAAAGCAAGAAATGGAATTCTTAGGGGGTGTAGGCTTTTACTCTTTCCCAGTAGACATTTTAGGGGCTACAAATCCCATGAAAATTTACACATGATATTGAAACAAGTGAAGGCAGTAAAAGTAAAGGTGGCATTATCTCCTGACCTCCTAAGCTCCCAAGAGCCATGTACTATTCTGTCTGTATCCCAATGCTGGACACATGGCAGGTCCTCAACTGGTGTTGAAGCAAAAGTATATATAAATGGGGTAAAATGTTATTCCAAAAGTTATTTATAAAGGTTAGCTGTTTATGGAAGTACCAACAGTTTGGTAACAATCAGTACATAATAGTAGTACTAAACCCTTTTTTATTGAGCACTTATTTGATGTCAGGTACTATGAAAGCATTTTGTGTACATTATCTCATTTAATCTTAAGTTGCAACTTCAATGAGAGAAAGGCATTATAATGCCCACTTGACAAATGAGGGAACTATGGCGTAGAAATAAGCAACTTGCCCAAAGTCACTCACCCAGTAACTGGCAAAGCCAGGCTTTGAAGCCAGGTGTGGCTGATGTTCAGTCATGTTCCTTACCACAGCAACACCTGGCATAATTGATTGATGGGGGGACACTACTGAAAGGAAGACACAGCTAAAAAGGTCAATACATTTTTTGAGCCTCCAAATTCCTTAGTGTTATTTTTTATAACATGTCAAAAATTTGGCTTCTTCCTAAGGCCACTGTTTTATTTTATGACAAAAACAATCCTGATGTGAGAAGTAATTAACTTCAGGGGAAAGCCCTGGTTCAATGAAGCTTTTTTAGAACACTAAAACAATTAAGTTTATTGTACCACCGAGGTGCCTCTTCTATTTTTCTGAAGAGAAAAAATCTTTCCCCACTGCCATATAAACTCTGGATTCTGTTCTGAAAACCTCTGGGCCAGAAAACACGACTAATGGGATTTGAGAACACAGAGAAAGAAGCTCTGGAACTGAAAGGTTTGACTAGAGAGGAGAGAAGCACAACTCGACAGAGGGTCACACTAATAGTCTTTCAGTGTGGCACAGGTGCAAATAAATGCTGAGCCTCAGAAAACAGTCTTCTCATCCTTTAGGGCTCTCGATCCCAACAAACGACTGACAATTCAACTGTAAGGGAAGAGGTCCACACGAAGGTAAAAATAACAGAGCCCACATTGTACAGTGAGGAAATCTTCTATCCACTTAATCACTGAGAAGAATCCTGAAAGATCTAGAAGCAATTCATACGGGAGGTAATGTGGCTCATTTTCTAGAAATCTGAGAAATTAGGGTTTGAGGATTAACACCAATAAAATGGGAATACAGACTAGCATAAAAACTGGAGCCTACCCTACAGCTTAAAATATGTTTAACTGCCACGAAAGAGGTTACACTTTGTTTTGCCATAGTCAGCATAAGAGCTGCTTTACTCCTGTTACCGAGCTTTACATTGTCACATAGCTTCTTTTGTTCCACATTGAATGTGCTAATATTTCTGATGAGACTGAGCTCTGTTCATCTCATTGCAAGACCAGAAATCATTCACTTACTACTGCCTATTCAAACTTATCCTTAGAGAGGGACAAGAGGGCAAAAACAAATATTTACTTTTTGTATTGGCTTAAATACAGTGTTTGCTGAAAATATCAGTGCATTCATACAAGTGCTGTTAGTTAGTTAATGATGTGATATCAACTGAAATCCATACACCACTTTACTCTAACAGTAAATTCTGACCTGAACACTGAAAATGTTCTGTGAATGAGAAATTTATCTGCATCAAAATCCAGTATAATACCAGGGATAAAATCCTTCCTAATTGTACATGTAAAATCCTGCTTAATACTTGCTCTGACTATTTACTGGAAATGAGAGGAGGGAAGAATTTGTTCTGTACGCCTGCTTGAAAATGGACCAAGCTCTCAGATGTGCTCTCTCATTGACCCATTTTCACAAATTCATTTAACTACTTGGACTTCTTCCTCTTAATTCTTAAAATCCAAAGCATTCCCCACATTATTCTTAATCTTAACATTCTATATATACAGCTATATTCTATAGCTCTTTTCTTTTAATGCCTAATTGCTTTTCCACTGAAATTCCTTTCAAAAGACTCAACTGGAATCCAATTACTACAAGAAGCATCGTATAAACAGTAAAGGATTCAGTTCCTAATCTTTCTGTCGTAAAAGGGGAATACTTTTCAGCATGAGGCAGGCCACTTAACCTTCCTTTTCCTCTGTTTTCCATTCTATGTAAGAGAGCATAGTGAAGTGCCACGGCTGAGAGTATGGCTTTGGCATCAGACTAACCTACATTCTAATCTTTACTAGATGTGCGATTTGAGGTACGTTATTTATCCTCTTCATCTGATTTCCCTCATCTGAGAACTGTTAAAAGTAATATTAATTAAAAAAAAAAAAAAAAAAGTAATATTAAATTATAAACTAATTTAAATGAGAAAGTGTTTGTGAAAGCTCAGTAAACTTAAAAGTGATTGACAAATAAATGACAGTTACATTGCCTGGTTCTGTGTCCTATTAAGAGGAAGCTATTTCTAGAATGTTGGGGTAAAGGAGGTTTTATTAAGAATGCCTCAAAATCCAGTAGAATCCATTAAAAAATTTGTTTGATCACATAAAAGTTTTTAAATGTTTATGGCAAACAATAAATAGACAAATCATAAGTATACTACTAAACAAGGTGGAAGAAGTAACCCCTGACTGGAAAAAAAAATACCTGCAACACACAGGATAAACAAAAGACTAATATCCTTAATATGTAAAAAAAAAAAAAAAAAAAAAGATAAAAATCAATAAAAAGGAAACCACAGACTAGCAAAAACAATGGATAGATGACATTAATAGTTACATAATTTGCAATACATATATATAAATGGTCAATAAGCATAATAAATACATTCAACCCCACTAATCATTGAAGTATCGGAAATAAAAACAAAAATTTTTTTCAACTATCGAACAGGCAAAGATATTTTAAAATAGACAAAATCAACAATAGAAAGAAACAAAAGAAATGGGCACACTAAAAATATATTGGTAGAGGGCTTCCCTGGTGGCGCAGTGGTTGAGAGTCCGCCTGCCAATGCAGGGGACACGGGTTCGTGCCCCGGTCTGGGAAGATCCCACATGCCACGGAGCGGCTGGGCCCGTGAGCCATGGCTGCTGAGCCTGCGCGTCCAGAGCCTGTGCTCCGCAATGGGAGAGACCAAAACAGTGAGAGGCCCGCGTACCGCAAAAAAAAAAAAAAAAAAAAAATATATATATATATATATATATATATATATATATATATATATATATGTAGGGTGTTAAGCTGTTACAACCTTTCAGGTTTGGCACTATATACCCCCCCAAAAAAATATGAATGTCCTTTGTGCCAACAATCCCACTTCCACTCCCCAAAAGGCAACTGTCGACATACTAGAAGATTTGTGGAAATCATGTTTATAATAATATTGTTTATAATGTAAATATTGGAAGTAATTTAAATGTTCATCAATATGGGACTGCTTAAATACATTATGTTACAGCCAAACAGAGCAGTATGACATAACCATTTTAAAATATGGTATACAAAAAAAAAAAACACATGGTATATACTTATAGTCACTGCTGCAGAAAAGACATTCCTAAAACATTGAGAGCATACGAATAGGTTACAAAACAATATGTATAGTATTGTCTTACTTACAAAAAAGCTATAGGTACATGTACATGGAGAAATTTCAGAGAGTGTATTCACCCAAATACCTCTAGGTAGTAGGACTTCAGGTGATATGATCTCTCATTTGTATTTTCTGTATTATTTCAATTGTCTTCAATAGTATGTATTATTTTTATAACCAGAAAAAAATGAAGCTATTTTCATCTTAGTAGCAAACGAATATAGCTCCTTCCCTAGAGATATTTTAATAACAATGTAACTGCTCTAGGTTTTTTTTTCTGTATGCTTTATAAGGTTAGAAAATCATTCTGGGATTCACAGGGATGAAAAGGAAAACATAAAAAGAAATTACAGTATTGCTGAGATGATCAAACTGAGAGCATCTCACATCCTAGGCTAGAGTAAAACTACCTAACCAAGTCCCATGACTTACAAGCTGGGTGGCTTTCAACAAGTTACTCAATCTGTCTTTGCTCAGTTTCTCTCCCCTGTAAAATATGGGCAATAATATCACTTAACCGAGAAAATTATTATGGGGATGAAATGAGTCAAATTATGTAAAGCACTTAGATTCATACCTGACATCCTAAAAAAATGTCAGCTGTTCACTGTAAAATGAGATACTGTAAAGAATCATCCTTCCCTGTCATGGAAGTACATTAAATATTTACTATTGTTATCATCTACCTGCTCATCATGCATCACCTAAGGACACTGTGAGAGGATGAATCATTTTCTCTGTCTCAGAATACCGAGGGTCAAACAGTCTATTGAACGTGATTAAATTTAAATATAATATCTCCAAACCAAAAGTAGACAGGTCAGTGAAGGCTTAGGAAGGTAGACCAGACAGCCAAGGTCCCAGGGTATCTAAGGGTGTCCAATTTTGGCAAGATGATATCAGTTACTTTAACAAATCAATAAACTCCTATATAAAACTATTACTAATACCTTGCATTTACACAGTGCATGACAGTTTTCAGGGAGCTTGCCCATCTCCATAATTGGTTGGCAGTGTTTCTGATCACCGTGCCAGTGCAATGGGGAAATACAGACTGATGCTTGACCAGCACTTTAGGACACCGACTCCCACTGGGGCTAGTGGTACAGGGGAGCTGGAGGTCTAGGAAGAATGGTGGAGAGAAATGTGGAAGAGAAGGCAGATGATAGGAAGAGTAGCCAGGACACTCAGTGTGTGTGCGTAGCAGCAATAGGGCAGGACCCCCCAGAGAATATTTTACATCATCTCTGGAACTGCTCTAGTGAACTTTGGAAAACTTACTCTGAGTGCAGTAAAGAAAACGGGAAGAACCGAGTCTCTCAAGTTAAAGCAGGGATGGAGGGGTGGGGGTCAATTTGTTCATTCATTTATTCCAACGTGCAGAGCACTTTAAGTGCCAGATTACAGTGAGGTGCAAAACCCTCACGGATCATCCAGTGTGGTGCCTGCCTGCTCACCTCCCCCACCCCTCTTCCAGTTCCAGGCTGACCCCTCAGAAATCTTCAACTCTCCAATGCAACTCAAAAACCACTGGACTCAGTGTTGTTTTGTGTTTTGAAAAAACTCCTCACGATAAACTTATTTAGGTTATGTTCCCAAGAAATTAAAATTAGTCTTGAAAATAAGGTTCAGTAAACATGAAATCTGAAACACCAATAAATTATTCAAAGCTGTTAGTTTCTTAAAAATAATTTCACTTCCCTCCCCCTCCCAACAATTTATAATAATTTATCTCATTAGGAACTCAGTTCTGAATGTATAAGATAAGAAAGAAAAATGCTGTCTGAAAATTTAGAAAACAGAGATGCATTACCAAAACTCCCTAAATCAGATGTTATGCACTCACTTATAAATTTATGAACATTCTCATTACAAAAGAAATCATGCAAACTACGAAAGAGCTTTTTGTTTCAATAAAGCAATTAAGTGCATTAATTGTTCGGTGTTACCACTTAAAGGCAGCACAATTAATTTGTCATTCTACCAATGCCTGTATGCTTTTGTGTGGCTCTCTATCTTTAGCTATCTCAAAGCGCTTTCCCAAACATTTATTTTATTTTTATCCTTTGTTGTGGAGCTGCAAAACACGTTCTGTAGCAGACTAGAGAGGCTGACATTAGTTCAGAAACAAAAAATGGTCAAATGTGGCTCAGCGTGTTTCGTAATTAAACACATTTGCAAGGACGTAGGGCTCCATTTTCACTCTCTTGCTACCAAAAATCTGCTCATTAATCCAAAGCAAATCAAAAATAGGATCTTAAAAACCTATCATTTCTATGAATAAATGGAAGATAAATTAAGCTTGTTCTTTAAAGCACAGGAAAGTATGATTTCTGCTTTCATGACTTTGTGGATAGAATTTCAAAACCCTAACTGATATGTAGTGTCTGACAGACTATTAGTAAGGAGAAGAAAATGCTTTGGCTCATACCTAGAAATTGAAAGCGGTGGAGAAAAGTTGAGAGACAATTCCAGCCTGGTCTGACCAAGTTTTGCGTCATCAACATCCTGGGAAATCTCCAAAAAGCCACATGATTTTTCATGACCACAAATGACTCCCTAGAGCCACACAGCTCTGGACACAGGAAGAGCAGACAACCAACCTGGGGAAAGCATCACACCAGAGAACCACACAGAAACAGCTCTGCACCGTCTCACTGGCTGTTCTCGAGGCCTTCAGTGAATCAGGGCCGACCTGTCCTTCAGTGTCCACCAGGCTGGTTATGACCTGATTTCAGGATGGGCAAGAACAGATTCTTTCACCTGTCAGCCTTCTGGGCTCAGATATGATGAATAAAATACATCTTAACTTGCCTCCTTTTGACAGAGACAGACACATAGGGGCTGGATTTTGAGTATTATGAGAATATCAACAATAATTTTTTGTGCTTAAAACAAAACATGTTCATTATGCATTCTTTCATCTGACCTCATAACAACACTATGACACACATAGGACTGTATGATTATATCTATAACCAAGGCTCTTTTTCTGGTTTATCCCAAGAGACAATGATGAAGAGGACATACATTCTGAGTTCCACCTTACATGAGTTCATTCAGGTATCTAAATTTTACTTCTTCCATATTCAACTTCATAAGGCAGTTTTTCTTTGATATCCCTGAGGTTTGGAGAGCAGGAAAAGGATTCTATTTCATTTTGTATCCTTTGGCCCAGATATCTATATTTATATCTATACCTATCCCTATTAGATAGATAGATAGGCAGATAGATAAAAAAGATAGCCAGACAAAGATAAATATATCTCAGGTATTAAGGCACTGTGGACACATATAAATTTGTATTACATAGTAGATATACATAAATATGAAATTTGTCAAATAAGTGTTTGATTAATAGATGAATAAAGACCTAGAAATTCTTTCTTTTCAGTTAAGCAAAGTGTAATGAGAAGAAAAACAAAAACAAAAACCACATTCTCAACACAATAAGGATGGGCTGACCTGGGTCTCTGGACAACATTTTTTTGGTTAACTTGAAGACCTAGCACCAAGAATAAGAGAGAGAATACCACATAAATTACTCTGTGTTTAACCAAAAAACATATGCTTTCCTATCCCACTTCAAAACTAATTAAGGCACATATTCATTTTAAATCAAAAATAAACCGCAAAAGGTTTAAAACAAACTAATGTACGACATTAAACCATATGGGCTTTCTTTTGTGTAAACTGTTCATCTAAATGTTTCTTCTTCCTTTTTGAAAATTCTCCACAAGTACAGTTTTATTTTTTCCCCTGAGTACCATGATGAATATCCTTCAACATTAGTGTCAGCCTAAAATATATATTTATATATAATAAGACATATAATGTTACATAGGATATACATATAGATAATACAGATATTACATATTCATTCTACATCTCACAGGTAGAAGATAGAGAAATTAAAGTATTAACCAACCCCTCCATTGCCCCTGGCACATACACCTGGTGTCTTTAAACCATTAAATTCCCAGTGAGTAGCCATTCTCTTTTGTCCCTATGTTATAGGGATGGTCCATAGTCTGGACCACATAGACACAGTGCCGCCTATAATCAACCCTTGTAGACATAATTCTGGAATCTGAAGTTAGATTTCCAATTATGGATTTCCAGAGACTACAAATAATTGTTTAATGTTTTAGTGCTTTCTGACAAAATATTAAAGAAAGAAATGCCCATATTAAGAAAAATAAAATCTGGAAGAATCAGAGAAAAGACCTCACAGGTACTGACTTTTTTGTTGTTGCTAATGCATAAACCAGAGAAACAGATAAGCTCTTCTTGCCACTACAGGCTTACAAAGGCTTTAAAAATTACAAATGCTACATATTGATCAATACTGGATGAATGTTTCATAAATCCTGGAATACCATAGAGTAAACATTTCAAAATGTTTCAGGCAGGAAATATTGCAAGTGATTAGTACAGAAGGAAAATAAGGGAGTGAGAGGAGAGAAAAGGATGCAAGGAAGGCAAGAAAGATAGGCTTGCCTCCGCAACCCAACCTTTAATTCTGGGAAGTTAAAGTAATTCAATGCAAAAGAGCCTGATAAGCTAGGAGTACATCTTCATAGCCGTTCTGATTTATGAAACTTTTAGATGCTCTTCAGCACAAAGTACTATGTTGGATTCAGCTAAAGAAGCTGCCAGTATTTCAAAGCCTAAATGGAGAGTTATTGCTATGCAGACAGTAAACTAGATTGTTAACTAGATTGTTAAGAGATCTAAAGTCCCCAAAGAACTAATGTTTGAAAAAATGCTGAGAATAAATAGTAGAAAGAAAGCAGAGCTCCACTATCTTAGTCTGTCTGGGTTGCCATAACAATATACCATAGACTGGGTGGCTTAAACAACAAAAATTTATTTTCTCATAGTTCTGGAGGCTGGTAGTTAAGGCTCCAGCATAGGGTTCTTCCTGGCTTCCAGCAGTCCGCCTTTTGCTGTGTCCTCACATGGTGGAGAAAGAGCTCTGTTGCCTCTTCCTTTTCTTATAAGGGCACAAGTTCTATCAGATCAGGGCTTCATGCTATGACTTCATTTAACTTCAATTAACCTTAATCATCTCCTTAAAGGCCTTATAGCCAACACAGTCACATGGGGGTTAGGGCTTCAACATATGTGTTTTGGGGAGAAACAATTCAGTTCATAGTACCTGCTTCTTGGGTTGGAGGTCAATGATGATGGATGACACAAAGGATACACAAGTCCTTGACCCCTGCTTGGCCTGTCCTCTACTTCAGGCAGAATGATATTCAGACTAGGGTATAGATTATAAAGAGCACTGCTAAGAGAAGACATAAACCCAACAGGAGACAAACTGACTAAAAAAGAAAGCAAAACATCAATAACTCTAAAAGAGTTGATGTGTTCTGGCCCCATCAGATTTCATCCCAAGACACTGTGGAAAACTTGCCAAAGAGAAAACAGTGCTCTTGTCACAGATGTTTGAGGAAGCGAGAGATTCCATCAAGATCACCAGTGACCTCCAGACTGAAAAATTCAATGATCAATTCCCAGGTGTCGTCCTGTTTGACTTGTAAGTGGCACTTGCCATGGATGCTCACTCATCTTTCCTTGCCCTCAGGACACTTTACTTCTAGATTTCTTCCTACCTCCAAAGCACCCTTTCCCATCTCTTTGCTGGATTCACCTTGTCTTACTGACCACTAAATATCTGAATGCCCCAGGGCTTAGTTCTTAGACCGCTTCTCTAACTACATTCAATCCTGTGGAGTTCAACCAGTCTCACCCAGACTTTAAATATCAGCTCGATACCAACAATTCTCAAATGTGTATGTTTCCAGCCAGAATCTCTCCCCTGAAATCCAGACTTCTCACCCAACTGCCTATTAGACATCTTATATGTCTAACAAACATCCCAAACTTATATCTTGTCAAAATTTAACTCCTCATTCTACATCTCACTCAAAAAAACAAAAAACCTTTCTGCTTTCCCCATAATCATCTCCATCCCTACCTGTGCAGAGAACCAAAAACAAAAATAAATAACTTGGTATCCTCCTTAACTTCTCTCTTCCTTTTACAGCCCACATCAACAGATGAGTGGATAAAGAAGATGTGGAGATATATATATATATATATATATATATATATATACACATATACATACAATGGAATAGTCACCATAAAGAAGAATGAAATCCTGCTATTTGCAGCAACATGGGTGGAGCTAGAGAATATTGTGCTTAGTGAAATAAGTCAGACAGAGAAGGACAAATACTGTAAGATATCACTTACATGTGGAATCTAAAAAAAGAAAAAAAGAATATATATGCAAAACATAAACAGACTCACAGATATAGAAAACAAACTAGTGGTTACCAAAGGGGAGAGGGAAGGTGGGAGAAACAAATCAGGAGTTTGGGATTAAGAGTAGTTTATACAAACTACTATGTATAAAATAGAGAAGCAATAAGGATGTATTATATAGCACAGGGGATTCTAGCCATCATCTTGTAATAACTTTTGATGGAGTATAATCTGCAAAAATACTGAATCACTATGCTGGCACACCTAAAGTTAATATAATATTGTAAATCAACTGTATTTTAATTTAAAAATGCACCATGTCTGATTTTCAAAATGTAACTAGGACCTACCCACTGCCCTCTATCTCCACTGCTACTATCTTTATCCAAGCCACCAGCACCTCTCACTAAAATTACTGCAAGAATGTCCCTGAATTGTCTCTTCCATCCCTTGTCACCTAGAGTTAACTTTCAACACAGTGGCCAGAGTGATCCTGTTAAAATGCAAATTCATGTCATTGTCTGCTCAGAACACTCTTGAGGTTCCCGTCCACAAAATAACATAGTCTCCAGGGCTCTGAATGATCAGGTCCCATTACCTTTCTGACCTCATCCCACACCATTTTCTCCCTTCTTCATTCCAGAAATTCTGGCTACTTGATTTATAATGAGGACACAGCCTTTAATCATAATGCCTTTAAAGCTTACTTTTTACCACTAACCATGATGATTTTTATTAGTCAGGCTTCTCTTGATTAAAATTTATGTATTCAAAGTTCTATCTGACAACAGAAAAGCTCCACATAACACAATAGTGAAATCTTTCATTTTTACTCCTGCTCAGCTGGTAGGCCTGTAGTCTGTAAACCTATTTAGGATTTCAGACTCAAGCCAAATATTTTAAAGGTAGTGCTCATATAACAATGTTCACAAGATAGAGCTTCACAGGAATCCCAGTGATTTTCACTGCAAAGCAGCTTTCATCAACGGCACATATGTTCCCATCCCACACTGACTGCCTCAGTGAAGTATTCCAACTGACAGTATTTCAGAGCAAATACAAACTGAGAAACACCAATAACAGGTTTCTCAACAAAATCCAAACATCACTGTGCTGAATTCACTGTGGACTATAGAATGCTGTTTATTAAAGGCTGATAGAAGAGGAATTTAGCCCTGATTGACTTAAATTTAGGCCACAGTACTGAGAGTGGTTTTTCCTTTCACCCCTTTATTGCCAACCACTTCTAGTCCTAAGAGTATAACAGAATCCTGACTTTAAGAAACTGAATATATTTTGGTCTGGCTTCATCCATGATACTGATAAATTTTATGCCTCCCTTTAATTCTAAAGTATAAACCTACATGAAAAGGTTAGACCCACCCCCACCCAATTCAATCTAGCTAATGACAGAGTATTTGATCATTTTTACAGTGTCATTCTATATATTTAAGGGATTGGAAAAAGATGCTCTGCTGGAGATGGGCTTGAGGACTAATGTAGTATAAGAGAAAGCTTGGCTCTAATGAATACAGGGGGAAAGAATGCCAGAGAGAATGACTGAGCAGAGATTGTCACAACAGCACAGGACTTCCAAAGATCAGGGACCATAGAGCATAGCTGAGAGGCCAAGCAGACAGTGGAGTAGACTTACAGGTTAAGTAGACAGATATTATAGCAGTGGACTTCTGATGGGTTTAGTAAGGATGGGATATTCCCTACTAACCAAGTAGCTTGAGACAAATGGTAAATAGCAGTGAAAATTTTTAGATCAAGAGCTGTATAAATCTGGATAATAAACAAAGGAAAGAGAAGAACCAGCATAACTGAGAGAACCATGCAAAAAGACAGAAAGGCTCAGCCAATATGGTCAATATGGAGGATTGTCCACATGCATGTGCCTCTGCTTCTTCTCAAAACTCCACAAAATAAACAGTAAATGGATTCTTTAAACTGTGATGCTACAAGGACAAAGAAAATAGGAGAACACACAACAACAAAAACTTCTGAAACTGGAAAGCATAGGACAAGTAGTAACTGACTTAGCAGATCCAAGAAAGCTGAATCTTAAACCAGCACGGGGAAAGCCAAGAACCAAACTGATCTGCAGTACAGAACCTCCAAATATCCCAGGAATTGCTACCACCAGATACTTCTGGAAGTGAGGGGGCAAAAGGGAGCTGAAAATGGAGGATTTGTTGAAAGTCTGTTGAAAAAGTAGATGGATATCCATCTCCCAGACGCCTTCTTAATTCCACAGAGCTGGGCAATTGTCCATTTCACACCTCAGCTGAAGACTAGGGAGAGTCTCAAGTAGGGGTAGCTACTGAAATCAGGGGGATTATTTGAAAGTGTCCAAACTGAATGTCAACCCCCTAGCTTATTTCCACATTCAGCTCCCAGAAAGCTGGAAGCAAGGAATATACAGACTAGAAATTGGAAAAATTCCTCTCTGGGAAAATGGGCGGCCCAACAGAAATGAAGTAAAAAATAGTGATGTTGAGTATTCCCCACAAAATGACCCAATCAGATCTCCCTACATTAAGGCCACAGTCACAAATTCAGCCATAAAAAGAAAGCCAGGATTCCTAGACATCTGCATAAAGCCTCCTACATGAGAAACAGAGACCAAAACCAACAAACCAAAACTCAACTCAAAGGAAACAGAGACTATGTGAGCATATGAAAACTGTATATAAACTCTCTTACATCCTCAGAGAGAAAAAAGGAGATTTTGAAGTTATGAAACAAAAACAGCATGTTTTAAGAAGGAACAAAGATAAAGCTCGAGAGCTCTTGGAAATTAACATAGGCTAGGAGAAAAAAAAATTCAACAGAAGGATTAGAAAATGAGCTTGAGGAAAACTTCTAGACCATAGAGTGAAAAAAAAAAGACAAAATTACAGAAAATCATAGAAAGGGGATGAGAAAATTAGAAAATCAATCCAGAAGACTCGACTTCCAAACAGTAGGAGTTTCAATAAAGATAAGAAAAAGGAGGAACTGTCAAGAAAATAACTCAAGAAAATTTCCCAGGAGTGAAAAATAGGTATATCCAAATGATGAAACATGCCCATTGAGAATCCAGAAAAGTGGATGAAAACAGAACCAAAGAAAAAGACATCACCATAGTATTTCCTAATACTGGGTACCAAAAGATTTTAAAGGTTTCCAGAAAGTAAGAAGAGAGAAAAATATATTATTTACAAGCATCAAGATTTGAATCGATCTGACACCAAAAGCAAAAGCAATAAAAGCAAAAATAAGCAAGTGGGACTACACAAAATAAAAATCTTCTGACCAGCAAAGGAAACCATCAACAAAATGAAAATACAACCTATTGAATGGGAGAAAATATTTGCAACTCAGATATCTTTTAAGGGGTTAATATTCAAAATATATAAAGAACTCATACAACTGCAAAAAAAAAAATTCAATTTAAATATGGGGCAGAAGATCTGAATAGACATTTTTCCAAAGAAGACATACAGGCCAACAGGTACATGAAAAGGCCAACAGGTACATGAAGGCCAACAGGTACACGAAGGCCAACAGGTACATGAAGGCCAACAGGTACATGAAAAGATGCTCAACATCACTAATCATCAGGAAAATGCAAATTAAAAACACAGTCAGATATCACCTCACACCAGTTAAAATGGCGATTACAAAGAAGTCAAGAAATAACAAGTGTTGGTGAGGATGTGGAGAAAACAGAATCATTGTGTACTGTTGCTGGGAATGAAATTGGTGCAGCCACTATGGAAAACAGTACAAATATTCCTCAAAAAATTAAAAATAGAAGTACCAGATGATCTAGCCATTCCATGGGTGTTTATCTGAAGAAAATAAAAACACTAACTGGAAAAGATATATGCATCCCCATGTTCATTGTAGCATTATTTACAACAGCCAAGATATAGAAACAAACCTTAGTGCCCATCAATGGACAAATGGAGAAAGAAAATGTGGTATATAGATATATGGAATAGAATATTATTCAACCATGAAAAATGAAATCCTGCCCAAAAAAAAAAAACTGAAAAAACCAAGCTCACAGATACGGATAATAGATTGGTTGGTGGCAGTTGTCAGAGACAGAGGGTAGGGGTGGGAGAACTGGGTGAAGGGAGTCAAAAGGTACAAACTTCTAGTTATAAAATAAGTCATGGTGATGTAATGTACAGTGTGATGACTATAATATCATATTGCATATTTGAAAGTTGCTAACAGAGAAGATGTTAAAAGTTCTCATCACAAGAAATAAAATTTTTTGTAACTATGTAAGTTAATGGATGTTAACTAGACTAATTGTGATGATCATTTCACAATATATACAAATACCAAATCATTATGCTATATACCTGAAACTAATAAAAATGTTATAGGCCATTATACTTCAATCTAAAAAATAAAAAGACTTGACTGGAATCAGTCTTCTGAATAGTTCCATTCAAAATTCAAAGGAGGAATGACCCAAAATTCGGACATAAAATCATTTCTAACCTTTAAATCTCTACCTAGAAGAACTCTCAATTAAGTGTAAGGATAAATGAAAGCCATCTTAAAACATGTATAATCCTCCCCCCGCCCAAATATCTTTTATCTATCCTTTCTCTGAAGGCTAATATTGTAAGAGTTGTTTCTTGAAAACAGACAGAGAAAACAAGGAGTCCATAAAAGAGAAAGGCAAAGGGAATCCTGAAGATCATGGATGAAGGGAGGTATCAGGCTGAGAGCTGTGGATCAGACTCCAGAGATTAGGTCAGAATAGTCAGAAGGCTCCAAGAAAGGTGCCTCCAAAGACAAGATGTTGATCCCTACCTAATATGAGCATATTGAGAAAGAGCTACACAATACAGGAGACTTTGGAAATGAAATAAAGAGAAGCACATGGAAAACTAAGAAAATAATTGGAATGACCATAACTACCCTGGGGAAAACCAAATGTGGCATGGGAAGATAATGATCGAATACCACACAACTCAGATAGAAATAGTGTTTGCAAGTCATAAAAATGAACACCGACTACTGATTCAATCAAATGCATGATCTAAATATACTGAGAAGATAGAAAATTGGAAATGTATATGTGTGTACGAAGTGGTGGTTAAGGGACGGGGGCATTTTCCAAAGATGTAAGTCAACAGCTAATGACTGAAACTGAAAATCCTCTCCAATAATCATGGTATTTAGAGGAAAAAAAGATAAATATTACCCCAAAAGTAAAAATATTTTAAAGTAGTCTCTGGGAAATGGGAGAAGGCATGGAGAAAAGTAAACCTCTATTTTTCAAAATAAACCTTAGAAGTACTATTTGACTCTTTATGTGTATGTACTACTTTGATGTAAAAATTAAATTAAGAACAAAAGAAAACAGGCAGATAATCTGAATTACCTTTCAAATTAAATTAAAAAGAAGCCAGGAACACCAGAGGTTCAGAAAATATTTGGGATTTCCGTCCCTTCCTCTGTGTGACTTGGGTTCTTTCTTGTTTATCTCAGCTGTCTTGTCTGGTGCTGTCATATTAACCAACTTCCATTACAATCACCTTTTTTTTCCTCTGGGAATTTCTCTCTAATGACTAAACTAACAGAGTCACACAGCTATAGGAAGCCTCTCACCAAACATCAAAATCCAGTAAAATCTCTCTTTGGATGAATGGAAACACTTTCCATTATCTTAACTTGTTTTAAGATGCATATTTCTCTAAAATACACTTATATGATTTTCTTTCTTTAGCAAACAAAAACCAAAAAATGATCATCTCTGCTTCTGACCTAAGTTGAAAGAGTCCTAACCTTATGTTGCCTCTATAGAACAGAATATTCAAACTTTATCATCAAATTCTGTCTATGGTACAAATGGTTGTTTCCAAACCACTTAAATTCCCAGGTGGTTTCCCTCTATAAGCAAAGAAAAGAAAGAGATTGGGAGTGTGGCAAATTCATTCACTTATGCCAGAAACTCACTTATGATTGAGGATGAGGAACACGTGAGATTGTGTGTGTGTGTGTGTGTGCGCACACACACAAACGTACATACACACACACACACACACACACACACACACACACACACACACACACGGTATTTTCGTCCCTCTAATCCCTTGCTCTTCCTAATGGCCCCTCTGCCATCCTCCCACTGAAACAGTGGCAGTCACTTTTCAAGGGAAGTGTAAATACAGCTGAGAACAAAGAAAGCAGCATAGCTTTGAATTTCAAATTAGACATTTTTCAATCCCATAGCCAAAACAATAATCTTGAAAGCATAGATTTCCTTTGCAAGTGCCAGGCCCCTGAGATAGCAAATGGCTTTTTTGTTGTTACTCTTATTGTGCTTTGTTTTTACTGTTAAATCTTAGCTCTTTTCCCAGAAAACATGGGGTCAGAGGAAGGGGCAGTGAAACCTAGGTGGGCAGAATGGAAAGAAATATAGGTGAAAAAAAGAAACCTAAAATAGGTTGAGAGGAAATCTGAAAACAACAGGGAAGTGTATCTTACTTCCCATCCAGAATTCTGGGACATGACAGACACAGAGTGACAGGTACAACCACAGGACAGATGCAGCATCAAAGGGCACTTTGAAAGGTAGAAAAGAGTAGGGGGGTGTGGGTCACAAACTAAGTGAGCTCTGTTACAGAAAACTGAAGTCAATCACATATTCATATATCTAAGTTTTATTGTATATCTATTTAAACCCAACACCAAAATCTCAGTTCTGGAGAACCAGTATGGTTTTGCTTTGCTCTTAATTTACAACTTTTCACATATGGAGTACCAAAATCCATTCATTCATTTCTAAAGAATTTGTTGAGCACCTACTATGTTCCTGTTACAACAGAGATACAGTTGAATCAAACAGACAAGCTCCCTGTCTTCCTGGCTCCCATTCTAGCTGGAGAGACAAGCAGTAAATATATAAAGAATCAAAAACTATAATTACAGACCATAATAAAGGGATAATGGGATACAAATAAAGGGCAGGGATACTTTAGACAGGCTTTGGAAGAAGGTTCTCATGGCAGGAAACCAGAGAAAGGGGGCATGAATCATCAATCCCTGATTATTTTCCCACCATAGAGGTAGGAAGAAAAAAACTATCCTTCTGGAAGAGTCTCTTCCCTCTTGGCATCATCACCTTCGCTCCTTTCCACCCCTGCCTGCCAAGCAGCACCCCATGCTCCGAATGCTTTCTCCACCCTCCTTCGAAATCTCAGCATCTCTTTTCTCTTCATTGTGACAGTGAGCTAGTTTGTCAGCACAGCACATGTCTGTGCTGACATGCTGATGGGGGCTAGAGACTTCCACCGTTCAGAGAACAAAATGACAGTTTCACGGGGGCCTTCTGAAGGGAAGGACCCGCAAAGCAGGGATCATCAGGCAAAGTGATCAGGGATATATCTGAAAGATGGCTGGCTCCCTTAAATCACTCCTGGTAGGGAGACACTGCTCAGCCTATCAGGAGAGCTGCCCTTGATCTTTCAATAATTTGTTGCCAGTATCACAGTGTTCAATATTTAAGAGACAGACAGAGTATAATGATCCAACAAAGCAACAGAGAAGAAATAGCCAGAGCAGTGGGAGGGGAACCAGGGAGAGATAAACATCAAAGAAGCTGTGAAAGATGACATTAGTAGAGCCATTTAAAATAGAGCCAGAACAACCATTCCAGAGGAATAACTTTGTACGTCCCATTTTCTGTACCTCTGAACTGGACCAATCTGCCACCATTCCAAGAAGTAAGCAAAAGAAACCAGAATATCCTGTCTATTGAAAGGATAATAAATGAACATTTACCTAGTGACTACGTCACCTGACCAATCAATGAAGTACAAATCTAGCTTTTCATCATCTTGTACCAATGAACACTTCTAAAAAACAACAACTTACCTCATCTTCCTTTCTTTCTCATGAGAGAAAACCCTGAGCCCCTCTCATATAATCAGAACACTATTTGGGTTTCTACCTATATCTGTATACACTCAATTGTAATTCTTTTATCCCAAATAAACACTTTGCCTCTTGAACTGGATTCTTGTTTTTTAGGTCGACAAAGCCAAGGGAGATGTCTCTATATGCATGAAAAGGTGTTTGTGAAATTTGGCAAATGTACTTTGAGAGGTGGTACAGGAGAAGAAGTCCGCTTTCAATAGGTAGAAAATGGAGATAAGAAAGTAAAGACACATGCTTTAGGAAGCCTACTTAAAATGGGGAGAATTGGTAGATAGTCAATAGTTAAAGAGAGTGCAAAGTCAAGTGTTTTATTCACATATGTGTATTTTTTTTTAGGATTGAAGAGACATGACCATGTTTATGGGCTGATGAGAAAGAGCCAGTAGAATGACAGAGAGATGGACAACACAGAAAAAAGAAGGGCAAAAAATTGGAGGAAATAAAATATCAAGAGACAAAGCATATCTATGTCCACACCCAAGACCACTTCACAGAACTCTGGGTTCATATATGTAACTGCCCATTAGACATGACAAATGACCATGCACAACTTAGCTTCACAGTTGTTTGTACCAAAGCCTAAAAGTAGATGCTGACCTTCACTTTCTCTCATACCCTCACATTTTATTGGTCCTAACCATCTGTCCAGAATCTAATCAATTCTAACTACTACCACCATCATCTCTCACCTTGACTATTATTAACCTGTCTGCCCTCTTGCATCCTTGTCCCCTTATAGCTCATTTTCCACGCAGCAGCCAGATTGATCTTTATAAAACATAAGACAAATCATACCACTCTTTGGCCCCAAACCTTCAAAAGTCCCCCCATCTGAGTCACAAGAAAAGCCACTACCTTGGCCTGCGAGGTTTTGTGCATGTTGCCGGCCCCCTCCCTCTCACCCCCACCCCTCCTCTACCCTGCCTTTGTCAGAAGGGGGTCAGGAACGAAAGGAGTGCATGTTTGCTACAGTTGTCCTTTCTTTTTCAGAGAAATAAAAGGAGGGCCATCTGCTGAGATGGAGAAGGGTCATCATAGGTTTAGAAAAGTGGAAGGAAAACATTGCGAGTTGCATAAGAATAGCTGCTCAGCAAACGTGAGCAGGAGATGACCTAAAATAAGTAAAGATCCCTAAGGTTGTGAACCATGCATTTTAGTGGCACCTATTCACCGGGCTGTGTGGTTTATTCCAGCTTGTGCTCAGCAATCCTGGAACAGGAGCAAAAGAGGCAGGTAGATCCAGATTGGGAATTGTTTAGGGATGATGGAATCTAGAGAGTCAGTGTGAGTAATGGTGGGGAGAGGTGATGGGAAGTGATGTTATTCTCAAGACTGGCCCTGCTAAAGGGAAGGAGTTGGGGGAACACACCTATTATGAAGGTTCTTTGAGGCCTTTTCTAAGGAATCTGACAGGCAAACACATACGCAGCTCAGTATAAGAAAAGTTCCCAATGTCTTGGCTTCCACCCATAAGGCTCATTAAAAGAGTCAACACTAGACCTGTCTGCTTTGCTAAAGTCTAACCAGAGGCATGAATTTAAGTTTCCTTCCCTTACAGATTCATTTTAAATCTGTAAGTCTCCCAAATTAGACTTTCACATATTAAGCCTTTTGGGGGTTGTTAAACATAAATTTGACTTTAAAGAAGAGAGGATCTAAAAGGGTAGTTCCAGAGCTATCTCCAGAGAGAATTTTTAAAAGCCTCCAATATTTCCAGAGAGTCAACCTGGATATAGTTCTCATCCCATAGAAATCTTCTTTCCTACACACGTAGCCCAAACCCAAGACCATGAGCCTGGCACCTGAACTCCAAGGAAGGCCTACCTCAGTCACCACAATTTTTGTAAAAATTAAATAAGTAGGTTAGAAGCAGTCACTTGGGAACTAGTTGGCTTAGAAACTGCCCCAAAGAAAATCCCCTCTTGGAGCATTCCAAAGCAGTTCTTAAATCCATGCATAAAGGTCTTTGGGAATGATATTTATCTTAACATGTTCTAAATATATTCATCTATGGACTCGTTAGTCCTTCAACCTGTGGGAAAAAATCTAACTATTTTATCTCCAGCAAAATTTAAATCATATGTCCACTGATCCTTGATACTACTTATGTAAGGATCATGCAAGACCCCAGTGCTCTCTACGGCAGAGCACCACTTCTCCTACAAGGTAACAACCTGTCCCTGGCAATATACATTCACAGAAATCAAAACTAAATTTATTCTAAGGTCCCAAATCATCTTGTAGTCATCAGTAAATAAAATTCTCCCCTGACTAAAATGCCTGTTCTTAGAAAGTGGGATTTCATAAAAATTTCTCTCAAAGTCAGTTTTTTGTTTTCTATTTTGTAACATGAAAGGAAACTCCACGCATATATAATACACCTAATAATCTAATTTAAATATATTTTATTGAACTTGAAAGTTGATTCAGATAAAAGCAACACTGGTAGTGAAAAATACTGTACAAGCATAGTCTACCTGCACTAGGTTAACGGCTACTGATTAAAATTATTTTCCTTCACATAGAAAAAAAAAAAAGACTTAGAGCTCATAAAGACAAATGCCCCTGTGGCTCTCTCCCTTCAACTATCCAATGAAACTACTCATGGAAGGTCACATGGCCTCCTAATTCCAGTCAGATCGCCCCTGATTCAATATCCATTGTCTTGCTGTTCCCCCTTACTTCTTCAAGTTCTCGCTCATTCTTTGTTAGCAACAAACCCTTCTTCTGGATCCATGCTTCCTTTTTACCCCTCTGGGTTCTCTTCCTAACCTCTCTGGCTCTCCTTCCTCCAGGTTCCACCCTTGGTCAGCTTCATTCTGACTCTATCTTGCATGCTCTTGACATCAATTCCTTTTTCTACACTGTGATTCCTAAAGAGATTTCTCAGTGCCTCATGTCTCTGGAACCCAAAAGCCACACTTCTTACTTCTATCACTTCTAACCTCATGGACATCTCTAACAAATGACTTGAAGACCCCTCACACTCAACATGTCCAAAAAAGAACTGCACTCTTGCCCCAGTAATACCTGCCCCTTCTTTCTCATCTTAGAAAAGAGCTTTGTCTTTCACTCAGCTGAATTAGCCAGAAATCTACAAGTCCTTTTGAACTCTTCCTTCTACCATATCTCACTCATTCGTTTGATCACCATAACAACTTAAAACAATGTTTCAGCAACTTTACATACAATCTTTTACTGAGTATTTCAAATAACTCTGTAATGTAGGGACTATTATCTCTCTTTTACAGATGAGGGTTTAGATGATTGATGTAAATTCTTAGTAAGTGATAAAAAAAAAAAGATCGAACCTAGATTTGTCTGACTCCAAAGTCCATGGGTCTTTTCACAGCCGATACTGTCTGTGCTAGACCATGGGAAACGATGGGTCATGTGCCAAATACCACCTGCTTAAAGCTTTACTGGAACACAGCTCTGCTCATTGGTTTGTGTACTGTCTATGGCTGCTTTAGCACCACAGCAGCACAATGAGTAGTTGCAGCAAAGACATTATGGCCCTTGAAACCTAAGACAGTTACAATCTGGCCCTTTACAGAAAAAAAAAAAAGATTTTACCGATTCTAAGCCATACCATCATCCTCCCTATCCCTGCCACCTCATTTATGTCTTCCTAGATTACTGCCACAGCCCCCAATTTGCTTCTCTGCCCACAGCCTGTATCTCCTCCAATCTATCTTCTGCACTGAAGAATAAAATCCTTCTGCCTTAGCTCATAACCTTTAGGATAAAAGACAAACTCCTTCTCAAGCTATACAAAGCCTTTTGGCACCTTGGTTCCTTTCTTCCTCCCCATCCACATCTACTTTCTCTTCAAGCCAAAGTGAAATACACGGAGTGCAGCAGAAAAGGCCAACCCAGTTCATTCCTATGTTTTTTACATGGGTTCTCTTTACCTAGAAAGTACCTAAATCCTGCCTCATTCACAGACTTGTTTTTGTATTCTGAGCTCAAGAGTCACTTTCTCCTAGAAACCTTCCTGGATTCCTCAGGCTGAGGCAGGTGAACTTGTTTATTCATTTGTTTATTCAACATATGTTTAATTAGCACAGCTACCAACTAGGCACAATACTTTGTGCTAAAAATACAATAAACAGGACAAGCAGAGACTCTGTTCTTACCAGCCTTACTCTTCAGCCCAAGTTCCTTATTCACCTGTTCAGTCTTAGCTCTTAGTTCAAAGTACAAAAAGAGATGAGATAGAGATGGAGATAGAGAGGGAGAGGGAGATGGAGAGATAGGGTCCGGGATGACGATGGGGACTGAGATGGGAATGGAGATGGGGTTGAAAAGAATGAGAGAAGGAGAGAGAGAGAGGATTCAGTGATATTTTTTTGTCTGACACTCACCATACCGCTAACTTATTGAGGGTTAGGAAGTATCCAGGCTGTCTCCCTAATACCAATAACTACCAGAACACCTGGCATAATGCTGAATGAATTCAATAATTTTGAGTAATACAGGGACACAAGGTAGTTCCAGAGACCAAATCCTTGCACAGACGTGGGCTACTTAATAGGCGAATGAGAAAATTTCCTGTTGTTTTCTGGGAAAACTCAAACTTTGTAGAATCTGAGAGGTTTTGTGAAAATGTGACTAGGCATAAAAAGAAATATGAGTATAAAAGAACATTCCTGCGAAAGATACAAGTTCTGTTTTGAATAAGAAACAGGGAGTAAAGTCCACTTCACAGTCTTTTTCAAACTACTGGACTGTACATCTGAAACTACTAAACCATAAAAAAAAGGTGCCTATAACCCTGAACTTTGGGCTCCACGAAATATTTTTCTTCATGGGATACTCAGCTCATTAAAGAAAAGAGAAGAGAAAAAGAAGAAGTCTTTTTTACAAGCAGGGGTAAAGTAGATACAAAGAATTGACCCAGTTTCTAAAATAAACATTAAGCTTAAAGCTCTCTCCATCTGGTTAAAACTAAAACCAGAATTAAAAATCAGTATGTTCACACTCCATTTCCTACCTACACCACA
Organism: Pseudorca crassidens; assembly: GCF_039906515.1. Lineage (NCBI taxonomy): Eukaryota > Metazoa > Chordata > Mammalia > Artiodactyla > Delphinidae > Pseudorca > Pseudorca crassidens. The sequence goes on along the minus strand of NC_090296.1, from coordinate 39,068,922 downwards.
ATAGTGAGGGCAAGAAAAATTTTAACATATAACTTAATATTATATCTGTGTCACCTAAAGTTTCATGTTAAGATTTGTAAAGAAACTTTTTTTTAATTTTGGAAAAGTGTAACAACTCACTTTTAACCTGCCTAGATATCCATCCAGGCCAAATATCCTTCAGAGTCCCCACTGGGCACTCTCCCTGGGGTCTATTCCTATGCCCTGAGGCAAATGCCTTTCAGTCTTCCTAGCTTCTATATGGAAAAACACTGCTCTTTCCAAAAGTATAATTTTATTCTCCATAATATTCCCTGAAGTTCTTCCCTCTAAACTCTTTATTAAATATATTCCATATAAGACACATCTTATTCTCCATAAAACAAGATATGCACTGTATATGAAAAGCCCTAAAACTTTTAAGTGACACCCCTTCCTTTTCCATATTAACCTCATCTCCAATAACCAGTCCAATTCTAAGGACAGTGGCATAACTGCGCTAACCGAATTTTAGATATACAGAATGTTAGTACTGAAAGGAACCTGAAAAGTCATTTATCTCAAATCTGCATTTCACACTTGAAAAAATTAAAACCCAAAGAGATCCAAAAACCATCCAAGGTCACACGGCCCTTTGCTCCACCTTATTCTGTATTCTCCCAATCTCTGAGTCTCACCATCTTGTATTTATTTCCATTTCCTATGGAGGGGGTGAGGGCAATGCCCATAATCTCAGTTTGGCTTTTATCTGAACCCCACAGAGAGTGCTAACTGAGCCCATGAACTGGAGAATATGATGTGTGGCATCAGTCTCCGATGTGTGATGCTGAGTGACCAGTGTGTAACTAAGTGCTCCCTGGTGGCTCTTAACCACCCACGTGGAGATTCAAATTTCCTGTCGTACACATCGCACTCCCCTGCTATTCTTCTAGATGTGCTAAACCATTTGCCAGTGAATTACAGAAAGTCCTTAGACTGTCTGAGCTGTCATGGATTACATCCTATTCAAAAATTGCAGATTAGCATTATTATAACTGGGTTTCTTCTCTACCAATTAAACCTCAGCAATTTTCATATTTGTAGTTTTTCATTTTGCTTTGCTTTACTCTTAAGGACTTAGTTTGGATGGCATCCTACCAGGACAAATTCTGAGTGTCATATACCATGTGAGGTAGGCTGCCTCAATTTAGCAACTAAGCAGACAACAATGGAAAGAGTGAAAAATGTTTTTAAATAAAATAAATACCCAAATACTTATAGTCCTTTGAAATATACTGTCTACATGTTTACTAATGTATTTAATATTTTATAGTATATTAAAACAAAACAAAGCCAACAAAAGCAAACTAATTTATGGTTGGACATGATTTATGGCAAAAAGTTGTTCACATTTTTATTTTGTTTCTTTTTTTACAAAACTGTAGTGAAATATGCAAATGTAAAGTTTTTTATAATTGTTGGATTAAACTAAAATATTTTATGTGATTATTTAGTAACGAAGAAGGAGCTAAGCAATTGCTTTCTTGATAAATCCTCTTTAAAAGAGGATTCATAAAAATACATTAAGACAAAAAGGATAATCGTATCAGAATATTCCAATTCATATTCCTTTGTTTTATAGCCATCAAAACAAATCATCAGTGTATGAAGGTGCTTTCTAAATAGAAGCAAAATCAGTCAGTCTGCTAATCTTTGGGGAAAAAAAAGAATGTTACTAGGGGCTCAATAATAAGATTATATAAATGAAATGGATTTGAAAATATTTCAGGAAGGCATCACTAAGTATTTACTGAGCAAATTAGCAGAGATTACCCACATCTTGATCTAAAAAGTAAGGTAGGCTATTCTCCATAACTGCTGCAGAACTAAACTTCGAAAATGCTCTTTTTCACAAAAGCCCTTTAGTAGTGAATTTCGTGAATATCAGCAGAGTAGTCAGGTTCACTCAGAACTGCCTGTCCTGGGGTAGTAATGGCTGCTACCAGAACCAAGGAGTGCACTCAAGGCATAGAGCATGCCAAAACTAAGAGAAGACAAATTTGAGGTAAAAAACACAACAACACTTCCAGATCTGGAATCTGAGCAGGAGGGTTCTCTACCTTGAGGGAATGTAGGAACAAAGGATATAAGCCTAAGAAATCCCTAGACAGCAGGTAAGAGAAATACTCTGGGATCCTGCTGACATAGAAGGGATCAAGGGGAAACATAAGGTGACTGGGATTGAAGGGAGGCCGTGGTCATAAACTTCGTTTGAAGATTTGTCTGATATCAACAAGGAGACCTTTGAGACTGTGGTCCAGGACAGAGCCTACATGCAATTTAGCATCAGGGGGCAATCTAACAGGGAAGAGCGAATTCTGACTCCACGTTGGTTCTGTTTCTTTAACTTTTACCTTTGCTTTTCATTGCTTTTCTTATCATAATCACTACCTACAGCTGTAAGTATACATAATGGCCTGCCACAGGGAACCCTGACCCTCTGCCTGACAAACTAGAAGGACTTTGTTCAGCTCACAGAGAGACATTCTGACCCTGCCCACCTGTGAATGGCTGCAGAAAAGAAGAAATTAACACATCCCCTCCCTGATGCAGGCCAAGCAAGAAGATTTTGCAAGACAAATGGCCTTTTTACTTTTCTTCCTCAACTCTTCCCCTCTCTGTTCTATAAAAGAAACTGGCATCCAGACCCCCATAAGATGTTTTTTTGGGTACACTAGTCCGCCATCTTCTCGGTCTGCCGTCTTTCCTTGCCTCAACACCTCGTTTACCGATTTATTGGCCTGTCTCGCGGTGAACAGAGCGAGCTTGGACTCAGTAACAGAAAGAACCGAGGAGTCTCAGAGGAAAGGCCATTAAAGAAAGAGGAGGGCTCAGAAAATATCTAGGAACCGGAATTGCTGCCACTGAAATTTTTAAATTTTGCTGGAAGGCACAAAAATTTCAGATGACTTCTCCAGAAAAATGAAGCTATCATTTACAAGCCGTGATTACTTTCTCAACAGAAAATAGGCACTTGGTAACTCCAACAACTTTTTGACAAAACATCTTTCTCAGTTATTGAGTTATAAGGTTACAAGTGGTGCTTCTCAAATAGCCAGCACAGATTGACTAGATCCTAGCACAGCTGAAAGCATAAACCAGTTTTCTATCTCCCTCTTCCCTTACTCCCCTTCTCCATCACACACACACACACACACACACACACACACACACACACACACACACACACAGCAGGGCTCTATGGGGCTCCCAGGCACAGAGGCCTTTTTGTCCCCCGTTTCTTATAGGCAAGACTCCAGCCTCCATGACCTTCCCTGAGTTCCAAAGGGCAGATTCGAACAGTTGCAGCCAGGAAACCACCTGAGGCAAGATTAAAGGGACCAGAGAAGCGCATCAAGATTAGGAGAGTGACCACCGGAGACCCTGCACACACCCTCATCTTGTCAGCAACCCCACCCTTTTGAAACTGCAGAAGAAAGAAGAATGCAGAACTGTTACCACCTTGATCCTTATCACATACCCCTGACCATGAGCCCTGACTATAAGACCTCTCCCTATTCCCCAGGGAGCGGGGCACAGTTCTTGAGGTGCTACCCTGATGTGTTCCCCTCTTTGTCTGGCAAAGAATAAAGCCACCCTTTCTTTCTCCTCCAAAACTCTGTCTCTGTATCTCATTTTGGCATCAGTGTACAGGGAGCCAAGATTTTGGCAACACTATCTCAGGAAAAAAATCATACTAGGATCACAAACAGCTGAAATGGCCACATTTGGTTGATATTTTGTGCATGTGTGTCTAATTAGTTTGGAATTGTGGGAAGTTACTGCAACACTTCATGGGTCTTAACAGTTTTCTATCAGCTTCTTGGGTTGTTGCAAAGGAAATATTCCATGAAATTACTAAGGACCCAAGAACTAAGAAGGAAATTAAAAGGCATCTCCTTGGAACACTTTGGCTATAGAAGCTGGATTTGTTCAGAGGCATAAAAAGAAAACCGAATTCGACAGGTAAAAGATGTCAGATATTGGTTTATTCAGGTGTTGAAAGGAGATAGCAGAAACTCAGGAAGAAAAGCATCCACTTTATGACCAGAACTTCATCTTGAAATTAAGACAGGAACTGACGAAGAGAGGAGAAAGAAATTTTGATATAGCAATATAATTAGCCATACATGAAGTAGAGAAGAATGGGACCAACTCTGAACTAAATGAAGTTTTGAAAACTCAGCTGAATCTATGTGAAAATTTCCAATGTAGGTAAATTCAGAACGTAGATGGTAAAAAAAAAAAAAAAAAAAAAAAAAATTGGTGGGAGAAAGGGTTGTTGGTGCTTCTAATGACTAGCCTCTCAGAACTTATTATCAGGCCTCATGAAAGACAAGATTGGGGCAATCCAGCTGAAGAAGCTGCTATACTACCACAGGCAGACAATACAGGTGAGCTCACCAGGGCTTCCACAAAGGAGTCATGGCTAAAATTCAAAAAGTGTGCATTTTTCTGGCATGTATATTCATCAGAGACCTAACTGGGGTGGATTCAATGACAGGAGATTCTTATTATAATCATCAGGGACATATTCAACCTCATTCATTCATACAACAAATTTAGATAGAGCATGGCATTAAGAATTATTTAGAAGTTGAGTATATAGTGGCAAAAAAGGTAGACAAAGGCCCTAGTGTCATGGAGCTTACATTCTGAAGAAAAGAAAAACAGAGTAAACATGGTTTCAGGTCTTGGTAGATACAATGAAGAAAAAGATTAAAGGGAAGAGAATAAGAGTGATTGGCATTGTGGTGGTTTTTTATAGGAGGGTGGCATTGAGTAAAATTTCTAAAGAAGTGGTTTGAATGGAGTATTTTGAAGGTAAAGCCAATAAACTTGTTATGAATAGATGTAATACATGAGAAAAACAGGAAACTACGATGACTCCCAAGTTTTGGGGCCTGAGAAACAAAGTAAATAATGGTGTCCTTCAACTCTACATAGATTTTATTTTTCTGTTATTCTTTTGTTGAAAATCAAACTACACTAGTATGTCTACTCTGCAAAATAGTTTGACAATTTCTTTAAAAAAATAAATAGACACTATATGTCCCAGAAATCTCTTTTCTGGGTATTTATCCCAGAGAACTAAAAACCTATGTCCAAACAAAAAACTACACAAACGTGCATGGAAGTTTTATAGTAATAGCCAAAAATTAGAAAGAATCAAAATATCCTTCAATAGATGAATGATTAAACAGCAGTATATCCAAACCATGGAATACTACTCAGGAATAAGAAGGAACAAACTATTAATACACTCAACAACTCAGATGGATCTCAAGGGACTTAGGCTGAGTGGAAAAGGCCAATTTCAAAAAATCACATTTTGCATGATTCCATTTATATAGCATTTTCAAAATTACAAAATTATATAGATAAAGAACAGATCAGTAGTTGCCAGGGTTAGGGAGGCTTGGGGGAAGCCCATGAGTGTGACATGAGGGAGATCTCTGCGGTAATGAATCATTTCTGTGTCTTGATTTCAATGGTGGTTACAGAATCTACACATGTGATAAAACAACACAGAACTATATACACACATGGTACCAATGCCAATGTTGATCTTGTACTAGAGTCATATAAGATACAACTATTGGAGGAAACTAAGGGAAGGGCACAAAGGCCCTCACTATACTGTCTTTACAACTTCCAGTGAATCTGTAATTCAAAATAATTTTTTTAATCTAACTATGCTCAAGTATAAGGCAAAATGCATTATATAAATATTAAAAGTAGTACAGTAATAAATACTATATCTGACAAAACGTTGTCTTCTGAATTTATAAAGCACCATTTTTGCCAATACATCTTACCACTTTCAGTGTGTAGGCAGTAGTTTAATTAAGAGATCATCAAGATCTCTTTGTAAGAACATTTTCCTCCTAAAAGCCTCTGGAGGAAACAGCACTTGGAATTCTCACTCTCCCTCTGTTACTTTTAAGCAGTGAAGAGAACCTGTGTGTTCTTGTTTCTGTACCTGTACAAAGGAGTACAGAAGGCTAAACAACTGTTAACATTGGTGACCAATAGCCTGCAGACATTATGAACTCTGAAAAGTACCTTGTTTAGACCCAAGATACTGACCTTTCACGAGTCAGCCGACATTCCTGGACTCTAACATTTTTCCCATTAGTGTCATAATATAAAATTCTATAATGTGGAATCTCAAAAAGGATGGGTTAGACCAAAAACCAATTACCATGACCCAGAGGCTTAAAAGGTGCTAAAAACACTAATCATAACTCCAGTCCTGGGACTTCCCTGGTGATCCAGTGGTTAAGAATCCGGCTTCAATGCAGGGGACACAGGTTTGATCCCTGGTCGGGAAACTAAGATGCCACATGCCGCTGGACAACTAAGATCCCACATGCCACGGGGCAACTAAGCCCGCGCACTGCAACTACTGAGCCCGCACGCTCTGGAGCCCATGCGCCACAACTAGAGAGAAGCCTGCACACCACAACTAGAAAAGCCCGCGTGCCGCAACAAAAGATCCCGTGTGGGGGTTCCCTGGTGGCGCAGTGGTTGGGAGTCTGCCTGCGGATGCAGGGGACATGGGTTCGTGCCCCGGTCCGGGAGGGTCCCACGTGCCGCGGAGCGGCTGGGCCCGTGAGCCATGGCCACTGAGCCTGCGCTTCCGGAGCCTGTACTCCGCAACGGGAGAGGCCACAACAGTGAGAGGCCCAAGTACCGCAAAAAACAAACAAACAAACAAACAAACGAAAAACTCCAGTCCTAAGGTTACTCTAGGTCTCAGAACTAGGCTTGGATAAATCATCAAAGTCAACGTGAGGGTGTGTATGGTGATGAAGTCCCCCTCAAAAAACTCCTTTTTCAACATTTTCTTTTGTATGTATTTCCTTAATTCTGATCTTCTGTATCATCTAGTCTCAGTCTGAGTTTAGAATACTTGGTCCTTCACTCCTGTAGAGAGAATTCTACTCCCAAGATCATCATCAAGACATTTAGTACTCAGGTCTATATGCTACATCCTAGACACTTTTGTCACTGCTGAATAAGCTTACATTTACTAATACTTTCATTCTCTCAGACCGGAATATACTCCAGCTAGAATTTTGTAATGGAGACTAGACTTATAAACTCTTTGCCTAGTCTTAATTGTAAAAGCCTACATAAAACTAATTATTAAATAAAACATTTTCTAAACAGGGTATCTCATATCAGATCCTGTCTACTTTTTCAGAATTTTATGCATTGCCCACAAAACCTATGGAATATGCCAGATGCTGCCTTTCTAGATATTGGTCTCCTTTTGGAGATAGCTCTGCCAGGTACAATGCTATGAACAGAATTATATCAAAGAGTTCCCATTCTAATTTTTGTAGCAGTCCATTCATACTGCTTTTCATGTGCTAAAACATTCTAAAAAGTAAAATATATTATTTTGCCTTTTTATTTTCTAAGGCTGAATAAAAATTAAACCAATGTAAATGACATGAATTAAACATTTTTCTGAAGACAAAGTAGTTTCATTTACTCCTGTCAGAGACTGGAGCCTGGAGAACTATCAACAACAATAATTTTTTGAAAAAAAGAAAAGAAAAGATACTTACAGCCAACCATCATCATGGCCACGGAAAACATCTTTTCCACATCTGTGGTAGGAGCTATGTTTCCAAATCCTATGGTTGTAAGGCTTGTCATGGTAAAGTAGAGAGAGGACACATACAGTGAATCCTTGCTGGGTCCTCCTTCCCATATCCCTGCACTGGTATTGTATCGATACGGAGTCCCAATGCTCAAGGCCAGCTGGTAGAGCCAACTGTCTATCTGGATGGTGTTTGTGACTTCATCGATGACCTCATAGTCCCCAATGCTGTACCATATGCAGGCCAGCCAGTGAGCAACTAGTCCAAACACACACACCAGGAGCACAAGGACCGCTGCTCCATACTCTAGGTAATGGTCCAATTTCCTGGCAACACGGCCCAGTCGCAAGAGACGCACCACTTTTAAAGAACTGAAGAGACTGCTGATTCCCTGAATTAAAAAAAAAAAAAGAAATGACACAACACTTTCAGAAAAGAAGAGGCTAAGGAAAACAATACAGTGGTTCACCTTAATGAACTCAATCACCATTTATATACTAAGAACATACACATACTACAGCTCCCACTTTAAGTCAACAACAACAACAAAAAGCTGAAGTGATAAAGAAACTTTTTAAATGCAGATTCCTTCCCACCAGGAAAAAAGATATTTGTAGATTATTAGATAAAAAAACTTTTCATTAGGTAAGGAAGACGGAGTTTATTTTCATAAGTGGAGTATAAATAGCACAGAGAAAAACCAAAGGAGAAAATAGCTCAAATGCAATATACTCAGAGTATAGAAATAGGGTGATGAATTTAGACCTTTTATTTCTTCTTCCTACAAAACTTTTCCTGTACTCTAAAAGATTTAATTTTATTTCTTTATAAATGCTATGAACAGCAAAACTTCTGAAAAAGGAATCCTAGTTTTACTGTCAAGCAAACAGGAAATACTTCTGTGTATATTAGAATGAGCAAATGCCATTATTTCCACCACCTCCTGCCACAGTTATGATAAGCACTAAATTTGTAGAGCTGTGAAAAAGTGAAGAGTTGAACCTAGAATGGGAACATACCTACAAAACTCTATCATCTTCTGGCAATAGTCATTGAAAAGAATACTTTAAGGGAATGGCAGCAAGAAAATTCATATTTTGTTAAGAAGCTTAATATAGGGCTTCCCTGGTGGCGCAGTGGTTGAGAGTCCGCCTGCCGATGCAGGGGACACGGGTTCGTGCCCCAGTCCGGGAAGATCCCACATGCCGCGGAGCGGCTGGGCCCGTGAGCCATGGCCGCTGAGCCTGCGCGTCCGGAGCCTGTGCTCCGCAACGGGAGAGGCCACAACAGTGAGAGGCCCGCGTACCGCAAAAAAAAAAAAAAAAAACATCAAATATAGCATTAGCCAAATGGAAACATAGCATAGACTTTATTCAATCAGTGAAGTTCTCAAAGTTACTTTTTGAGGAAGCATGTGATAAGCCACCCAGGTAGAGAGGGTAAAGCCATTCCTGGTGCATGAGGGAAAGACAAAGCAGTGACCCAGGACCCTCTCATCTGATCATCACCTCCAAGTCTCACAGAGTCCATGACTTCCTTACTGCTAATTCTATATCCCAGGGAGGAGACAAGGCAGCTAACATAACCTACTCTGAACTTAAGTCTGATCAACATGGAGGAACTGGTTGGTACAGTAGAACAGATGTAACATTAATGAGACTCCAATTATGGCATCGTAAAGTTACAGTGAAAAAAGGCTGGGAATACATTTGGTTATACTCTATATGATAGTATATATTTGAAATTTTGCAAAATAAAAATTTGAAATAGAGAGAGAGAAAACAAACAGAAGTAAAAACAGGAGACCTTAAGGAAGCAAAAAAAGGAACAGGAGCATGCGGACAGTTTTCTGTCTCAACCTCGATAACCTTAGGCCTGGCTCTTAGGCAGGGATATTGAACTTTAGACAGTAAGAGTAGCATTAATAAAATTCAGAAGATGAATTGGCATAATTCAATGAAATGAGATGTTGAAAGGTAAGAAGATTCAGGAGAGCTTGGAAGCTCTCAAAAAAGGAACTACATAATCATGAACAAGAAAGACAAAAATAAGTTTTTATTGAGCATTTCTATATGACAGGCTCTGAGTTGTGCCCTGGGGACATTAAGACAAATGTGCCTTGCTTCTGCTCTAAAGAAACCCATAGTCAAAATGCATGAAAAACTCAAAGGGTTAAATTAAAAAATAAAAACAGTGTTATTGTAGATGTTGTCCTCCACTTAGCTCCAATTTTTAAAGGAACTGTGTTACTTCTATTTAAATACTGGGTTGGCCAAAAAGTTCATTCGGGATTTTCTATAAGAGCTTACAAAAACCCGAACGAACTTTTTGGCCAACACAATACTACAGAGAAAATTATTTCTACTGGAATTCTTTTTTCGAAACACAGCTAAAAACAAAAGAAGAGAAAACAGAGAGGAAACCTTTAACCCCATTTAAACTAAAAACTAGTCACAACCCTCAACTAGAATGTAAAGAATCAGGACCCACTCGAATTAGGCCCAAATAACAGGAGGACATACTCCCCTGACCTCTGATGTAGGCAGGTGATCCACCTTGAGGGGTACCTACTCTGGACTCCACTTAATCAAAAAGCACCATTTTCTATAGCCATGTCCAATATTATTTAAATGTTACAAAATGTCTGGTAAGTATCGTAAACTCTCTCTGTCATGGGCTCTATGTCACCACTTTCTAGATCTTAGCCAACTCTCCAGCGGACATGTCTTTCAAAATCATTTTCTGGGGCTGACCTTATCCATGCTTCTTCTATGTGTTAGGATTCTCATTACGATTACCCTCAGCCTCTCCTGGTTGATTTACTGCATGCCCATGTTTCAACTGACTTCTATGAGTTCCTGATACAGAAGCCAAATACCGGCTGTACATTTCCATTTAGATATTCCATAGGTGTTCAAAAGGTAATATGTCCCTACTCTTGTGAACAACATCATTATGAAGCCAGTCTCTCAGACCTGGGGCTGAACACCCCCTTTCCTGTCACATCCAACCGGGTATCAAGTCTTGAGGATCTCAGCATTCAAAGTGCTCAAGAAATCTCTCAAAAATATCCCTTCTTTCTTATTCTCAAGGCCATGCCTTGGTCATGGCTTCATGTTTTTTCTCACTGTGTGACAGGAATAGCCTCTCCATCAGCCATACTACCTCTGTTCTCACGCCCTTTAATTATGTGATCACACTGTAGAGGCCAGCCTGCTATCGTTTTACATCATATATATCTAATCATGTCCCTCTCTGGTCTAAAATCTTTAGTATTAGCTCATTACCTACAGAATCAAGTATTCTCCCTACTGTGACATGCAAAGCCCTTCAGGACCTAGCATCTGCCTGTCTGGTCAGCATCTCTCCCAGCAAGTCCTCCTCCTGCTGTCTAGACTCCTGCCATGTTCAACTATGTGTAGTTCCCAGAGTGCCCATGCTGTTTCATGCCACATGAACAATTTGTCCCCTGTACTTAAAGCACTCTTCCCTCCCACTCTCTTGGTGGCCAGGGTCTTACTTATAGTTTATGGCAGAGACTCCTCCATGTCCATTTCCCTGACATCTTCTTACCTCCCCCACCATCTTCATTGTTATACCCACTGTGAGAGTTAGGTGTCCTTATTTTGTATTATCATGTCCTCTTTGTCCATCTCTATTACAACAGTCATCATAATAGCACTTTATTACAAGTCTCTGTTTGCATGTATGGTATCCCAGGAAACTCTAAACCCCTTGAAGAATATACCTAGTGTCAATTACAAAGTATGGCATACGGTAATAGGTTAAGCAGTCAATACGTTCAATAAATTATGAAAATCTTTTTACGACACAAGTAAATGTGGGTGGGGTGAATTGAGTGTGTGGTGGGGCAGGGAGGGGGCATAGTTAATAATCTTATGTGATAGGTATCATTACTAAACATAGCCTAGAAACATTAAATAATTTGACTAAGTTCATGCAGCTGGTAAGCGGAGGGGCCAAGAATCAAATATAGGCAGTCTTGTCCACACTCCTTGCACTTCACTATCTGACCTCATTCTGAACCTCACTATATCTAGAGCATAATGTGCTCTAGATATAAACAAATCACATTTGTACCAGCAGTCTTGGCTTAAATACAGGCAGTCTCTATAAGACTGAATAAAGGAGATTAAATACCTTGCCTCCCATTTATTCCCACCCAGGCCCAACAGTGGCCCACTTAGGGGTCTGTGGAGGCCCCAGAACCCTAGAGAGTCTGCAATTCTCTAACATGGACCAACTCATTTCATTCTCACAATACCAGGACTCCTATCTCCACTGTTCACAGGCGGACACTGAAGCTCAGACAGGTTACACGACTTGTCTAAAGTCACACAGCTAGCAAGGAATGGACCTAGTCCTGCAGATTCTTCATGCATTTCCCACAATAGCCAACTGCTGTGCAGTCTTCCTGTCCTTATCCCAATAATCACTGCAATATTAATCTTCTTAAAAGACAGTATCGAGCATATCCTCCAGAGGCTCATTATAGACATTAAACACAATTTCTACAGGCCTTCAAGGTCCACAACCCCATTTCTGTCCACACTGCCAGGTCATTTCCAACCATGCCTTTGCCAAGCAATAGTGCTCCAGTCAAACCAAACTCCTTTTTGCTCTCAAACATAACTCCAAAGTTTCACCTTTAATTTGTCCACAGTGTCCCTTTCATCTACTTATCAAACCAGAAACTGTTATTCAAAATGAGTAATACAGAAGTGTTTGCTTTATTTGGAAAGTTTTTTTTTAGCTATCTCATTCTCCACTGTTTCGTATCCAAAAGAATTTAATGCAATTACTATAATCAAAACTCAAAGTTAATGACTTTGTTCTAAAATTTGATGAAATACTTAAAACTTGAAACAATCCAAATGTCCATCTCCAGTAGAATGGATAGATAAATCATTGCACCTTCACTCAATGCAATACTATCTAGAACTAAACATGAACAGACTAGAACTATATGAAATAACAAGAATGAATCTAAAAGGTATCATACTGAACAAAAGAGACTAGACACAAAAGAGTATATATTGCATGATTCCATTTATAAAAGTTTAAATACAAATGGAACTACTCTTAGGGATTAGACGTCATTAGAAGTCAAAGTGGCTTCCTTGAGCTCTACATGTAATATTGATGTAATTTTTAAAGAATGTTTTATTTAAATATCAAAACAATGTTAAGGAAAATCCATTAGTCACTGTTGTGTTGTTAAGGTTAACATTTCACCACGGTACATAATTCAGATTAATGATTTCTTCTGCATCATGTGACTTGGGGAGGGGGAAGAGGTGTCATATTCAACTCTATCTAAAATAAGAGATTTTACAACTCACCCTCATAACCTTTAGATTGGTCCTCAAATTATACTTTTTTTGTATACGTAATTTTTTTAAGATTTTTTTTTGATGTGGACCATTTTTTAAACTCTTTATTAAACTTGTTACAATATTACTTCTGTTTTATGTTTTGGTTTTTTGGCCACGAGACATGTGGGATCTTAGCTCCCCAACCAGGGGTCGAACCCACACCCCATGCATTGGAAGGTGAAGTCTTAACCACTGGGCTGCCAGGGAAGTCGCCTCAAATTACATTTAATCCCTTGTTGGGAATTTTAATTTAACCCATATAGTAATACTGGATACTTTGACAGGCCAAAATAAAATGACTCCCTTCTGTCCTAACACCTTTTTATAACAACCTCTTGATTCTGTGCTTTCCACCAGTTTTGTCTGCTCATTCATTTTCTGCTTAATTTCACTCCATGCTTTCCAATCTTCCTGTGCCTTCCTCTGCACTCCAGTGGCATTCTGCCTCTATCCCAACCTCTGAGCTCTTAGCTCACAAATCCCTGGGGTTCCACTGCTGGAAGAGAATATCAAACACATCAAATGCATAATAGAACACAGCAGGGTTAATGGAGAACTTTCAGTCATCAGCCTTCCTTTCTAGCCAGTTTCCTTACTTGAAAAGCCCCTCAGGCCATAGGAGCATAAAGAAAAATATCCAGGAGATATCTCAGCGTTATTAACTCTTCAGGATATTTTTGTGGATTCCCACATTAAAGAGATGTGGGATGTAATCAACATAAAAATAATGGCTTACAATGATAAAGCCATTTAAAATACAAATCAATTCTCTCATTTGATTATCACTAAGGATAGTAGGCAGATAACTCAGCTAGTATTCTTTCCTACCTTCTTCCCCCCTTGCTTTATAAACAAAAGAGGAATGATCAAAGACCTTTCTTGTCCAAGGACACATGACAATTAAGTGGGGGTGAGAGAGCAGGAGTACAGACTTATAACATCCAGTTGCTTGGTTTTTCACCTACATCTAGCATTCTCACACACAGGATGTGTAGTAGATTGTTTGGAAAAAAATAGCTCGGGTCATTTCCTTCCCTGCATCCATACCCTTTGGCAATGTGACCTCTCCCATCAAAAGATAGGGTCTATGTCCCCATCTTGACTTCAGTCTGGACTGGCCTTATGACTTAATTTGGCCAGCAGAATGTGGTGTAAGTGACACTGTGCCAGTTCCAAGCCTAGACCTCAAGAAGCATAGCCTCCAGTCATGGTCTTAGAACCCATGGCCATTCTAAGTTGCCATATGAAGAATGGCAGCTAGGCTTTTGGAGGATGAGAGACCACAGGAGCAGCCCTATGACATCCATCTGAGCCATCTGGGATCAGTTAGTCAGCAGCCTACCGCAGACGTATGGGTGAACTTAGCTGAGATAAGCCAATAGCCAAAGTCAGCAGAATCACTCAGGTCACAGGAAAGTGAGTTTAATAAATGGTGATTGTTGTTATCCATAAAGTTTTGGAGTAGTTTGTTATGTGGGGAAAAAAAGCTAACTGATACAAATGTGAGGAAAGCACATGTATTTATGTGCACAGTATTTCATACTTGTTTGACTTAAAATGGGGGCAACACAGATATGTATGTGATACAGAAGTCTCATTTTAACAAGACATTCTTCCAAATAGGTAAGATATGAATATATAAAATAAATGTTAATATGCAATTTTTAGATATTATTTACCTTTTGTATTGGGAAATGTGTCACTATTTTGCTTTGCAAGAATTTATGCCAGTAAATATTCCATGAGAACAAAGAACTCCAAGTTATTACTTCATATACCTCCTAAATAGTTCTTAAATCCAACCTCTCCTAAAGCTTGCCCTCACCCTGCGTAACTTGTTTCCATGTGGATGACCCTGCTGAAAACCTGGCCTCGCAGTTTCTCCACCAATTCATCTCCAACAATCTTTTCACTTTTCCTTAGATGCCCACTCCCGAGGTCATAATCTGAAATTTCTCATATCTAAAACGTTTTCCGGCTCTGAAATCTTGAATTGAACCATCTTGTTTTCTGACCACATCTTCTTCTATGTTGAGCTAAACCGTCCAATTACATCAACATTCAACCTTATTGAATCTCCAGTCTACTGACAGATCTGCTTTTTCCTAATCTATTAACCCTTCCATTCTCCATTTTCTTCTTTATGTGGCCCTATAATTTCAACACCACCATACATCCTGAATTCCTTAGCATGTCTGTCTCTTCATTATAACCTGTATCAAAACCCTAATTCTAACTCAATTATCAGCTTTCTTCAGGGCTGTGTTTAAGAACTGCTTAAGAAAGTAATACAGTAGGGCAGATTGAGTCCACTAGAAATTCATTATCATCAATCTCAAAACATCTCCTAACCACCTAGCAATTTTACTACTTGTCTTATGAATTCATCTATCCACTATATTTTAAACTTTCTCTCCTCTGCTCAAAAATCCAGCCACTCCCCCTGCAACTACATCTTTCCCATAGACATTTAAATATCTCATGTCTCTCCCATTAAAAAAAAAAAAAAAGTTACTACTCTCACCTCCACCTTCCCATTCCAGACATTGCCCCTGGTTCTTTTCTAATATATAAGCACTAGCCATTTGATTACACAAACCAGAAACCAAGAAGTATTCATGTTGCCCCTTTCTTTGATATCTCCCATACCCAATTTATCTTAAAACCCTATTAACTTTAACTCCTAAATATCTTTCCAATTTATTCACTTTTCTTTATCGCCACTGACACCATCTTAAACCATGCTACTAGCATCTCTCTCCTAGACCTATGGAAGTGTTCTAATAAATCTTAAGGCATTCATTTGACTCCGTCCACTCTATTCTGAACACTATATAAGAGTTATCTTTTGAAGTCACTCATAGTTTAAAATCATATAGCTTCCGTTGTTCTAAAATCTGTTTTGGTTTAGTCTAGAGCAGGTCATTTCATTATATAATCTCAAAGGACCAGGTATGTTCCCTTCGTGCCATTTGTCTCTTTCTGATTGTGTATTCATATCATGTTTTGTTCATTCTTTTATCCCTAGCACACACTCTAGAACTCCCTGCCACAGTGTAAGCACCAAATATTTATTAAGAAAATGAATACATTAATTAAAGAATAAACTAAGCAATACAGAAATCTCTCATAATAATTTCTGACTCCTCTAGCACTGATATTGTAATTAATAATTAATAGTTATTTAATCTTCATGGGTAGCACAATATTAGGCAATTATATAGAAACCACTCTGTTTTATAAGCATTGGGGTCTTATTCTAAGTAGATTTTGTACATGAATGACTAAATAGTCCGTTTCCATTTCCTTTTGTAGAGTACAATTTAAAGACTGAAAGAAAACTAATGTAGCAAACTACAATTGTTATCTGCATCTCTAACCCATATAACAAGTTCTATTGCCTTCTTCCTATTCAGAACTCATTTCTCCAACTCATGTTACCAAGAGATCCATGGAGAAATAATACTAATTACCCCTGCATTAGTTAATATGCTTCAATAGAGAAACTCAATTTAAATAACTTGTACATACCACCTGTTTTAGTCTATTTATATTCTTATCAATACACAGTGGCATAAGTAGATAGGTAGATAGATAGTAGATAGATAGATAAATAGATAGACATCTGTTTTAAGCAATATCCATGATATACTAATTTTAAATGCTTCTTATTATGGAAAAAAAATGTTCTCATTAATATCCATTGGTCCAGAGTGAATATAAAGCATGATCAAAATATGCACCAAAAAAGAGGTATATTGCCTAAGTCTCGATTTTTTTTTCAAATATCATGATATATGCACAAGCAAACCAGGTTGGGAGATGCTTTAAAACCTTCAGTAACTTGCTGCCACCTTTACAATAATCCAAACTCCTTAACACAACCTGCCCCTGCCTACTTTTCCAGTCTCCCTTGTGCATCTCTGTCTTCTGCTCTCTGTACTCCAGTTATAGAAAATGTCTTTCCTTTCTTCAAAATTTTTATATTCTCTCTCACCTGGTGGGGTCTCCAAAAGTGAATTTTAAAAACACTCTCCCTAACCCGCTAACTACTCCTTTTGCCTAGTTAATTCTACTCATCTTTCAGGTCTAGGTTTAAATGTCACCTAAACCAGCACCTATAATAACAACACAGGTATAGCTTTCAGAATTCCACAAGGGATATGCTTGGAGTTGTATCAATCAGGGAACCCTTAGGCTGTGGTATCCTCATCAGGTTATTTACAGCTCATTAAAAGTTCTTCATAGTCCAGATGTAATTTACAAATCAGAGATCTTTTTTAAATACAAGTAATACAGTCTAGAAACATAGATAGCATATTTCCTTCATCAGTCCCTGGGAGAACAAAGGAAGACAGTTGATCAAAGGTAAAATCTGTCAATGCAGAAGGAGAAATAGTTTTGTTAACCCTTTATCCACAATGTCTAATAAACAAACTTCCTAAAGATGAAAAATTCCAATATAAAGATAAACATGTTCCTTGTGAGTTAGCATGTGTTATGTAAAAGCAGAGATAAAATCATGGAATAAAATGAAGTAACAGAAAGACCAAAGGGAGTAGGGATGGAGGTTTAGAACTTCCTTCAAAGAAGAGTAAGGAAATGATGTATTCTCAAGCATAGTGATAATTACTATGCAGAAAGATAAAGAGCAATTTCTATGCAAGTATCCATAGATAGTTCAGGCAAAAAAATTTTAAGGATTATAGTATACATATTGCAATATATTTCAGCCTTCTTTGCCTCCATGTCAGAATTATTCCCTAATGTTTAACAATAGGAAGCCTTCATCATGAATGAAGATCAGTTCTGATAAAAGTTTCTATTCCTGTAAACAACAAAATCAAATAAAGGAATCCTATTGCTATCCTGATTGTTTGCAACTTCCTATCCTCCCAAAGCTAATTCCCTCAGGCAGACTGCTTTGTCTCTGTAGAAAATTAATGCAAAGAATATATCCTGGAGCATCACCAAATTTTTCAAATATAAAAAAGATATCAATCTTTAAATCTGTTTATTACCATTCTGTACCACCAATATCCACTTGGAATAGAATTTAAAAGTTCAGCCTACTGCCACTATCCTCCAATTTGGAACCTGTGGCTGACTCTTACCCATTCTCCAAATCCTTACCTCATCTCCTCCTTCACACTACTCCTCCTTTATTCACACTCTTGCATAATTTTTGAGAAAGTTTTTCTCTCAAGCTAGAAGGTAGGTACATTTGAGTTTAGTGACTTTGCCTTGTACATCTTTGTATTCATTAGTCTACAATGTTTTGCACTCCTAGTGGGAGATCCCAGCTTAGGAACCTAAACCCTAAGGTAACCTCTAAACATGTATGGAAAGCTAGCAGTGTAGGTCATATGACTGGAAGATTATTTAAGTGAGAATATTCATGGAAAGGAACTTATGAACAGAGAGGTGAGCATAGTGGCCAAAGGATAATGCCCTACTGTCTGAATGAAGAAGTTTGGGGCACAGATAAGGTTATGCCACAAAGACTGCCCTTTGGCCCTAACTTTTCCATTACTAACAAGAAACAGGTATATTTAGGAAACATTGTAAGCTTCAATCCCTCATTCACTTTAATAGAAATATATATAGTATGGCAATTATGTGTCAGGCACTGCAAATCCAGGCTATTAGAAAGACAGAGTCTTTGCATTGAGGAAGCATAAGGTCTAAGTTTGATTCCTCCAGAAATGAGCACAGGGTCTAACCCTGAGTTTTCTAAAGATCCTTGTTGGATTTGACTTCTTAACTTGAAGTAGAATTGAAGGTTGCAAAATAGGGTCACTCATAAACCTTTCCCTGAGCACACAGATGAAAGACAAGTGTTGATAAACCACTAATCCAATCATCGATAAAAATATAAATGGTTTTTTATTATTATTAGAAGCACTAGTGTTATTAATGTGCTTTCTTAAGCAGAGAAGAACTGGGAGGTATATAGGACTTAAAATTGCAGCAAAAGTTTTTAAAGCAGGCTAATAAGAAACTAAGAAAGTCCCATATAGAAGGTAAGATCATCCCAGAGATAATACATTTCATTGCATTAAAAGTCTCATACTCTTCAGACTAACTAAGTTTATCAGGGATAAACAGGAGCATTACATAATGATAAAGGGGTAAATTCTCCAAGAAGACATAACAATCCTTATATTGTATGCACCTAACAAGACCATCAAAATATGTGTAGCAAAAACTAATAGAAATGCAAGGAGAAATTAAATGAATCCACTATCATACTTCAATATCCCTCTGTCAGAGATGGTCAGGTCTAGCAGGCAGAAATCAGTAAGGACAGAGCAGAACTCAATAGCACCATCGATTAGCTGCCTATTACTGACATCTTTGACTACTTTATACAACAACAGCAAAACAACAACAACAAAAACCCACATTTTTCTCAAGGTCATGTAAAATATTCACCAAGACAGACCACATCCTGTGCTATAAAACACACCTTAACAAATTCAAAACAATAGAAATCATACAATACCTGATTTTGGACCACAATGAAATTAAACTAGAGATCAATAACTGATATATACCTGGAAAATCCAAAAATATGTGGAAATTAAACAACACACTTGTAAGTAAGACATGGATTAAAGAGAAAATTTCAAGTAAAATTTAATGCTTTTTTAATTAACTGAAAGTGAAAATACAACTAAACAAAGTTCGTGGGATGCAGCAAAGCAGTACTTAGAGGAAAATATATAACTTAGAATGCATATATTAGAAAGCAATAAAAACTATAATCAATAACCTAAATTTCCACTTTAGCAAACTAGAAAAAGAAAAGCAAATTAAATCCAAAGTAACAAGAAGAAAAGACATATTAAAAATATAGCAAAAATCAATGAAATTGAAAACAGGAAATCGGTAGAGAAAATCAACAAAATCTTAAAAGTTTTTTCTTTGATAATATCAATAAAATTGATACGCCTCTAGCCACACTAACTAAGAAAAATAAAAAAGAGAGGACACAATTACTAACATGGCAAATGAAAGAGAGGATGTCACTACAGATGCCATAGACATTAAAAAGATAATAATAATAACAACAACAAAGTGGAATAATATGAACAACTCTATGCCCGTAAATTTGAGAACCTAGATGATATGGACTAACTCCATGAAAGACACAATCTGCCAAAACTCACACACATACAAAAATAGGTTATTTGAAGAGAACTACATCTATTAAACAAATTGATTCAATAAATTAATAACCTTCCAAAACAGCACCAGGCCCAGATGGGCTCATGAGTGAATTCTACCAGATATTTAAGGAAGAAATTATACCAATTGCCTACAATCTCTTCCAAAAGGTAGAAGCAGAAACAATACTTCCTAACCCAGATTTATGAGGCTAGCATTACCCTAATACCAAAAGCAAAGACAATATGAGAAAAGAAAACTACAAAAGAATATCTCTCATGTACATAGATGCAAAAATCCTCAACAAGATATTAGCATATCAAATCCAACAATATATAAAAATAATTATATAGTATGGCCAAGTAAGATTTATCCTAGGTATGCATGGCTGGTTCGACACTCAAAAATCAATTAATAGAATCCATAACATCACAGACTAAAGAAGAAAAATCATATATTCTTATCAATAGATGCAAAAAAGGCATGTGACAAAATGCAAAATCTATTCATGATAAAAACTCGCAGAAAACTAGGAACAGAGAGGAACTTCCTCATCTTGAAAAAGAACATCTACAAAAACCCTACAGCTTATGTCATATTACATCATATTTAATGGTGAGAAATTAGAAGCTTTCCCACTAAGATCAGGAACAAGGAAAGAATGTCTATTCTCACCACTCCTTTTCAACTTCATACTGGAAGTCCTAGCAAATGCAATAAGAAAAGAAAAGGAAATAAAAGGTATACAGACTGGGAAGGGGAAACAGAAAACTGTCTTTGTTTGCAGATGACATAATTATCTATGCAGAAAATCCAAACAACTTGACCCAGAAAAAAAAAAAAAATCCTGCAACTAATTAGCAATTAAAGCAGGTTTGCAGGATATATGATCAACATACAAAAGCCAATCACTTTCCTATATACCAACAATGAACAAGTGGAATTTAAAAACACAATACCATTTACATTAGCACAACAAAAATGAAAAACTCAGATATAAATCTAACAAAAAAATGTACAAGATGTACATGAGGAAAACTATGAAACTCTGATGAAAGAAATCAAAAAAGAACTAAATAAATGGAGCAATAGTTCATGTTTATGGACAGAAATACTCAATATTGTCAAGATGTCAATTTTTCTCTACTTGATCTAAAGCTACCAATGTAATCTCAGTCAAAATCCCATTAAGTTATTTTGTGTATATCAATAAACTGACTGTAAAGATTATGTGGAGGGATAAAAACTGTGCAAAGTAGCCAACACAATATTGAAGGAGAAGAACAAAATCAGAGGACAGACACTCAACTACAGTAAGGCTATAGTAATCAAGACAGTGTGGTATTGGTGGAAAAAAGTAAACAAACAGATCAATGGAACAGAATAGAGAGCCCAGATAGACCCCCATAAATATAGTCAACATATCTTTGACAAAGGAGCAAGGGCAATACAATAAAGAAAAGATAGTTTTTTTCAACAAATGGTGATAGAACACATGGACATCCAATGCAAAAAAATATGAATCTAGTCACAGACCTTATACCCTTCACAAAAATTGACTCAAAATGGATCATAGACGTAAACGTAAAACATAAACTATAAAATTTTGAGAAGATTATGTGGGAGAAAATCTAGGTACTTTGGGGATGGTGATAATTTTTCAGACATAACACCAAAGGCATAATTCATGAAACAATTAATAAACTGGAATTCATTAAAATTAAAAACTGCTCTGTGAAAGATACTGTCGAAAGAATGAGAAGACAATCTACACACTGGGAGAAAATATTTGCAAAAGACATTTGCAAATAATAAAGGACTATTATCTAAAATATATTTAAAAACTCTTAAAACTCAACAATAAGAAAATTAAGAACCCCATTAAAAATGAGCAAAAGATCTGAACAGCCACCGGACAAAAGTAGATATTCAGATGGCAAATAAGCATATGAAAAGATGTTCATATATCATTAGAAAATTGCATATTAAAACAACAAGATACCGCTACACATCTACTATAATGGCTAAAATCCAAAACACTGATGATACCAAATGCTAGTGAGAACGTGTGCCAACCAGAACTCTCATTCATTGCTGGTGGAAACATAAAATGGTAAAACCACTTTGAAAGAGAGTTTGGTAGTTTCTTACAAAACTGACATATTCTTACCATATGATCCAGCAACCATGCTTCTTAATATTTACCCAAATGAGCTGATAACTTATGCCTACACAAAAACCTGCAAACAAAAGTTTATAACAGCTTTATTCATAATTGCCAAAACTTAGTAGCAATCAAGATAGCCTTCAGTAGGTGAGTGGATAAACAAACTGTGGTACATCCAGACAGTGGAATATTATTCAGTACTAAAAAGAAATGAGCTATCAGCCATGGGAAGACATGGAAGAACCTTAAATGCATATTACTAAGTGAAAGAAGTCAATCTGAAAAAGCTACCTGCTGTATGATTCCGACTATATGACTTTCTGGAAAAGGCAAAACTGTGGAGATAATAAAAGGATTAGTGGTTGCTAGGGGTTAGGAGGGAAGAAAGGATGAATAGGCAGGGCACAGAGTTTCAGGACAGTGAACTACTCTGTATGATACTACAATATGCCATTATGCATTTGTCAAAACCCATAAAATGTACAATACCAAGAGTGAGACTACTGTAAACTATGGACTTTTAGCAATATGATATGTCAATATAGTTTCACTCTGGTGGGGGTGTCGATAATGGGTGAGGTTATGCATGTGTGGGGGCAATCTCTGTATGGGGAGTCTCTGTACCTTCCTCTCAATTTTGCTGTGAACCTAAAACGGCTCTTTAAAAAAAGTCTATTATCAACTGAGCAAACACATTGATAAGAAAAATCAATCAGTTCTAAGGTAGACTTGGCAATGTTTCTATGGGTTTAATAATATTAAAACTAGTAAAACTAAAAAAAAAATAATACTATGTAATCCTTACCTATACCACTCAAACATTATTTCAATTACCTATAGGCTTTAATAAAAAAAGTAATGGTGATGAAATTGTATTAACTAGCAATTTCTAAAATTTTATTCTGGGTGGAGCGCCTGAAATTCCACAAAAGGGGACAAAAAGCGTCTAAAATCTTTGAGTATAATTAGCTTCTTTGATTTCCAATTCTTGTTTTGATGACTAGGCAAGAGATAAAAATTTGCTATGTAAACAGATATGCTAAAATGAAACAACGCATGTGGCCACTTGACAAGCATAATTCAAGAAAGTAATAATTTAGAAAATTATTTTCCATAAACTTCCCTGGAAATTAAAAATATTTATAATACTTCCACTTAGCAGTCACTGGCCCAATCATTTTGTCTCCTGAAACAATACATAAGTGATCATTTTTCCAATTTCAATTTGTTCTAACCTAGTTTATCATGTTTACCACTTACTAATACCACTCATTGTCCCCTGAATTCCCCATGTATCACGATTCCTAAGTCCACTCAGGCTACCAAACTGTGTGTTACCTGCAGCTGCCCCATTTTTCTCTGATGTCTTATAATTCAGTTCCCCCTAACCTCCCCGAGCTGTATTCAAATGCATGCTACAAATGAGCTTATTTCTATTCCTTGGATTCTTGGTGATAACATCTTTTACCCCATTATGGTTTCTAGGAAATTTACATTACGTACTTCTTTTCAAACAGAATTATTTCCTTTAATGGATTCTGTCTTCCCATCCTCACAGTTCTCTTAAAGAATGTCATACCCAGTTCGTGAATGCCTAGTAAATCAAGTTGCCTTAAGAGAGCATGTTGACTGAGACAATCTTGAATACAAAAAGTGTTATTAAGTCCTCTAAGTCATTCTGCACTCATAGCATGTCAAAGGATTAAATTGTGATCTTCAGACTCATACTCTCCTATTCCCAAGCCACCACTAGCTCAATTTCTCATTTTTAAGTTCTATTTTGTTTTATGTCATTGTACAGTCTACTAAAACCTTGCTAACACTTTATTGCTTCAGGTCAGTGAGTCACCAATATGTACTAAGAGCAACGAAGGACTACCAAGGAGATGGAACACATCCCTCAATATCACAGGGCTTATCACGAAGCTGAGGAAACAGACATGCACAAATGAAATAATAATGTCCCCTCAGACATGCACAATTCTACAAACAAAAATCATTCATATCTGTTTTCCCATCTATTCCTTAAAACCGTTGTGTGAAGTAAAAAAGTCAAGCATTCCTTCCCTTTTTTTTTACAAATATGGAAACTGAGACCCAGAATCACCATCTCAAAGACTCACAACAAACATGCCCTAAAGAAGGCCTCCAATAATTGAAAGAGAAAGTTAAAAATAATGTGGAGCCAAAATATAAGACAATACTAGTTTGAAAGATGAGAAGGTAAACAGAAGCCCTTGATTTATTTAGAAGGGCAAAGATACTCATAAGTCAAATACTGATGCTAAAAATATTAAGAGTAATCAATTAACAGAAAAACTTCTAATCCTGTAGAGGAAATCCAGGAGATTTAAAAAATTCAATCAATCCAAAAGACAGCAGAGAAGAAGCAAAAATAAAAACAGAGAAAAGTGAAGAAAAAGCATTTTACAATGGAAAATAAGATGCTCTAAGAAAATCAAAAGGTAATTAATCACAATAAGTGTAAATAGACTAAACTTCCCAGTTAGAAAGACTCTTAGAATGTATAGACTATTTATAAAAGACACAACTAGAGTATAATAATCTAGAATGATAAAAAGTTAAATAATAGAAATACATATATCAAATAGTATACAAATGCTAGTTTGGCTCTATTAGTATTAAGCCAAAAAGACTTTAAGCAAAAAAAAAGCATTATTAGTTACAAGAAAAGGTGGAAAATAATGTTGAGAAAATCTTCCAGAAAGTACAGCAAAAATACAAAGGATTGGAAAATAGGGAAGAAAAAAAAAGGAATCAGAGGAGAAGTCTAGTAGGTATAAGAACAAAAGGAATTCCAGCAAGAGAGAGAATGGAAAAGAGGGGGGAAAGGGATGGAGAAAATCATCATAAGAAAAAAATCAAAACAGAAGACGTGCTTTTCTAGATTGAAAAAGGCTACCCAGTCAGTACCCAGCAAAACTGATGAAAATGGGACTTACACTAAAGCATATTACTGGAAAGATTCAGAACCCTGGACAGAGAAGATACATCAAATTTCCAGAAAGAGAAAACAGGTCACAATGGTTTAAAGTTTCTTAAGAGAATTATTAGAAGGTAGACTGTAATGGCACTGTGTCTTTCAAAATCTGAGGAGAAATTATCTCTGGACTAGGATATTACAGCTAGCCAAACTGTCCATCAGGTGGGAGGGTAGAGTGTAGAGAGATCTGTTTAAGAAAATGATGTTGATAGACTATTACTTGTATCAATGTACTGGAGGGAGATTTAGACAACTGGCATAGAGCTTAGCGATTGAGTTAGTGATTAGTACATAAAACTAAGCAAATGATAAAACCAACTCTCAGGAAAATGGAAAGTGCAGAAAAGGAAAAGTAATCACAGCATGTTGAAGGTTCAGCTATAAATAGCATATTTGTAGTAGTAATGATATAAATACCTACTATTTATGGAACCAAGAGGATGGTATACCTATATTGCGAGAATGAGGTGAGGGAAATAAGTGCATATATACAGTTAGGGCAGGGAGAAAGAGGCTAAAACTTCAAATTCCATAGTAAGAAGTCAAAGACAAGTCCTAAAACTGAAAAACGAAGAGGTAGGTACATAATCTTGCTGTTTGGTGATGGAAGCAAATAACAAAGAATCCCTTAAACAAGGGGATTGCCCCTAGTGGTTGCCCCTAGTGTCTTTTCTTTTTTAAAATGAGATATTGCCAATTATTCTTCATGTAAGTTTTACCATCATTCCCTTGAGCAATGTATGAGAGGCCTCACCCCATCGCTTCATCAGTTCAGGTCCCCGACAGAGTAATGCCAAGTCAGGGTTAGATATGCAAGACCTTTACTGAGATAAATGCCTATGAAGGAGAAACGGAGGAGGGAGGAGCCTTCAGACCACAATGCCATTTGAAACCTGTGAAGAGGGGAGGAAGAATTGTGTAGAAAGAGCCTCAACCACAGCACAGGTAAATGGGGAGTCCCAGAGCAAAAGTTGCTCAATAGAGGAGCTCTTTATTGAGCAGGAGTAAACTAATCATAATGTTACCACCATTCTTAGTCACTGGCTGGACACAATGTTGGGGAAATATGGCTTCGATGTGTGACCTGCAGCAAATCAGAAAACCATAGCAGGTGTCAGTCAACTGTGTTCAGTGGTGTGTTGGTAAATGACTAACAACCGATTCCACAGAAAGTTAAAGAAAAGTTTTTATTCATAGCATTTGTGACTTTCTGGGTGTAAATACTCCCATTGTGGCCAGTTTCAAGCTACCAGTGTGATAGTGTGATATCACTGAATGCCAATGAATGATTGGCTTTCCCAAACCAGGAGCCACTTCCAGGAATCCCCTAACTGTGCTCCATGCAGCAGGTTTTCATGAAAGGAGATCTGAGCAGTGCACATCCTTAGCCACCTTCTCACCAATCTAGTGTGTGTGGTCAATGATGGTATGTCAGTGTAGTTTGTAGGTTTACTTTGCATTTTCCTTAATATTAGTAAGTCTGAGGATCTCTTCATGTATTTGTATGGTATATTAAATGCATTTATTATTATGTAATGTTTAATGTATTCACTTTTCTATGAATTAAACCAATCTTTTAATTATTTTTATTAAAATCTTTATGCCTATGTTCTAAATAATGGAAATCTTAATGCATTGATCTTAATATATTAATCCATTTAGTAAGTGAACATAGAAATACTACTTATTATCTTCTTATCATATGATTAGCATTTTCAAAATTAACCCCTCTCAACCCTTCCAGAAGGTAAATAGGGAAGAAATAAATATACCTTAACAAGCTTGATGTAGGTAAAATCTAAAATTAGAAAACAAATTACTACGATTCCTTTTTTTCCCCCAATTTTTAAAGTAACAATTACGTGTACAGCATCAAAATACAATGTCTATACTTAACTTTCAGGGAAATATTTTTAATATCATTAAGGTGGATTGAATGCAGAAATTTTATGGAAAAAGTTACTGAAAAAAAGTTTGCAAACTACCTCCCAAATACACACACAATGACAACAATGTAGTGCAGAATTTTCCATCTGAACAGTCTATGAGGACAGAGTAAAATCTTCAGGGAAATTAAGTTTGTAATTATTATTATGAACATATTTTAATAATAGATACATTCTATATTGACTCATTTATATACATCCTTCGTGTAGCAAGTTGAAAATCATCCACTACTAGGTTAGAAGCTAAGAAGCTCTGAATAAAATGGTCTTCCAAGACATTACACGTTTTAAGTGTTTCTCATTGTGCAGATAACATTGAATAAGCAGAATCTTGAATGTGACCAGACATCAGAAGTCATCCAATATAGTCTCTAATCACAAATGTACTTAGACAAAATTTAAAGCAAAAACTATAAAAAAGAAACCAAAAAGGCAAAAATTCAAGAATTTTTCTTCCATAAAATTTTCTGTATCTTTTTGTTAACTCAAGCACTGCTATCTGGAGGAGGAGGAGTCAAAAGACCTATGGGTGCACAGAGTTTTAAAATGCCACAGTTTTCAAAAAAATAAAACCAAAACACACATCAAAACACATCACCTGTCAATCAATTATCTAGTTCATAAACGATATTTGACTCCAAATGCTGTGGCTTTTCTTCTCCTCCACCTCTTTCAACCACAACCTCCAACCATAGCCATTTTTCTAGTAATCAGTATTTTCAACCAGAAATCAAGAAAAAAAAGCAGATGAAAATTATAAGGTAATCAAATATGACAATTTACAGCAAGTGTTTAGTAGGATGAAGATTGAAAGTGGTGGCTCAAAAGAAGTTTGTATTATCTGTAAACTCCTTTTATCCTAATTTTCTCGAAACGTGATTCAAGTACTAAAAAGAAAAAGAAACTTACCTCATCAACATTTTCAAAGGCATTGATGATGTCATAAGGTAAACAAGACAACAGATCGATCACAAACCAAGTTTTCAGATAGTTCATCCTGATCAACTTGGGGTCAGAAATGACCTCTCCACCAGGTCCCACAAAGGTCGTGTGAAAATTTAAAACAATGTCAACCAGAAAAATAACATCCACCACACTGTCCAGCACCAGCCAGGCTATGTTGTTCTGCTTTGTTTTGAAGGAAACGTTATAAGGAACCATAATGGCGGTGTAGAAGGTAAGAATTAAAATCACCCAATCCCACGTTGTTTTAAAAGCACAATAGTGTAAAATAATGTGTGGTGGCGTCTTTGGCGCTTCTTGCTTGTACTGAGGAAGGATATCTGATCCCAGCTGAAGAACCTAAAAGAGAGAAAATGTATATATAATGACCCGGACATCTCTGCACAGTAGTAATGAATTCAAATTTACTGGCAGCCAAACCACAGCCTATTAATCATGACTCCTAGTTTCAAGGCCAGTCAGGCTCTGTAGTTTCATCTCCCTCTTCTCCTAAGTTGTATCAAGGTTTGTTCAAAGTCACTCCATGTCCAATCTCTCTACCAAAGTTGATCTGTCTGCTATTCCCTCTGGCTTTCTCTCCAGTGGCCAACTGTTGTTTCAAAAACTGGTCCCCATACATGGAGGGCAGGGAGAGACCAAAGAAAGAGGCAGACCACTCCAGATTGGTAGGTGGCAGTTTTAATATACAAGGGAACTTACTTACAAGGCTTTTTTTTTTTTTTTTTTTTTTGCGGTACGCGGGCCTCTCACTGTTGTGGCCTCTCCCGTTGCGGAGCACAGGCTCCGGACGCGCAGGCTCAGCAGCCATGGCTCACGGGCCCAGCCGCTCCGCAGCATGTGGGATCTTCCCAGACCAGAGCACGAACCCGTGTCCCCTGCATCGGCAGGTGAACTCTCAACCACTGTGCCACCAGGGAAGCCCCTTACAAGGCTTTTGTTGGGCAGCCACAAGACCAGTAGATCTCTGAACCCACCCACCAAATATTAAAAGTTTATACAGAAGCCTTAACTGGGTTCAGTCACATATAGAGGTGTGACTGAAGGTCACAACAACACCTGAAGGTCTCAACAACACCTTACTCTCTCAAGCCTGCATCCTTGAAAATGGCCCCCATTGTGGGAATGGTAAGCAGAGTATACGTTCCAAGGACAAGGGTAGGGGTAAGGAGCCTCCAGCTGCCTGGGTCCAGCTGAAGGGTCAACCCGCAGTCCCATGCTCTCGATGACCTCCCCCAGCACCAACATTGATCCACAGCACTGCTGGACACCAACTTCTGCAAGTTCTGCACACTCACTTGGCAGGCTTGCCTAGAATCACACATCTCTCACTGACTGCCCAACTGTTACTTGCATGACTCACCGTTATCCATTCTTCACATATTTGGCACCTCAAGGAGCATAACTTTGATTCTGACGGCCTTGCTGAACCCCAGGGCCCCACTGATGGTGATCTTGCTGTTGTGTGCGACTCAGCCAGGGCCCTAATGACTGGCACAGCAATATCAGGGGTGTAAATGTTATAACCTGCTTTTCCCTTTTTTCCTTTCAATCAGGACTTAAAGAATATTGGATTTCCTGCCCAGAGGCAAATTCCCTTTAGGGAAAAAAAAAAAAAAAAAACTAAATATTCAGGTTTGCTTCTCCGTACCTTTTCGACAAATGGAAAAATTTCAATGTAATGTTATATGAACCTTGACTTACTCTGATTAGGTCTCATTAAAGAGACAATGAGAAAAAGCAGATGACAGAGCAAAAGCAGAGGTCTGGGCAAAGGTAACAAACACAGGACCTAGCACTTCCTTCCAGAACCTAGAACCTGGAAATTGTGAAAAGGAGCTGAAGCAGCAGGTCAGAGACCTCTGCTCCATGCCATCAATGAAGCTAAAGCTGAGT
Organism: Pseudorca crassidens; assembly: GCF_039906515.1. Taxonomy (NCBI): domain Eukaryota; kingdom Metazoa; phylum Chordata; class Mammalia; order Artiodactyla; family Delphinidae; genus Pseudorca; species Pseudorca crassidens. Next base: position 39,038,749 of record NC_090296.1, on the reverse strand, counting down.
AAACCTATGTATTAAGGAGTCTGTAAGTGGGACTTTGATAAACAATGTTTTCAGCAGCTCTACCATCTTATGCATCCAAGTGTTTAGTGTCCCTAGGACTAATGGGACCCAGAAAGTAGGAGTCAACAAGTTCAAATTATAAAATCATAAATGCACTAAATTTGTGAATGTGCAAATAGATGTAAACAAAAACACCTGTTAGCATGTAATTCTTACGCTACAAAGCAAAATAAGTATACTAGCATGTTTTGAAACTTGAGATTTATCCTGAAAAGTCTCTCATAAATAGAACTTACATAACTGAAAACTAAGTATATAATATAATCATTGCTATTTTAAAATGTGAAAAACATCATTGATATTCTCTTTAGGTGTATATTATAATTATTGCTTTAAGTTTGGGAGTTATAAGAACTATTTATAAAGATTTTTACATATTTATCCTCATTATCAGTGCCCCAGTCATACTTTTCCCATAAGGTCTTAAATTACTTAGCAACAAATTATCCTACAGGCAGGTAAGCTTCATGTTGAGACAAAGCATTACATACACAGAATCATACAGAACCATGGCCTCTCTTTCACTTTTCAACCACTGATCTATTCATTCTAATTTCACTGTGTTAAACATGAAAATTTCCTTCATATTCAATGTTAATATTTTACCACAGTCTACAGTTTGAGCACAAAGAAATCATACTTAGAAAATAAACTCAGTGCCAGGGTACATTAGGACCTTCATGGGTCCTGGGTATTTTTGCCTTCTTAGACCCCTTCCTCCTTAAAAATAATAAAAATTATATTTTACAACTGTCTTTTTATAAAGATGAATAAATTAATATTATATATTCAAAATTCTTTTACCTAAAAGTTCATTTTTTCCTTCTACTATTAGTGGAAATTCAAACATCATGTGGGCCCTACACACTGTGTTAATAGACAAGTCGGCCCCGCTAAGCACCCTGGACAAATGTAAGATGTCTCCTCTAGAGATGGAATGAAATCACTCTTGAGTTCAGTATTTCTTAAATCTGGCCACAAACTAGAATCTTCTGGAGAAGTTTTAAAAAAATAAAGTATACTCATACTCAGACCCCATGCCAGAAAATAATTAAATTCATCTTGTGTGGGTTCCCAGAGAATCTATATTTTCAAAATCTTTCCAGGTGATTATAATGTACAGGTCAAAATAAAAACCCTTGTCTTATATTTCTTTAGACATTCATAACCCAGTTCTTCGGAAGGTGACTTGCATTCGTAAAGCAATCCAAAACTGCTACAAGAGAAGGAGGAGAATGAGCAGGGAGGCGAGGAGAAGAATGGCAACAACAACAAAGAAAGGGACTCACTATGTGCTGCAGCTTTGAGCTTTCTCACATGCAGAGCACGACTTTAATCTCAGCCCCATCACTAGGACTCCTTTATAAGGCAGTGAGTAACAACTCTTCGCTTTGTTATTTCATTTGTACTTTCAGGAGCAATAAGCCTTAGGTAGAGGGGGGATGAAATCACATTTACTGATGTATTTTTGTACTGAAACAGATATACGCTTTCTCTCTGAATATCTGAGCGCACTGACTCTAAAGGACTCAGTACCACGGATACAAGTGAGAAGCTGAAGCCAATCAGCACGATGTCAGGACCTGTGGAAAACAGATGAACTGCCTACATGGAGACCAGGATCTTTGAAAGTGGGGATCAGCTCCAAATTTAGGGGGCCTGGTGGAATTAAGATAAAATTTATATGTGTTGGAAAAAGTGAAAGAGCCTGAAATTTAACAGCAAATCCAAATACTCAAGCTGAGCAAATTATATGACTCTGAGTACAACTGGCAAAACTATATCTTTCTGCTAACTTGGTGCTTCTTTTAGGTCAGTCTTTGAAGATCTAAGAGCACAAACAGACTAAATCTCTGTTGAAAACCTTCTTATTCCACATGTTCTCTGAAATCAAGCCTAAGACCTGACAGAAAGCAGTTTGGTATTTGAATCAGGTTTGTGAATTAGGGATGACTGATAAAGAAACTAACAATAATCAAAAGGCAAAGCAAAAAAAAAAGAAAAAAATCAGATGGGAAGAAACAGGAATGAAAGTTCCTCAAAAGTAAAAGTAAAAATGATAAGCTGTCAAGCGGAAAGGAACTTTCCATTTGATATAGAAAAAAAAACTATCCTGAGTGATTCAGGGTGCTAAGGTAGAAAAATTTCCTCTCTATGGTCTCTTTCCTCTTGTTCTTGCCCAGCTGTGTTAACAAAGAAAGAAAAACTGAATGAGTTAAGACCCAGTAAGAAGCATAACTGCAAAAGTCAGCAGTCACAGAAACAAGCTCCTACACTTTAGCTTGATTTGTAGAAAGAAACGGACAACCAAAGGCAGAAAAGAAAGTAGCTTCAAAATCAAGTAGTACAGGGCTTCCCTGGTGGCGCAGTGGTTAAGAATCCGCCTGCCAATGCAGGGGACACGGGTTCAAGCCCTGATCCAGGAAGATGTCACATGCCTGCAGAGCAACTAAGCCCCTGAGCCACAACTACTGAAGCCTGCACACCTGGAGTCCGTGCTCTGCAACAAGAGAAGCCACTGCAATGAGAAGCCCACACACCACAACGAAGAGAAGCCCCAGCTCGCCGCAACTAGAGAAAGCCCATGTGCAGCAATGAAGACCCAATGCAGCCAAAAATAAATAAATAAAATAAATTTATTAAAAAAAGAAGATACATGTACCCCAATGTTCATAACAGCACTATTTACAACAGCCAAGACATGGAAACAACCTAAATGTCCATTGACAAATGAATGGATAAAGAAGATGTGGTATATATATACAATGGAATATTAGCCATAAAAAAGAATGAAATAATGTCATTTGCAGCGACATGGATGGACCTAGAGATTGTCATATTAAGCGAAGCAAGTCAGACACAGACAAATATCATATGATATCATAGAATCTAAAATATGATACATATGAACTTATTTACAAAACAGAAACAGACTCACAGATATAGAAAACAAACTTATGGTTACCAAAAGGGAAAGGTGGGGAAGTGATAAATTAGGAATTTGGGATTAGCAGACACCACTATATATGAAATAGATAAACAACAGGTCCTACTGTATATTCAATATCTTATAATAACCTATAATTGAAAGAATATGAAAAAGAGTACATATTATATATATATATATATATACATATATAACTAAATCACTTCACTGTACACTGGAAACTAACACAACATTGTAAATCAACTATACTTCAATTAAAAAAAAAAAGATTCACTCAGCCCAGGTATCATCTCATTCAGGTAACCCCTCCCTCCTCTGCTGGATCTTTAACTCCTTGATGATAGGGCCAATGGCCTATTCATCTTTACATCCTTTGCAGAGTACCAAGCATGGAGCAAACCCTCAATAAGTGTGTGCTGCACACATAAATTAACGAATGAGTGAACTGCCTAACTCATTTGCTCAAAGAAAACCTCATTCTGTACAGACATCACCTGGGATGTCATAAATTACCTTCCCATTTCCAAAGTAGGAGAGCATAAAAGGAAATATAGAAAATTTCTATAATTCTACAAGGAAAAATCAATTAGCATATAAGTGTTTGTAAAATAATAGCCATTTATAATAATAAATGTTTCAAATAACTGAAATACTTGTGGGGGGGAAAATGTATGACCACCACCATGTTGGGAAGTAAAGTTAATCTCGCACTTACTTCAGCTAGTCTTGAATGTTTGTGGACCACCTCTGTTTTATTCATTGGCGTGAGCTGTTGCAAAACACTTCGGCTATTTGTCAAAGCCCGTGTCAATCGGGCAAATTTTGTCCAACCTTAAAAATAAGGAAAGAAAGTCTCAGTTTTTCACACGTCATGAATATGGAAGCCTACATTCTTGCTAATATTCAAGGGATCTCAGAAATAGCATAACATGCGGAACTAATGAAAAGTATCAATCTAAAGCGCTTAATTTCTACACAGACATCATCATATATTTCAAGTGCAGTTATAAAATGGTAAGTAATTTTCATGTGTGATCTTTGTGTTTTGCTCATATCTATCATATAGTCCCTATAGCCAGGTAGCTAGTTGTCCACAAGATTCTGTCCTCCCCCTTGCATTGTATAGGTTTGTTACTGGGAAACAGCTGCCCAGCCAGGAATACATTTCCCAGCATTTGTTGCATCTAGGTGTGGGCCTGTCCCTAGTCCTCACCAATGGATTGAGACAGAACTGATGTGTGTCACCTCCATGCATGCAATAACTTAAGAAGCAAGTGAAACTTCTCCATACTTTCTCCATCCTTCTACCAGCTGGATGCAAGTGACAAAATCCCAGGGGACGGCAAAGCCACTGAATCAGTGCATAGAAGAACGCCATATGTCAAAGATCAACTTCCTTGGATTGTCATATGAGTAAGAAATATGCTTCTATTGTGTTAAACCACTTAAAGTTGGGGGGTTATTTACTATAGCAGGTAGTATTACCCTAATAAAAACAGTCCTATCGTATACTTATGTGAAGATATATACACATAAGAGAATAAAGCCCAATTTCAACAAATCTCACATACTATGGTTCTTATCACACACCTCCATCTTCTTTGTAACGTAGCAAAGGTTCTCTCTTATTAACAATTTCATTGATATTTAAAGACTATTTTTGGAATATCTAGAATCCTTAATAATGTTTTCCAAAAGAGTAGTAACCTTAACTTCTGAGGGGAAGGAATGTGAATTTAATAGGAAAGAAATTTCTTCCATTATTTCCAATATTAAAATCATTAATTTTTCATTATTAAGCTAATTAACTTCAAGGAAATGTCAATGAGACATGAACAAGTAGGACAAAACAAGCCATACTCTGTTCGTATCTCAATTATCCTTTCTCTAGGTATCCCAAAAAGCTCTAATCTATTATGGACTCCATTAAGACCATTTGATAGTTTCCATGGTATTACCTTTAACTAGGGTATTTACCAAACAACTCCTTAAAAATGAAAACCCCTGATGGTCCAAAGCAATGACTCTAATGGTAATGATGAACTTTCAAGACAATGCGACAGAAAATGAAAGAAGAAATCCTGGGCAGGCACCAACCAAATGTCTTTCAAACCATACCAGGTAGGTGACATCATACTTTACTGCTATTCTTCAATCTAACTTTGACTTCAATTAGGCTTTGTACTGCCCTACCAATTTAGCTCTTTCTATGGTATCAACAATTGGATTGGGGAAAAAAGTAAACTGGCATTGGTTAATAGAAGATCTTTTATTCTTTTTCATTAATGGGCCTCATCCTAGTGACTAGAACAGAAAATGTTAGGCTTTGGGAATTGTATGCAACCCTAAGCCTTGCCCTGTGCAATGTTCTGGAGAAACAAAGAAGCACCAGATATGCCACCAACTCTCTAAGAATTCAACATCAATGCAAAAGACCATCATGCAATCTATACCACCAACTTAGATTTTTCTTCTAAGCACTAGACCTATGTATCTAATTGGCCATTGGCCACCTCTTACTCAGATGTTCTACTCTTAACATGTTCAAAATCAATCTTATCATCACCTTCTCCCCCCATCTCCAACTCTGCATATTTAATATATTCTTGGTCTTAGTGAATGGCCCCATGATATTTCCAGCTGTCCGAATCAGAAACTTGAGATTCACCATCCTCCTTCACTATTACCTCCACCCCCCACACACATATCCAATCCCTTCCAGGACTTACAGACTATAACTTATCAATAAATACCCTCAAATTTAATCTCCCCTCTCCATCCCTAATATGTTAGACAATATATCATCTTTCACCTGAGTTAGACAGTAGCTCCTAAAAACCATTGCCGCTGCTCTCTGACCACATACTCTCCAAACAACTCTGCACGTTGCTGCCAGAGCCCTTTCTACAGCACAAATCTTACCATGCATTTCTCCCATTTTAAGTTCTTTAAGAGATCCCTGGAAGCCTTCAGGATAACACTGAATATCCTTGGTATACATGTCATTTAGTTTCTGACCCTAAAGATTTGCTCTGCTTCCATCTCCTTCCACTTCTTCATACACGCTCTGTATTCTGGCCTCACTAAAATCAATAACAAATTAAAAGAACAAATGCAAAAGTAAAATTAAATCCACCAGGAATTCTTTGTACACCCTATGACATTCAATGCTTTCATGCTTTCACATGTTATAACCACTCTGTCTACCTGAAATGCTTTTTCCCTCTCCATCTGTCTGGCTAATGCTTACTGGTACCCCCAAACTCAGTTAAAGCATTCTGAGATCCACTGGTAGCTTCTTGGATCCACTCATGAGAGAGGTGCACTCTCCTCTGTGTATTCACACCACAGAATACATACCTCACATGGCACTAACAATACGAATGCAGTTGTTGATAAGCATGTCAGTCACTCCCACTAAACTACCATCACCTCTCCATTCTCAGCACTTGGTAGAGGCCTGCCATAAAATAGGCCTTTAATTGATTGACTAATTAATTAAGTTATTTGTAACTTTAAAAATAAGATTTAAAAATAAGCTCCATTTGTATTATCATGAACATAAACATGAAATATGTTTTATTATCACTGGGTTTTGGTTTGGTTTTTGCTTTATTGGGTTAAAATGGTGAGGATGTCTTCAGGTGACAGTAACTATGTTGGCAACAGTTACATTAAAATATTTCCTGTTGATCATTTCTCTTCTGCATCAAATGAATATTAAAATTGCATTGAATATTTCTAGAAACTTCCAAGTCAATCTTGATTTCAGTTTCTTTTTTTTTTTGGCTGTGCTGCAAGGCTTGCAAGATCTTAGTTCCCTGACCAGTGATCAAACCCAGGCCCTCAGCAGTGAAAGGGCAGAGTCCTAACCACTGGGCCACCAGGGAATTCCCACAAGTCAATCTTATACTTACTGAAGATTCATATCTCTAAGATAGATAATGTTGCACCGCTTAGTACATCTGATTATTGGATTAAAAGAGAAGCCCAGCTTCATTCCCTGTGTGTGATAAAGTTTATTCAGAAAATATTTTCAAAAAATAAAAGGAGATATTGAAGGAATGAATTCAATAACACATGGAAGAAAACAAATCATCAAACGCTATGTGTTCTCTCCTTCTCTAGGATCATAAAAAGAAGTAAACTTGTGAGGAAGGAGAAACACGATGATGAAAGCTTATTGTCATCCTCTGGTTTTCTATTTCAAGCATCATGAGCACACACTACTGTTTCTTAATGAGGAAGCAGCAGTTCCTCATTTAAATATGAAACAAATGTGCCTGTGTAGGTGTATCTCATTTTACACATGAAGTCAATAAAATCAAGAAATACTTCATCCCTTTACCTTATTTCAATTTCCTAAAGGAAGAAAAAGCTTTAAAACTGTGAAAATAAAACACCAACATTTTTCTCCATGGTAAAAATAGGACTATCATTGATTAAACAGCAGAATGAAACTGAAAGAAAAATGTTAATTCTTCATTCTAAAAATTTTCACACAGTGTATTCTGAGTGAGACCACCCTTAAATATAGATGAAAAGGGAGTTTACAGCATGATATGACTTTCAGGTGTCAGATCTTATTCTTTCTATCCCCGGTTGTCTAGTTCCATGACTGGCACACACTGGGCACTAGAAAAATTTTTGAATGAATGAATGAGAACATCAGTAGAAAAGTTAAATAGAAATTAACACAGCATCCCACATTATATGTAGTTAAAATTAGAATATAAAGAAGGAAATATGTTCAGCTCTTAGCAGATACTAATATAACTCATTGGTATTGTGAAAGAAGGGCTTTGGGTTGGAGAAGGTAGAAACAGTGTGGTAGAGGGTTGAGGAGGAAGTGTGTGGAGGATTATAATTTTTCCCTCAGAAAGAGGAGTTGGGAGCTGCTAACAGAAAAAAAAAAGATGGTGACAGTTGTCAAACTGACTCAGACTTACTCAAAGAGAGAAGTTTAGGAGGAAATACTTGGGAAGGGTTCTTGCTAGAGAAAGCAAAGGCAGTGGTCTAATCAAGTAACCATTTACGAGCTTTGATATCAAAATGCCCTTGGAACTGGAAAACAAATGCAAAGCTGAGGAATGTTTTGTTTCACGTTTAAATCAAAGGGAGCACAAAAAGATGCACTCCCTGAACTGCTCAGAGATCTTTTTGTCTCTGGTTAGGACTTTCTTGCAGTCCTCAGTTCTAAACAGTTAGCATTTTTCTCAAGACCCCTATGCCACCCCTCTGTCCTCACTCTCAGCAGATTAGTTTATCAAATATATTACTGAAAAACCATAAGATGCGGCAGAGTCAAGATGGCGGAGTAGGAGGATGTGGAGTTAGCATCTCCTCATAACTAGGGCACCTACTAGGCGCTGGTGGGAGACCTCGGACACCTAAGGGGATGCGAGGAATCCCCACGTGATGAGGTAAGACGTGGGAAGGAGCGGGGGGAGGAAAAGTGGAGGCAGGATGGGACCAGCACACCTAAGAGGGGGCTGTGGGAGGGGAGAGGTTCCCACACTTGGAGGGGCCCACTAACAGCAAGGGGATCAGCAGGGAAGAAGAGGGACCTTCGGGGGATCGGGGAATCAGAAGGGAACGCAGCCGACGCCTCCTCCACCTGCTTGGGTACTGGCAAGCCTGCTGGGGTCCCGGGCCTGAGCTGCCCAGCCCCCTCTGCCCCGCCAAGGCCTCTTCCAGCTGCGTGGGTCCCAGGCCTGAGCCCTGTCTCCCCCAGGGCTCCCTCTGCCCGCGTGGGTCCTGGACCTGAGCCCTGCCTCAGCTGAGGCCTCCGCCGGACGCATGGGTCCCAGCAGACCTCAGTACTGCCCCCCAACAAAGCCTCCACGGGCAGCGCAGTTCCCAGCAGGCCTGAGCACTGGCCTCCCCGAAAGCCACCATGGGCCACACAGGTCCCGACAGCCCATGCACTGCCCCAACAAAGCCTCTTCCGGCCAAGTGGGTCCTGGGCCTGAGCCCCACCCTCGCCAAAGCTTCCAAGGGCCACGCGGGTGCTGACAGCCCGAGTGCCGCCCCTGACAGGGCCTCCTCTGGTGACGTGGGTCAAGGTGGGCCAAATGCCACCCCTCTCCAAGGCTTCCTCTAGCTGCACTGGCCCCTGTGGGTGCGCCTGTGGAGGCCTGTGCCCCAGGTGGCCTGCATGGGCACATGTGCTCCAGGCCAACTCCAGGAAGAAACACTGATGAGAACACATGCAGAGGTGGGGCTGAAAAAATGGGTCCAGAGACCTACAGGGGAGGCAAGGGTAGGCTGTAGCTCACGATGGGGGCAAGGACACTGATAGAGGAGGTACCAGGGAATTTTTTATTTTTATTAATTTTTTATTTTCTTGTTTATTTTATTTTATTTTTGCTGGTGTGGTTCTGTTTTGTTTTGTTGTTGTCTCATTTTTATTGTTATTTTTTCTAATATATTTTTTATTTTTCTAATTTTATTTTTTATTCTTTGTTATTGTTCTGCTCTTTTCTGTTTGTTGCTTTTTTTTTTCCTGCCACACTGCATGGCTTGCAGAGTCTTGATTCCCAGGCCAGAGGTAGGACCTGAGCTCCTGTGGTGAGAGCACCAAGTCCAAGCTGCTGGACTAACAGAGAACTTCAGGTCCCAGGGAATATTAATCAGTGTGAGGTCTCCCGGAGGTCCTCATCTCAGGACGAAGACCCAGCTCCACCCAGCTGCCTGCAAACTCCAGTGCTGAATGCTTAGGGCCAAACAACCAGCAAGACAGGAACACAGCCCCACCCATCCAAAAAAATGAGACAACAAAAAAATATGCTACAGATGAAGGAGCAAGGTAAAAACCTACAAGACCAAATAAATGAGGAGGAAATGGAGAACCTACCTGAAAAAGAATTCAGAGTAATGATAGTAAAGATGATCCAGAATCTCAGAAATAGAATGGAAGCATGGATGGAGAAAATACAAGAAATGTTTAACAAGGACCTATAAGAACTAAAGAGCAAACAAACAGTGATGAACAACACAATAAATGAAATGAAAAATACACTAGAAGGAATCAATAGTAGAATAACTGAGACAGAAGAACGAATGAGCTGAAAGATAGAATGGTGGAAATAGCCGCTGCAGAGCAGATTAAAGAAAAAAGAATTGAAAAGAAATGAGGACAGTCTCAGAGACCTCTGGGACAACACTAAGTGCACCAACATTCGAATTATAGGGGTCCCAGAAGAAGAAGAGAAAGAGAAAGGGTCTCAGGAAATATTTGAAGAGATTATAGTCAAAAACTTCCCTAACACAGGAAGGAAAATAGCCACCCAAGTGCAGGAAGCACAGGGAGTCCCATACAGGAGAAACACACCAAGACACATATTAATCAAACTAACAAAAATTAAATTCAAAGAAAAAATATTAAAAGCAACAAGGGAAAAGCAATAAAATAACATACAAGGAATCTCCATAAGGTTATCAGCTGATTTTTCAGCAGAAACTCTGCAGGCCGGAAGGGAGTGGCAGGACATATTTAAAGTGATGAAAGGGAAAAACCTACACCCAAGATTACTCTACCCAGCAAGGATCTCATTCAGATTTGGTAGAGAAATCAAAGCTTTACTGACAAGCAAAAGCTAAGAGAATTCAGCACCACCAAACCAGCTTTACAACAAATGCCAAAGGAACTTCTCTAGGCGGAAAACACAAGAGAAGAAAAAAACCTACAAAAACAAACCCAAAACAATAAAGAAAATGGTAGTAGGAACATACATATTGATAATTACCTTAAATGTAAATGGATTAAATGCTTCAACCAAAAGACACAGACTGGCTGAATGGATACAAAAACAAGATATATATATAAATGCTGTCTACAAGAGACCCACTTCAGACCTAGAGACACACACAGACTGAAAGTGAGGGGATGGAAAAAGATATTCCATAGCAAACATCATTCTCAAAGGTGAAAAACTGAAAGTATTTCCTCTAAGATCAGGAACAAGACAAGAATGTCCACTCTCACCACTATTATTCAACATAGTTTTGGAAGTCCTAGCTACGGCAATCAGAGAAGAAAAAGAAATAAAAGGAATCCAAATTGGAAAAGAAGTAAAATTGTCACTGTTTGCAGATGACATGATACTATACATAGAAAATCCTAAAGATGCCACCAGAAAAATACTAGAGTTAATCAATGAATTTGGTAAAGTTGCAGGATACAAAATTAATGCACAGAAATCTCTTGCATTCCTACACACTAACAACAAAAGATCAAAAAGAGAAATTATGGAAACAACCCCATTTACCATTGCAACAAAAAGAATAAAATACCTAGGAATAAACCCACCTAAGGAGGTAAAGGACCTATACTCAGAAAACTATAAGACACTGATGAAAGAAATCAAAGACAACACAAACAGACGGAGAGATATACCATGTTCTTGAATTGGAAGAATCAATATTGTGAAAATGACTATACAACCCAAAGCAATCTACAGATTCAATGCAATCCCTACCAAATTACCAGTGGAATTTTTCACAGAATTAGAACAAAAAACTTTACCATTTGTATGGACACACAAAAGACCCTGAATAGCCAAAACAATCTTGAGAAAGAAAAATGGAGCTGGAGGAATCAGGCTCCCTGACTTCAGACTATACTACAAAGCTACAGTAATCAAGACAGTATTGTCCTGGCACAAAAACAGAAATATAGATCAATGCAACAGGATAGAAAGCCCAGAGATAAACCCACACACCTATAGTCACCTAATATATAACAAAGGAGGCAACAAGGATATACAATATACAGGAGACTGGAGAAAAGACAGTCTCTTCAATAAGTGGTGCTGGGAAAACTGGACAGCTACATGTAAAAGAATGAAATTAGAACACTCCCTAACACCATACACAAAAATAAACTCAAAATGGATTAAAGACCTAAATGTAAGATAAGACACTACAAAATTCTTGGAGGAAAACATAGGAAGAAAACTCTTTGACATAAATCACAGCAAGATCTTTTTTGACCCACCTCCTAGAGTAATGAAAATAAAAGCAAAAATAAACAAATGGGACCTAATGAAACTTTAAAGCTTTTGCACAGCAGAGAAACCCATAAACATGATGAAAAGACAACCCTCAGGATGGGAGAAAATATTTGCAAATGAAGTAACTGACAAGGGATTAATCTCCAAAATATACAAACAGCTCATGCAACTCAATATCAAGAAAACAAACAACCCAATCAAAAAATGGGCAGAAGACCTAAATAGACATTTCTTGAAAGAAGACATACAGATGGTCAAGAGGCACATGAAAAGGTGCACAACATCACTAATTATTAGAGAAATGCAGATCAAAACTACAATGAGGTATCACCTCACACCAATCAGACTGGCCATCATCAAAAAGTCTATAACCAATAAATGCTGGAGAGGGTGTGGAGAAAAGAGAACCCTCTTGCACTGTTGGTGGGAATGTAAATTGGTACAGTCACTATGGGGAGCAGTATGGAGGTTCCTTAAAAAACTAAAAGTAGAACTATCATATGACCCAGCAATCCCACTACTGGGCATATACTCAGAGAAAAACGTAATTCAAAAAGACACATGCACCCCAATGTTCATTGCAGCACTATTTATAATAACCAGGACATGGAAGCAATCTAAATGTCCATCGACAGATGAATGGATAAAGATGTGGTACATGTACAGAATAAAATATTACTCAGCCACAAAAAAGAACAAAATTGGGTCATTTGTAGAGACATGGATGTACCTAGAGTCTGTCATACAGAGTTAAGTAAGTCAGAAAGAGAAAAACAAATATCGTATATTAATGCCTATATGTGGAATCTAGAAAAATGGTACAGATGAACCTATTTATAGGGCAGGAATAGAGACGCAGATGTAGAGATCAGATGTGTGAACACGGGGTGGGGAGGGGATGAATTGGGAGACTGGGATTGACATAAATACACTACCATGTGTAAAACAGATAGCCAGTTGGAACCTGCTGTATAGGGCAGGGAACGCAGCTCGGTGCTCTGTGGTGACCTAGATGGGTGGGATGGGAGGGAGGGGGGCGGAAGGGAGGCCCCAGAGGGAGAGGACATATGTATACATATAGCACAATCTGATGTTCTCTCTATTACACGATGCTGCCTCATCCTTTCCAGTGGAAACATATTGCTGGGGTTTGGCCACCCTAATCCCCTGCTCTCCTTTTTCCCTACAAAGATGAAGTTGAGAACACTCTCAACTTGTGCTTTCGTACTGTTTTGAATCAACGGAATTTACTAATAATAATTCAAAGAGGCAAAAGTGTTTTTGTTATCTTTTGTTCCTGGTATTGAGGTCTTAGAACCTCAATACACAACATTGTAAAGCAACTATATCCCAACTTTTAAAAAGTTAAGAAAAGAAAAATCAAAGAACTGAAGACACGAGAAACACAACAGCCTTCAGCCTCCCTTCTGTCCCCTCCACCTCAAGAGCCACCCACAATGGCACCTGATTCTTGCCTGTACCTTTATTATCTCAGAGAATTAGGCATTTGCTCTTTCCTGATCATGTATATATTCTATTCATGAACATTTAAGTGGTTTCTAGATTTTCCACTATCACTAACAATGCCCCAGTGAATTTTCTTATGCCGATCCCTTTGTGCTCTTGGCAGATCTGGAATTGTGCACGTTATTAGATAGATTAGTTCATTTGATCTGTCAGCGACCCCCTCTGTACAGTCAAACTTTGAAAACGTTGAGCAGCCACACTGTCTAGGTCAGGAAAAAAAGACACATCAGCAATTCTAACTCTTCCCAGCAGTACATTTACTGATCTCACCTTTACTGAGATCTAACTGGTGTGACTGATTATTCAGCACAGTTCGCTGATGTTACTTAGATGTGGTCGATACAGGGCAATGTGAACAGACTGCCTAATATGAAGAGCCTAATAGTTGCTCTATAAGTTGTTCATGGCATTATGAGAACATTTGTTCTCCTAAAAGCTCAGGATGCCAACTCCTTCTTAATAAAACATTAGTTTAGCTCTATTGGGTTGCAATCAACCTCTTTGTCATGGACTGCCTAATCTTAAAAATAAAAGGAAGTCACAAAGGCAGTTCAATCAATCTACCAGACTGCAACACAAGACTCTAATCTATAAGAAAAAAGCTTAGGTAAACAATTATACTCTTGGCCATAGAGACCACATGGTATAATTACTCATATTTCATCTGTTGTTTACTCTCTAAAGAAAACCATTGGCTTCCTACAAGGGGAAGGTTGCTATTTTTGCTGTTATTTTCATTCTACAGGAAGGTTTTTTTGTCTCAATTATTGGCACAAAGATGCCCTAACTATTTGGCACAGGATATTTCACACTGTAAGTGTCTTGGCAGTTTTGGAATCTCTTTGAAAATATTGTACAGTATAAATGGGCAGAGATTAGGACCATCTCTTTTAGAACACATAGGGATAATCAACAGAATGGATTTCTTGGCTGTAATTTTTCCCCTTTGTATTATTATAAATGATGTATCAGGTACCATTGACTGATAATCTGAACAACAGTTCTAAGACCTCAATACCAGGAACAAAAGATAACAAAAACACTTTTGCCTCTTTGAATTATTATTAGTAAATTCCGTTGATTCAAAACAGTACGAAAGCACAAGTTGAGAGTGTTCTCAACTTCATCTTTGTAGGGAAAAAGGAGAGCAGGGGATTAGGGTGGCCAAACCCCAGCAATATGTTTCCACTGGAAAGGATGAGGCAGCATCGTGTAATAGAGAGAACATCAGATTGGAAATCAGTCAGACTGTGGGTGTCAGGATCTTCAACAGTAAAATGGAGATAATACTACTAATTTTCAGAATTATAGGAATGAGCAAAAACGAATACAAAGCTCCTGACACATATTAACCACTCCAACAAAGCTGGTTTTCTTTCCCTTCAATAGTTTCTGCTACCATCCATCATGGTATAAGTCAAAGATATTGTTGACATCACTCAGCGCCATTCACTTCAAAGGGAAAAATTAATCTAGAATGAAGTTTTGGTGATCATAGGATTCATTATAAGAGCTGTGCTCAAACTAGTTGTCTGCCATCATGCTATAGTTACTATCCGAGATACAATTTAGAAATAAAATTCACAGCCAGTTTAGTCTTTCACCCATATGTCTGAGTGTGGGCCTTTGCTCCAATCACTGGCCTCTTTTCACATTAAGAAGGTAAAATGCCCTTGTTCTGGGATGAAAAATGTTATATCCTGGCTTTCCAATGCATGAATTCCCTTGTTTGTTCTGCATCCTAAAACACTATTTCCTACGTCCTAGGCCAAGCCTTTATTACCTAAGTATTGCTTCAACATTTTGCAAACAACCTCAACCTACTCCCTTGCAAGCATCCTTGGCTCCCTGATCCCTTCTCCTCGATCCCTGAGGAGCTCCCTGATTCTTTTCATCTTGCTCACCTGACCAAATCCCAACTCTGGTTAAATCCAGCTCACCTACTTCAGCATCTATATACCTGTGACTAAACACGGGTGGAGTAAACACATAATCATGCTCATAGATACTAATAAAATGTATGACCACTAGCCTCACATGGACCTTAGTGCTTCACAGCAAACCTGCTGAATTTAACCTTGGCCACTCACTGCTCTACTCTCTACACAACCGTTTCATGCCTCCCCCTCATCTCCTCACCATCCTTACTCTCAGTTGATAACTGTGTTTCCTCTTTTACTGAGAAAATAAGAGCAATCAGAACAAAGCTTCCACTATATACTTACTTGTTTGTCGTGCCTCCCCCTCCCCCATTAGTATGCGACAGAAGGAACTTTGTATCTCCAGGACCTAGAACAGTCTCTGCACCATAATGTTTGCTCAATCAGCATTTTTGGTTGGGGAAAAAAAAATAGATAAAATAAACAAAAAGAACAAATACTCCTAGAAGAGTCATAAGAAGGCTCATGTTAAGTAACTCTGTTGCCCAAGGCTGAATCAAAAGTAAGATAACTGTGTCCAAGTTCAATGCTCTAGACTCAAATCATTTTGATATTATGGTATTATCATGAAATCTCATCTGCTCTTTCCCAAAAGTTCCACGGTCCCCTTGGCTCAATTTAAAAAGTTGAAAGATACATTTTTGTGCCAAGTTTTCAAAACATACTTTCTGATACTGCTAGCTTCACAGGGATAGGACGATTGCTTAAGGTCATAAATATTTTATTTCTCTTGAATTTTTCATATATTTACAACTCGCATGAATAATAGAAAGTAGCTCATATACACCATTCATAGTTACATGGTGCAATACTTTTTCAGAAATCTGTTATGTATTTGAAAGGTGTGGAGGAGTCTCAAAATAAAAGTCTATTTAAAATAAGTTCTTCCACTACAAATTCTGGCACTGGAAAGAGATATTTTACTCTAATCCTTTTCACAATGGGGTTTGATTTTCCCTATAAATTCTAATTTACATCTCTGTTGAACACATAGCTCAAAAATCAAGTGGTCTGAGTTGTCTGGAGTTTGTTTGAATGGAGTTCATTTTTGTAAGAATAAAATTATGCATTTAAAAGAAAAGCTCAATGAGTGGACGTGAGAAGGCAGAGAGATGGAGGTAGAGGCAGATAAATGGAGTGGTACTAACTTGAGAAATAAAGGTCAACCCTTCAGTATTAGCACCCTTTCCCCAGTCTCATTGTAAAATGCTGCCAACTTTCAGTTTCCATAAATAGACACCATCATTAACGTTCAGCAGGTCAGAATTGTGAGAAAGTACTATACTTTTCTTGGCCAACTTTAGCTGTGCCATGAAATCACTTAAAGTAAATGAGAAAAAACAATAATCATCAAATATAAATGTAAATAAAAGTGTAAATATTTTTGAGGGAAAAGTCTATGACATAAAAGCTTTTTACTCAGTCTATCATTCATGTGTGATGGCAGGAGAAATTCATTTGAAGAATATGTTAGGTCACAAGTCATATGCCAATCATTTATATTTTATCTTAAAATATAGCTCTTTAGCAAAATTTACAAACAACCCATGTAGCTCAATATCAAAAAACCAAACAACTCGATCAAAAAATATGCAGAAGACCTAAATAAACATTTCTCCAAAGACATACAGATGGCCAAGAGGCACATGGAAAGATGCTCAACATCGTTAATTATTAAAGAAATGCAAATCAAAACTACAATGAGATATCACCTCACACCAGTCAGAATGGTCATCATCAAAATGTCTACAAGGGAACCCTCCTACACTGTTGGTGGGAATGTAAATTGGTACAGCCACTGTGGAGAACAGTATGGAGGTTCCTTAAAAACTAAAAATAGAGCTACCCTATGACCCAGCAATCCCACTCCTAGGCATATATCCAGAGAAAACCATAATTCAAAAAGTTGCATGCACCCTGATGTTCATTACAGCACTGTTTACAATAGCCAGGACATGGAAACAACGTAAATGTCCATAGACAGAGGAATGGATAAAGAAGATCTGGTACATATATACAATAGAATATTACTCAGCCATAAAAAAGAATGAAATAGTGCCATTTGCAGAGACGTGGATGGACCTAGAGATTGTCATACAGAGTGAAGTAAGTCAGAAAGAAAAACAAATATCAAATAATATCACTTATATGTGGATTCTAGAAAAATGGTACAGATGAACTTATCGGCAAAGCAGAAATACAGTCACAGATGTAAAGAACAAACTTATGGTTACCAAGGGGGGAAGAGGGGTGGGATGAACTGGGAGATTGGGATTGACATATATATAAACTACAAATAATAAATGCTGGAGAGCAATCCCACTCCTGGGCATATATCCAGAGAAAAACGTGATTTGAAAGGTTACATGCACCTCAGTGTTCATTGCAGTACTGTTGACAATAGCCAAGACATGGAAGCAACCTAAATGTCCATCAACAAGTGAATGGATATAGAAGATGTGATACACACATACAATGGAATATTACTCAGCCATTAAAAAGAATGAAATAATGCCATCTGCAGCAACATGGATGGACCTGGAGATTATCATACTAAGTGAAGTACGTCAGACAGAGAAAGACAAATATTATATGATATTGCTATTCGCAGAATCTAAAAAAAAAAGATACAAACGAACTTATTTACAAAACAGAAACAGACTCACAGACTTAGAGAACAAACTTATGGTTACCAAAGGGGAAGGGTGGGGGAGGAGGGACAGATTGGGAATTTGGGATTGACATGTACACACTGCTATATTTGAAATAGATAACCAGCAAGGACCTACTGTATAGCACAGGAAACTCTGCTCAATACTCTGTAATAACCTAAATAGGAAAATAATTTTAAAAAGAATAGATACATGTACATGTGTATAACTGAGTCACTTCGCTGTACACCTGAAACTAACACAACATTGTTAATCAACTCTACTCCAATATAAAATAAATTTTTTTTAAAATATATATAGCACTTTAAGATACAGTCAGCTATTAGCTGCAGGTTTTCCATAGATGTTTCTCATCAAGTTGAGGAAGTTCCCCTCTATTCCTACTTTGCTGAGAGTTTTATCGTGAACAGGTGTTGGGTATTGTGAAATGCTTTTTCTATGCCAACTGATATGATCAAATGAACTTTCTTCTTTACCCTGCTGTTGGTACAATGAATTACAGTGATTGTTTTTTGAATTTTGAACCAGCTTTGCATATGTGGAAGAAATCCCAGTTGGTCATTATGTGTAATTCTTTTAATATGTCACTGCAATCTACTTTTGCTGAGGATTTTTACATCTACGTTCATGAGAAATGTTGGTTTGTAATGTCTTCTGGTTTTGGTATGATGGTACAGCTGGCCTCATAAAATGAGTTAGGACAGTTCTCTGTACTACTATTTTCTGGAAGAGACTGTGAATTCACCAATGAAACCATCTGCACTTCTTATTTGGGAAGTGTATTAATTATTAACTTATTTAATAGATATAGGACAATTCAGGTTATCTATTTCTCCTAGTGTGTGTTCTGGTAGTTTGTGTCTTTCAAGGAATTGGCCCACTTTAACTAAGTTATCAATTCAGTGGCTATCAAGTAGTTCAAAGCATTTCTTTACATGCTTTTATGCCCATGAAATATGTTGTAATGGCCCTTCTTTAAGTCTTTGTATTGGTCATTTGTGTTCTCCATTTTTCTTGGTTAGCCTGGCTAGAGGTTTGTTAACTTTAATATTCTTTTCTAAGAGTCAGCTTTGAGTTACAGTGATTCTCTTGAACGTTTTTTCTGTTTTCTATTTCATTGATTTCTACTCTCAAGTTTATTACTTCTTGTCTTCAGCTTGCTTTGGCTTAAATTGCTCTTCTTTGCCTAGTTTTCTAAGGTGGAAGCTTAGGTTATTAATTTTGTAACTTTCTTCATTCAAATATATGCATTTAATGACATACATTTTCCTCTAAGCACTGCTTTTGCTGCATCTCAGAAATTTGATATGTTGTATTTTAATTTTCATTTAGTTCAAAATATTTTTCTAATTTATCTTAAGGCTTCTTCTTTAACCCATGAGCTATTTAGAAATGTGTTAATTTCCAAATATTTGGGGGTTTTCTAGTTGTCTTTCTCTCATTGATTTCTAGTTTAACTCCACTGTGATCTAAGAACATACCTTGCAAGATTTCTATCCTTTTAAATTTGTCAAAGTATGTTTTATGGCCAGAATATGATCTATCTAGTGAATGTTCCATGTAAGTTTGAGAAGAATATGTATTCTACTGCTATTGGATGGAGCACCTTGAATTTTAAAACGAAGGAGCATTAAACCTAAACACTATTAAAAGATATTCTATTTAAAAATAATATTGAAATTTATCCTAAACTTCCTAGACACTGGCTCTATGAGTAAAGGCAGAGAAACAGGTAGTACATGTCGAAAAGTGAATATTCGATCTTCCAGGAGATGATTTAACACACACATTTTCAGAAATAGTCACAAATGAATTTCTCTCATACTTTAAATGCTCTGCACGTCATAAAATTTTCCTCTTGCAATTTGTTGCTAACCAGAAACTAAGCATATGTATATACACACACACACGCTTATATAATATACATATGAATTCATATGCAGGGAATAAACCTAATGCAATTTTTCTATGATTATGATTACAGTTGAAATGATTAAAACTTCTGTGCCAGTTTTTTTAAAGAGGTAAGAAAAGGCAATGTTTGTTAAATGTAAAGAAAACATTCCATTTTTAGTCTCCTAAGATATTATTAAAAATAATGTTTCATAAAATCTTCTGAGGGTATTTGAAATTCTGCATTTATATGACACCAGTTTCTAATTTAAACATAATTGGAGAGAACAAAATGAGAGTAAATTACATATAAAAGGGGGTAAAAGCACATGCCACTGACTAATGTTTTCTATAGCAGTCTCTTTGAATATTATAGTCAATAAGACTCCAATCAGAATGTTTGCATTTTGCCAGCCGCTTTCTGGATGACAAAATTGTTCTTTACGTAATTAAACAACATCTACCCAAGAGAATCTACAACAACCAAATAAATAAAGGGAGAAAAGTAACCTGGAAAAGTCAACTAATCAAGCTCTAATCAGTGTAACAAAATTCAATCAACTAATCAACTGTGTTCTAATAGGACATCACCCAAACAATCCCACAAGCTTTGTTTCTAAAGCTCAGTAAGATAGAAGGTGTTGAAACTCCCATTATATTGATTCAAAATTAATAATGCTCTATTATTAAATTAAATCTCTTCCTTATCTCATCTCAATTCCTCTTATAATTTAACTTATAATTTAAGTTAACCAATGAATATTTCAATGTTCTACTTCCATTCAAACAACATGATTGAATAAAACTGATTCTGGACAATTACCAGAATGAATAAAGCAAAAGAACGGCCACACAGTAAAATTTTGTTTTCAAGTTCAACCAATGGATGCTGTTAAAATAATAATAATAATATATTTAAATGACAGGCTAATCCTTAAGTATGGTAATTCCCTTGAAAATTACCTTTTGTTGAATCATCCTCTATTGGCTGTTTGAACAACGTAATGTCCTTGAAAGTGCATAGGAACAAAACCACCTTTTCATGTTCATTTCTTATTGGTGCAATTTGCATATAAAACCAAACAGGGGTTCCTGTAAAAGAGAGAAAGGACAACAGAGCGTGACATAGCCACCACGATGATATCGTCTCCCGCTTTCCTTCCTCCTTCAGCTGCCAACTGCTATGCCAAGAATTAGCACCAAAACAATAGTATTTTAATTGCTGGAAAGAATCAAAACAACTTTCATTTTATATCAACTACCAGTTGCTCAAAAATTAATGAACATATTTTTCAACCCAAAATATCAAAATCTGAAATAAAGCATGGGGTGTCATTTCACAATGCAGTGGAATAAAGGCAGTCTTGCTATTTAAGCAATGCCAGCATCAGCTTTAGATCTGGGTCCCTACACCACTGCTGCTCTCACCACCTCCTTTCCATAGTCTCACCAAGTGTGAGCATTCCTCCTTGTCACTTTGAGAAGTGTTTCCAGTCGACTTCAACATCAATACCTGATGCTCTGATAAGTATTCCTCTTTGAGAAACTTTTGAAATGTTGCTTCTATCTCAAGATTCTCTCATCAGTCAGATAGACTTATAACTCTGTGGCTCTGACCACATCCCTACATCAGAGAGATACGATGTCAGCAACACTAGAAGCCTGATGTACACAGAGCTATACCTGAAGCCTTTAAGGCAGTGTTAAAGAAAAGAAAAAATGTCCCCAGGCCTTGAAAGTCTCAGGCATCTTCATGAGACACTGCTTCCAACCTCCCTCACTCAAAGCATGAGGCTGGTCTCTGTCACCATGTTCTTCAAACAGTGGCTCCTACAGACTCCAGAGGACACAGAGTTTCAAAGCATTCAAGGTTTAGGATTTGGACAAATTAGAAACTGGCAATGGGTCAAATAATAAATGTCTGAAGACACAAGAAATGCCTTCAAAGGAGTAATTACCCATTAAATGATAAAACACTGAGGGAATGTTCCATCAGAATCAAAAAGACATGTTTTCCATTATAGTCTTTCCAAGCCACAGGCAGTAAAGCCTCTCCAAATATTCATTCTTAAAGACATAAAGTCTTTTGTCAGTTTGGGATTTGGGGAGTGAAATGTGCAGCTGTTAATAAACTCTAGGTGAGAGTTGATAGCCTGTTAGTGACTTCCAATGAAAACCAATAAGAAGTACCTCCACACCTGTGGCCAAAAATTGTCAGGTAACGATATCACCACAAAGGGGAATTTGCCATTTACCCAAGAACGGGTGACTTTAACTACTGGGTGCTAGAAGTCAGGGAATTCGAGAGAGGAGATTTCTATAAATATTCAGTTCTGACAACCAGGTCCTTTGCAACCCCAGGGGGCCTACAGAAGGACACGGCCTTTTCCAAAATGATTACAGGATGAGACAGGGACCTCAAAAACAATCACACTATCTCCCAGAAAGGCTTGTTCTTTGTTTTCTGCTTCTTATTTTACACAGTGTGTCCAGGAACTGTGAGTGATGTACACAGTTTGACAAATCACCAGGCCCAGACGCTAGCAGATACATGGCCTATGGCTGTTCCAACACAGTGAGCTTGAGGCAGCAAGGTTATAAACAGAGAGAAAGGGGTATTAAAAATAAGTCATTTTCCAAGGTCTGCTAGAAATCTGAACAGAAAGAGATGTTACAGTTCATACCTTCCTATGAAAACAGCAACTTTTCAAATTTTGGCATTGAGTCAGAGCTGTTTTTAAAATTGTTTTCA
This sequence comes from Pseudorca crassidens, assembly GCF_039906515.1. Classification (NCBI taxonomy): domain Eukaryota; kingdom Metazoa; phylum Chordata; class Mammalia; order Artiodactyla; family Delphinidae; genus Pseudorca; species Pseudorca crassidens. Next base: position 39,015,944 of record NC_090296.1, on the reverse strand, counting down.
GATATCACGGTATACTATTTTCAGGCTTAGTCACAGGCTCAGACTTCTCCAAGTAGGCTCAGTTGTTGCTGAGTGGTTGGTGAAATATCTATATTCTGGATTTGGGGTTCAAGGAGACGGGAAGTCTGGGAGGGTTAGGTAGAGAGGCCTGTGGCTGCTGGAAACTTGAGGCAGTGCCCTGGCATTGATTATCTGGAGTTGCCCTAGCTATCACAGTTCTGCCTTTGTGTAAACAGAAAGATCCATTTTCAGTCATCATCCCAGAGCCACTGCTTCTTTCTCAACAGTAGAAGCAGCCCACTGTTAATCAGAGCAATGGACCTAAACAATAGAAGCTGCAAACTGAAATGTCAATCATGACACATATTAAATCAGATACCTCAATCTCCCTGTCTGCAAATGGTGTTTAGCTAATTATTTAATGGAAGTATTGGGAGGACTTGGCATTCAGGCATTCCCAAAACAGTTCTCTACAGGCATGTGACTTTTTCTAACATTAAAAAACGTCAAAAGAACACACTTTTTTCAGTTGTTGTTCAAAAGCCTTTAGCTATTTACAAGATTTTTTAAAGCTGCTTTTAAGTATAGTAGAACTGCCTTATAATGCATGGATAATATCTATTCTTCATATGAAAGAAAAAAAACTCAATGCAGATACTTTCCAGAAGAGACAGGAGTTTTAATCTATAGTGCTATGGGCCATAACTCCTACTGGCTCTAAGCAGACAGCTACATGTGTATAGGTACTGTATAGATCTGAAAAGAACCAGGCAGGCCTGAACAAAGGTCAGACAATTATTACAAGCTATTAAAATAAAGCAAACTATCCAAACCACCTTGGAAGGAAACTTTTGGAAATGAAATATTAAAGCCAGGGAGGGAGACGCAAGAGGGAAGAGATATGGGAACATATGTATAACTGATTCACTTTGTTATAAAGCAGAAACTAACACACCATTGTAAAGCAATTATACTCCAATAAAGACGTTAAAAAAAAAAAAGCTATTGTTAACATGATTTAAAGGATCTAAACAAAACAAAATTTCCACAAAGGTATTTTTGAGAAAATCAGAAACTATGGACTTGGCTTTGAAGCTTTAAAATCTGAAAAAGATTCGTTTATTCTGTTTAAATCCCAGGGTTAAATGACCCTAGTAATATGGAATATTCTTAAATTATTTGCTAAACTCGAGGTACATATTGAAGTCATTTGAGGGATAACGACCCTATATGAAAATGACAGGGGGCATTCCCTGCTGGTCCAGTGGTTAGGACTCTGCACTTCCAAGGCAGGGGGCACAGGTTGGATCCCTGGTTGGGGAACTAAGGTCCCAGAAGACTCGTGGCACAGCAAAAAAAAAAAAAACAATGAAAGGGAGTTTTGGCATATGGGTCTACTACAGCTTATCAGTATGTATTTGGACCTAGTGGGAAAAAAACCAGAAAGCACCTAGAAACTGGCTTTTCTCTTGTAGAAGACAGAGCCGATCATTCAGAATGGATTGTTTTCTAGTTGGTAAGCCAACGGACATTTGGCTATGATGTCAAAGAGAAATACATTTTCAGCCTTGATTCTAAAATGAAAGATAAGATGATAAGATGTTCCTTAAGTAAAACCACTGAAGACCGGTGCTCCCATAACCAGGTGATACTGGTAATGGAACTTCACTACTACTGTGAAGCAATGTCTACGGTTGTTGTTATCTCTATGATGGTCTATTAATAAAAAGAGAAACCTAAATAAAATTCTAAATATTCCATAGAGAACAAATGTTTAAGGTACAATGGAGAGGATAAATTATGCTCCACAAAACCCAACCAGCACTAAACACAGTACAAGCGCTTCCTGTTGAAGCTAGAATGCTTCCTGAACTGGGGAAGAATTTAGTAACCATCAATTTCCACTAAAGATAATAAGTGGCTTTGGTATCATTTAACATTAACACTAAATAAGTTGACTCATCTTATGCAGTGACTGTTCTTTTTAAAAAAAAAACCAAAACTCTGTTTGGAAATGCAGCAAAAAAAGAAATAAAATAAGTGACTATTCAAAGAAAACAAATCAGAAAGGAGACTTGTTTGATGAGTGTACTAGTTGGCTTTTTGTTTGGTTGTTTTCTTCCTCCAAACTCCAATGGAGAGTCTCATCAGACTCTCCCATAATTGCCTAAGACCCATATCATGAGGTCTTATGTGATTATATAACAGACAATTGACCACCCACAAATCCCATCATGGAGAACAGCAAACAACAGCAACACAAAGTTACCAGGTGTGAATGGCCCATCCTGAAAGTAATGATTACTTCCACTCAAAAGTCTAGCACAAAAACAGTCTGAGTCTAGCAAACAGCCATACTGGTAAAGATTCACCTCAGGTAGATACCATATACTCATGTCATCTACATATGTGTAGAAAGGTAATCACACATACCCATTGACACCAATCAACTTTCCCTTTAACTGTAAGAAGAAATGAATGAATTTATCTGTCATTTTTAGTTTCTGTCACAACTATAGGATCTTTATCATGAGTATTAGTCACAGAACATTTTGCCACCTGACACAAAAAAAATCACATTCAAAATGCATTATATTTTTCTTTCAGTCCTCAAAAGGTTGCTTTTCGTAAGTATTATTCATTAATTTTGCTATCTAATTTTTACAAGTACCTCCTGCCAAGAGAAGCAATAAAAGTTTTATATTCTCTCTACACTATAGCTTAACTACCACTTACCAAGACGTAATATTAATAAAGAGTTGACACACCTTATTGGTAATATAGATACCTACTGTTTTTCTTGTACAAAAGAACTTCAAAGCAGTTTGACTCGTAGTTGTCAAAAGTCTGCCTGACTTTCTCAATGGTTTTCTTGTCAGTCAATTCTCCATACATAAAACTGGAAAAAAACACCAAATAATCCATTTCAGTTTTGTGTTCCTTTTCAAATGCTACATAAAATCATATATTTGTCTTTTTTAAATTAAATATTCGGATTTAGTTACAAAATATAATGTTGCTCCCACAAAATGAAGTGAAATATTTAAACCATGTTTTAACCATGACGGCTAAACTTCCTGCTAAAATCTAGCTTTAGAAGTTATTTTGAACATACAGAGAGAGAGAAAGAGAGAGAGAAGCAGTCTTCACTTTACACAAGTCCAATATGCAGCAATTTTAGTTACTATGCTTTAGTTAAATAATACCAGTTTCCCAACAACACAGTTCAAATTTTGGTTTTCATAGTATATTAACTGTGAATGATAGCATAAAGTATAAACTTTGTTGCTAGCTCATCAGTCTACAAGTCACTAGTAAAAAACAAGTACACATTACAATTAGTGACAAATCACACCACTTCTTTTAAAGCCTGTCAGTATTACTGTGCATCTACTACTACTCAGTTCACGCACAGAAAGCAAAGTGTGTAGTTGTGTTGTCTCCTTGTCTCTCAGTGGTAAACTAATATGACATTTTACAAAAACGGATAAACAAAAGCAGGAATTCGCCATCAAAGATTAAAGTCTACCAAAGAAATGTAAAGTGATAATGCTGGAAGTGAAATTCAAATTAAACATAAATGCAGTTATTTCTTCTGTAAGAATAGTGGGAATGTTGACACTGCTGTCATTTGAGAGGCTCTAGATATGCAGGCAGAGGAACCTAGTGAGGACAAACTTATCAACATAAATCAGGAAAGGACCTGTTACAAGAAAGACCAAGGTTTCCCAGAGGAAGTCATGCCAGTAAAAAAATCTTCACATTAAAGGAGCCCTAGGAGGTAATTCACGATACTGAAAGTGGAAGGATAAAAGAGTAGAAGTGGATTCAAATTTAAAACGAGTATGACTGTTTGCTAAGAGATAAAAAAAAAATGCTCTCCTCATATCATAAAATACATTACGAGAATGTAAGAATTGTTCAAATGACTTGTGATAGCTTTTTACAAAGAAATGAAACACTTTCATCTCAATGTTTCTAATGTTATAGATCACTAAATAATGTACAAAATAAATATTAGTTTGACTATTATTTTCATTTCCCTGCACTTATAACCAACAGTAAGAGATTTTTTAATGCTTTGACAAACACTGTTAAAGGTCACAGAACAATCATAATTTTTCAATTATTAATATCCTATTACATGGTTTCAGCTTGCATGGTCTTTTTTACACTCCCATACTACAATGAAATGTGAAGACTCTGTATTACACATATACTGCATTGGCATTCTCACTATTTATGAGGATTTTTCTGAAATATGTACAAGTAGAGCCAATGGAGGGAAAATAAAGAAGAGAAATTGAAGGAGACATATGCTATTACTACGGCACATACAAAACATAAAGAGTGAATTTCCACATAACACAAACATTTCCTAACATTTTAAATTATCTATTTTTTCTAAGAGAAACTCACCAATAGTCTGAGAATTTACAAAACAGAACTCAGTCAAGCACTACAAGCCTACAAAACCCTATTCCTGATGCTTTCCCAATCATCAGTTGTGCATCTGGTTTCAGATACCTAGTTCTACTACTTGCTGTAATTGTCCAGACCATTTCTTCCACCAGGAAAAAATGTGTGGCACTTGACTAAGTTTTTGAAGGCTCAAGTATATCTTTGTTATTGCTTTTCTTCGAGTTTTCAATAAATTAGCTTATTAGCCAGAGGTAAATCCAAGTGCGGCGGGGCCTGAAGCTGATACAATTTTAGGGGCCGTCTTTAAGGAAAGGAATGCAAAATTATAAAACAAAATTAGGTACAGAGGCTTGAAAGACATGCACTCAAGTAAAGGCCCCTGAAGGTTAAGATTCTTTATCCTCATGGGAAATCTGTTCCTGAATGTCTCAATCTAGAAAGTTTACAACATGAAAAGCATAGTTTGTTAGCAAGAGCCAGCAAAACTAGCAGGATTCAACCATGAAACCATATCACAACTAAAAATTACAGAGTAACCTGCTGTATTAAAAAATAAATAAAATAAAAATAAATAAATAAAATAAAATTCAAAAATTCCAAAAAAAAAAAATTACAGAGTAATGACCCATCTTATGGTAACACTAACCTAAGCAACTAGAATTCTGAAAACTAAGAAAGTAGATGAGGCCAACCAAAGGCTGTCCAATCTGTGGCCTGCATTTTCAATACAATACTTTTCTCTTTTATAAAAAAAGGAATTTTTAATTGTCATTATAATAGTAAAATAAGCAAGAGAATATCAGAATAGGATGACAGACTCTAACTCCATAATTCTATAGCCAGACTAACACATGAAGCTTCAGAGGGCATTGAAAAGCCACTGTTCCTGTCAAAGCCTGTGTTTCAGCTCATGCGAGTTTTATGAAAATCTCCTGAGGGCATTATAATTAAATTAGAATTCCTCAGTTAAAGTGCACAAAGTCACCCTCCTTTCCTCCCCACAAATAAAACACTATTTAATACTGTTAATATTTTTTACAGACAAGTAAACTTTTTTATTGACTGTTATTTTTAACCTAAAGACACTAATAAAGAGAAAACATTAAAAATACAAAAAATAATAATAATAAGGGTAATTAAACTAAATAAATGTTTGTGGTCTTAAAAAAAAGAGAAAGTATTTACTCCTATTACTAAATGTCAGAGTCAATAGTTCAGTAAACCAAAACACAATATTCATAATTGGCCAACAGAAAAACATAAAAAAGAAATCATCTATAATATAACAAGCAACTAGGATAAAAATGGTGAAAAATTAACTCAAATAGGATTAAAAATGTTACAACTCAAATTTAAAAAAAAGAAACTGTCTTAGAAATTGATGTAATAATACCACTTAAGAAGAAATACAACACAAGTCTGATTCAGCTAAAATGCTGAAGAGAAGGTGAAAACAAGCAATTTCTCAAATAAACTCTGAAAATTCTATAACCCATTCTTTAGCCCTCCCAATGCTAAAATAGACTGTCCTAAGAAAATAGGATCATTTTAAGAAAAAAATCCCAGCTTATTATACTCTGAATAATTTTTCAAAAATAGGTTTTATTTCTTACACAGTTTCACTCATATTTTTATTTTAAGTTTTAAAACTACGTATTTCCAGAGACAGAACACATATTTGAAGTGGTAAAATGCAGCAGTTACATAACAAAAGATATTTCAAAATGACCTGAAAGAATGTCTGAAATGTATTATCCAATCTTCCAAAGCAAGTGTTCTGGAGATTAATTCAAACTTTGAAAGTGTTTCCACCCGAAGTTGTCCAAACCAAAATGACTAAATCAATGCTTCTGCGTATTTTACGTGTATGGCACATTTGCTTACTTGCTCGGCACTTTTTATGTGTAAATATTGAATTTCTTTACCGAGGTTTCCTGCAGCCTGATTGCAGATGGCTGAAGCTCAATGCAGCCTTTGAATGGTTAATGGAATTTGAAGGAAACCAAGATTTAGAAATGATAATCATCAGACTTTAGAAACTATATATCTATATAATAATCTTAAATACTTTTTATGTCTCTTATTGAATATCCTCCAGGAATATATAATGGGAATACTAAAAAAATTACAGAACTTCAAATTACTCTCTTAGATAGCCAAGCTCCCCTTCAGTAATAATAAATGACTTCTACAACTTCACTGTTATCTTATTGGAAGGAAAATAAAATTAGATGCACAGAAGCAATCTATCCCTGCTATAATATGGAGCAGCCACAATATAACAGAGGACCACTGCACTTAAGAGGACCACTTACAATCTGTAAGGCTCATGGCCAAGTCGTATAACTTCTCTGACTCTTAGTTGCCTCATCAGTAAAATGATGGTAATGTTAATATAACTCAGAGGGTGGGGATTAAAAGGATAATGCACATGAAGTTGCAAATTATAATGTGCTGTACAATGACTTATTACTGGAATGCTTCTTATGGGTGGGGTTAGAAGCCCCTCCAGCCCAACCCTACTCCTTTGCTCCTCTACAATTCTAGGGCAAGGGTTGGGCCATGCCTGCTAATGGGCAGGGTCCCTGTGTCTTAAAGGGATACACACATCATTTTGTGTGTCTTCTTTCTTTGTGAACCCATGACATTGAGGCATAAATTCACCCAGGGCCTGCTACTGGATAATCTGGCCACTTACCTTGCCACACAACTAACTTGTGGGAAGACTTGATCTTGGGAGTAAGGGAGATTTCCTGAGGCCTGGCTTGGGCCATATCCAGCTTGCCTGAGCATTTGGCAGTATATCTTTCCTGTATATCTTACCCTAGGAAACTTCTAGGACTAAGTGGTTTGGTTTATAGCAAGATTTACTTATTTTTGGATCCCTTGTTTTGCCATCAAAATCTCACAAACCAGCCTCATTATAACACCTGACAGTATGGCTATAATTTGACAGACTTCCAAAGGAGAAAGGAATCTTACAAACTGAAAAAATATATAATCTAATCATGAGTGCTGCCAATCTTTATCTGCTAATGGTCAACAATGTTCCTGGACTAATAAGCACACAAACACTCAGTCAACACTGAATGTTTCAACACTTTCGCTCATTGTGAAGCAGAGCTCTCGGCCAAATGGAACCAGACTGACTGACATCCATCATGTGTAATGTTCTCTTGTTGACTGAGGTAACCCTGCGTTAATAAAACTACCTGTGAAAATACATCCAATAAAGTGGCTCTTAATATCTCTGCTTCATTGTCTAATTTGATAGTTTGGTTAAGAATTATTAATGGGTCTTCCAAAAAAAAAAAAATGTATTTGAAAGCATCTATCTACTCCAATCTTCCCTACCTATCTGATTCCTCTTCTCACCCCTTTATCTTAAAAAACAAAAATAAATAAATGAAAAGTAAATTTTAAAAGAAGTAGAACAGGTTTTTAAAAGGTTCAGGCTAATCAAGGGTAAAATGCTAAAGTGGTTTCTTCCTGACCTATGACAGTATGTCTCGAATGTCAGGGCTTTCTAAGGGTCCTGAGATAAGGTCAGATGTTTTTAAATGCCATCCCCCCAAAACCTACATACAATTTCCTTCAAACATGCAATACATTTTGTGTCCTTCAGTAAACAGCAACAGTCCAAAAGCTTGGAAATGAAATTATAGGACAATCAAATGAACATTTGAACTTCCTAGGAATCCAGAAATTTCATTAAAATATTTTTTGAAATTTTAGCTAAAATAAAAATGAGACAGTACATGGCACACACCAGATTTTTATTTTAATAGAAATTTAGCTACTATTATAAAGTGCAAGGATATAGGAAAACCCTCCATCATGGCTGCTGAGAGTAGAAACAGAGGGCCATTCTGGACAGCAATCTGACAGCAGTTAATTTACAATTTCTGCATACATTCTACTATCCAGCAATTCTATTTCTGGGCATAGAGACAGACAACTTCTCCCATGGGAACACAAGAAGATGTGTATGAGGATGTTTACCTCCAACTTGTTGGAGTAGCGAAGTGTCAGAAGTTGGAGTTCAAGACTAGTAAAGTGGATAAAGAAAATGAAGGTTGTGAGGACACTGGAACACTATAAAACAGTCAGACATGATGAAATAGATTATGATATAGCAACATTAAAAAATATCAAAAACATAATGGTGAGTGAAAAGAGTAAGAAACTGTATACCTTACTGCACAGCATGAATTATGTAGGCCTTAAAAACACACACAAAGCAACATCATTTCAAGAATACACGTATTTATTAAACACATGGAAGATGGATTAGAAAGACATACAATGAACACACTAAAATGAATAGCTATGGAAGATGAAGGGGAATGGAAGGGGAAAAGAAATAAAAGAAAAGAAGTTGAAACAAAATAAAACAAATAAAATGAAATTAAAATAAAATAAATAGACTGTGCCTAGAGAGATCCAAATGATAATATTGGGACAAACTGAGGAGTATGTTTAATTTGATTCTATGCACCTGGTCTAATGGGAGAAGGACTGGGAAAGACAAGGAAAAAGATAAGAAAACAGAATAAATATACAAATGTATAAATAATGTATAATAATATATAATGTATAAATAATCTTAGCCTCTTGATATTGTAAAATTACAAATTAATATTTGTCATTTTCCATAAAACAACTCACATTTGAATATTTTAAAAATAGGACATGTAATCTTTATGCAGTTACCACTTTAATCCTATCAATTTTAATCCATCTAGTGCAAGTTGTATACAAAGATGACTCTTTTTCAGCACATAAAATATTCATATTTTTTCCTCACAAAGTGATACTCACTGATTTGTAGCTTCTTATTCTGTTATGTTTGTCTAAAACTTGTCATTATTAAAATCAGTAAAATTCTTTGATTTGTTATAAGGCTATCCTCAGTATCAAATTATTTATGTCCATATTCAACTAGAATTCAGTGATTCCAAAACTGTATAACATTAGCTTTAACACTGTATTTCTAAATGTGTATAAAAGTTTCTTTCCTCCCTCTGTTTCCTTGTGTATCATATTCAAAGGCTTTTATAGATTCATACAGGAAATGGAAAACAACTATATGTAAACAAAATTGGAATCATGATGCAGATATGGTTTTGAAATCTTTTTTGTTCATTTGGCTGGTTGGTTGATTTTTTTACTTAATAATACGTTGTTAGCTTCTTTCAGTGTCATTATTCTTCCAACATATGATGTAAGAAGTTAGGGCTTTGCCTTAACATTTTTTAATAAATATACTACCAGACATTTTTATTATTTCCAGGTCTTCATTCTTCTAAAAAGTGCTTCAATGAAAGTAAAATGGGTGTAGTTTAGTTTTTAAACGGAATGTAGAAGTTTGAAAGGGGCGTGCATTAAAATAAACTATGCCTTAAGAAAACCTGATAGGATTCAAACACTTGCTCATATATCAGATGCTAGTCTTCATTGCTCTGCGAGAGCATTCAATTGCTTGCAAGTTTTAGATTAGCAGAACACAATGGGCATTTTGTGCAATCAAGTAATAATTGTTTGTGTTAAGAATACTGTTATGTTTAACTAGTGATTACCAGTGGGGAGCGGGAAGAGGGGAGCGGTAAGAAAAGGGTAGGGGATTAAGAGGTACAAACTACGATTAATAAATAAGCTACAAGGATATACTGTACAGCACAAGAAATATAGCCAATATTTTACAATAACTTCAAATGGAGTATAATTTATAAAAATTTTGAATCACTGTTATACACCTGAAATTAATATAATCTTATAAATTAACTATGCCTCAATAAAAAAATTTTTAAAGAATATTGGTATTCGTAGAGAATGGACTTGACATGTGGAGGGGGAAGGGTAAACTGCGAGGAAGTGAGAGAGTGGCATTGACATATATACACTACCAAATGTAAAATAGGTAGCTAGTGGGAAGCAGCCGCATAGCACAGCAAGATCAGCTCTGTGCTTTGTGACCATCTAAAGGGGTGGGATAGGGAGGGTGGGAGGGAGACTCAAGAGGGAGGGGATATGGGGATATATGTATACATATAGCTGATTCATTTTGTTATACAGCAGCAACTAACACAATATTGTAAAGCAATTATACTCCACTAAAGATGTTAAAAAAAATAAAAGAATACTGGTATTTTGAAAATACTATCTCTAACAAAAGTGAAGAAGAATTGGGGGGAGCTTTGCATACTTCTTCCCACAGTGAAAAAGTGTAACATAATCCAAAGCTCTCTGCTTTCTTACCCACCTCAAATACCATAACACTTGGGATAAAATACAATAAATAAAAGCATGTTATACAGAAGTCTGTGAGACCTAGGTTAGGGTTTATTGCAAAACAAGCCAACCAATTCAACAATACTGACACAGAACACTGAGCTGTGTCCTGTAGTGCATACAAAAGTGAAAAAGATGGAATCCTTACCTTCAAGGCATGTATAATCTGGCACTGGTGGTAGGAGGGAAAGCAATGCTTTAAGGGGATAGAATATACATTCTCTGTGTTACAACATGCCAGCATTTTTTAATGAACTTTTTATAGGAAAAATTGCATGTGCCAAAGAAAACAGGCTGGGGTATAGGGGCAGATACATGGGAAGCAAGAAGAGATGTGAGCATGACTTTACAATACATCCAGATATGAAGAGCAATACATCTCAAAAATGACACCAAAAGCAATAGCAATGAAAACCCCAGGGATAAGAAAAACTAGTTTAAGGCCATATGACGGTGCCAAATGATAAACTATAGGGAGTCAAAGGAGGAAAAGTTATGAGCACCTTCAGGTAGAAGATGGCAACTTGAAACAAGCCCGGCATGATGATGGTGGGAGGTCAGGAAGTAGGTATGGGAGCATCTACATTTCCTGGAATTCTCTATAGAACCTGTTCCACAGGTTAGGTCTACCATAAAACTAACCTTTTCCTAACCTAAACCCTGCCGAGACATAAAGGAGCAGAAATGCTCAATACAAACCTTGGCCTCCCAGAATTTAGAACACACACCTCAGTGACAGTGCTAGGCCAAGAGCTAATATCCACCCAGCAGGTAAAAAGGCACAAGAGACATCCGTGCTACCAAAGAGAGTTTCTCAACGAGGGGCCACAGTTTTTCATCATTCCTACCTACCAATTTCAGGCCTGGAAGTGAAGGCTGAATACGAGAATGACTTTAGTAGAGAGAAAATGAGGACTGCTGGGAGAGGATAAGCGAAGAAAGAGGATGTTTGAACAGATAATTTCTCAGTGCTGGCTAAGCATCAGGATCATCAGAGCTGCTGGTTAAAAGGACTGATTCCTGCCCCCACCTACCCACCTGAGGTGATTCTGATTCAATAGGTTTAAGATGAGGTCTGAGAATCTGTGTTTTGCAAAACCTCTCTTAAGTGATTCCCATGTATAGTCAGGTTTAGACTCCATATGAAATCCCTACCCTCCATGAAGATGTAGAATATATATATTTGTATATGCATATAATGTCTCGCAGCACAAATGGGTAGAAAAAAAGATAAATAAATCACTGCTTCCCTGGGCAAATCCCTTAACCTAACTCTAACTCAGTTTTTCCTCTGAAAAATAACGAATATGGAGTAGAAAAAAATTGACCCCTTGCAGTTCTAAAATAACATGATTTTGGTACTTAGTTAAGTGTGAGCTTTAAAGAAAAATTAACTCAAGGAAAAAACATCCCATCTGGCATTACCGAAATATTGTGAAAAGTTTTCGGTTCTAAATTGGTTCCTTATATAGAGTTTCCTTTTCTCTTTTATGATCTTTTTTGGTAATACTCTCTTTAAGCTCACAGATATGGAATATTTTAAAAGAATTGTTATAAATAATATAAATGCCAGATTCTGTTTTACATAAGTCAAACAAAATAGCAGTGGTACAATGTACCAACATAACAAAGTACGTGTGATTTACACAGTATGAAAAAACTTCATTTTGATTTTTTTTTTAATGTTCAAAAACCATGTCCTACTTGGTTGGGGGTTGTTGCCTCTACTTTGTTCAATACAGTTTTAGCAACTCAAGAAGTGCTGATGACATCAATGGTCCTCTGATATAGGATGTTCCTTTGATCACTTGGCACCTAGAATAGTTTGTGGCCCATAGAGGGTGATCAAAAAATATTTATTGCATGAATTAATAAATTCACAGCTATGCAAAAATATTTCTCTTTGCAAAAGTTCTCACCAGTGGCTCTTAAACTATGTATTTCTATTGACAGTTTAGTCTCCTTAACATTCTAATATAATTTTTACCCTATAGTTTGCATGTGAATCAATAGGTTCTGGTACCAATTCCAATCTGGGTGTGGGGGTGGGGGTGGAGAGTTTCCCTATACCAACAACAAGCAATTCTAGGGACACCAGCTGGGTGTCCTATGATTCAACTCAATTCTGACACTACCTACCTGCAGATAGCATCAGATTCCACAGGTTAAACATTGAGGGTTCAGTCCTACAAGACTACCCTCCACCAGACTTCAGGAATCAGTCACAAGCCTAGGTCGTTGCCTGTGTTTCTGACCCACCTAATACAGATTGGAGGTTCCCATGACACCCTCCTTAAACTTCAGCACCAGTTACAAGCAGAGGTTGTTATGTGTACTTTTGACAAACAGCTATATATGAGAGGTTCCCATGACCTCTTCCTTTGGTTTGAATAATTTGCTAGAGAGACTCACAGAGCTCACAGAAACATTTTGCTTACCAGATTACTGGTTTATCATAAAAGGATATAACTCAGAAACAGGCAGATGGAAGAGATGCACAGGACAAGGTATGGGGCTTCCATGCCCTCACCAGACATGCCACTCTCGTCACTTCCACATGTTGCCCAAACTGGAAGGTCTCAGAACCTGTCCTCTGAGTTTTTATGGAGGCTTCAATACACAGTCATAATTGATTAAATCATTGCCATTGGTATTGATTCAACCTCCAGCCCCTCTCCAGGAGACTGGGCAGAGGGCATGGTACTAATTACATGGTTGGTTCCTCTGGCAGCCAACCCCATCTTTAGGTTATCTAAGGGCTTTCCAAAAGTCACCTCATTAACATATAACAAGAAATTCCAAGAGTTTTGGGAGCTCTGTACCAAGAACTGGGTGCAAGACCAAATCACAGTGAATCTAAGTAAGTTTAAGCCTTTTAACCACATTCAACATTTAGTTAAACTTTAAAAAACATTCCTGAGCTGTTCTCTTAACCTACCTGCAAGTGCTACTTTTCTGCATGACGTCAGCTCGATGATACCCAGAGAGTTTGCAAAAACCGTCATTACTATAAACTACGGGCCAATCCACAATCTGGGCATTTCCCAGTAAGAAACTCGATTCTAAAGGAGAAAGAAGAAAAGGGAAGTTTTTTAGCTTCATTTAACAATGTACTTCTTTCAAGTAATTAAAAAGACATATTCATAAAAATAAACAAATATAACTATGGTTTGTTATGGTACAAATAATAAAACGTATCCTTGAAACTGGCATTATTACTTTAGCATGATCAGCAACTGAGATCTGCAATGAGTACAAGATTTGCATATAAACTAAAAACTCCATTGAAAAGAAGCCAGTTTACAATACTCTCTGCATTCAAGTAAACAGTACACTATGAAAACAAAGCATGGTTAATATTAAATAAATGTTAATGACTATAATAATCACAGCTAAAAACAGTTTAATTTATTAAGACTAAGGGCTACAGTCACTTCTCTACAAACTGAGAATATTAAACTTAATAACAGAGACAAGTTTGGATGACTCCTCCAAAAACTGTATTAATGTAATTTTGACATGATGGGACAAATTCATTGTCCATCAGTTTGATCTAGAGAAGTCTAATTTAAAATCAAATTTTTAAATGAAGTCCCTTTTTAAAATAAAATTATTCAAAGACATTATTTTCAACCACATGCTACACAGAATTTGGAAACTACCATTATTCTAAATAAAAGAAACATCTCTGGTCTGTTTTGCATGGAGAAGTGGTTTTGCTTTAGGTATAAAAATTAATACAAAAAATAATATCTTTTGGCATATACCTTGATTGAAAATCCAACAGTTTTAGGCAGTAACTTTAGCAGTTTTGTAGGTCAAATGATAAATATGTTAACATCAAAATTAAAACAATATTAAAATATAAAACATAAAATTATTTTTAAAATAAATATCAATATTTTACAAGCAGATTTTTTAGGGAGTACTATACTTCAAAATATCTACCTAAAAAATCTTCTTTGAACTCATATTGAGTGGTGTACTGAAGAGAAATTAACTTATGAGTAGATGACTTGAAGTTTAAATTCTGACTTACAGTTGCTCTTCATATAAATAACAATGCAATTCACTGACTAAGTAGCTGCTAAGTAAAAGGCACTACTCTGGATCAGACAATGGGATAAAATAAAGATCAATAAACCATGCCCTTTACTCTCAAACAACTTACATATGAAGAAAAACAAATATGTAACCAAGTACAATTTACCAGAACAGATGCCAAATCAAGAAGCATGGGCCAACATATGGGAAAAAAATCTGTTTCAAGGCACTAGAAGACAATCAAAAGTGGATAGAAACCGGAAAAGACAAACCCTTGAAAAAAGGAAGACACATTAGGTGAGATATTCATTTAACTGTCCATTCCCCTGAGAGCACGTCTCAGTTTGTAAAGTTCGTGGGTGATAGAGCTCAAATAGAAAAGTCTTATGGGGCTAAAAAGTCAAAGATCATAATTTGGGACCGCCAAAGCAGCTTGAAGTTAAGGTGGAGTTCCTTTAACATATGGAGCCATAAACCTGTATATAAGTCTACCTCAAATCCTCCTCTGTGACCTAAATTGCATGCACAGGATGAGACTACAAGGAACCCATCTTGTCTTGCAATGACTAGAAGGCTAAAGAGGTAGGCAGAAACTTCATCAGCTTCCCAAAGCTATAGGACAAATTTTGGAGTTCGAGTCCTATCAAGTTAGAGAAGCTTGGTAAATACCTTGAGCTTTCCATTAATTCCACAGAAGGCCTTACTTCAGGAATAAAAATCAAGTCTCAGGATAAATGGTTATGACCTGAGTCTAAGATCAAAAATGTAGAAAATAGACTCATACTAAAAAAAAAAAAAAAAAAAAAAAAAAGCTGAAGTCATAATTACGGTGACGCACCAGTAATTTAACCACCTGCTAAAATAAAATGAAATCCTCTTCAGAGGAAAATAATGAAGTCCAAAATCTCTACATTGTATCAATACAATGTCCGTATACAGTTAAAAATTATTAGGCATGCAAAGAAACAGGAAACTGTAACAATAATCAAGAGAAAAAAATGGGCAATAGAGAGGTTGAGATGGGAACATAGAAATAAACAATACAATCTCTGAAATAAAAAACTGAATAGATTTAACAATATATTGGACAATAAAAAAGAAAGGACAGTTTAAAAACATATCAATGCAAATTACTGCAAACTGAAGCAAAAAGAGAAAATAACAGAAAAGATGTCCTGGGACAATATCAAGCAGTCTAAAATATATGTAGCTGAGTCTGGGGAAAAAAACCAGAATAGGACACAAATGTTACTTGATAAAGGATGACTAAAATTTTTCAAATAGCATGAAAAATAGCAACACAGAGATCTTAGCTCAGTAAACCTCAAGCAAGATAAACCAAAGAAAGCAACAGTAAGAAGATGACAGTAAAATTGCTAATGAAAAATAAGGGAAAAAAAATTTTAAACATCCAAAAAAAGATACATTATTTATATGTGTTATATTTGGGGGAGGTGTAATAAATACAGCATACAAAGAATGAAAAACAAAGGAGGCCAGAAATCAATGGAATGACATCTTTAAAATACTGAGAGAAAAATGTTTATCAACGTAGATTTTTATAGAGAGCAAAGATATCCTTCAAAATTGATGGTCAAATAAAGACATGCTCAGAAACAAAAATTGGGAGAAACCATTGCCAGCAGAATCACAATAAAACAAATGTAATAGGTATTTTAGCTGAAAAAATAATAATAGTAACAATAATAATAACAATAACCTCCACAAAAAAAGTCAAGAAGGGAAAAACAAACAACAGATAGGACAAATAGAAAATAAACCCCAGGATGGTAGCCCTAAATCCAACTATATCAAGCATTACATTAAATGTAAATAGAATAAACACACTAATTATAAGACAGAAATTTTCAGACTGGATTTTTAAAAACAGAATAGAAACTGATAGTCTAGTATTTTAAGAGAGCCATTTAAAGTATAAAAAGATAGATACGGACTTCCCTGGTGGTCCAGTGGATAAGACTTCACCTTCCAATACAGGGGGTGTGGGTTCAATCCCTGGTCAGGGAGCTAAAATCCCACATGCCTTGGGGCCAAATAAAACAAAACATAAAACAGAAGCAATATTGTAACAAGTTCAATAAAGACTTAAAATTTTTTTTAATTTGAAAATTGAAAGTGTGAGGTAAAATACACTACTCAAACACTAAGCATAAGAAAGTAAGTCTGGGAGGCTTCCCTGGTGGCGCAGTGGTTGAAAGCCCACCTGCCGATGCAGGGGACACAGGTTCGTGCCCCAGTCCGGGAAGATCCCACATGCTGCAGAGTGGCTGGGCCCGTGAACCACGGCCACTGAGCCTGCGCGTCCGGAGCCTATGCTCCGCAACGGGAGAGGCCACAACGGTGAGAGGCCTGTGTACCACAAAAAAAAAAAAAAAGAAAGTAAGTCTGCC
This sequence comes from Pseudorca crassidens, assembly GCF_039906515.1. NCBI lineage: Eukaryota > Metazoa > Chordata > Mammalia > Artiodactyla > Delphinidae > Pseudorca > Pseudorca crassidens. The sequence goes on along the minus strand of NC_090296.1, from coordinate 38,998,776 downwards.
CATGATGATACAAAATAAAGTAGCTGAAGACAAGGGGTAATAGAAATAAGGAGGGGCATTTAATAATAATAAAGGAGTCAATTCATTAAGAAGATACAGCACTCCCAAATGCATATGAAAGTAATGAAAGAGCTTCAAAATGCATGAAGAAAAAAAATGACATAACTAGGATAGACAATTTCACAATAATAAAGGGAGATATTAACCTTCTGCCTTAACTAGCAGAACAACCAGATGAAGAACTGATTGAGGATACAGAATATTTGAACAACACCAACACTATCAACTAACTCAAACTAACTGACATTTACAGGACACCCCACACTACACTACAGAATACACATTCCTTCCCAGTGCGTGTGGAAATTCCACCAAGATGTAACTGACTTTGAGCCACAAAAATTGTCAATAAATTTCAAAACATTGAAATTACATAAAGTATATTTTCTGACTTCAAAGTAATTAAATCAGAAATCATTTTTTTTAATTATCTAGAAAAATCTACAGTATTTGGATGTTACCCAATTCATTTCTAAACCACTGGGTCAAAGAAGAAATCAACAGAAATATAGAAGATATTTTAAACTGGATGATAATAAGTTTGTTGTATACATTTAAAGCAGTGCTTAGAGAGAAATTTCTCATTTTAAAGTTTTATTTTTTAATGAAAAGTTTAAAATCAATAATCTAAACTCTTTTATGAAGAAACTAGAAAAATAATAGCTATTAAATACAAATTAAATAGAAGGAAGTAAATAAAGGTCAGAATGTAGATCAGTGAAATAGAAAACATTCAAAGAAGAGTGAACTTCAAAAAAACACAAGTTACCATCATCAAGAATGAAAGAGTAGACATCACTGGATATAGTACACATAGCAAATGGTAATAAAGGTACAGCAAACAATATTTTGCCAATGAATTATAAAACTGTGATGAAATGAATTAAATTTCTGAAAATAAAAAACAGGCACAAAAAGAAATGGAAAATTTAAATAGCTTAATATCTTTTAATGAAAACTAAAGGCCCAGATGGCTATGGGCTCAGGGAATTCTTTCAAATATTTAAATAAGACATAGTACAAATATTACACAAACACTCGGAAAATAGGTGAGGAAATATTTCTTAACTTGTTTTATGAGGTTAGCATTATTATGATACCAAAATCTGACAAGGGCTGTTAAAGAAAGAATTACTGACCAATAGATCTTATGAATGTAGTTGCAAAAATACAGAAGAAAATATTGGCAAATAGAATCCGGCAATATATAAAAAAGAAAATAGGGCTTCCCTGGTGGCACGGTGGTTGAAAGTCCACCTGCCAATGCAGGGGACACAGGTTCGTGTCCCGGTCTGGGAAGATCCCACATGCTGTGGAGAGGCTAGGCCCGTGAGCCACGGCCGCTGAGCCTGCATGTCCGGAGCCTGTGCTCCGCAACGGGAGAGGGCACAACAGTGAGAGGCCCACGTACGCAAAAAAAAAAGAAAAAAAAAAAAAATAGATCATAGCCAAGTAGTGTTTATCTCATGAACATAAGGTTGATTTATCATTATGAAATCAATCAATGCAATCCATCAACAGAATAAAAGAAAAAGCCATATGATTATATCTCAGTAGATGCAGAAAAAAGCATTTGACAAAATTCATACTCATTCATAGTTAAAATATCTGAGCAAACTAAGAATAAAAGAAAACTTCCTCAAACTGATAGAGGATACCTGCTAAAAAATCCATAACTAACATCATTTTTAAAGCTAGAATACTAAATATTTTCCCCCTAAGATTAGGAAAAAGTCAATGATATATATACTCTCAACCCTTATACTCAACATTTCATCAGAGGTCCATCTAAGAAAATAAAGGAAAAAAAAGAAAAAGAGAGAAACAAACCAAAAATGTATATAAGATATAAATGTTTAAAAGGTAAATGTAATTTTTTTTCTATTTGCAGATGACATGATTGTTTATGTAGAAAATTCTAAGGAATATTCAAAAGGATATCTAAAATTATTGAGTGAATTAAGCAAGGTTACAAGACATAAAGTCAATATAAAATCTATTTTGTTTATATTAACTAGCATTAAACAATTGGAAAATGAAAAGCAATTTCACTTAGAATGATATCAAAAAGTATAAAATACTTAGAAATAAATTTAACAAAATACATGTAGGACCTCTAGAGTGAAAACTAAAAAATGCTGCTTACAAATGGCTTCTAAACAAATGGAGAGCTATGCCATGTGAATGAATTGAAAGACTGGATATTTTAAGACTTCAGTTCTCTACAAATCAGTCTATAGATTTAATACAATCCCAATGAAAATACCAACAGGCTTTTTTGAAGTAATTGACAAAATAATTATAAAATGTTTGTGAAAATACAAATTACCTAAAATAACCCAAAATAAAATCTGAAAAAGAAGAACCAAGTTGGAGAAACATACAACTATAGTAATTAATATAGTATGAAATTGGAGTTGGGACAAATAGATCAATGAAACAGTTTAAAGACTTCAGAAATAGACCCTTACATAAATGGCCAACTGATTTTTTGCAAAGATGCCAAGGCAGTTTCATTAATAAAGACAACTTCAATGAACTGTGCTAAAACAGTCCTGGCTATCCATACAAGCAAAAATTGAACCATGACCCTTACTTCACACCACACACACGAAAATAATTTAAAACAGGTCATAGACTTAAACACAAAAGTGAAAACTAAAAATAAAACATAGAAGGAAATCTTTGCAACTTTGAGGAAGACAAAAATTTCTAAGACTCATATAGTAATCACCATAAAAGAAAGTATTGATAAATAAATCAGACATTATCAAAATTAAAATGAACTGCTCATTCAAGGACACTGTCAAGAAAATGAAAAGGGAATCCACAGACTGAGAGAAGATATTCACAATGTAGATACCTGAGAAAGAACTCCTATCCAAAATAGGCCCGAAAAATCCTACCAAAGGGCAAATGACCCAATTAACAAAATGGGCAAATGACTTGAACAGACATTTCAGAAAAGAAGATGTACAACAGCCAATAAGCACAAGAATAAGATACTCACCATCATCATGCATTAGGGAAATACAAACTAAAAGCACAATGATCTATCACTGCTTAACCACTAGAGTGGTTATAAAAGCTAATAATACAAAAATGTTGATGAAAATATGGAACAACTGAAATTCTTTATAAAATGCTAATGAGAATATAAAATGGTATGATCACTTTGGAAAACAGTTTCATGAAAAATTAAATATTCAACTATGACCCAGAAATTTCACTTCTAGGCATTTACTCAAGTGAAATGAAAAGATATGTTAACAAAAAGACTTGTAGAAGAATGCTCACATCAGATTTATTCACAGTAGCCCAAAACTGAAAACAATGCAAATGTCCATCGACAAGAGAGTGGATTAAAAATTGTGGCATATTCATACAAGACATTCTACTCAGCTCTAAAATGGAACAAACTACTGATAGATTGCAGCAACACAAATTAATCTGAAAAACACTGATGATTTAAAGAAGTCAGAAACTATAATTTCATTCATATGAAGTTTAAATATAGGCAAGGTCAATCTATGGCGATAGAGATCAGAACAATGATTTCTGAGGGGGATGGGATGGTAGAGGGACTGATGACTTTCTGGAGAAGGTCATTGTTTTCTATCTTTATAGAGATATAAACTACAGAGGTATATACATTTGCCAAAACTAATTGAACTGTATACAAGATCTGTATGTTTTACTTCATATAAAGTATACCTCAAACTTAAAAGAAAATACAAGAAGGACAAAGGACTAGAGAATCACAAGTTTTAGGAAACCAGTGGCATTTGAGCTGAACCCTAGCTATAAGAATGGTAATACTACGTTTCCTTGGTACATACAGTGATTAGAGTTTAAAATGATCTTATTCCTGCAAAAATGCTTCATAAAATATAAATTCTTCTATAAATATTTTCATTTATATATAGCATCAATTATAAATATTTGTAATATGATCATCAAAAATTAACTTCTTTCCCTTCTTAGCCCAGGCCAGGTCCTAGTCAGTTTAACCTCTCTAATCCACAGGTTCCTCACTTCATAACTAGGTAGCTGTGGCAGTGCATATAGCTTGCTACATGGTCTCCCTGATTTTCAGACTAACATTCATTTGTCCCCCTCAAGCCCTGCCTCCATCCTACCACTCTTCATCCAGATCAAGTCTCCCAACTGTTAACATCACTGAATCCTCTCCCAGACTCACAAAGTCCTTTGAAATCCAGCCTCATCCTCTCTGCCTGTGCAAACATATTTCTCATTATTCTCCTGAAGTCCATACTATTGCAGTTAGGTCAGTTTTCTCATTATATCCTCAAAAGATGCTCACTCATGATGCCTACTATCCACTTGAAATACTTTTTCTTCATCTCTTTGCCTATCAAAACTTTTAAGAACCAGTTCAACTCTCCCTTCTCTATGACACATTCAGTGGTTACCACTGAATCCACATCCTCTGGCTACCATCATATCTGTCTGTGTCCAACCCTTCACAGGACAAACTTTTCATAAAAGTTGTCTATTCTCATTGGCTCTATCTTCTCAGCCCCTATTCACCCAACTCACTCCTATCTGGCTTACGTCCTCACCTCTCCAAGCCAACCTAGGTAACCAATAATCTCTCCATGTCACCAAATCCAGAGGACACTTTTTACCCTTTCCACTTAATAATTCAGAAGCAATGGTATCCACTCCCTCCTTAAAAATGTCTCAATCCTTAGCTTACATAGAACAACATTTCCCTGATTCTCTGGACACTCCTCCATTTCCTTTGCAGACTCAATACTCTTTATCCAGTCAGTATATTAAAGTTCCTCTATGTCCATTCCTCTTCTGCTTTCACCTATCTCCATAGATTCAGTAACTCTATCTCCAAACCAGACCTCTTCTATAAACTCTAGATCTTTATATCCAGGTTCACCTCTCCTCATAGATAGCTTAAATTTACCTCAGTAGAACATGTCCATGACCTGTCATTTCCCCAAATCAGATGCTTTCCCAGTGTTTCCTATCTTAGAAAATGAGATCACCATCTATGCAGCAATCTGGAAGCCATCTTTCAACATCCTTCTGATTACCCCTATAGCTAATTTATTACCAAATCTTATTAATTTTGTCTCCTAGAACCCTTTCAAATCTCTCCATTTCTCTAGATCCTCATCATCATCTCCCAACTCCAAGCTTCCATCATCTCTCCCCTAGACCATGCCAAGAGCTACCTAATCGGTTTACTCAGGCCCTCTCAATGAAGGAATCATTGAGTGACTCCTTCAATAGATTATTCACACTGAAGCCAGGCAGGTCTTTTCAAAATTCAATCTGGATCGTATCCCCTCCCTGATTTAACATCTGTCAATAGCTTCTCAGGGCTCTCAGAACTCTCCCAAGTTTGCATGGCCTATAATGACCTCAGAGTCTGTCAAACCTCAACTCTCACCATTCTGCACCTTGCCCTGAGTATGACAGCCAGCCACTTTTTCCTTGTAAGTTTTTCCTTGTAAGTTTCAAGTCCTCTCCCACCATAGGAGGACCTTTTAACTTGACATTCTCTCTGCCTGAACATCATTGCTTTCCCTCCCCATTTGGTTGACACCTACATTTATTTAGATCTTAACTCAATCGTCATGACTCTAGTGAATCTTTCCCTGACCTTCTGACCAGGTCATCCATAATAATTTTAGACATGATGTACCTCTCACTCAAAGTCCTTATCAAAGTTGCAATTTTATGACAGCCTCATGACACCTATTTGTGTCACGAAATGATTAATGCATATCTGCCTGTTGAGCTGTATGTTCTATTTGATCCTCCAATACCTAACACAGTGCCTGGCATCTAATATATGCTTGCTAATTGTCTGACTATATCAATAAACAAATGCATTCATTCATAGATTCTTGCAGGGATCTCTCTTTATATAATTGATATCATAAAATTTGGTATGAAGTGCCTCTCTAAATACCTCATGTATGCTTTCATATATGCTATTTTTTTGTCTTCTCAAACAGATGATACAGTCCTCAGAACTATAAAGTTTACGCCTACTATGCATACAAGAGTCACAATACAGTAATTACTTATTGATTAAAGGAACTGTCAGTATCCTAGGAAAGAGAATCCCACAGTTCTAAAACAGAAGGACCATAAACATTAAAGGTCTACTGCAGGAGGCCTTCTTTCCCCAGAAACTATCCAAATCAGTGTTTCTCAAACTTTCTTTAATTGAAGCTCATAGTAAGAAACAAATTTTACAGAGTGACTCAATGTGTGTTTACACACATGTACACACAACTGAAAAAATTTCTCAGATAACACTCTTACTACATGAAATGTACTCTATTTCTGTTCTATTTCAATTTTTTACTGCGCCAGTCAAGACCCATTAAACGGATCTACACCCTATGGAGGGCTGTATTTCATGGTTTTAAAAACTTGCTTCAAACTATCCCCAAAGGCCTTGCAGACCTCCCTCTCTCATAAACGGACTTGTTTTCTAGACGTATTTTAGGATTTAGATCAGAAGCTCTAACTGTTCCTAGTTAATTCTTCTATCAAAAATGTAACCCCACCCCAACGTACCATTTTCAATAGCTCTACGATGGGAAAATTAAGACTCCAGCTCAGCAGGGCCCTGCTCTCACTATCCATTTGCTGTTGATATATTATTTCACTTACATCCTAGTAATTCTGTGTAATAACAAAATTAATAACAAAAGCAACCGGGAGCAGAGCCCTTACTCTCTGCCAGGTGTTGGGCCAGATGTCTACATGCAACTCCATCCCACAGTGAGTTGGAAACTCACCAAGCGCCAAGTGCCCCAGGAGGTCAGAAGCAGGAACTAGCACCCAGGTTCCTTAAATTCTCTTTTATTTATTTATTTATTTTTTTGCAGTACACGGGCCTCTCACTGTTGTGGCCTCTCCCATTGCAGAGCACAGGCTCCGGACGCGCAGGCTCACGGGCCCAGCCGCTCCGCAGCATGTGGGATCTTCCCGGACCAGGGCACGAACCCGTGTCCCCTGCATCGGCAGGCGGACTCTCAACCACTGCGCCACCAGGGAAGCCCAAATTCTAATTCTTGACTGAGACATTTGCAATTTCAAACCTCTTCTAGGGGAAACTGTGCCTCATTTTTTGCTTTAGACAGAAAAGTAGAAGACTAGGAATGAAAGGTAAGTCCTAAAACAATTCACGGCAGGGGGAGTTCAATTCATATTAGCATGAAGGCGGAGTGGTTTAGGAAAAAGAATTTAGAAGTTGGACTCAAAAGTGAGTTGTTGAAAACATATGGACACCAAGGAGGGAAAGTAGGGGTGGGGGGGGGTGGAATGAAATGGGAGATTGGGATGGACATATATACACTAATTTGTATAAAATAGATAACTAATAAGAACCTGCTGTATAAAATAAAAATTAAATTTTAATTAAGTGAGTTGTTGAGATGCTGCCTATCTTCAGTCTTATTTTTTAAAATATATACTTGATTTTAACCAATAACATATAATATGGACAATTCAGGTAATTGCTAGGTACACTCTAGAGTATTTGCTTACATATTCAATCAAACCTAGCAACTCGAAGTTTTTTTTAAGTTTTAAAAAATAGTCGAGGAAATATGCTCTCCATTTATCTTTATGCTTCAAGTTTGATTCCATTAATTTAGACCAACAGAGAGTAAAGTAACTGGACTCTGTGCTTACTAGCCCTTACCTCAAGGTCTTAATAATTATGCATTAGCAATATGTGCTCTGGGTTTAGGAAGACAAGCATAAGAACTGCTTCTATCATTTCTGAATGTTTTATAAAACTATAACTGAGAAAATCAACCACAGTGCTAGGTCCTTCATATAACTAGTCATCAACTGGTAAACAGTCATAACAATCAAATTATCATTAAAATCCTTTCCCCAAATTTTCTGCCAGCATTTGGATCCTGTCTCAATACTACCAAGGGAGCTACTGTGAAAAACCTGGGGAGTTTTAATTAGGTTATTGGCTTCCTCATAACGATACCTACCACTCTGGGTAGTTGGTGGAGATTGGAGTAATGTAGGCAAAATCTTTATAAACTACCCATTGGAGTAAAAATACTTTATGAACTATAAACTGTTATTGTTTATTATATATATAAGATTCTTTTACAACTGTATTATATACCCAGAGAGAGCTTTCTGTGTGTGAGCTCTGTGTGTGTGTGTATAAACAAAGAACCTAGAAAAAATAAATTTTTAAATGTTGAGCCTGCAAACCAAAACCTATAAAATTATACTGAGAGCTAAACTACAAAATAAAGTATTAGGAGGAAGGGGGATAGAAAGAAGAAGGGGAGACAGATTTTTTTAATGTTAAAAGCTAAATTAGAGGGAAGTTGCTCAGTATTAAATTGTCCAGGAGCTTCTTTCGGAAACTTGTCTGTTAGTTGAAACGCAGTATGTGTATATGAAATATTCACACAACTGTTCCATTTCCCTATAGTCATAAAAATTATTGTTTTGGTGAATATGAAATCTGGTATTATTAACAAATATTAAGAACAAGATAGCAGAGTAATTAAAATTGCTTCCCAGAAAATTTTAATTCCCTTTGGCTTTAAAACATGGCAGGGAAAAGCAATACACTTACTGAAGGATAACTTCTTTACAAAGGAAATAGTTGCAAATCTAGAAAGCAAGACCAGCTCAGAAGTTTTGGACACATAAAGTCATTAAAGAAATTGCCCAGAATTCTTAGTAACCATCATCATCCTCATTGTTATGAACTGAATGCCTGTGTCCTCCCAAAATTGATATGTTGAAACTCTACCCCTCGCGTGATGGTATTAGGAGGTGGGACCTTTGAGATTTGATTAGGATTCAATGAGATCGTGTGGATGGAGACCCTCATGGTTGGGATTAGGGCCCTTATAATAATGATGAGAGCACGTTGAGAAGCCAGCAGTCTGCAATCAGGAAGAGGGTTCTCAAAAGAACCTGACCATGCTGGCACCCTGATCTTGAACTTGCAGGCTCCAGAACTGTAAGAAATAAATTTCTGTTGGTTATAAGCCACCCAACTTATGGCATTTTGTAATAGCAGCACAAATACACTGACATTCATCAGCCAAGCTTAGGGAAACCAGTTCTGATCTGTCCTCACAGCTCTTAGCACAGCAACAGCCATGAATTCTGAAAAATTAAACCTTCTTTGGGATTCAGACTGTTTCAGTCCTTGATGATGTTTCTAAACAATCATGTCCAAATGTTTTAAATACACAGATGTTCCTGTATGAGGGCTCTAAGAATTGGGTAATTATCCCTACCAGGTGGCAGTAGTCCAGTAAAACATTTCAGAAGCAATAATCCTACACATGGACAAACTCTCAAACGGATCTCTGCAAGGGCTTGAGGCTTTAAAACATCTTATTATATTCTTTCAAGACCATCGAGTATCCTCTCAGAGATGGACATGAAATAAAACAAGCACTTTTTCCTCAAGTGTTAGAAGGTCAAAAACGAAATCGCAAGCCCCTAATTCAAAATGCCCACTAGGATCCTTACGAGTGTTTCTCAATTTTGACTATTCATTCGATTGGGATGGAGGTTGAGGAGAATTGGAGGGGGCCACAGGAGTTACTCGTTCTAGGCCCCAAAGAGTTAGTTTTAATTGATCTGGAGTGAGAGCCAGGCGTAAGTTATTTAAATCTTCTCATGTGGTCTAATATGCAGCCAGGGTGGAGAAGCCCTGATCTACTGCAATAATGCCTAAATGCTGGCAGCTGCAATAGAATCTACAGATTGCTAAATTCTAATGCAGACACACCGAATTGACTCCCTAGGATTGGAACACAAAAATACAGCCTCAGAGGTCAGTCTCCTTTTCAGCCAGGTTTGGGAAACTTTGTTCTCGTACCTTGCTACTCAAAGTGTAAACCAGTATCACCTGGGAATTTATTAACAAAGCAGAACCTAGGACCCACTCCAGACCTGATGAATCAGAACCTGCATTTTAGTGAGATCATCAGGTGATTCCCCAAGCTCATGACTACACTCATCTTGTGCATCCTTTTCTTCCTTTTAAGTATGGAAAGCAGGCCAGGGAAGTTAGAGGACTTGGCAAACATAGGAAAAGGGCATCTAGTGGGGGAGAAAGACAGAATTAGGCCTCACCGTCTAAGACTTTCTATTTCATCACTGTATTTCTGAACTGCTGTTTAAACTTTTGTTTTCGTTTAATATAAAGGAAGCATTTCCTCTTTACAGTGGTATTTCTTCAGATATCAAGGAAAGTAACTACAATTTAATACCACTACATATTAATCCCATTCCTAAAGGAGATCACATATAAACCATGAAGTCAATAATTCTGCTGGCAGAAGTTTCTGGAAGAAGAAAGGTTATATTCAGTCAATGAAAACAATATAAAAGCATGTATTCTTCCTTTCTATAGCAATTCCAGGAAAATAATCTTTTCCTCTGAGCTGTTCCAACACTACCTGTATCTGGCATGACTAGATGGTTATTTAGGTTTTCGTTTCATTTGTTCTTATGAAAACTACCCCATTCTCTGATCCAGAAATTCCATGGACATTAACAAGTGTGGAACACCTTTTTGGGGGTTAAACCTCTCTCTCTTCCTCTCATCTTTTTTATGCAAATTACCCTAGAGGGAAGTATTTCAAAGCACAAGCACAGAGAAGTTTTCAGATATTTTAAGAAGTCCTAAGGCACAAAAAAATTCTAGAGTACTGAGGAAGAACAAAGACATGGAGGTGAGAAAAGAAAGGACTTCACAGAAAGAAACCAAACACGCTGAATAAAACACATTCACTAATTTATTCTTTTTCCAAGGTCTAGTGCTGATTCTGAGAAAAGTCAACCAGATTTTCCCTCACATTATATTCATTTAATCCTAACCTTGGAGAAGCACACCACCCAGAAATCATCACCCTTATTCTGAAAGCCCTAAAACCCTGGCATAGACCTCCTCCAGCAGAGGTGAAGTATAGGCAGAAACCGGTAAATTGAGCTAAGGGCTATTTCCAGCCACTCTCGCAGAACCCCAGGGCCTCCATGAGAGAAGGACTTGAGTGCAGGTGCTCACAGTTCCAAGTATTACCCCACCCTCTGCAATTCTCTGATTCAAAGAGCTAAAGAATTCACATTCCAAAAATCAGTGGCCAAGAATGGAAATTTGGAGCTTAAAAGCAACAACACAATGAAGCTCATGCAACAATCACTAATGTTTTCTAAAAAGTACTGAAGAGGGTATTTCAACAATGCTGATTGTCAAATATTCATTATAAAGTTAGATTTGGTTTGGGAATCTTGGTTTTATTCAAAATTTTACTTTGGATAGACAGAACAAACTAAGTGGTTACCAGTGGGGAGAGGGGTAGGAGATTAAGAGCTACAAACTACTGTGTATAAAATAAATAAGCTACAAGGATATACTGTATAGCACAGGGAATATTGCCAATATTTTATAATAACTGTAAGTGGAGTACAACCTATAAAAATTTTGAATCACTATATTGTACACCTAAAACTGATATAATATTGAAAATCGACTATACCTGAATTTAAAAAACCTACTTCGGAAACATATATACATACACACACAAAAAAATTTACTTTGTTTCTCATCTGAACTAGCCTCCTGTTAAAATTTGAAGTTACATATTTCTAAGCCACAAGAACAACCAGACGGTCCAAGCCAATTATCTGGCCTGTGATACTCTTCTGAACCTCTGTAAGGAGAATACAGAAATCACCTCTGTACACAGTCTCACTGAACTAAGCTCTCTTTGGCTGCATTCTTATTTACTTCAAGGGAATGAAAAGGGAGCTAGATAACAAAGTGATAATGCAGGTGATCTCTAGACCTTCACTACAAACCTGGCAATCTCCCAGTTTTCTCCATCTCAGTCTTCTTCGTCTCCATCCTTACCTCTCTCTATGCCCGATGCTTGAGCCAAAACCCTGAAAGTCATCCTTCACACCTCTTCATTCATGCCATCCCATTCAACACTAAACCCTAATAATTCTACCAGCAGAGGCATCCACTTCTTTCCTTCTCTACTGCTACTTCCCAGGCCTACCCACCATCATCTCTTGCGTGGACAATTGCAACAGTCTCCTGGCTTGTCCCCTACTGTCACCGTTCCTCCCTCCAACCCAACTTGCTGTTATACAGCAAGTGTCCCCTGTGGCCAGGAGATCTGTCCACTGCACTTGGAATACAATGCAAAAGCCTCATCCGGAATAGTCAAGCCTCTGTCTCTCCACCCTTGTTTCCCGCCTTCCTCTTTTTTTGCCCACTGCAATCCAACTACACTGGCTTTTAAGCTTCACATGGTTCACATGTTTTCTCTCTGCCTGAAATATTCTTCTGCCCACTCATCATCTAGTTACCTCTTACTTTAGGCCTCAATTCAACGCTACTTCCTTAGAAATGTCTTCCTTGACACCATCTCCCAATCCAAATTAGTTTCTGTTACACTCGATCACAGCACCCTCCCTTTTTCCTTCAAAGTGCTTGCCACAGTCTGTAATTTATATTTTGTCTGGGTTTGTTGAACGTCTATCTCCCCACCAGACTCCAAGTTCCATGAGGGCAGGGATGATGTCTGTTGGTTCATCACTGTATACCCACAAAAGTTTGTTGAATGATCAAATATAAAAATTCTTATTCCTATGTAAAGTCATACGGCCAATAAATAATTACTACAGCAATGCTAGACACTGTCAAGAATATAGATAAGAATTATGCTAGGTATTTTTCTTCAAAGAACTGACAATTCTGTAAAAAAATTAAAATTAGGTGTTCCGACACAGATTTCCCTGAACTCTGGAAACTTGTGAGTTTAAGTCATGGAGCATATATTACTTTTTAAACTTGTCTTAAGTGGGTGAGTGATATCTATAGATATATTTAAGTTTCAGAGAACAGTAACAGCAGAACCATCCCTGAGGCACATATAGCACATTTTTATTTGGGTTGAATAAAATCCTGGCACACACAGCTAAACAAAAGCATAAATAATTTATATATCATGCCCACATCCACAATGTTGATTTCTGGTAGGTTCATTACTCACTTCTACTATGTCAATAACAGAATATAAAACTGGTATGTTTCATGTCCTTACAAATACACCTTTATCCTACAGCTCTATATCAAGGAAATGTGTGTGTGTGTGTGCCCGTGTGTGCGTGTGTGTGTAGACACATACACTTTGCACCTGTCTCATTCCACAATGAGACTAATTATTATATAATAATTGGCAACATTAAGAAGACCATCACTGTGGAAGTTGGAAATATGCAAAAAATATCTGTTAATTTATTCAAACTTGTTCAGCTGTCATCAAAGATAAAAATATGCCTTCACTTTTCATCTCCTTCAAGATCAAAGGTACAGTTTTAAGTTTCTGTGTTTCTTTGATGGCATTAAATTCATCATTTTTCCATCTAGCCAAAGTGGTTCAGAATTCATGAGATACTTTAACTTATATTCCTGAAATTCTAATGGTAGGAATAATAGCAATTTTGTTATAGAAAATATTTCTACACACACACACAAATGTTCAACAATTCAAACTTTCTACTTTTAATCACTGGTATTTTGTTCATGAAAGATGTGTTTCTAAAAAGTATACTTGTCAGAATCATTAAAAGTAAAAGATAACTGCAATAATGGCCTATGAGATTCACAGTCTCATAGTACAACAGAAAACCTTCACCCTGTTGTAGATAAGAACAAGTTTTTACTGAATTTCATTACAATGATATTTCTTAAAATACCTAAGGACTTAAAACATTCACTAGTTATATAATCTTGGATAAAAGCTAAATCAGTCAAGATATGTTTGTCAGGGGGAATAAAGTATTACATTTTTAATGTTTAAGCATCATTTTTCAATCTTGCAAATAAGCAAACCCTGTTTTTGCAAATGAACTGCAGCTGTTCTAAAGGGATTCTATTTTCTTTGAAGTTAACCTTTTAAGGCAATCAAACACTAATAGCAAGATAACTAATGGAGAATTTCAATTAAAAGACTAGTCTAAGCTCCACACCTGGTAGAAAAAATAGAAGTGAGGCTTTTCTGAATGCATTTACAATCCGATTAATTTTCTAAAGCTTTGTCCTATTTTTTTTTTAATTTCTACTATCTATGCATTAGGAGCTAATGTTCAAGGGAAAGACACAGACCACAAATTCAATTCATTTCTCTCCTTTGGCCATTTCACTGAGCCAGTTACAAAAAGAGGCTGAATTTCTGCCTTCTTCAGCTTCTCCAAGCACTGCCAATTACTGAGGTAAAAAGAACTGATGTTTCTTTGACTGTTAAGTAGTAGCTTTTTTTGTTGGGGGAAAGAGTGGTGTTTATTTGTTTGTTTTTGTTTTGGGTTTTTTCTCCAAATAAGTAAGCCCTTGGTAAAGTGAATCCAAATGCCTTTAGTCTCAGATCCACCAGTTTAAGACTTAGGAAAGCCTTAACTATTTAATACTTTGCTTTCTTCAGGTTAAAAAAAAGTATATCTCCCCACCTCAGAGAAAATAGGAACAGGTGAATATTTATTAAGCCCTTGCTATGATGAAGCACAGTGCAAGATCCGCTACATTTGTGGGTTTGCTGAATCTTCCCAGCAAACCCACAAGGTAGTTACTACAATCCTGTAGAGCCCTAGGATGTCACCAAGAGTAATGGCTAGAGTCAGGACGGAAGTCTGTGTCAAGACAAGATGGAAATGCCTTTGCTCTGTTGAGAGCACTGTTCTCTGCCCCACAGAGTTCCAGAAAGAGGACCACTTACCTTGACGATGGTTGCTCTAGTAGAAAAAGAAGCTGCTTGGGAATGAACAAGGAGAATGTATCACACCTTTCATTCCTCACTCTCAGAGGAGATCTTTTGTTTCTGGGCCCAGTAGTGAGGCAACTCTTCTTTCAACCTGTTACTCCTCCTTTGGCCTATCATACCTATACACACTGGCTGTATATGATATCGGTAACGGACATGTTTCATGCCCTGAGTCAGTAGAGTGAACGGGCAGGAATTCACGCACTCGGCACACAGCGCTTATAAAGGGTAAGAAAAAACTACTTGGCAAAATTCTTACCCCTAGGGATCAGTAATCTGGTTAGCAAGTAAGACTAATATTACACTGAGTGGGAAGCCAAAAATGACCCTAAGATGTCTAGACTAAAGAGTAAAATATTAAAGACACCTCTGACAGAAATGGGGAAATACCAAAAAAGTAAGTCTATTTGAAGCCAAAACCAATGATAAATTCAATTCTCTAGCCACACTGAGTTTTAGATAACTTGTGAGGTGTACAAGAGAAATTCTATAGGCCACTGGAAATACAGGACTGGAGAACAGAAAGGATACATTTTAAATTATGACCGAGGACAAACTTGCTCTGAAAAGGAGGGTAAAGATGTAAGAAAGACAGCTGAAGGTTAAACCTGAATGACAACCATCCTTCAGGAGAGGAAAGAGGAGGAGAGGGGAGGGGAAAGGGGGATAGAAAAGGAATAGAAAGGGTATAGAAAAAGGAAGGGAAAAGGGCAGGAGAAAGTGAAAAGTCATGAAAGCCAAAAGATGAACTTGTGTGGAGAGGGCAGGGGAGCAGAGTCTTAAATCCTACAGAGCCAGAAAAATAAGGACAAACAAAAGGTTTTTGGATTCACAAGAAGAATGCTCACCTGTAAACTTCTAGAAGTTTCAACATTAAGGTTTAGACAGAAATCCATTGAAAAGAGGTGCAAAAGGAAATGGTGACCAAGAATTAAAGGCATCAGCTACAGATGGTGCATTCAAAGTTTTAAACATCTAACTAATAACAATAACTAACCACACTGATACTGATATGGTGCTTGTTATGTGCCAAACACTGTTCTCAGTACTTTGCATGTATTTCCTCATTTAATCCTCACTCCAACACCGTAAGCTAAGGCACTTTTATTACTTGCATTTTGCAAAGGAGAAAACTAGGTATAGATAAGTAAGTCACAGAGCTAGTAAGCATCAGAGCCAGGACTTTAATGCAAGCCTCCAGAACCTATGGTGCCTAACCAGTGTGCACACTGCCCCTCACAGAAAGAAAGAAAAAAAAGGAGAAATGTTATTTTTATCATTGTGTTCAATGTGCATCCCCAGTGCTTAGATCAGAGCCTAGCACATAGTGGGCACTCAACAATGTATGTTGAATTAGTGAATGATTAACTAGAAAGAGTATGAACACCAAGCAAAAGGATGGGAGTTATTTTTAGGGGAGTTTATTCTGGGATTATTTAGCCCTCATTGAAAAATTCTTCTATTCTCTCAACGCCATAAATATGTGAAAATAAACTCATTGTGCTATAATTTGTCCCCAATCAAAAATATGCCAGCAGACAGACAAGGCTTACAGAAAAGATCAGGATAAAGATGAAATTTGCCCTCAATCTAAGTGAGTTGCTAGATTTTCAGTTAAACTTGGTGATCTGAGGCTGGCCATGCAGCCTCTAAAAAGCCAAAATCTATTCTGCCTCTTCCTCTGGATAGTGCACAGGACTGCAAGCTGCTTCTCAAGGCAGAACTCACTCAGAAGATACATCAACTGGTACGGATCAATTCCCAAGGATAAAACTTACCATCCATAACTCCTAACTGCAAAATCGTTTTTGAAACAATAATTAGGATCAACAAATTTCTAAACAGTTATTTCCTGTATAAAAATCTATCTTCTAAGCCCTTGGAGATTAGAACAAAAATGATAGGAAATATTTCAGCTGTACATCAAGTTGGAATAAGAGATGAGTGTGAGATCACATACACATTCACCTCTCATGCTCTCATAAGTCCCATCTGATGTTCCCTGTACAATGTGGTGTCCATTTTCAGATATACACATTAGTTACCTAACTATTTTAAACAATACAATTACTGACACAAGCTTACTTAATAGATTTAATCAGCAGTGTTTTAGAAAAAAATCAATTCTAGACTTGGTTAGTTTAGGAGGCAATAGCAAAAAAACCATTTATTCAACTAGTACTTAGTGCTATGTGCATGTGTAAGGTATAACCCATATCCTCAAGAAGCTTAGTCCATATACCAACACTTCCACAACTTCCCAGTTACCTGTCATTACCTCTAGAAACTGCTGATTGTGCACCTAAGCTCAGATCTCAAATCATATAACTTGTGAAATCAATAGGATTTTGTACTTATCTTTCTCTGATAGGACCATACCCAAGAAAGAAAGAAATCCATTTCAATAAAATTTCAAGCAGCTTTTCAACCACTCTTCCTTTATAAACTATTTCACTTTTTATTTACTTTTCCTATCTTTTCCCATGTGAAAACTTAACATATCACAAAACTACTATCTAGAATGTACACAAATATTTCTCTGTATTAGTAACAGTATCCATAAACAACCAAATACTAAAATAATGTCTAACACACTGATATATGTGACAATATTGTCACAGCCTTCATTTGATCAAGTATCTTTCAAGACCAAGCCTTTCCAATACTAAAACTTCTACATTATATAAAATGAGACTATTTAAATTTCTCTTTTTAGTCATTCTTCAATAATGAAAAGGAGTTATATCATACATTATTAAGCTAGGGTATTTAGTGGAACACACTAAGGATTTTTTTTTTCAGCCTTGTTGAGGTATAACTGACAAATAAAAATTGTATATATTTAGGGCTTCCCTGGTGGCGCAGTGGTTGAGAGTCCGCCTGCCGATGCAGGGGACACTGGTTCGTGCCCCGGTCCGGGAAGATCCCACATGCCGCGGAGCGGCTGGGCCCGTGAGCCATGGCCGCTGAGCCTGCGTGTCCAGAGCCTGTGCTCCGCAACGGGAGGGGCCACAACAGTGAGAGGCCCGCGTACCGCAAAAAAAATTGTATATATTTAAAGTGTACAACTTGATGGTTTGATATACATATACAATCAAGCTAATTAACATGTCCATCATCTCACATAGCTAGTGTTTTCTTTTATTGTGTGTGTGGTGAGAACATATGACTGGAGTTTTTAAAATTCTATGAGTAAAGAAAGATGTTTTACAAATGTCCATTTCTTACAGCACATCAAGACTACTTTCTTTGACCTCAATTTCTGCAACAATAATTACCACTGGTTTTGTGACTTGTTATTTACGTTCATTTGATTTCACTGTGTACCTCTGTTCTTCATAAAAGTGCTGTATGGCATACTTTAATTTTTCCCATTAAAAATGATTTTGTTTGGGACATTTCAGAGCATCTCTCAAAATATGGTTTCTAACCCTACCAAAAAGAAAAAAATCCCTAAAACCAAGATTCAGACTCAATGACTGACAGGAAATAGAACCTCTTAAAGTAATATGTCTCCAATCATATTTTTTTGAGAGTTTAATAAATTTGAAGAACTTTGAGGAATATTTACTTTAGCTCTGTATTTTATTTTTAAAGTTTGGATAGCATCAAAATACTAGAATCATATAATACCCTAGGTAAGTAACTGTAAATCTGTAAACTATCTTTTAATAAGATCAAAGCACTGTCACGAACTGATTCTGCTTCACCAACTTAATCAAAATTATATCAAGACATCTGATGAGGAAAATTTTTGTTGAAATAGAAAATATATATTCATCCTTCTGGTATGAACATTATTTATACATTATTATTCTGCAAAACTTTATATTTCATACATATTGTCACCACACTGAGATGATTTGTTACAATAAAATTTTGTTCATCTGCCAAAGTAAATACTCTACTAGTCTAAAATTTATTTGAATTTGTTTCCATAAACTGTTTTTACTAATACCACATTCAGTCACAAAACGTAGGTCACCTTCAACTAATATAAGATTGCAATTCCTTTCTTCGTTTCACTTTCCTATATGTCTTGTGTTTTAGATATTTTCTGCCAAGAGTAAGAACTAACTGCGTTGATTTTAACCCCCAAACTTGAGGAAAAGGACAGAAAAGAGAAACAGAAAGATATTAACTACTTAGTTCACCTGTGGCAGAACCTATAGTGCCCTCTTGTGGTGAATGGTAACTACAGCACTCTGGAGAACGGTACAACTTTTCCTAGACCAGACACTGGAGAGAAGGTGGGAAGCATTGTTCCTCTATGCTACCAAGCAGCTGTTATTAACAATGAAAGTAAAAGATAAATATTGACTAAAATAAAAGACTCCTTTATAGAAATGTACTCAGTCACCGTCAGTTAGAACAATCATAGCCACTCCCTTCTATTAACAAAAATACTGTTTTATGTTTCTTTTAGTAGGGCAGTTGACAGATGGCTAGGCACGTGGATTTCTTATATACTCTGCTTCTGGAATCAAGCAAAAGATAAACAAACAGAGCAATTTCTAGTGGACACAAGAATGTCCTGGGACAAGCAACTCTCTAGTCCACAAAGTACTGCATTTGTTATACAAGGCAGTGTGGACTCTAAAGCAAGGGACAATCCTCTGGCTTACTTATAAATATAATTTAGGAAGTGGTCAGTATAATTTCAATCTCTATGATATTTTAAAGGTAAAAGTGATACATTATAAGACCTGGGTAAACCAAAGCTTCAAAAACTCTAAGTGGTTTTATCAACATTTCCTGAGTAGTATTTTAGATCTTCCAAGAAAAAATATCAAGTACTCGATACCAAAAAAACCCCAAAATAATCCATTTGTTTTCCACAATTTTTTTAATTGGATGAGAATTATGAGTTAATATTTCTTTTTTGTTTTGTTTTTAAATCACTAGTTCCCTTACTGCCCCTCCTATAGGTTCTCATTTAAGATCTTAGTTTTTACAAATATTAATTATAGCATAAAAATGATTCTGGATTTTCCTATAGGTAAGAGCACTGAGTAAAGGAAGTGCTTGTGCAAGCAGGTATTTCAGGCAAAATGGTAACTGAGCACACTCGACTTCGTCTCTTGAAGGTTAAGTGGTTCATAAAATACTGCCTTTTCTGTTTTCTTCTTTCCTGGGCCCCTTTTTTCTCTAAAGAGAAAAACATTTCTAGTTTTTCATAATGTTTAAAATATTAAAGAACAGTTAATTCTAATTTAAAAGACGTTATTTTTATAGTTAAAAATTTTCGAGATGGCAACCAGGTTTACTGTCACCCAAACTAATCATTTCTGCCTATTTGTTAAGGAATCAAAGACAACGTATATATAAAATGTACTGCCCAAAGCAATAATCAGATTGAAGGCCTTGGAAATGTTTTGTTTTGTTTTGTTTTAATCTAAAATTCTACCTAAAAGTCTTAAAAAACTGTTGCTTTCTTTCAGGTACCTACCCTCTACTCATAAGTGTACTGCTCCCTATGGCCCAAAATATATTGGTGAATAGCTTGCATAAATACTGTGCAAGGTTTAAATAAGGGAAGATGGCCTGATAATGTTCCAGACACAGATTCGGTCAGTAGGCATTTTGGACGGGGGCCTCCTATGAGACACTGCACGCAGTTAATGAACCCACCACATGGTTCCCAAACTTTCCCTTCCTAGCAACATATTTTGATTCTACTAGCCAAAAACGTTATCTAAACCTTGCTATTGCATTTATGCTTTTGACCTTTACAATTTCTTGGAGTAATAATGTGTACTCTATACCTACTAGAATCACATGTTAAAAATGATTGTAATTACTTTTATTTGTCTAAAAATGATCTTATCTTTTATCTTAAAACTAAAGAGAGGAATTCCCTACTTCTACTATTTTGGGATTTGGCTATAAAGTATGTTTGTATCCATCCTACTCAATGGCCCTCGTCTTCTACTATTCTACTATTCTGGGATTTGGCTATAAAGTATGTTTGTATCCATCCTACTCAATGGCCCTCATTATTTTATTTTATAGACTTTGAATCACCAGTGACAATTTGAAATGTTTTCCCATAACAGACTGTGTCAACTAACCAAGGAAAATAAAAAGCCAATCTCAAGAGGTGTAAAATAACAGCAAATAGGCTACAGTGCTACTCTAAGGCAAATAGGCTACTCTAAGGCAAATAGGCTACTCTAAGGCAAATAGGCTACTCTAAGGCAAATAGGCTACAGTGCTACTCTAAGGCAAAGAATACAGCACTGTTATTCTGGGAAATTGCAACTGAGGAGTTTGGAACTTTATTAGGATATCCTCATGTTTAAAAGCTATACCCAAATATACCACACTTCTTGCTCTTTTCTTCTGCATCAATAAGTTTTCTGACAGATTTCTAATTTGCTGAGATTTCAGCTCATTAGTGATCACCGTGGACAAATAAAAGCTTGACGTTTTCTCTTGGTGTCCATTGCCCTTTCATATCTAGTATCCCTCCTTTTCTCCCTCTCTCTCTCTCTCTTTCTATCTCTCCCCCTCCCTCTCCCTCCCACACTCCTTCCCTCCCTCTCTCTCCTTCCCTCTCTCCTTGTATTTCTGCTACTTTTTACATCTCTCTTTTGCTCTTTCTATGTGTGAGACAGAGAGAGAGTTTACTTCCTCTGCATCTACCTTTGTGTCTGGGTAGATACCTGTCTGTATGTTTATCTGTGTGTATCTCTAGATATGCTTCTACTCCCACTCTCACTAAAAGATCTGATATTTTCATAAGAAGAAAATGATGTTGTATCAGAAAGAGAAGCACTTCATGGGGTAAAAGTAACCCATCTTCTTCAAGTCTTAGCTGTATTAGGAGTGCTGCCTCTTTTCTTTTCCACTAAAGCTCTGCCAGTACTTCACTTTCAATGTTGTTAAGTTAGTGAATAATGAAATCTTCACGGTGACAAACTCAATCCATCTGTGAGAACCCTGAAGGGAATTTTCTGTTAATCTCAATTTCTCAGAATGAATTTTTCTATTTCTCTGCCAAATCATATAGAAATGGCAACAAGTGTGGGATACTCACACATAAATGTGTAGAGAAATTTAGTACTGTAATTCTCAATTTCTGAGGTTCTTCCTGTACAAGTGGCACTGAGACTTTCCGTTATTGATTACATACACATGCTCGTACACTTTCCTCAAATATCTAACACATTTCAAACAAAGCTCAGAGGTTTTGAGTAGTGGTATTAAAAGTTAGCCAAGGATTCCCTGGTGGCACAGTGCTTGAGAGTCCGCCTGCCGATGCAGGGGACGTGGGTTCGTGCCCCGGTCCAGGAAGATCCCACATGCCACAGAGCGGCTGGGCCCGTGGGCCGTGGCCGCTGGGCCTGCGCGTCCGGAGCCTGTTGCTCCGCAACGGGAGAGGCCACAACAGTGAGAGGCCCGCGTACCGCAAAAAAAAAAAAAAAAAAAAAAAAAAAGTTAGCCATAAGCAATTAGAGGTGGTACTTAAAATGCAAAAACAGATAAATTTTCATTTGTACTTGGTGCTATCCATGGAAAGAAACATTAAACCAGTGAAGCAATTATAACATGAAGTGTAAAACAGATAAAACCTTCATCGACTTGGATGGTAGATTTAAAATGGAGGCAACGGAAGCAGCTCTTTCTAAGCCACATAAGGTAAGTCTTAATTTCATGGTGTATCAGAAATAAAAGATATTCTACAAACTGGCTCATAGTTCCAGTCTGTATGAGAAGTTTCAACCAAAGATGCTATATGAGTGAACTTCAGCCAAGGAATTCTCATCTCCTTTCTGGTTACCGCGCAGAGCAATAGACAGCCTCCAGATTTTATTCTTTAAGGCCTTCTCTGAGAAGTCCTCTCACAGACCAAATTGCATGGAGTTGAAATAACCCAAGAGGATGAGAGAGCTGAAAAACAGACTGATATACCTTAAATAGCTAATTCCAATAATCTTTAAATTTCCCAACCTGGTTGTTTTAACAGTAATATCTCCTTGTACTCTAGGTTTCTGTACAATATTAATATAAGAAAGTAATGTATAAACATAGAAATTGGCTACCATTTATTTATATTTATAGTATATATTTTTTAATATTTTATATTATCATAAAAAATCAAACACATTTGAAATCACACTGGAATGGCTAAAAGTATTATAGTTTTTTTTACACTAAATCAGGCCTATTAGCTATTTTTTTTTTGAACCCAAAAATGTCTGTTCAAGACTTGTATAGTATCAGGCATTGACCAAATGAGAAGAAACAAAGTCAAAAGCCTCAAATGAAAACCAAATACCATGTCAGAGCTTGATGAGAAATACCTTGGGACACTTACATATAGTCCCCAAATCAGGGGAAATATTTGCAAGCCTAGTTTTAGAAGAGCTCATATCCTAGGAATTAATATAACCTAATCTACCAATTCAGGAAGAGCATAATTGTATTTAATTATTTATTATCATTTGAGTGTGCCTCTGTCTTGCCACTAAGGAGGGAGCTTTTTGAGAGCAGAAGTGTCTTAATCATTTTTTTATCCGAAGGACCCCACAGAGTGTCTCTTGTATAAGGCACCCAAATCAATATTGTTTCACTGAATGAATGAATGAATGAATGATGATTATGGAATTGCATAGAGTATTTCCATTGCTTTGGTCCAAAATCTACTGTAATCAACATGCAGAAATGTCTTTCTCATAATTCTCCAAGCAAAGGATCTCAAAATATAATAACAGGTCTCTGAAGGAAAAAAAACAAAAAACTTTAAAGGATATTTTACATATCTTTAAAGGATATCTTTACATATCTTACAAAATTGAAAATTATATAAAAGATTTGAAAGCAAGTAGAAAATGTATATTTCAGTAAAATGCAAAGTTTATAAGGTCCTAAAATGTGAAATATATAACCATCCCCATTCCGATATCTTAGAGGAAATGAATGCATAAATGGATGGCAATTCAAAGACACTTTAAGGCAAGAAAACACTAACATCAGTAGCAAGGTAGAATGGCATTTTTAAAATTCTTTCTCCAGTTACTTTAAAAGCACAGTAGCTATTGCTTCCCTTCTACATTTCTCCTGTTTAAGTCAAATCAAATATATCATATAGATCAATACAGACCAATGCAAAACAGAAAAACAAAAAAAACTTTAAACACAAATTTGACCATAATGATTGCCTTCCCATTTTTCCAGAACTGACTCTCTTTCTTAGGTTCAACCCCAGCTAACCTCTCATACACAAGGCTCCTTTCAAAGGTGCCCATTGGGCCTGAAAGCCATTCCAGAGACTAAATCTTAAGTAGCCACTTTCACAGCCATTCCCAACTTGAGGGAACCCTTCCACTGAGATTAACTCAAAGAATTTGATCAGTCTCTTCAGCCTACTTGTTTAAAAATGTGGGGAAACGATGAACAAAAAAGATATCCCTCAACAAAGCGAAACTCAACTCTGTTCTCCAGATGTACCTACACCCTAGCCGCTGCTCCCCCTTGGCTTCCTGCGGTTCTGGGCTCTGGACAGGTGGGAGGGGGGAGAGTACGTCTTGGGGAGGGGATGCAACTAACTTTCCTCTGCCACCTCATTCCCACTCCCACCTAAAGTCAGGTCCATCTTGTAACTGCAGCCGCCAGCTAGGGCGGTCTGCGTCCCCCTCCCGCCCTGGGAGAGGGATGGGACGGGGAGGATGGGGGGCGTGGGTGGGCAGGATGGAGGTGGAGGGGTGTTCTGACTGCAACTCTTCTTACCGCTGGAGCGCCTGACGATGTTCTCCAAAAATGTGTTCTGCGGTGCCACCAGCCCTCTCTTGCCCCCCGGCATCCTGGGTCTGGAGAGCAGCGGCCAGGATCCGCGGCGGGGGAGGGGGGAATGCAGGAAGAGAAGGTGGAGAAAGAAGAGGAAAAGGTGGAAGAGAAGATCGAGCCCAAAGAAGAGGGGGCGCGGCGGCGGCGACGGGGTCCCCTGACTGAGTCTCCAGCCCGACCCGGATGAGCAGCTCTGGGGAGGAGGACCAGGCAGTTCATGGTAGTAGCGCTCCCCCGGCCGCCGCTGCCCAGACTGTGGCGGTGCCGCACACGGGGCTCGGGAACTGCAGGCTCCGCGGGGCACAGTGCGCCTGCGCCGCCCCCGCTGTCGCTGTCCCACCGGTGCTGATGCTGAAGCTGTTGCTGAGGCTGCTGTCGCGGCGGCGATCACCTAGGCGGGGGCTCAGCATTTCTCCCCCTGCCCCGACCCCGGGGCCGGGGGAGCAGGAAAAGCCCACTCAAAGCCCTATCTCCCAGACCCTCTACTGCGCCTTCCTCTCCCACTTCCTAGCCTACCCCTCCGGCGCAGCTGGATCAGCGCTGCCCAGCTGAGTCCAACTTCTGCCCGGCTGTGCGCCTGGTGGCCGCTCCTCTCTCCCCGGAGATCGAGGCAAACGCTCGCTGTCCAGTTGAGCCGTGGAGTGGGAGAGGAAGTGGGAGAAGCAGGCAGGATGCCAAAGAGGGCAATGGGCAGTCGGAGGGGTCACATCTCAGTTTCTCCTGCCAAGGTCCCGAGTCCCGGCTGCTCCCGGGGACGCAGCTGCCGGGGCGGAGGTGTTGATCATCTCCCGCTCCAGTCCGGGCTGAGCGCGCAGCAGGGACTGACTGAGCGACGCGCGGGGACGCAGAGCAGCCACCTGACGCTGCTACCGCCCCCCTCTGGGCTTCGGCGCCCGAAGCTCAACAGAGGAGATTTCAGCACCCGCCCTGGCCCACACCTTGGAGCTCGAGCCAGATAGGGTCGGAGCGCAGAGCAGGAGCGGGAATGGCCCCGGCGCCCCAGGCTGGGTCTGGCCCGCGGAGGAGCGTGGCGGCAGTACAGGGATGCTTCCCAGGGCTGCGGAGCGCACAGGAGAGCAGCGAGCCCAGACACTGCTAAGTTGCGGAAAAGGTTGCACTTAATGCAAGGAGTAAGGGAAGAGAGTGAATAATTCACACCCAAGAGAAGGGAGAGTGCAGCGGGAAGCGTTTGCTGTGGAAAAACAGTAAAGGCGGGGTTGGGGGGGGGGGGTGACGCTGCACAGGACTGGGGAGTGTGGGCAGGAAATTTCTCTACCAACGCTCGGAACCGACGACAGGAGGGGAACCGCTAGAAACAGAGTCCAAAACCCAGAGTCTATGACGGAGAAGGGAAAATAGCGTAAGTGCAAAGGGACCGGGGAAAGAGATGAAAAGAAATGAAGGAGCTCACGCCGCGGCACCGGCACCTTCTTTTATCTAAGGCAGTGGTTCTCAAAGTGGTCCCGGACTGGCGGCATCTCCTAAGAACCTGTTAAAAATGCAAATTATCAGGCTCTATCCAAGAGCTAGGAAACCGGGAACTCTGGGAGCGAGGGCCAACAATGTTTTAACAAGCCCTCCGGATAAATATTATGCCCGCTCAAGTTTGAGAGGAACTGATCTACGGCTTCCCCTCCAGAGGCTTCGCCAGGGCCAGTCTAGAAAGGACGACTGCATAAACAGGGTCAAGGAGTGAGGACAGAAAGTGCACTGCGGCCAGGTGAGAGGTTGGTGGCGAGGCAAAGTGTTAAGTAGGCAGGCGAAAGGAGAGTTGGATGGGGGCGTCCCCTTTTGCTAGATAAGAATATGCTAGATAACCTCTGTTAGGAACGGTCAAGGTTAGGTTACCCGGAGACAGCGGGAATCTGGGAATCTCCCCGGCAGGGGTCAGAGGAAACAACTCCTGCTCGGCTCCTACCCTGGGCAAGGAGAGAGGGGACGGGGGGAGTGGGGGCGGTGTCTTGCCTAAACCCCTAGATTACCAATCACTGGCCTCAGGTTACCATCACTGCCTCTCCAGAGCGGTCGATGTAAGGGCCATTGCCTGTAGCTGAGAGACACATAAATACACAGCCAGGATCCAGGCTTTATCTTAGGATCCTTTTCTCCCTCTCCTCTGCAATTTCCACCCGTTCCTGCAGTGCTTAGGCGGCTGAGCAAACCCAGAAGGTTGATGCGAGGTAAAGAGCAGTTTGCTCTGCTAGGATTCTTTCCGCACAAAATCAAGAGACTCGGTACAATAACACTAGTCTAGCCTTGCTTTCTACCCGAAGCACGGCTGGTGGTGCAAGTTTATTTCCCTACAGATAGACTGCCTTCTAAATGTGTTTAGGTACATTATGACTAGTTAAATTACAAGGGACTCAGGCACAGATTGGATCTTTGTGGTTGGCCTGCCATGACAGGAGTCAGAGATGTGGCTGAGGTTACAGCTCCCTTCCTGCAGTTGACCGGGTGTGTACAAGGGTGATCTCGGACAGGCAGCGGTGAGTGGTGGTGTGAAGCGAGATCTTAATTCCCTGCCCAGGAACTGAACCTGTGTAGCCTGGATGAAAACCAGGAATCCCAGCCACCACCACCCCTGGCTCTTGACCCCAGTGAAAAATGCATTTCTCATAGAGGCAAAAACTGTAAAAACAGGTACATGCAGCTCAATATCAAAAAAACAAACAACCCAATCCAAAAATGGGCAGACGACCTAAATAGACATTTCTCCAAAGAAGATATACAGACTGCCAACAGACACATGAAAGAATGCTGAACATCATTAATCATTAGAGAAATGCAAATCAAAACTACAATGAGGTATCATCTCACACCAGTCAGAATGGCCATCGTCAAAACATCTACAAACAATAAATGCTGGAGAGGGTGTGGAGAAAAGGGAACCCTCTTACACTGTCGGTGGGAATGTAAATTGATACAGCTACTATGGAGAACAGTATGGAGGTTCCTTAAAAAACTACAAATAGAACTACCATACAACCCAGCAATCCCACTATTGGGCATATGTCCTGAGAAAACCATAATTCAAAAAGAGTCATGTACCAAAATGTTCAATACAGCTCTATTTACAATAGCCAGGAGATGGAAGCAACCTAAGTGTCCATCAACAGATGAATGGATAAAGAAGATGTGGCACATATATACAATGGAATATTACTCAGCCATAAAAAGAAACGAAATTGAGTTATTTGTAGTGAGGCGGATGGACCTAGAGTCTGTCATACAGAGTGAAGTAAGTCAGAAAGAGAAAAACAAATACTGTATGCTAACATATATATATATGGAATCTAAAAAAAAAAAGGGTCATGAAGAACCTAGGGGCAAGACGGGAATAAAGACGCAGACCTACTAGAGAAGGGCCTTGAGGACACAGGGAGGGGGAAAGGGTAAGCTGGGACAAAGTGAGAGAGTGGCATGGACATATATACACTACCAAATGTAAAATCGATAGCTAGTGGGAAGCAGCTGCATAGCACAGGGAGATCAGCTTGGTGCTTTGTGACCACCTAGAGGGGTGGGAGGGAGGGAGACACAAGAGGGAAGAGATATGGGGATATGTGTATATGTATAACTGATTCACTTTGTTATAAAGCAGAAACTAACACCCCATTGTAAAGCAATTATACTCCAATAAAGATGTTAAAAAAAACAGGTACAAAGTTTATTATTAAAGACACAGCACAACAGCAAGTGGGAGAGCACACAGAGAAACTGTTTAGTTAAGACAAAAGCAAGGCAGAGATGCACACCTGGAGAGAAAGGGGGTGGGCGTCCTCCCTAATGAGGAGGAGAGCAGTAAAGAGGTGGTTAAGTCATCTATATACCGCAGTTCTTCCAGGTGTTTGTTTACCTTTGGCCAATTATCTGGTTTCTTTTTCCACACCTGCCCTGCCCTAGGACCCTCCCCAACATGCGTGAGCAACTTTTTTCCAAGATGGATTACAGCCTGGAGGCCTATGGGACGGCCTTAGCATCACATATTATGGGTCCTTTTTGACCCCCAAGGAGCCTTTCAGCATGTGTGCAATGTTTCCCTTGCCCCAAGGATGGGAAATGTATGACCTCTTGATCTTTTAACAGGGTTTAGTCCCACTCTGTCCCTGACATAAAAATGTCCAATGTCCGGTTATTTACCCTATTTCTGTTGCTGGTTTCTACATCGAGGTGCAGATCTCGAAATGTAGACAGGAGTCCAGTCGTAAATATGTAGTCCTGGAGCCCGTTTGTCTCTTGCTTCAGGAAATGTAAACAGGGGGCTGGTAATGAACATCCAGCCTGGAGCCCATCTTCTTCTCACCCCAGGAAGTGTGAATAGGAGGCCAGTTGTCAATGTCTAGCCCGGAGCGCACCTATCTCCTGCCTCAAGGGGAAGGGGAACTCGAAACCTGAGCTGAGACACACAATCGGATTTTGCCTCTCCTCTGGTGGGTCTTGTGTGACCTGTGTTTATGTCGACTAGGCTACTGTACAGACCATGACTAATCAGCCATTCCCAGACTGAAGTGGTGAACAAGCAGGCTGATTTTATATGTATATAAAATTAAAATAAAATATATATAAATATGTATAAAAATAAATATATCTATTTCCTAGACTGCTATCCTAGACTTCTAACATATGATAAATCCATCATCACCATTAACAGGAGCTGTCTCAAATCTATATGTTCTTCTGCACATCATCAGCTGCCCACATCTCGCCTCTGGGTATTGATATAAAATCTCAGCTTCCCAGCATTTCCCATCCAGTATAAATATCCCTGTTCCCAATCACTCCTCTCTGGGTGTATTAGCTCACACTTCCCAAAGAGGAAACTCTTTTGGACTCTGTTAAGACACAGTCACACAATTACTAGTAGAACGTCCCCATTTATTTCCATCTGCAGATTTAATTAAAATGACATTTATCCTTTCTTCTTTGTCCTTAATAACTGCATAGCATTATAACTTTGGAATTATTTTAATTATTTTAAAAAATGGTCATTATAAAGTGTCAAATCCTTGGTTTACACACTGTTCTTAATCCTCTAGTTTAAATTTTCATTTTACAGAAGAAAAATACAAGACCCAGAGAGATGAAGTGCCTAATCCAAGATGACACGGTGCTTTAGAGGTACATTATGACTAGAACTGGGTCTTCTAATCCTGTGGTGAGAGCTCCTTGTAAATAATAGAAAATAATCTGATGTTGGCATAGTGTGGTAACAACCAGCAACATCCAATTATCTCTATTGCCATCACTGGTTTTGTAGCACTAGAGAGAATCACTTGCAACAGCTGGTAATCACGTGCAATAGCTCCTAATCAACACAGAGTTAAGGAAAACAGAGCAGCACTGGCACCGTGTGGACTGACTGACCCTAAGGAATGTGCTGGCAGATTGCAGCAGGTGCCAATACAGCGTTTTATAAGTGTTTTGAAGACAGAGTTGTTGTAACCAAGCCACAGCATACACAGGTGAGAGAGACAGGAATCAAAAAGCTTCAATGTCACACAAAGGGCTTCTTTTTGTTTGTTTCCTTGCAGAGATTCCATTTTAAAGCAGAAGCATTTGTCTTGGGGTATTGTAATTAGAGTGGTGTTGTCTGTGAGAACGAAGAGTTCCAATACCCAGAGGTGTTTGCGAACTCCTAAGTCACAGCTATGAAATGAAGGAAAGCTGGCTGAGCTGCAGGTGTGTTCCAGTTTAACAGTAACCAAGACAAGAGTGAAGAGCTAGAAAACTGATGTATTAGGAAATGATGGTTTGTAATTACTATAGGTTTGCTGAAGGATTCTTTTATCAAGCACATCTTCCTTTGAGGATTTAAAATATAGTTTATTTGACAGTAGCTGTAATTATGTGTAAACTCTCAAAAATGCATTAAAAATCGGTCCAGTCTGACAATGTTTGATCCCTTATGTGAAAATGGCCCACCCACTGCTCTCTAGGGGGATGATCTTTCTCTCTAACCCTGCTCTCTGTTTCTGAGCTAACCTCAGCAGAGGTCTAAGGTGCAATCTGCAGATGCTAAATGGGTGGCTCTGAAGGAGAAATGGCGGAAGGAAGAAAACAGAAAGCCAGAAGTTGCTCTCCATCCTGGCCTCCAGGAGTGGTGTCGTCAGCAGCAGTGTCAGTCCAAACATTTCCTCCTTCCCAGTCTATTTTCCGAATCTCACTCTCTGCCTCCCCCAGAGCCCTACCCCTGCTCTAGCAATGAAATATCCAAATGATTGTTTGATCCCTTGGCTTGCACAGTCCCACACTTAAACTCATAACCTTCCTCCTTCTCCTTCCCACCCCAGAATCCAAGTTGAGAGAAAGCAGAATATAGGTTGTATTGTATAGAGGTTCAGTGCTTCGACTCTGGACCCAGACTGCCTGGAATTTAATCTTGTCCCTGCCACTTACATAACCTAGAGTAAGTTATTTAGCCTCAATTTCCTTTGCTGTAAAATGGGGACTAAAAATGACCTATTTAGTAGGGCTGTTACGAGGACTAAATGAGATCCTATTCGATAGCTATTAAATAATACCTGGCATGTAACAAGGACCATGTAAGTGTTTGTTAAGTAAATAACCCTTTTCATCCCCTTCTACTTTCATTTACAGTAGTAACTCTAGGTGGTGGTCACTACTAATGCTCACCAATAACCAAGTGCCTTCCCCACTTCCTTGAAATTAGTTATGGCCATAAACTAATTCTGGTCAATGAAATGTGAATGGAGGTGATGTGTATTACTTCCTAGTAAAAGCAGATAAGAGCCAGGACTCAGTTCTTGATGCTCCTCTTCCGCTACCTCAGTGACTATGGAATGCAGAGCAACACAAGGATAACCATTGCAGGAAGAGTTACTTAGACCTGCGGTAGGCATTATATAAGCAGGAAATAAACTTCTGTTGTGTTAAGACACTGAGATTTTGGCACTGTTTCTTACTGTACTGTACCTTAATCTATCCTGACTGGTACAGATTATGAACTTACTTTAGGTACAAGAAATTAGGGGAACAATAATTCCCTGACTATATACTAGAATCACCTGGGGAGCTTATAAAAATCCCAATGTCCAGGCCACAGCCCCCAGACCAAGTACATCAGAATTTCTGAGCATGAGACTCAGACATCAGTAGTCTTTAAAGTTCCCCATGTGATTTCAATGTGCATTAAAGTTAAGAACCATTGTCCTAGAGCAATGGTTCCCTGGTGGCACAGTGGTTGAGAGTCTGCCTGCCAATGCAGGGGACATGGGTTCGTGCCCTGGTCCGGGAAGATCCCACATGCTGCAGAGCGGCTGGGCCCGTGAGCCATGGCTGCTGAGCCTGCGTGTCTGGAGCCTGTGCTCCGCAATGGGAGAGGCCACAACAGTGAGAGGCCCGCATACCGCTAAAAAAAAAAAAAAAAAAATGTGGGATCTTCCCAGACCGGGGCACGAACCCGTGTCCCCTGCATCGGCAGGCAGACTCTCAACCACCGCACCACCAGGGAATGGTTCTGCACTTTATGAGAATATCTGGGATTTAGATATTGTGCCAAGATCCCCAACTCTCAAGGATCAGACCTATGGTTACACCCATCCAGCAAAGACTCAACCCTAATATATCCTGCTGTGAGTTTCTTCATACTTGTAGCTGCTGAGCTTCTCAGGAGAGAATCACAAAACCTCCAAGACTGACGCACGATAAACTCAAGGCCTCCATAATCAAGTTGCCTCTCTATGCAGCCCAATCCTTATCCACATCCCTAGTCAACTATCCATTCCATTCTCTTACAGTAGCTTTCTCAAAGCTTTTTCTGTCTTTTCACACCTCAGATGTAACCTTTTCACCTCTCAGTCTCAGAAGATAACTTACAGAGAATAGGTGATGTTGTCAATTCTTAGATTTCCTGCCTTGGCTCTCTCTTCCTTTTCTTCTTTCTTCTAGGTGAATAGGAAGAAATTCCCCTCACCATCCCTCCACTAGCACTCTGGATCCTATTAACTCATGCCTCTGGAGGGACTTCACTTTACTGACTGTCCCCTCATTCCTCTCTCTTCAACATCTAATAAGCTTTAAGAATGCTTTCTTAACTCACCTTTTAGTCCAGCTTTTGTTCCATTGCTCCATCCCTTCCTGTCAATTTCTCAGAAGAGTAGTCTGTAGTAGGTGTCTCCACTTCCTTGTCTCCTATCTACTCCTTAACCCACCACGGATTGGCCTCCACCTTACTACTTCCCTTGAACTGCCTTCCCAAAGACTTTTTTATTTTTTCGCGGTACGCGGGCCTCTCACTGCTGTGGCCTCTCCCACTGTGGAGCACAGGCTCCGGACGCGCAGGCCCAGCGGCCATGGCTCACGGGCCCAGCCGCTCCGCGGCATGTGGGATCTTCCCGGACCGGGGCACGAACCCGTGTCCCCTGCATTGGCAGGCAGACTCTCTACCACTGCGCCACCAGGGAAGCCCCCAAACACCTTTTTTTAATTGCCAAATCAAGTGAGGCAATTTCATTCTTAATTTCACTTTACCTGCCTATGATGATTGACTCTGTTCCAACCCCCATCTACTTGAAACATTCTCCTGCCTTAGACTGCCTAGTTTTGAATAATGATTGCATGACCTCAGCATTTGAGTTAACCCATGTGTGCCTGAGTTCCTTGATTAGTAAAAAGAGAACAGTAATAGTCCCTACTTCATATGGTTGATTTAAGCATTAAATGAGATAGTACTGGTAGGCAGTCTTGTATCAACATTTCTAAAATTGAAAACTCTGAAATCCTAAACTTTTTTTTTTCATAAATTTGTCACAAACTCATTTGTCAGAAAAGGCTGACCTGAATTGTGATGAAGCTATTTGTACTTTTTCTTTATCCCACTTGCTGTGAATATTGATATATTTTGCTGCACAGACATTAATGTGTTTGATAACAGGAATTGCTGTCCCCAATCCTTATAGGAGAGATATGAATATATAGAAATCCACAAATTTCTGAATTCCAAAATATAACTCTCTTTCCTGTAACTCTAGACATGCCTACCTACGTGCTGACTGACTCTCTTTATGTGGCAATTTCACAGGGATCCCAAATTCAACATATCCAAAACAAGTGTATCATCGTGCAGCCTGCCCAAGCATTCTCTGCATCTAACGTGTACCACCTCCATCCACCTAGTTGTCAAGTCAATAACTTCCATGCTTCTTTACCCCTACCCCTGGCAGGCAATCCTCTTCATTCTACCATCTAGAGATCTCTTAAAGAGCCCACTTCTTACTGTCACTGTTGGCACTGCTCAAGGTCAGATCAGAGTTGAGAATTATTGTTACCCCAATTTCATGTACCTAAAGCATATTCGTAATTTGTATCAGTCAGGATAGACTAGGTTATGGTACAGTAATAAACACTGCAGGGTTTCATCTTCCACTTGAATTACTGCAACAGTCATTTAAACTTGTCTTGCTGCTTACACTGTTTTCCTGCCACACTCCTCTCCATCTCCATCTCCAAGCTCCACCCAATTCATTCTCCACCCTGCACTGTAGCTAAAGCTCTTAAGGCATCAATCTATTTATGTCACCCTTCTAAGTTCCTCTGTGTCCTCAGGTGAAAGTCCAAAGCCCTTAGCTAGGCTTTCTTTAGCCTTCCCTATCAGACTCTTGCTTACTTATCCAGTCTCGACACTCACCATTCCCCACTGCAACCCCACATCCTCATACTTCCCTGCTCCCTGCACTCCTTTTTGTTCCTTGTGCTTACCATGCTCTCTCTTTCTTCCTTTACCCACATCCTATATCGCCAGGCATATTCTTTCAGATCATAGATTAGATATCATTTCCTCCAAAAGGCCTTCTTTGATTCTCCAAGACTTAGTAAAGAGCCCTCCCTGTGTCTTCTTCTAGTGCCACCATATGCTTTTTCTATTGTAGCATTTGCCTCACTGTTGTAAAGAAAAGATCACAAATACAGTTGAAATCCTAATTATCTTCTCACCAGAGCTGCCACTAGCCACTTTGGCATCTTTGCGAGAATTAAGAAAAGAAGTCTTGGGCTTCCCTGGTGGCACAGTGGTTGAGAGTCCACCTGCCAATGCAGGGGACACGGGTTCATGCCCCGATCCGGGAAGATCCCACATGCCGCGGAGCGGCTAGGCCCGTGAGCCATGGCCACTGAGCCTGCGCGTCCGGAGCCTGTGCTCCTCAACGGGAGAGGCCACAACAGTGACAGGCTGGTGTACCACAAAAAAAAAAAAAAAAAAAAAAAGTAAGTCTTCTTTGGACAGTCATAGGTCCAAGGCAAGGACATCAATTGGTGAGATTATTGTGAACTGGACATCAGCCTCTATTTGTCCCCTTTGATGGGTACCCTCAGTGAGAAGAAGGAGGAAAGCTTTCTAGGTAAAAGAGCTAGAAAAAGGGAAATTCATAATGATAGGAAACCTTATAATATGTGACTAAAAATGTATAATTCAGACTTAACAAAGACAAATGGGGTTTCTGGCTGCCTGTGCTGGGGCCACGGAGACAGCAAGACACACTGAGGAGGTGGCTCTGGCCAGGGTCATCACAGCAGCAAAGGAGGCTGTAACACAAAGACTGAAAGCAACTCAGCACTTTCCAGTGAGCATCAACCACAGAACTTTTATTGAAACTATTGGAAAGAGAAAATTTTTCTTCTGCAATTATGAACTAGTACAAAATAAGCCTGGAGTGAGAGCCAGCGTGCCCCAGTCTGTTGCAACTGCCTGCTGGTCTATGCTGCCGCAGGCAACTAGTTCACAACCCAGCTGTGGCTGCCGTACCCGCCCCCCCCCCCCCCCCCCCCCCCCCGGCCTGAGTGAGTATCTATTGCAACACCAAGACCCAGCTCCACCCAACTGCCTGCAGGCTCCTGTGCTGGACACCTCATGCCAAACAACCAGCAATACAGGAACACAGACCCACCCATCAGCACAGAGGCTGCCTAAAGTCATACTAAGCTCACAGACACCCCAAAGCACACCACCTGATGTGGCCCTGCCCATCAGAGGGAAAAGACTCAGCTCCACTAACCAGAGCACAGGCCCTAGTCCCTCCTACTCAGAAGCCTACACAAGCCCCTGGACCAAACTCACCCACCAGTGGGCCGACAACAGAAGCAAGAGGTACTACACCCCTGCAGCTTGCAGAAAGGAGACCATAAACACAGTAAGTAAGACAAAATGAGATGACAGAGAAATATGTTGCAGACAAAGTATTAAGGTAGAAACCCACAAGACCAAATCAATGAGGAGGAAATGGGCAATCTACCTGAAAAAGAATTCAGAGTAATGATAGTAAAGATGATCCAAGATCTCAGAAATAGAATGGAGGCATGAATTAAGATACAAGAAATAGTTAACAAGGACCTAGAAGAACTAAAGAACAAACAAACAGTAATGAACAACACAATTACTGAAATGCAAAGTACACTAGAAGGAATCAATAGCAGGATAACTGAGGCAGAAGAATGGGTAAGTGAGCTGGAAGATAGAATGGTGGAAATAACTGCTGTAAGAGCAAAATAAAGAAAAAAGAATGAAAAGAAATGAGGACAGTCTCAGAGACCTCTGGGATAACATTAAACACACCAACATTTGAATTATAGGGGTCCCAGAAGAAGAAGAGAAAGAGTCCGAGAAAAATTTGAAGAGATTATAGTCAAAAACTTCCCTGACATGGGAAAGGAAACAGTCAATCAAGTCCAGGAAGCACAAAGAGTCCCACACAGGATAAACCTAAGGAGAAACACACCGAGACACATATTAATTAAACTAACAAAAATTAAATACAAAGAAAAAATATTAAAAGCAGCAAGGGAAAAGCAACAAATAACCTACAAGGGAATCCCCATAAGGTTATCAGCAGATTTTTCAGCAGAAATATTGCAGGCCAGAAGGGAGTAGCAGGACATATTTAATTTAAAGTGATGAAAGGGAAAAACCTACAACCAAGATTACCGTACCCAGAAAGGATCTCATTCAGATTCGACAGAGAAGTCAAAAGCTTTACAGAAAGAAAAAGCTAAGAGAATTCAGCACCACCCAACTAGCATTACAACAAAATGCTAAAGGAACTTCTCTGGCTGGGAAACACAAGAGAAGAAAAAGACTTACAAAAACAATCGAAAACAATAAAGAAAATGGTAATAGGAACATGCACATTGATAATTACCTTAAATGTAAATGGATTAAATGCTTTAACCAAAAGACACAGACTGGCTGAATGGATACAAAAACAAGACCCATATATATGCTGTCTACTAGAGACCCACTTCAAACCTAGGGACACATACAGACTGAAAGTGAGGGGATGGAAAAAGATATTCCATACAAATGGAAATCAAAAGAAAGCTGGAGTAGCAATACTCGTATCAGACAAAATAGACTTTAAAATAAAGACTATTACAAGAGACAAGGAAAGACACTACATGATGATCAAGGGATTAATCCAAGAAGAAGATATAACAATTGTAAATATTTATGCACCCAACATAGGAGCACCTCAATACATAAGGCAAACGCTAACAGCCAAAAAAGGGGAAATCGACAGTAATACAATAATAGTAAGGGATTTTAATACTCCACTTGCACCAATGTATAGATCATACATACAGAAAGTTGATAAGGAAACACAAGCCTTAAATGACACATTAGAACAGATAGACTTAATTGATATTTATAGAACATTCTATCCGAAAACAGCAGAATACACGTTCTTCTCAAGTGCACACAGAACACTCTCCAGGATAGATCACATCTTGCTTCACAAATCAAGGCTCGGTAAATTTAAGAAAACTGAAACCATATCAAGCATCATTTCCGACCACAACGCTATGAGATTAGAAATCAACTACAGGAAAAAAAACTGTAAAAAACACAAACACATGGAGGCTAAACAATACGCTGCTAAATAGCCAAGAAAGTACTGAAGAAATCAAAGAGGAAATAAAACAATACCTAGAAACAAATGACAATGAAAACACGACAACCCAAAGCCTATGGGATGCAGCAAAAGCAGTTATAACAGGGAAGTTTATAGCAATACAATCCTACTTCAAGAAAAAAAAAAATCTCAAATAAACAACCTAAACTTACACCTAAAGCAACTAGAGAAAAAAGAATAAAACAACACCCCAAACTTAGTAAAAGGAAAGAAATCATAAAGATCAGAGCAGAAATAAGTGAAATAGAAACAATGAAAACAACAGCAAAGATCAATGAAACTAAAAGCTGGTACTATGAGAAGATAAACAAAACTGATAAATTTTTAGCCAGACTCATCAAGAAAAAAAGGGAGAGGACTGAACTCAATAAAATTAGAAATGAAAAAGAAGTTA
Source organism: Pseudorca crassidens (assembly GCF_039906515.1). NCBI lineage: Eukaryota > Metazoa > Chordata > Mammalia > Artiodactyla > Delphinidae > Pseudorca > Pseudorca crassidens. The sequence goes on along the minus strand of NC_090296.1, from coordinate 38,960,779 downwards.
CAACTAACATTGCAGAAATATAAAGGATCATAAGAGATTACTACAAGCAACTATATGTCAATAAAATGGACAACCTGGAAGAAATGGACAAATTCTTAGGTAAGTACAAGCTTCCTAGACTGCACCAGGAAGAAATAGAAAATATGAACACACCGATCACAAGTAATGAAATTGAAACTGCGATTTAAAATCTTCCAACGAACAAAAGTCCAGGACCAGATGGTTTCACAGGCAAATTCTATCAAACATTTAGAGAAGAATTAACACCTAGCCTTCTCCAACTCTTCCAAAAAATTGCTGAGGGAGGAACACTCCCAAGTTTATTCTATGGGGCCACCATCACCCTGACACCAAAACCAGACAAATATGTAACAAAAAAAGAAAATTACAGGCCAATATCACTGATGAACATAATGCAAAAATCCTCAACAAAATACTAGCAAACTGAATCCAACAACACTTTTAAAGGATCGTACACCATGATCAAGTGGAATTTATCCCAGGGATGCAAGGATTCTTCAATATATGCAAATCAATCAATGTGAATCACCATATTAACAAATTGAAGAATAAAAACCATATGGTCGGGGCTTCTCTGGTGGCGCAGTGGTTGAGAATCTGCCTGCCAATGCAGGGGACCCGGGTTCGAGCCCTGGTCTGGGAAGATCCCACATGCCGCGGAGCAACTAGCCCCGTGAGCCATAATTACTGAGCCTGCGCATCTGGAGCCTGTGCTCCGCAACAAGAGAGGCCGCGATAGTGAGAGGCCCGCGCACCGCTATGAGGAGTGGCCCCCACTTGCCGCAACTGGAGAAAGCCCTCGCACAGAAACGAAGAGCCAACACAGCCATAAATAAATAAATTAAAAAAAAAAAAAAAAACCATATGGTCACCTTAATAGATGCGGAAAAAGGTTTTGACAAAATTCAACACCCATTTATGATGCAAAGTCTCCAGTAATGGACATAGAGCGAAACTACTTCAACATAATAAAGGCCATATATGACAAATCCACAGCAAATATCATTCTCAATGGTGAAAAACTGAGAGCATTTCCTCTAAAATCAGGAATAAGACAAGGGTGTCCACTCTCACCACTATTATTCAACATAGTTTTGGAAGTCCTAAACAAGGCAATCAGAGAAGAAAAACAAATAAATGAATCCAAATTGGAAAAGAAGAAGTAAAACTGTCACTGTTTGCAGATGACATGATACTATACATAGAAAATCCTAAAGAGGCCACCAGAAAACTACTAGAGCTAATCAATAAATTTATTAAGTTGCAGGATACAAAATTAATACACAGAAATCACTTGCATTCCTATACACTAACAATGAAAGATCAGAAAGAGAAATTAAGGAAACAATTCCATTTACCACTGCAACAGAAAGAATAAAATACCTAGGAATAAACGCACCTAAGGAGGAAAAAGACCTGTACGCAGAAAACTATAAGATACTGGTGAAAGAAATCAAAGATGACACAAACAGATGGAGAGATATACCACGTTCTTGAATTAGAAGAATCAATATTGTGAAAATGTCTATACTACCCAAAGCAATCTACAGATTCAATGCAATCCCTACCAAATTACCAATGGCATTTTTCACAGATTTAGAACAAAAAATGTTACCATTTGAATGGACACACAAAAGACACCGAATAGCCAAAGAAATTCTGAGAAAGAAAATCGGAGCTGGAAGAATCAGGCTCCCTGGCTTCAGACGATACTACAAAGCTACAGTAATCAAGATAGTATGGTTCTGGCACAAAAACAGAAATGTAGATCAATGCAACAGGATAGAAAGCCCAGAGATAAACCCACACACCTATGGTCACCTAATCTTTGACAAAGGAGGCAAGAATATACAATGGAGAAAAAATAGTCTCTTCAGTAAGTGGTGCTGGGAAAACTGGACAGCTGTATGTAAAAGAATGAAATTAGAACACTCCCTAACACCATACACAAAAATAAAGTCAAAATGGATTAAAGACCTAAATGTAAGACCAGACACTATAAAGCTCTTAGAGTAAAACATAGGAAGAACAGTCTTTGACATAAATCACAGCAAGATCCTTTTTGACCCACCTCCTAGAGTAAAAAAAATAAAAGCAAAAATAAACAAATGGGACCTAATGAAACTTTAAAGCTTTTGCACAGCAGAGAAAACCATAAACATGATGAAAAGACAACCCTCAGAATGGGAGAAAATATTTGCAAATGAAGCAACTGACAAGGGATTAATCTCCAAAATATACAAACAGCTCATGCAGCTCTGTATCAAAAAAACAAATAACCCAATCTAAAAATGGGCAGAAGGTCTAAATAGACATTTCTCCAAAGAAGACATAAAGGTGGCCAACAAACCATGAAAAGATGCTCAACATCACTAATTATCAAAGATATGCAAATCAAAACTACAATGAGGTATCATCTCACAGCAGTCAGAATGGCCATCATCAACAATTCTACAAACAAAATTCTGGAGAGGGTGTGGAGAAAAGGAAACCCTCTTACACTCTTGGTGGGAATGTAAATTGATACAGCCACTATGGAGAACAGTATGGAGGTTCCTTAAAAAACTAAAACTAGAACTACCATATGATACAGCAATCCTACTACCGGGCATATACCCAGAGAAAACCATAATTCAAAAACACACATGCACCCCAAAGTTCCTTGCAGCACTATTTACAACAGCCAGGAGGACATGGAAGCAACCTAAATGTCCATCAACAGAGGAATGGATAAAGAAGAGGTGGTACATAAATGCAATGGAATATTACTCAGCCATAAAGAGGAATGAAACTGGGTCATTTGCAGAGACGTAGATGGACCTAGAGACTGTCATACAGAGTGAAGTAAATCAGAAAGAGAAAAACAAATATCATATATTAATGTATATATGTGGAATCTAGAATAATGGTATAGATGATCTCATTTGCAAAGCAGAAATAGAGACACAGACGTAGAGAATAAACTTATGAACACCAAGGGGGAAAGGGTGGGGGTGGCATGAATTAAGAGATTGGGATTGACATATATACACTATTGATACTATGTATAAAATAGATAATTAATGAGAACCAACTGTATAACACAGGAAACTCTACTCAATGCTCCATGGTGACCTAAATTGGAAGGAAATCCAAAAATGAAGGGATATATGTATACGTATAGCTGATTCACTTTGCTGTACAGCAGAAACTAACACAACATTGTAAAGCAACTATACTGTAATAAAAACTAAAAAAAAAGAAAAAGACAAATGGGAGAATTGGAGACACAGTTAGGGACACATCATTAAGGAGTTTGGGTTTATTCTGTAGGCAATGAAAGATGTGTTTTCAGTAAAAAAGTAACTTCTTTTAGGAGAAGGAATCTGTATATGATTGGGGTACAAGATCTTTGGGGACTCATCACAAAAAAAATTTTTCATAACTATGCATTGTGATGGATGTTAACTAGACTTACTGTGTTGATAACTTCACAGTATATGCAAATATCTAATCATTATGTTGTACACCTGAAACTAATATAATGTTGTATGTCAATTATATCTCAATTTTTTTTAATGCTTTGGGGAAAGAAAAGATCATGATTGGGGAAACAAAATAAGAGATCCCTGCATATGAAGAGATTATATTTTTGAAAGATTAATAAATGTTCCCCTTCAACCCCTATATTTACTGTTACTCTCTTGCTTTCATTGCATCATTGCTCCTCACCATAACTCACCCCTTCTTGACTTCTGAATTTCAAAGTCCTAGGCATTGGAAAAGCAGAAATGCAACAAGAAAAGTATTATAATAAAGGCTATGTGTACTCCTACTGGGTGCTAGACACTGTTCTAAGTACTTAACAGGCATTTTCTCATTTAATCTCATTTAATTTTAGTAGAGGAAAACGGAATTTCATTCAATTAAATAAATATTTATTGAACATTTATGTGCCAGGCACTATAGTAAGTGTTTAAATTATTCCCATTGAACCAAAAAATGAAACTGAGGCACAGAGAGTCACAAAAGGTCACAAAACTGGTATGTGATGTAGCCAGGATTATGTACCCAGGTATTCTGTCTTCAGAGTCCAAATGCTTAACTATTCTGTTAACCACTGTTATTTAGTAAATAAAAAAGAACCAGCTATCCCTAATGCTCTTACTTCCAGCCTAGATGAGAAAAAATTTCCCTGTGTTCAGGGAAGGGAGACAAGCAGGAGAGGAAGCAAAGAGTAAGAACATCCTATCTCTGCTGCAAAGTGGGCAGAGCCCTAGATTTCCGAGGAAAATCACAAAAACCCCAATAGGTTTATGGGAGTCAAGACAGAGAAGATCTGCCTCATCTCCTGGGTAGAATTCTAGGAAGCCAAGAAGGCCATAGAGGAGAAATGGTTGGAGAGATAGGACCTTAATTAGCAGAGAAATTCCCCACACCTTGATGGGCACACGGACATGTTATGGAATGATTCTCACATGCCCTATAGGTCACCCAGGAAGAAGAGAAAGTGAAACCCACTGAAATTATATCATATATGTTATTGGTTTTACCTACTTGTCTCCCTCACTACACTATGAACTATTTAAGGTCAGAGATCGAGTCTTCCATATGTATGTTTCTTTAGCTCTTATTCAGTGCCTACCTAGAACATGCAGGCCACAAAGTAAATTGATTTGTTAATTATTCGATGCTGTTGAGAAAATTTTAGTGTAGAATTAAAGATTTTAATTTCTAGCCACAATTCACACCATACACCACAATAAATTCGAAATATACTACTGAGTTAAATAGTTTAAAACTGTTTAAAATAGGTTTCTAAATTATTTCTGAAGCACAGGAAATTATAAATAACAAGGTTAGCAGGTTTGATTACATCAAACTATATCACCTGCACATACACAGAAAGCATAATGGAGATGAAGAAGAATTTGAAGGAATGAGAAAAATTATTCATAATTAATATGATTGGGAAACATTTTTTTCTTCAAAATCTGCTTGGAATGAATACAAATCTATACAGAAGACGTTCCAATGAAAAAACAGCCCAATGAATTAATGGATAATAATTATAATTGTAAATTTTTCCATGATTCTCAACCACACCTTGTGAGATTAATAGAACAAGTATAATTATTTTTATTGCTCATCTTTTTTAAATATCCCAGATATATTAAGTGACTTTTAGAAAATCCTCAGCCAGTATGTGGCATGTCAAAGCTCAACCCAGTTCTTCAGACACCATGTTCAATGTCCTTTCCCCTATGTCACATTGGAATATCAATAATATATGGCAAGGGGATGATTCAAATGAAAAAATAAATTTATAAAAATTGCTAAAACTAAACTATGCATTCTTACTAGTAAACTTAAATGACCCAAATATTTAGATATGAATAAATCAACAAGCAAATCATGATATGTTAATTTAATTTTCAGCAAAATTCCATTAGAATTGACAAATTCACGGACTATGTAGAAATATGGAAAAGATCTTTAAAAATACAGGCTAATGGAAAAAACATATGTAATGCGCAACATTACATATTCATTGATTTCTACAACATACATCTTGACTTGTAAGCTGGAACATGGTAAAAGGCTATAGATTTTATGACTCAATCGTGATTTATAAGATTGGGGTTTTGTTTTTCCTTTCCATACATTAATATTTCATGTTACTACTGACTTTAATGTTTCTAGTTAATGTTCACTGTCAGTTGTTTAAACAGATCATTAAAAACCAAAGCAAAAGTCTGTCTGAAAGATAGACACACACACATAAAATGTCTAGGGAGTAAGTATAAAGCAACTTGTTTTCAAAAACAAACAGCTATATTGAGGTATAACTGACATACAATAAACTACACATATTTCAAGGGTTGGATTTATTGACTTTTGACATACATGATGTTAAAATCATCACCGCAATCAAGTAGTGAACATATCTTTCACTCCCCAAGTTTCCTTTTACCCCTTTACAATCCATCCCTCCCTGGTCCATAGGCAACCACTGATCTGCTTTCTTTCACTATAGTTTGCATTTTCTAGAATAGTATATAAATGATACAATATGTACTCTTTTTTGTCTGCCTTCTTTCAGGATAATATTATTTCCCTAAGCGTATTTCCCTAAGCTGTTAACATCTCTAGGTTTGAGAGAACAAGAGGATTAAATGATGAAATATCTAAGAAATGCCAAAAAGGGAGCTTTAAGGAATCATGGCAGACTGGGGAGGGAGCTAAGAGGTGGAAGAAGCCAGTGAACAAATGTTTTCTTTTCTTTAGGGCAGAAGCTTAGTAATCTTACAGATGCTGATATATTTGCTGTTCAGTAAACCTACATTTGCTGAGAAGGCAGGCTGAGGAAGTTGTTTTGCAGTCAGACAGAGCTGGGCTTGAAATCAACCAAGCCCAAGTCACTTAACTTCTCATGGCTTATCGGAAAAATGAGAACAAAGGAAAACATGCATTCAGACATCTTATAGATTGTTCTCAAGATTAAATGAGACAGCGTTTAATAACCAAAATACTTCACCTGTAAAATGAAGGCCATTTTAAATGGAAGTAATAAATATAAAGTACAGAACTCTCCACATTTCAGGACTCTTTGGTAGCAACAAAAGTCTGGGTCCATCTAGCTAGAACACAGAAAGAAATGGAGATAATCCCTGGGCAGAATCCTGTCTGCTGGTCCCTTTCTCCACAGTGCTTCCCTTGAGGAGGAGCCTGTTTTCTGCAGACAGATCCTCTCTATCAGGTGAAGGAATTATCCACACCATAACAGCCCTTGTTCAGTGATGTGCCGGAACTAGCTTCTACTGGCTTGTGAAAGCCAACTTTTAAATTTTCAGGGATCTAGTGAGTGAGTGGCTAAAAATAATCATTAATAAAAATTATAGTAATTTGCAATTAAATGAATTATATTAAAATGAAGGCAATCAATATTCAAAATTCACTTCCTAATTATGTTACTACATTTTAGTATTATCCATGCTCTTAAGGCTATTGATTCCTATTATATCTGTACAGTGGAAATCCGCTATACCGGTGTGCTACTGCACATCAATTTTCAACCCCATGTTCAATGATGTCACATTGGAATGTTGACGTCAGCCATGGATATTGGATGCTACAAATCAGGGTTTGATTTACTGTTTTGTTGATTATCAAAATGATCATCTAAATGATTTACTGTTTTGTTGATTATCTAAATGATGGAGAAAAATGCAGATTATAAATAATGAGGGTTAAATTTTAAAGTGTTCATGTCTATAGCTGTCACACTGTAAATAGCAACAAAACATTTAAGGAAATATTCTTCCAGTATTCAAAAACTGTTAAACAATTCAACAAAGAAGTCACTCATATCACTAGCATGACTGTAAGTTCTAGCATATAGCTTCATTGTTGGATTTCTATCATTAAGATAAATGAAAATATCAACCAGTGTTTATGTTGGAACTACATGATACTCAATGACAACCATAGGTTGACCACAAACTCAAGAGTTAAGCAAAAATCAGTGAAAGTATCTTGTGAGAATCAATGGGCTATATGGAATTCATAAGAAAGAGTACTGAATATTTTAATATTTCTTGAAAATTATGTGCTACATGCCTTTTATATCAGTCGACTTTATAATAAATTTATATATATATATATTACATGCATTTTTTGGAAGTCAGCCAGAGACGACCATTAAACATTTACCTGCATCTAATGCCCAGACTCACCAATTCTGAGTATAGTAATCCCAGTTCAAATAGAAACCTCTCTTTTCAATATCTATGTTTCAGTCCAGAGGAAGACCCTGATGAGAACTACCTGTGTCACACATCTGCATGTCTATGCCTGCACCAAGAATGGTTGTGTAGGGTACACAGTACAGGAACTGGCTCAGCGTGGAACATGTGCTAGGCAATACCGTATTCAATCATCTCACTGACTACGACGACAGGCAGTTCCCCAAAAGGAACAGAGATGCTGGATAAACAAAAAGAACAGATGCCCATTACAGTAGGTCCTCAACAAATGGTAACCCACTACCACGTAAAGCAGCTCTGACCTTTTAATCTCAGAAAAGAAAATTAGTGACAATTTATTCACACTGTAGTACATCTGACATTCTAAGATTAAATGATCTGCAACTTATTTAAATATTCTCCTTTCCCTAAGGTGTCAACAGATTTCCAGCCATTAGTTGTTTATGATTCATTCTTTCTTCTAACCAGCATTTCTTGAGCTTCTACTTTTTAAGGAACTGGGTTAAGTGCTGTGGATCTACTTAAGTTTACTCTAAATTTGATAAATGGCAATTTAGCCTGATCACAAGCCCATCTGTTGTGTCTCAAACATCCTGTTCTGAATATGGTACCACTTCTTTAAAAAACAGTTTATTCCACCTCAGCTTCAGTAGACTAATTGAACCAAACATGTTCAAAGAAGCAAACTCTAAGAATAAATCCCCAAATGTCAGCACTGTCTAGGAGGAATGAAGAAACATATGGGATCCCAGCCATTCCTGCCAAGGTGTCTGAGGGTGCTGGGCTCCAGAAAGCAGCTTTATGCCTTCCAGAAAAGTCATATGGTCATGTAATGCTAATTGTAACCTTAAAAAAAAATAAATAAATTGTGCACTTAAAAATTCATTCCAAAAAATACTCTTGTTCAAAAGAACAGCTTTTGCATGTGAATGTAATGAATGCCATCCACCCTACACATCATCTTTGGGGAGACCAGGCCAATCTTCTCTGGAGATGACTATAGGGTTCCTTGAAAAAACTATGGCATGCATCTTACCTCCAAATAGAACAAATGGCTCTTATGCTAGAAAGAAATAGATCAAAGTGGCTGAGATGTGTAAACTAGAGGCAGTTAAAAAGGAATTTTTGTTTAAAGGATAGGGGCCAAAAAGAAAACATAAACTCAGGAAGTTAAAGCAGTCAGCTCAGCTCAAATCAAGAGAGAAAGAACAGCCTGAAACAGCCCATGCAACTCTGTAGTCAAAGGATGGAATCTGTGCCATGGGCTAGTAGAATGGGAGAAGGAAGCTAGGGACAGAGGATAGAGCGAGCAAGGTGGGGAGGCTTGAGTGCCAGCTATATGCTAGGCTCTGCACTAGCTACTTGTCATAGGTAATCACTAATCCTCACAAATTTTCAAGGTAGATATTATTTACCCCCATATTACAGACGGTGAAACTGAGACTCAGAGAAGTCAATAACTTGCCTAAGATCACACAGCTAATAAGTGTCAGAACCAGAGTTCAAATTCATAACTATTTGGTTCAAAACCCCTCTTCCTACAGTTTGGCTCCAATGAAACTGGACAGCAAGCAATCCAAATCCTAATAGCCAAAGGGATAGTGGTGAGCTTGATTCCAGTGTAGGTTATCATTTATACCTGGGAGTGAAGCATGACAGGAAGCTCTAGACAGTAGCAGAATTTTCAGTCAGGTGGTGAAACACGCAGGGAGGAGTAGAAGGACAAGTAAAAGAGAATACTCTGATTAAAGGCAGCATCTTAGCCAATGGCTAGGGATGGAACTGGGAACAAGTCGAACTGCAGGGAGACAGCCTGGTATGGTTATACAGGCTTACTTTATTGTGCTTTGCAGACACTGCGTTTTTTTACAAATTGAAGGTTTGTGGCAACCCTGAATCAAGCAAGTCTATCAGCATGATTTTTCTAACAGCATTTGTTCATTTTATGTCTGTGTGTCACATTTTGGTGATTCTTGCAGTATTTCAGACTTTTTCATTATTACTGCATTTGTTGTGCTTATCTGTGATCAATGATCTTTGATGTTACTATTGTAATTGTTTGTGGGCATGAACTGTGCCCACATAAGACAGCGAACTTAATTGATAAATGTTTTGTGTGTTCTGATCGCTCCACTGACCGACCATTCCCCATCTCTCTCCCTCTCCTTGAGCCCCCCTATTAAAACAACAATATTTAAATTAGACCAATTAATAACCTTATAATGGCTTCTAAGTGTTCAAATAAAAGGAAGAGTTACACTTCTCTCACTTTAAATCAAAAGCTAGAAATGATTCAGTTTACTGAGGAAGGCCTGTCATAAGCTAAGATAGGCCAAAAACTAGGCCTCTTGCACCAAACAGTTAGCCAAATTGTGAACACAAAGGAAAAGTTCTTGAAGGAAATGAGAAGTGCTACTCCAAGTGAACATGAATGATAAGAGAGTGAAACAGGCTTACTGCTGATATGGAGAAAGTTCTTATGATCTGGATAGAGGATCAAACCAGCCACAACATTTCCTTAAGCCAAAGCCTAATCCAGCACAAGGCCCAAGCTCTCTTCAATTCTATGAAGGGAGAGAGGTGAGGAAGCTGCAGAAAAAAGGTTGAAGCTAGCAGAGGTTGGTTCATGAGGTTTAAGGAGAGAAGTCATTTCCATAACATAAAAGTACAAAGTGAAGCAGCTGATGTAGAAGCTGCAAGTTATCCAGAAGATCTTGCTAAGGTAATTAATGAAGGTCACACTAAACAACAGATTTTCAGTGTAGATGAAACAGCATTCTATTGGAAGAAGATGTCATCTAAGACTTTCATAGCGAGAGAGAAGAAGTCAATGCCTGGCTTCAAAGCTTCAAAGGACAGGCTGACTCTCTTGTTAGGGGTTAATGCAGCTGGGGACTTGAAGTTGAAGCCAATGCTCATTTGTCATTCTGAAAATCCTAGAACCCCTAAGAATTATGTGAAATCAACTGTGCTTTTACTCTATAAATGGAACAACAAAGCCTAGATAACGGCACATCCACAGTTTACAACATGGCTTACTGAATACATGAAACCCAATGTTGAGCCCTACTGCTCAGAAAAAATATATATTCCTTCAAAATACTGACAATACACCTGGTCACCCAAGAGCTCTGATGGAGATGTACAAACAAGACTAATGCTGTTTTCATGCCTGCTAACACAAATCCATTCTGCAACCCATGGATCAAGGAGTAATTTTGACTTTCAAGTCTTATTATTTAAGAAATACGTTTCATAAGGCTACAGTTGCCATAGATAGTGATTTCTCTAATGGATCTGGGCAAAGTACACGGAAAACCTTCTGGAAAAGAATTCGCCATTCTAGATGCAATCAAGAAAATTTATGATTCATGGGAAGAGGTCAAAATATCAACGTTAACAGGAGTTTCGAAGAAGTTGACTCCAGCCCTCGTGTGTAATGTTGAAGGGTTAAGACTTCAATGATAGAAAACTGCAGATGTGGTGGAAATATCAAGAGAACTAGAATTAGAAGTGGAGTCTAAAGATGTGTCTGAACTGCTGCAATCTCATGATAAAACTTTAACAGATGAGGAGTCACTTCTTATGGGTGATTAAAGAAAGTGGTTTCTTGAGATGGAGTCTACACCTGGTGAAGATGCTTTGAAGATTGTTGAAATGACAACAAAGTATTTAGAATATTACACAAACTCAGTCAATAAAGTACTGTCAGGGTTTGAGAGGACTGACTCCAACTTTGAAACAAGTTCTACTGTGGATAAAATGCTACCAAACAGTATTGCATGCTACAAGAAAAATCGTAAATCAACACAGCAACCTTTATTGTTGTCATATTTCAAGAAATGGCCACAGCAACCAACACCCTGATCGGCCAGCAGCCATCAGCATTGAGGCAAGATCCTCTACCAGCAAAAAGATTACAACTTGCTGAAGGCTCAGATGATGATTAGCATTTCTAGCAATAAAGTATTTTTTATTTAAGGTATATAATTTTTTAGACATAATACTATTTCACACTTAATAGGGTATAGTGTAAACATAACTTTTATATGCACTGAAAATTTTAAAAATTCCTGTCACTCACTCTACTGTGATATTCGCTTTATTGGAGTGGTCTGGAACTGAACCTGCAGTATCTCCAAGGTATGCTTGTAGTCAAGGAACCATCAGCCCTAGCTGGCAACTGAAATTTAAACCCAAACTGGAGGCAGAAGCCCCATCATATGGAATAGGTGCTCAGGAGAAGGGGATGGGACGAAAGTTGCAGCTCAGTATGCTGCAAGCCCCTAGCAGTCATCCCCGTCACCACGCCTCGGGCTTAGGCAGCAAAATCACATCTGGTGGGAACATACCTCCTTAAGTCCTAAGACTGCCTCAGCCTCTGAGCGGAGTTAATAAGCCTGCAGGTTGAAGGTCTTTGGCACTGGTATCCAAGCATGGCTCCCAGTAGAGGAGAGAGACAATGGGTAAGAAAACCAATAAAGATGTGAAATATCTGCAAATACCAAAAAAAGTTCTAAGAAAGGAAAAAACAAAAGATGGAGATCAAAGAGAAAAGGGAAAGGGGACATACTTTAGATTAAAAGTTTATAATAAAGTCTCTCTGTGGAAGTCACATTTAAGCTGCACACTAAGAGGGAGGAAAGAACCTAAGCCCAAAAGGAGTAAAAGGAAGAGCAGACCAGGCAGAGGGAAAAGCCCATGTAATAAGCTGCAGGTGCAGAAAAGTTTGGGATATTAAAGAAACTGTAAGAAAGTGGGGCTGAAGTGGTATAATGCAGGGGAGAGCAGTGCAAAGTGATGTTGGACATAAACAAATGCAATATTATTCAGTGTGTAGACCAAGGCAACGAGTTAGAACTTTTCCTTGCAAAGTACAAAGGGGACCCATTGAGGCTTTTATCGGTGGGGTGTAGCATGATCAATTTGCAGCAGAAAGAAACAGGAGAGGAGAGTGTGGGACCAACGAGAAGGCTGTTACCATACTCTGGGCAAGAGGTAGAAGTGTCCTGCCACAAAATGAACAGTGGAGACAGGAAGAAGAGGGCAGGTTGGAGATAAATTTTGGAGGTAAAATCAACAAGGACTCATTGATGAAACGGGTATGAGAAGTAAGGACAAGCGAAAAGTCAGGGATAACTTCTCTGTTCCAGACATCAGCAACTGGGTGAACAATCGCACTATCGGCCGAGATGGGAAAGATCCATTAGTGAAAGACATGTTTCAGAAGCAAAATCAGAAGACGCATTTTGGACATCTTGAATTTGATATATCCAAAATGGAGACAGCAAGGAAGGAACTTGAGAGTTGAGTGTGGAGCTCCCAGGAAAGGTTTTGGGTCCTGGGAGCAGATGGAACTATCCCAGCCAAGGGAGTTCTGCAAGGATTTCCTCTTAAGGCATCTATCAATATATTACCTCTGTGTCTATATTACCAGTTCCACAATTGCACACATGTTACAGAGTGTGTTGTCTGATGCTTTCCTCTTTTCATAAATAAAGAGATTGGAAGTAGAAAGAGGGATAATAAGGACCACAACAAAAAGACTAAATACTCACGGCTGTATTCATATAAGGAAAATACTAGAAACAACCTAATTACTATCAGTAGGGGTTAGGCTAAATAAGTTATTGCACATACCTTAAATGTAATTTAATTCAGCCACTTGAAATTGCTACCATAAATTTATATTTGTTTATTTTCTAGTATGGAAGATATACAAATTATATTATATGGAAAAGGCATATTACAAAAACAACAAAAGCGCATATATCATGTCATGTATTTGTAAGAGAAAAATTAATAACCATATTGATATAAAAAACCCCCTCAAAGCCTTGAGAAATACATATGTTCTGAAATGTGAATAGCAGTTACTTTGGGTGGTGAAATTCTGGATGAGTTCTACTTTCTTCTTCCTACTTTGATGCATTACCAGGTTATTTTTTACAACGAACACACATTTCTACATGTGTATGCTTTTACATCTTTATAATCAGAAAGAACAAAAACAGCCATTTTTATTTAGGGAAAACCAAACAGACAACAGTCTGGAAACTTCAGGTGGAAACCAGAAAGAGCCAGGCTGGCAGTCAGCTGCTCTGCCACTGCTGTGATCGAAACATGGTTTCTATTTATTCGATTCAATTCAACAAACACTTCCCATGTACCCACTCTGGGCCAGACTCTGGTTAGATGTTGAGGAAGCATAGACAAATCCACCGTATTTCCTGACCTCAATAAACTCACAAGGAAGTAACCTGGCTTTAGATACACATTTACAGACGATTACATTATTTGGCTAGGGCAACAAACTACCACAGACAGACTGGCACAAACAACAGAAATTTATTTGCTCGTAGTTCTGGAGACTGGGAGTTCAAGATCGAGGTGTCAGTCAGCAGGTTTGGTTGCTTCTGAGGCTTCTCTCCCTGCCTTGCAGATGGCCACCTTCTCTTTGTGTCCTCACATAATCTTTCCTCTGTGCTGGTGCATCCCTAGTGTCTCTCTGTGTCCAAATTTCCTCTCCTTACAAGTCAGATTGTGTTAGGGTCTGCCTTTAGGACCTCATTTTAACTTTATCATCTTTTTTTAAAGGCCCTATCTCTAAATACAGTCATATTCTGAGGTACTGGATGTTAGGATATCAACACATGAGTTTGGGGAGACACAATTCAGCCCATAACAAGGATCCACAAAAGTAAACCTTCACTTGTATGACTCCTATATATTTTGTGATTCACTACTGACGTCTTTTAAATTTTCTTTATAAAATCTCAACCAGATATTCATTAATATCTTATAAAATAATAATCATATAAAGAAAATTATTCTCTTCTAGTAAAATGATTACATACTACATGACACATTCACCTTTATGTTTCACATTTAAAGTGTAGAAAAATTGACCAAAATGTAGTGAAGAAACAAAGAAATTTCCATTCTGGTACCTATGAAACCTAGAGTAGGAGTATTTGGAATAAAATTTCCAGCGAGTGAGATTATGTTTATTAACACAATAGATTTTTATAATGTGTTAACTCTTCAATTCACTTTGTCTTATGTGCAACAAGGTGAATCAGGCTGAAATAAAATCAGGAAGTAAAAAGTTAGAACCATCTCTAAGATTTAAAACATATTTTTCCATATGTCACGTTCAAAAGATCCATTCACTTTGTCAGGAATGCTCAAAATCCATTCTGCTTTAAACTATATTCCATATGAAAGGAAACAGAAAGCACCTCTTTGTTGGAGAAAAGGGGGCTTCCCAAGGGACCTAACTGAACAAACACCCAACATAATATATCTGCCCATGGTAACAAAAATCAAATGAAAGCAAATGACTCTATTCTAAATTACAAGCAAGCTCACACCTTCTCAACAACATTCAGGATAATGCTATTAACATGTGCTACTTAGCACACTTAAAAAAAGAATATTCCATTCCTACCTCCTCTGCATTCTCTTTTGTCCAATATTCTACCTGTGAAACAGGAAGAGAGCAGGGCTGCCAAAAAATAGCAGCATTTACCACCACAGTGCCAGGTAGAGAGTAGATAATCAGTAGATGTGGAGGGGGTATTTATTTGCTCCTTCTCTGAAATGTATTCCCCTGTCGCCCCCTCTCCTTTCTCCACTGTACCCAAAGCACCTTTGGTAGCATCCATCTCCCAAAATCAGTCACATGGTGTAGATGGCCTTGACCCCACTACACTACCAGCTCTGGGAGAGGAGTCTATTTTGCTTAAGTCCGTCAGCATTTCCTATCTACTTTGTCTACCATGATTGGTTTAAAGATGAGCACATTACTTAGTCAGAACCAAAGAGATGTGGAAAGACTTTACTAAACACTCCTGGGAAGAAGAAGCTTTCTCTCTTTCCCCTAGTCAGTGGAGTATGAAGCCTAGAATTAAAGCAGTGATTTTTGTATTTAAAAGGAAGAATTTAGAGCTACAATGGGTCAACAATTGTACCTTCCAATTGATACCCACACGTGCATCCCTGGCATCTAAATCTGACATATGTAATGATATGTCAGGGTGACATATCATTCCCTTGATTGATTATGCTAGTTTGAATTATGTTTTCTGTCACTTGCAACCAAAAGATTTCTAACCAATTTAAATAGGAAAAGAATGAATGAAAGAAGTGATAAACCAGGTATCCAATCCCAGCAGGTATACAGGGAAATATACCTATTACCGTATGTACACTCTACATACATACACTGTGGACAACACTGTACTTTGTCACATAAAGACAAAGGGAAAAATTGCTTCCAGTTTCCCCTACAAGATAAAATTAAGATAAATCTACCCGATAGTCCTAATTCCCACCTCTACCCTTGGATGGTCAATTTTCAATCAACATGTAGATGATTCATTTTATAAATTCCCAGTAACAAATATCCAATTCTAACATAACTTTCTTTTCTCACATTCAATCATCAGTTGCTATATTTGATCCTTTTGACATAACTGAGCATATATTTTGCAAATGTTGGGGATGAAACTACTTTTATCTATTAGAAGAAAAATACATGTTAAACTCTGTTAGGAACTTTATATACATAATCTCATTAAACTGCACAATCACCCTGTGGGGAAGATTATAATGTCCTCATTTTAATTAATAAAAAGGAGGTTCAGAGAGGATATGGAGCTTGCCTAAGTTTACACAGCAAGGAAGTTGCAGAGTTGAGATTCCAGCCCAGGTGTAATTACTAAATCTGTGCTTTTAAATTATACATTAAATCATTCAACAAAAAATTTTTGCATGTCACTGTGATAAGCAATGAGAATGCAAAAGAGAACTATTACAAGGTTCTCCCTTCAGGAAGTTTACAATCTCACAAAGGAAAACTACATGTATGCAGTTGAATTACCTCAATACACAAAAATTGCTTTTACAAAGCAATGGACAAAGTAGGATGGGAACATAGGAGATAGAGTCTGTGAGTAAAAGAAAATTTTCATAAAGTAGGTTGATCCTGGGACTCAAATGATGAATAAGCAAAGAAGAGAGAAAAGAAATATCAGAGCAAAAGCTGTAGTGCTGAGCTGAGAAGGAAGGAAGGAAGGAAGGAAGGAAGGAAGGAAGGAAGGAAGGAAGGAAGGAAGGAAGGAAGGAAGGAAGGAAGGAAAGAAAGAGAGAGAAAGAAAGAAAAAGAAAGAAAGGAAGGAAGGAAGGAGAGAGGGTGGAAAAAGGGAGGGAGGGAGGGAGGGAGGGGGAAAGAGGAGAGGAGGGGAGGGGAGGGGAGGAAGGGAAGGGAGAAAATACAGCCTGGAGTGTTATGGACACCAAACACTGTCTGCTGCAGCAAAAGACTCAGAGGCAGGGTGTGGCCAGAGAGACAGAGGAATAGAAATGAAACCGGAGAGACCCACTACATAATGGAGAGGAATGGGAAAAATATTGATATTAATATACATCTTGCCTCTTTTTCAATAGGTCTGTGGCCTGGGGTGGGCCTAAACTTGAGAGACTTAACAGTGTTATCATTTTTGCTACTGTTGTTCAAGAGGAATCAGTCTGACAGTGAGATAGGAGCAAGAAACCATGTTTTAAGTAGAAACCATGGTGCAACAGAAAACACTAGGCTCTCTGCCCAATGGTCTATGCTAGAGTAGCATATTGCCAATGAGGAGAGAATGTACTTCTGTTTGCAAAGGAGAGGGTAAAAAATCACATTATATATGTTATCTGCTTTAAAACCTGGAAAGCCAACTGCATAGTTTTATGAAATATTGTTGAAGTTGGAAGTTTCAAAGAGTATTCAACAATTACTGGAAATTTTCAGATGCAAGGATTTCTGTCAGTCATAAAAGTATCTACCTTCTGATGCATGAGGTAGAAAAATAATGATTAATTTAACTTGAATTGAAGTAGAAACAGTCAAGTGTTAATCCACCCATTGTAGGCAAAGCTTTAAAAAATTATAACAGTGTATAACAGTTGCCAAATAGAAAGAACTTTCTTGTGTTCTGCACTATCTTATATATTAAATTCCCTTTTCTTTAGAATGCCTAATATAGCTAGTGACAATGCTGGGTTTACAGAAAATAAAATTATTATTCTGCTCTGCCTGCTGCTTCCACTGTTGAAAGATAACATGGTAATTTCAGTCATCAACATTTAACAGTGTATATACCTCAGTGGGATGATAAATCTCAGAGATAGTGAAAATAAGTTACTTGACTAATAAATGTCGCTGATGCATATTTTTAAACTAAGACAATGTAGTCCTGAACAGTAGTTATATAAGAAACCATAGCTTAAGAAATAAGTCAAAACTAATGTTCAAGATTTTTGGAAGGTGAGGCAGTCTTTTAAAAGTCACCAGCGGTATGGAGTTTCCTTAAAAAACTAAAAGTAGAACTACCATACGACCCAGCAATCCCACTACTGGGCATATACCCTGAAAAAACCGTAATTCAAAAAGAGCCATGTACCGCAATGTTCATTGCAGCTCTATTTACAATAGCCAGGACATGGAAGCAACCTAAGTGTCCATCGACAGATGAATGGATAAAGAAGACGTGGCACATATATACAATGGAATATTACTCAGCCATAAAAAGAAATGAAATTGAGTTATTGGTAGTGAGGCGGATGGACCTAGAGTCTGTCATACAGAGTGAAGTAAGTCAGAAAGAGAAAAACAAATACTGAATGTTAACACATATATGTGGAATCTAAAAAAATAATAATAAGGTTCTGAAGAACCTAGGGGCAGGACAGGAATAAAGATGCAGACGTAGAGAATGGACTTGAGGACATGGGGAGGGGGGAAGGGTAAGCTGGGACAAAGTGAGAGAGTGGCATGGACATATATACACTACCAAAGGTAAAATAGATAGCTAGTGGGAAGCAGCCGCATAGCATAGGGAGATCAGCTCGGTGCTCTGTGACCACCTAGAGGGGTGGGATAGGGAGGGTGGAAGGGAGGGAGACACAAGAGGGAGGAGATATGGGGATATATGTATACGTATAGCTGATTCACTTTGTTATAAAGCAGAAACTAACACACCACTGTAAAGCAATTATACTCCAATAAAGATGTTAAAAAATAAATAAAATAAAAGTCACCAGCAGTACTGTAGCACTGTGGTCAGAACAGGGAGGCTCTGAGGCAGTTAAGAGTGAGGGCCCTGAAGCCAGACTGCGCAGCTGAGTCCAAGTTCTTTTGCTTGCTGGCTAAGTGGCCATAGATTTAGCCCTTATCTGTAAAGTGAAAATAATAATAGTACTTACTACATAGGGCTTTGTGAGGATTAAATAACATTTTCTATGTAACCAATGCTTCATGAATATACCATTAAAAACATATATATTGATCCCTAATTCCATGTATTAGTCAGGGTTCTTCAAAGAAACCAGGACTGATAGGAGATTATCTATATCTATATCTACATCTGTATCTATAAAGAGATTTATTATAGGAATTGGCTCATGTGATTATGGAAGGGCAAAAAGTCCTACAATCTGCCATGTGCAAACTGGAGAACCAGGAAACTGGTGGTATAATCCAGTCCAAGTCTGAGGCCTGAGAACCAGGGTCCACTGATGTAAGTCTTGGAATCCAAAGGCCTGAGAACCAGGACCTCTGATGTCCAATGACAAGAAAAGATGGATATCCCAGCTCAAGAAGACAGAGAGAGAATTCGGCCTTCCTTTGTTTTTTTCTGTTCTAGGCATGTCCTCCACAGACTGGATGATGCCTACCCCTCACTGGTGAGGGGGTACTCTTCACTCAGTCTACTGAATCAAATGCTAATCTCTTCTGGAAACACTCTCTTAGACACATCCAGAAATAATGTTTTCTGGGCATTCCTTAGGCTAGTCAAGTTGACACGTAAAATTAACCATCACATTCCACAGAAGGCCTTGAACTCTGCGGAAAGCAAATAAATGCACACGAGGTGGTCCTTGATCATCAGGAGTTCACCAGTTAGTAGGAACACCAAAACATGAGCAGAGGTAACAGTAATTCTTTTCAGTAAACGTTTAACACCTATTACATGAAAGCTCTTGCCCCAGGTGCTGGGAAGAAACACTGTGCACTAGCTTAATTTATAACTCCTTTTCACATTGTTAGGCATTATAATAAGACCAGTTCAATAAAAAGTGCTTTTGAAACATGTAACGCTGGTAGAAGTTGTTGCCAGTCGGTGGAGGAGACAGAATCAGGAAGAGTTTCATGGATAGGTACAAAATCATCTGGACCTCAGAGAATGAGCAGGATTTCAGCATGTCAAATATGGGACACAGGCAGTAAAGGGTTAACTCAGCAGGCCTGGGTTGTTCAAACCCTGCACACTACAAAGAAAAGGCTGATCCTTGACCAGCTCCTGGGAGATAACCTCTAAGCCCTTGGAATATCCTGCTTGATAAGATTGTCTTTGTATACCTGGACCTTGGGCCAATGCCAGATAGTTTATGCCAACAATGTGAATTATTGGAAGGGGTGGGGGGTGCCTTGGACCATACTGAATCAGTTTAATCTCTGATGAGCTGGAGACTGAGTAACTAAGGTCAGCCACATGTGTGATCCACACCTACCTAGCTCACCTACAATTAGATCTCTGCAGGTCTAGGCTCAAGTGACCTTTCCTGGTTGACAATACTCTGTACATGCTGTCACACATCATTGCTGGGAGAAATAAGCACTGTCCATACAACTCCACTGGAAGAGGACAACTGGACATTTGTACCTGGTCTCACCTGTATTCTACCCTATGCACCTGGTTACCTTGTTGATTTCAATCTGTATCCTCTCACTATATTAAACTGCAACCATGAATAGAATAACTTTTCTGAATTCTGTGAGTCCTTCTAGTGAATCATGGAACTGTAGTGTGGTCTTGGAGATCCCTGACACAGGGTGCAAAATAACCAGGACCTTAAAGGATGGATAGGGCATTTCAAATAGAGGGCAAAAGTCAACTTAGGAGACTTGAGAATTGCACTCAGAAAGAAACTGTAAATATTTCCATGTCAATACAGTCTCAAGATTGGAAATTATTTTTAAGCATCTGAGACATATAGAGCTACAAGTACCATTATTACCAAAGAACAAATCAATTTCTAGCAGTAACAAATATGTTGCATACATAATGTGTACACGAGGAGTTCCTAATTTTGTCATTATTTATGATTCTCCCTGTGATACTTTTATTTGTGCTTTCTAGGCCTCAGACATTAATTCTTTTTACCATTAAATGTAAACAATAGCATATTTTTCTACAACTCTCATTTTAGAGCTTATAATTTTCTCCATTATGTATAGGATTAGATCTTTATTTTAAATCACCAGGATAGTTTTTTTTCAAACTTTGATACATTTTTATTCAGTAATTTCAAAATAGACAAATATGCAATAAATATTTTTATAATATGTATTAAAATACTTTTTGCCCAAGTTAGGTCATCTACATTGCAACTCAATAAGAATAAGCTGGGCAACATTTCCCATATGTAACTAAATTACAGCCTTGTCTATAACACGTATGATTCTTGCTTTAGTTGCAACTAGTACATTACTAATAGTAACACGATAATATGTTGCAGAAAGGTTTAGCACAGCATTTTGTATTTAGTGGGCTCAACAACTGTTTGGTGAGTGAATAAATAAGTACGCAATGAATGAAAAGAAGGGAAAAATTAAGAACACACTTTGGAAAGATTGTGAAATTATTGTAGGAATTCAAAAAGATGATTCTAAAAATACTAAAATATATAATGGAAAATGTGCTTTCATAGTCATCATAAAGTTTATATTACAATTAAATAAAACAAATAATTGGAGGATAAATTATCTTAATTGCTGTGCTTTATGATAATAAATATAAAAATGACCTGTTTATATCCTAATCATAGAAAAAAGTCACATGTGATATACATATTTAATTTTAAAAATTGAAATTACAAATGTATACAAGAAAGTGGTTATTTGTAATCTTGAGTTTAAAAAGATTTTCTAACACCAAAGGCAGATCATAAAGGAAAAATCAGTAGATCGAGTGACAAAAAAATTACAAGTTTCTGTATGTTGGAACACTATAAAATTTTTTTTTAATTTAGAAGCTAAATATTGTATGAAAATATATGATAGATAAGCAATTAATATCCTTAATATACATAAGATGTTCTTACAAATCAATAGAAAGGTATGAACACCCCATTAATGAGAAAGATATTCAATGTGACCATTCAATTCACAACAGAAGAAATTTTTTCAATCTAATAAACATAAGAAAGTTTAACTGTACTAGTAACAACTAAATTCAAATTAAGCAATATTGAGTAGAAGAATGAAACTATTTTCTCAAAGTATATACAAAAATAAACTCAAAATGAATTAAGCACTGAAACCATAAAACTCCTAGAAAAAAACATAGCCAGTATGCTCTTTGAAATCAATCGTAGCAATATTTTTTTGGATCTGTCTCCTTATGCAAGAGCAACAAGAGCAAAAATAAACAGATTGGACCACATTAAACTAAAAAGCTTTTGCACAGTGAAAGAAGCCACCAACAAAACAGAAAGGCAGCCTACTAAATGGGAGAAGATATTTGCAAATGATATGTCTGATAAAGGGTTAATATCCAAAATATATAAAGAATTCATACAACCGAATATCAAAAAAAAATCTGATTAAAAAATGGGCACAGTACCCAAACAGGCATTTTTTTCCAAAAACATACAGATGGCCAACAGGTATATGGAAAGATGCTCAGCATTACTAATCATCAGGGAAATGCAAATCAGAACCACAAGAGATATCAACTCATACCTGTCAGAATGGCTACCATCTAAAAGATAAGAAATAACAAGCGTTGATGAGGATATGGAGAAATGGGAACCCTAGTAGTAGACTGTTGGTGGGAATGTAAACTGATACAGCCATTATGGAAAACAGTATGTAGCTTCCTCAAAAAACTAAAAATAGAACTAGAATATTATCCAGCAATTCCACTTCTGGGTATTTAGCCAAAGAAAAGGAAAACACTAATTAGAGAAGATATTGGACCCCTAAGCTATGTTCATTGCACTGCTATTTACAATAGTCAGGTTATGGAAGCAACCTAAGTGTTTATCAACAGATAAATGGATAAAGAAGATGTGGTGTGTGTGTGTGTATATATATATATATATATGTATACACACACACATACATACAAGGAAATATTAAACAACCATTAAAAAGAATGAAATCTTGCTATTTGCAACAACATAGATGAAACTACAGGATATTATGCTAAGTGAAATATGTCATACAGAGAAAGACAAATACCATACGTTTTCAGTTATATGTGGAATCTAAAAAACAAAACAAATGAGCAAATATAACAAAACAGAAACAGAGTCACAGATACAGAGAACAAACTAGTGGTTGCCACAAGGGAGGAGGGTGGGAGGATAGGCAAAATAGATGAAGGGGATTAAGAGGTACAAACTACAGTTATAAAATACATAATTCACAAGGATGTACAGCACAAGAAATATAGTCAATAATACTATAATAGTTTATGGTGTATAATCTATAAAAATATTGAATCACTATGTTGTACATCTGAAACCAATATAATATTGTAAGTCGGCTATACTTAATTTTTAAAATATTTATACCTGTTTTTGTTTATCAGATTGACTAAGACATTTCTAACTTATAAAAAAAAAAGTGTTTATTCCGGTATGCAGAAATCATCCTCCACCTGTTTCTGGTGGTGGTTACCCTGAGTAATAATTTTCCAATACATCAAAATCATTTTTGTAGACTTCTACTTCCAGTGAAAAAGATTATCGTTAAAGTTTGAAGCATACTTATATATCCCATAATCTATTTTGATCCTCCTTAGATAACCAGTTGGCCTTTCCTTTACTTTGGGTATGAGTTACTCAACTTTGCAGTATTTGAAGAATTAATCACATATCTCATAATTGTCAAGGATAAAACATTTGGGACTACTGTGATGAAAGAACAGGGCTGCCTACTAATACTTTTAAAATAAAAGTGTAACAATAACAAAGAAGATAAAAGCGAACAAACAAACAAAAAGTGCCAAGAAGCTCATGGAAATCAGTGGCTCTTGGAATCTGGGAGTCTTGTGCCAATGATCTGGGAAAGAAGCAACCTGCTTTATGTTGTTTTCTGCTTCTGAACCCAAATCATTGTGGGAATACTGACTCAGTCACCTGTTGGTGGTGGTGAGGTCAGTGATCCTTATAAATGTATCCCCTATACTATCAGTTCCAGTTACTGCGTTCCAGATGAAAAACCAGTTCCAGTTACTGTATCTGCATAACAAATTATTACAAAATTTAGTGGCTCAAAACAACATTTAATTTGCTCATGGATCTGTAATCTGAGCAGAGCTTGGTAAAGACAGTTCATCCGTGTTTTACTGGGCACCAGCTGGGATGACTTGAAGGATGGGATTGGAATCATCTGAAAGCTTGCTCATTAACTTGACTGATGGTTAATGCTGGCCGTGGGTTGAGACCTTAGCTGGAGATGTTGGCCAGAATGCCTTCCTGACAATATGGTGACAGTTTTCCAAGAGTGCATCCCAAGAGGAGGGGAGGAAGGGAGAGAGAGAGAGAGAGAGAGAGAGAGAGAGAGAGAGATTGATTGATTGATTGATTGATTGATTCCAGGTACTAATCTTACAATCAGAGGCCTTTAGGGGAATGAAAAGAAGCAGCAAAAACCCCTGTGGACAATAAAACTAAATGCTCTGGTTAATTTATTATAACAGCTAACAATATCAGAATGAAGGAGAATGGAACCTTCTACGGAGCTATAACACATAATCAATTTTATAAAAATTTAGTCACTGATTATGCTGGGAGAAAGATTATATTATAAAAAGTGAGAAAACTGACATACCTCTAGGCCTTTAATTTATCCCATAAACTGTATTATAATTGTCCCTGATTGACAAGAGTATTAAAACCTAGAAACAAAACCTTTCTGGAGATATTGTCAGCCTTTGTACATGAACATGATAATGTTTATTTTAATATGAAAGATACACAATCACTGAGATCTATTCATATTAACATATTTTATTTATACATAAATACCCTAGGAAGGCTGAAATTCTCTTTTGAGTTGTTGATTTCATATATTGTTCCTTTATCCTGTGTTTGGTAAACAAAAGAGCTCTCACAATATTTGTGAATTAATTAAAATGTAGAGAATGCCCAGCAAGCATAATTATTCCTATACACTTTCTTTTATAATGATGAAGAAGGAAATCTTTGAGTTTCCTGATGGCCATTCCAGGAAACTCAAACATAGCTTAGACATAAAGGCCATCTTAATAATTTTATTATTTTGAATTTGGGGTTTGAGTTTGGGAAAGGCAAAATCCAGATGACTTGTCAGAAAAATACAGAAGATAAGTCATAAATGTCCAAAGATAAGAAATAGTTACATGCAGTATTTTAAAATATGTAACCATAACTATTGATATTTTTAACTTTAAGAAAATAAATAATACCTTTGCAAGGTTATTTAAACATATTCAAAAAACACAGAGTTAGAACACTTTATTAATAAAAGAAATCTCTGTTATCTGGACACAGAATACCTTTGCTACATAAAAGCTAAAAGCCCCCAAATTCTAGTTTTATTCTTTGTGAATTTAATCTACATGACAACTTGCAATAGAGGATTTGTAAGTCTTTTTTATATATAAATTCATACAAATTGTCAAAACTTTCAACACTGCTTTTCAAATCAATAATTGTGTGCATTATAAACCTATGGCCTCAAATTCATCTCTTTTAGCTTTATCAAGACTGACATCCTTCAGGAACATAGTTACAAAACTCCTTAAGAAAATTCTAGGAAATGAAATCCAGCAAAATAAAAAGGAAAATACTGCATGACCAAGTAGAGTTTACCCTAGAAATGTAAGCTTAGTTTAACATTAAAACCCAATTGGTGTAATTCATTATGTTAAAAAAATAAAGAAGGAAAACCACACGATCATTTAAATAAATGCAAAATATGCATTTAACAAAAGTCAACAGTTGTTTATAATAAATCTTAGCAAGTTAGAAACAAAAGGAAACTTTTTTTACCTAATAAGGGACGGGCATCTAAGACCCCTAACATCATACATAATTGTGAAATATTGAATGTTTTCTCTCCAAGAACAAGACAAGGCAATTGATGAAATTTTAGTATGAACATACATCTATGTTCTATGTTCATCTATGTTCATCTATCTTGAAAACATTATGCTATGTGAAAGAAGCCAGCCACAAAAAGCCACAAATCATATTATTCCATTTGTATGATATATCCAAATTAAGCAAATCTGCAGAAACTGAAAGTAGATTACTGCTTTCTTAGGGCTGGAAAGGATGGTTGGGTAAAGGGGTGAGAGCTAAACTATTTCTTTTTGAGGTGATGAAATGTTCTAAAATTGTGGTGATGATCACACATATCTGTGAATATTCTACAACCCTTGATTTGATTTCTTTAAAAGGGTTAATTGTATAGTACATGACTTTTATTCTCAGTAAAGATGTAATTTAAAATTTCAATGGCCCTTTATGCATGCTCTCTTTCTTAATATATCGTCTAGGTATTCATATTATCTTAGGTCATATTCCCTAGAAACAGAGCCGGAGTCTTGGATTCTAGTGCAAATAATGTATTGAGGGACTGCTCTTTGGGAAAATTTTTAAGAGAGTGAGGCCTGCAGTTCTGGGAGAGGAAAGAGTCAAGCAAGGATAAAGTTTAGCTCTGGAGCCTAAACTGCCCCTGTCGAGTGGCCCCACCTTGAATCAAGAGGGTTGGTCTTATATATCCTCATATTAGTCAGTCTTTGGCTTGCAGCTGCCACCAGCAGTTGAAGTTGTAACCTTTTAGCAAGCAGGTTCCCATTAGCTGAGAGCTGTTATCTATCTGATGAAAGCAAGTAGCTGTGAGTCATTAGCAACCAAAACACTGCAGCTAGGGGATGGATGCACTGGTCTAGTAAAGGGGATCTGGGCACAGCACCAACCAAATCTACCTGGTACCCCAAAGGAGTCCTCATGGAGGCTGGCAAATATTTAGGGAAAATAATTCGTTCCAATATTGTTTGTAATAACAAGAACTACATTTAATTTCCTAACAATTTAGGAGGTATATGTTTTGTTCATACAGCAGGATGCCATTAGCCATTAAAGGTATACTAAAAATTATACTCCAATAAAGATGTTAAAATAAATAAAGATATACTAAAAGAACATTTAGAGAAATGGAAATAAATTCCAGAAATATTGTGAGGTGAACAGACTACAAAAGTATAAACAGTATAATCCCATGTTTATAAAGGTAGCAGTATGTATATTTTGTACACATTCTTTCACCCTTTGGGGAAGGATTACATAAAAATGTGAGGAGCAGTTATTGCTCAGTAGTAGGATTAAAGCTATTTTTATTATCTGTATTTTATTTATCTGTTTATTCTGTATTACTTTTGTAGATAAAGTAATTTCAAATATTGTACCCCAACAAATTAATTCTCAAATTTGAACTCAAAGAGTGTGGTCAAGTTCAAATGCTATGAGATTAAAGACTCCAAAACCAAACCTGGTTCTTGGAAAGGTTACCATTCTAGTGTGTGTTTCTCCACTTCGCACATTCAGTTTTGTCATTACACCTAAGGCTGGTCAGATTGGTGGTCACTGCCCAAAAAGAGATGAATCTACAGACCAAATATCCATGTACTAATTTTCAATGGCATGACCATTACATTCCAGCCACCATTGCATTCATAACTTATTCACAGCCCCATGTTCCCAAGGTCAGGTACGTGAGAAGACATGTGAGTTAACATAAAGTGTTTTGGTGAGTATATGAAGCCAATGGCCTGAGTAAATATTTCATCCAGGTTTTATGTAGAGGTCTGATGACCCACAGTAAACAACCCAGGGCCTCCCTACTCACCCCTCCTGCTGAGAGTTAGTCCAGCAGCTCTGGCCACAACTGATAGGATAAGGAGTGTAGATCTGAATCAGGAGCAGCATTCCAGGCTGGTCAGGGACTCTGGTGTGACTTGGAGCAAAAAGGTGAGGAGATCCAAGTTGTCTCTCTTGGAAATTTTAAGTAGACATTATTAAGATAATGAGGGGGCTAGTGAGCAGAAGCTGGAACAAAGCCATGAAATCTTGTCAGGGCCATGGTAGGTCATGGAAAACCAATGTTAAGAGGCAAAAAAAACCACAGAGAGAAAAAGACACCATGAGCACAGAGACCATGGCAGACCATGAGGAGGCAGAGTCTCCCCAGGTCTCTAAAATGGTCCCAGTTCTTGGCCACTTTCCTTTGTCAGCTCACAGATGCCCTCATGATAAACTGGGGCAAGCAGGATCTTGAGCTCCTTATATCAAAATCACTTCACATGCACTACTCCTGACTCGCCACCAGGTAACCAGAAGCCTACCGTAATCAGTATCCCTTTGGAACAAATGTGGATTTATTCTCCAAAGAGAAGAGGCTACAGAGTGGTTCTGCAGTATGCTGCTTTGAATAATGAGAGTCTCCCCACTCTAGACTCTAAGCTTTCTGAGAACAGGAACCTCGTCTGGTTTTACACACCCATGTACACCCAGCATGGTGCCAGCACACACACCCTTTCAGTAAATATATTTTGAATGGAGGAAACCACAAGTCACTTAAAAATGTTCTATTTGCTTAATTTCCACAGCAGCCCTGGGAGATATTTCTCTCCTAACCACAGCTTATTTCAATGCAGTTGTTGTATACTGGCCCATGTAATACTATACTTTTTACCAGTTTCATCTGAACCGTTAAAATAAAGAGCCACAATAATAGCTAAGTTTTAGTATTTCAATTAGTCCCTATAGTTATAGAAAGAAAACAAAAAATCCCTTGCTTACCTACAGTGCACTAAAACATTTTTGTTATTCTAATTTAATATTTCCATCAACCATATGAAATAATATTACACTCTCATTTTACAGACAAAATTCAGGACACAGAGGAATTATATAACTAGAAAGTTATGAAGCCAGGATTTAAACATAGGTCAGACTTAAAAATCAGCTCTCGGAGGAGTTGCAAGATGGCGGAAGAGTGAGACGTGGAGAGCACCTTCCTCCCCACAAAGACATCAGAAATACATCTACATGTGGAACGACTCCTACAGAACACCTACTGAACGCTGGCAGAAGACCTCAGACCTCCCAAAAGGCAAGAAATTCCCCACGTACCTGGGTAGGGCAAAAAAAAAAAAGACGAAGAATAGGGACGGGACCTGCACCAGTGGGAAGGAGCTGTAAAGGAGGAAAGGTTTCCACACACTAGGAAGCCTCTTCTCAGGCGGAGACTGCGGGTGGCGGAGGGGGGAAGGTTCAGAGCCACGGAGGAGAGCACAGCAACAGAGGTGCGGAGGGCACAACGGAGAGATTCCCGCACAGAGGATCAGTGCAGGAGGGGGCTGGAAGCTGAGGCTTGGGCTTCAGTCGGGCAGGGAGAGGACTGGGTTTGGCGGCGTGAACACAGCCTGTAGGGGGCTAGTGCGCCACGGCCAGCCGGGAGGGAGTCTGGGAAAAGGTCTGGAGCTGCCGAAGAGGCAAGAGACTTTCCCTTGCCTCTTTGTTTCCTCGTGCGTGAGGGCAGGGGATTCAGAGCGCTGCTTAAAGGAGCTCCAGAGACGGGCGCGAGCCGCGGCTATCATCACGGACACCAGAGACGGGCATGAGACGCTAAGGCTGCTGCTGACGCCACCAAGAAGCCTGTGTGTGAACACAGGTCACTATCCACACCCCCTTCTGGGGAGCCTGTGCAGTCCACCACTGCCAGCGTCCCGGGATCCAGGGACAACTTACCCGGGAGAACGCACGGCGCGCCTCAGGCTGCTGCAACATCACGCCGGCCTCTGCCGCCGCAGGCTCGCCCGGCACTCCGAACGCCTCCCTCCCCCAGCCTGAGTGAGCCAGAGCCCCTGAAGCTGCGGCTCCTTTAACCCCGTCCTGTCTGAGCTAAGAACAGATGCCCTCAGGCGACCAAATCCAAAGCTGAACCCTGGGAGCTGTGGGAACAAAGAAGAGAAAGGGAAGCTTCTCCCAACAGCCTCAGGAGCAGCTGATTAAATCTCCACAATCAACTTGATATACCCTGCACCTGTGGAATACCTGAATAGACAACGAATCATCCGAAATTGAGGAGGTGGACTTTGGGAACAACGATATATATATATTTTTTCCCCCTTTTTCTCTTTTTCTGAGTGTGTATGTGTATGCTTCTGTGTGAGATTTTGTCTGTATAGCTTTGCTTTTACCATTTGTCCTAGGGTTTGGTCTGTCCGTTTTTGTGGGGTTTTTTTAATTATTACTTAAAAAAATTTTTTCTTAATATTTTTTCTTTTAATAACTATTTTTATTTTATTTTATATTATTTTTTTTTATCCTACCTTTTATTCTGAGCCGTGTGGATGCCAGGCTCTTGGTGCTCCAGCCAGGCGACAGGGCTGTGCCTCTGAGGTGGGAGAGCCAAGTTCAGGACATTGGTCCACAGGAGACCTCCCAGCTCCACATAACATCAAAGAGTGAAAATCTCCCAGATATCTCCATCTCAACGTCAAGACCCAGCTCCACTCAACGAACAGCAAGCTACAGTGCAGGACACCCTATGCCAAACAACTAGCAAGACAGGAACACAACCCCATCCATTAGCAGAGAGGCTGCCTAAAATCATAAGGCCACAGACACCCCAGAACACACCACCAGATGTGGACCTGCCCACCAGAAAGACAAGATCCAGCCTCATCCACCAGAACACAGGCACTAGTCCCCTCCACCAGGAAGCCTACACAACCCACTGAAACAACCTTAGCCACTAGGGACAAACACCAAAAACAACAAAAACTACAAACCTGCAGCCTGCAAAAAGGAGACCACAAACACAGTAAGATAAGCAAAATGAGAAGATAGAGAAACACACAAAAGATGAAGAAGCAAGGCAAAAACCCACGAGACCTAACAAATGAAGAGGAAATAGGCAGTCAACCTGAAAAAGAATTCAGAATAATGATAGTAAACATGATCCAAACTCTTGGAAATAGAATGGAGAAAATACAAGAAACGTTTAACAAGGACATAGAAAAACTAAAGAGCAAATAAACAGACGTGAACAACACAATAAATGAAATTAAAAATACTCTAGAAGGGATCAATAGAATAACTGAGGCAGAAAAACGAATAAGTGAGCTGGAAGATAAAACAGTGGAAAAAAATACTGCAGAGCAGAATAAAGAAAAAAAATGAAAAGAATTGAGGACAGTCTCAGAGACCACTGGGACAACATTAAATGCACCAACATTCGAACTATAGGGGTCCCAGAAGAAGAAGAGAAAAAGAAAGGGACTGAGAAAATATTTGAAGATTATAGTTGAAAACTTCCCTAATATGGGAAAGGAAATAGTTCATCAAGCCCAGGAAGCACAGAGAGTCACATACAGGATAAATCCAAGGAGAAACACGCCAAGACACATATTAATCAAACTATCAAAAATTAAATACAAAGAAACATATTAAAAGCAGCAACAGAAAAACAAAAAATAACACACAAAGGAATCCCCATGAGGTTATAACAGCTGGTCTTTCAGCAGAAACTCTGAAAGCCAAAGGGAGTGGCAGGACATATTTAAAGTGATGAAGGAGAGAAACCTACAACCAAGATTACTCTACCCAGCAAGGATCTCATTCAGATTTGATGGAGAAATTAAAACCTTTACAGACAAGCAAAAGCTGAGAGAGTTCAGCACCACCAAACCAGCTTTAAAACTAATGCTAACGGAACTTCTCTAGGCAGGAAACACAAGAGAAGGAAAAGACCTACAATAAAAAACCCAAAACAATTAAGAAAATGGTAACAGGAACATACATATCGATAATTACCTTAAATGTAAATGGATTAAATGTGCCACCAAAAGACATAGACTGGCTGAATGGATACAAAAACAAGACCCATATATATGCTGGCTACAAGAGACCCACTTCAGACCTAGAGACACATACAGACGGAAAGTGAGGGATGGAAAAATGTATTCCATGCAAATGGAAATCAAAACAAAGCTGGAGTAGCAATTCTCATATCGGACAAAATAGACTTTAAAATAAAGACTATTAGAAGAGACAAAGAAGGACACTACATAATGATCAAGGGATCAACCCAAGAAGAAGATATAAAAATTGTAAATATGTATGCACCCAACATAGGAGCACCTCAATACATAAGGCAAATACTAACAGCTATAAAAGGGGAAATCAACAGTAACACAATCATAGTAGGGGACTTTAACACCCCACGTTCACCAATGGACAGATCATCCAAAATGAAAATAAATACAGAAACACAAGCTTTAAATGATACATTAAACAAGATGGACTTAATTGATATTTATAGGACATTCCATCCAAAAACAACAGAATACACATTCTTCTCAAGTGCTCATGGAACATTCTCCAGGATAGATCATATCTTGGGTCACAAATCAAGCCTTCATAAATTTAAGAAAATTGAAATCATATCAAGTATCCTTTCCTACCACAACGCTATAAGACTGGATATCAGTTACAGGAAAAAATCTGTAAGAAATACAAACACATGGAGGCTAAACAACACACTACTTAATAACCAAGAAATCACTGAAGAAATCAAAGAGGAAATCAAAAAATACCTAGAAACAAATGACAATGAAAATATGATGACCCAAAACCTATGGGATGCAGCAAAAGCAGTTCTAAGAGGGAAGTTTACAGCAATACAATCCTACCCTAAGAAACAAACATTTCAAACAACCTAACCTTACACCTAAAGCAATTAGAGAAAGAAGAACAAAAAAACCCAAAGTTAGCAGAAGGAAAGAAATCATAAAGATCAGATCAGAAATAAATGAAAAAGAAATGAAAACGATAGCAAAGATCAATAAAGCTAAAAGCTGGTTCTTTGACAAGAAAAACAAAATTGAAAAACCATTAGCCAGACTTATCAAGAAAAAAGGGAGAAGACTGAAATCAATAGAATTAGAAATGAAAAAGTAGAAGTAACAACTGACACTGCAGAAATACAAAGGATCATGAGAAATTACTACAAGCAACTATATGGCAATAAAATGGACAACCTGGAAGAAATAGACAAATTCTTAGAAATGAACAACCTGCTGAGACTGAACCAGGAAGAAACAGAAAATATGAACAGACCAATCACAAGCACTGAAATTGAAACTCAGATTAAAAATCTTCCAACAAACAAAAGCCCAGGACCACATGGCTTCACAGCGAATTCTATGAAACATTTACAGAAGAGCTAACATCTATCCTTCTCAAACTCTTCCAAAATATAGCAGAGGGAGGAACACTCCCAAACGCATTCTACGAGGCCACCATCACTCTGATACCAAGACCAGACAAAAAAAGAAAACTACAGGCCAATATCACTGATGAACATAGATGCAAAAATCCTCCACAAAATACTAGCAAACAGAATCCAACAGCACATTAAAAGGATCATACACCATGATCAAGTGGGGTTCATCCCAGGAATGCAAGGATTCTTCAATATACGCAAATCAATCAACGTGATATGCCATATTAACAAATAGAAGGAGAAAAACCATATGATCATCTCAATAGATGCAGAGAAAGCTTTCAACAAAATTCAACATCCATTTATGAAAAAACCCCTCCAGAAAGTAGGCATAGAGGGAACTTTCCTCAACATAATAATGGCCATATATGGCAAACCCACAGCCAACATTGTCCTCAACGGTGAAAAACTGAAACCATTTCCTCTAAGATCAGGAAAAAGACAACGTTGCCCACTCTCACCACTATTATTCAACATAGTTTTGGAAGTTTCAGCCACAGCAATCAGAAAAGAAAAAGAAATAAAAGGAATCCAAATCAGATTAGAAGCAAAGCTGTCACTGTTTGCAGATGACATGATACTATACATAGAGAATCCTAAAGATGCTACCAGAAAACTACTAGAGCTAATCAATGAATTTGGTAAAGTACAAGGATACAAATAATGAACAGAAATCTCTGGCATTCCTATACACTAATGACGAAAAATCTGAAAGTGAAATTAAGAAAACACTTCCATTTACCATTGCAACAAAAAGAATAAAATATCTAGGAATAAACCTACCTAAGGAGACAAAAGACCTGTATGCAGAAAATTATAAGACACTGATGAAAGAAATTAAAGATGATACAAATAGATGGAGAGATATACCATGTTCTTAGATTGGAAGAATCAACATCGTGAAAACGACTCTACTACCCAAAGCAATCTACAGATTCAATGCAATCCGTATCAAACTACCACTGGCATTTTTCACAGAACTAGAACAAAAAATTTCACAATTTGTATGGAAACACAAAAGACCCCGAATAGCCAAAGCAATCTTGAGAAAGAAAAACGGAGCTGGAGGAATCAGGCTCCCTGACTTCAGACTATACTACAAAGCTACAGTAATCAAGACAGTATAGTACTGGCACAAAAACAGAAAGATAGATCAATGAAACAGGATAAAAGCCCAGAGATAAACCCACACACATACGGCCACCTTATCTTTGATAAAGGACACAAGAATATACAGTGGAGAAAAGACAGCCTCTTCAATAAGTGTTGCTGGGAAAACTGGACAGCTACGTGTAGAAGAATGAAATTAGAACACTCCCTAACACCATACACAAAAATAAGCTCAAAATGGATTAAAGACCTATATGTAAGGCCAGACACCATCAAACTCTTAGAGGAAAACATAGGCAGAACACTCTATGACATAAATCACAGCAAGATCCTTTTTGACCCACCTCCTAGAGAAATGGAAATAAAAACAAAAATAAACAAATGGCACCTAATGAAACTTAAAAGCTTTTGCACAGCAAAGGAAACCATATACAAGACGAAAAGACAACCCTCAGAATGGGTAAAAATATTTGCAAATGAAGCAACTGACAAAGGATTAATCTCCAAAACATACAAGCAACTCATGCAACTCAATATCAAAAAAACAAACAAGCCAATCCAAAAATGGGCAGAAGATCTAAATAGACAATTCTCCAAAGAAGATATACAGATTGCCAAGAAACTCATGAAAGAATGCTCAACATCATTAATCATTAGAGAAATGCAAATCAAATCTACAATGAGATATCATCTCACACAGGTCAGAAAGGCCATCATCAAAATATCTACAAACAATAAATGCTGGAGAGGGTGTGGAGAAAAGGGAACCCTCTTGCACTGTTGGTGGGAATGTAAATTGAAACAGCCATTATGGAGAAGAGTATGGAGGTCCTTAAAAAACTAAAAATAGAACTACCATACGACCCAGCGATCCAACTATTGGGCATATACACTGAGAAAAGCATAATTCAGAAAGAATCATGTACCAGAATGTTCATTGCAGCTCTATTTACAATAGCCAGGACATGGAAGCAACCTAAGTGTACATCAATAGATGAATGGATAAAGAAGATGTGGTACATATATACAATGGAATATTACTCAGCCATAAAAAGAAACGAAAGTAAGTTATTTGTAGTGAGGTGGATGGACCTAGAGACTGAGTGAAGTAAGTAGGTCTCTTTCTGACTTACTTCACTCAGACAGAGTGAAGTAAGTCAGAAAGAGAAAAACAAATACCGTATGCTAACACATATACATGGAATCTAAAAAAAAGAAAAAAAAATGGTCAGAAGAATCTAGGGGCAAGACGGGAATATAGATGCAGACCTACTAGAGAATGGACTTGAGGATACGGGGAGGGGGAAGGGTAAGCTGGGACAAAGTGAGACAGTGGCATGGACATATATACACTACCAAACATAAAACAGATAGGTCGGGCTTCCCTGGTGGCGCAGTGGTTGAGAGTCCGCCTGCCGATGCAGGGGACACGGGTTCATGTCCCGGTCCGGGAAGATCCCACATGCCGTGGAGCGGCTGGGCCCGTGAGCCATGGCCGCTGAGCCTGCGCGTCCGGAGCCTATGCTCTGCAACGGGAGGGGCCACAACAGTGAGAAGCCCGCATACCGCAAAAAAAAAAAAAAAAGAAAAGAAAAAAAACAGGTCGTGGGAAGCAGCTGCATAGCACAGGGAGATCAGCTCAGTGCTTTCTGACCACCTAGAGGGGTGGGATAGGGAGGGTGGGAGGGAGGGAGATGCAAGAGGGAAGAGATATGGGGACATATGTATAACTGATTCACTTTGTTATAAAGTGGAAACTAACATACCATTGTAAAGCAATTATACTCCAATAAAGATGTTAAAAAAATTACATGAAAGGAAAAAAAATGTATAGGGTATAGAAACCTGATTTCATATCAATGAGATGTATGTGTGTATAGAGTGCACAAATAAATAAATAAGGTCACTTCAAAAAAAAAAAAAAAGCTCTTTCCATATATCCTGAGCTGCTCACAGGGATCTTAGAGATCACTTAATTCACTCTTTTGTTTTACATGTGGGGAAACTTAAAGGAGTTAAAGTAGAACTTCTGATTCCTGACTCTGAGAGTTGAGAAGACATGGACACCATTGTTCTGCTAATGAAAAAATACAAGCACAGAGCCAGGATAATGCCTTACTGGAGTCACTGCAAGTATTGAGGGGTTTTTAAATTTTTTATCCAGATATTAGTACTGCTGATTCAATTTTACTACTGCAGTTGTTCCATTGACCATAGAAGAAAACCCACTTAAATCTCATAATCTACTGTTAATTCTTATGTTGCACATGGATGGATGGATGGATGGATGGATGGATGGATGGATCAATGGCTCTACCCCTCTGTCTATATATATGCATATATAATTTCCCCTGCATAGGAAGTTATTATACTTTACATGATCAGTTTCTCCACATTCAAGCAAAGGTAGATTTTTAATAATTTTTGAAGCCACATATTGCCCGGGTTATTTTACCTATATGCCACATTACTAATTTAGAGCCATAAGAAAAGCCTGCATTTTCCAAGTCTCCATTCAATTGGGGAATTAAAATCTTCTTCTGTATCAAATCTGAGTCATCGGGACTTCCCTGGTGGCGCAGTGGTTAGGAATCCGCCTGCCAATGCAGGGGACATGGGTTCGAGCACTGATCCTGGAAGATCCCACATGCTGTGGAGCAACAAAGCCCGTGCACTACAACTACTGAGCCTGTGCTCTAGAGCCCGTGAGCTACAACTACTGAGCCCGCGTGCCACAACTACTGAAGCCTGCGTGCCTAGAGCCCATGCTCCACAACAAGAGAAGCCACCGCAATGAGAAGCCAGTGCACCACAATGAAGAGTAGCCCCCTCTCGCCACAACTAGAGAAAGCCCGCACGCAGCAATGAAGACCCAATGTAGCCAAAAATAAATAAATTTATTTTTTAAAAATATGAGTCATCATGAAAAGGCCTAATCCTCCCATTGTTCAGCACTCACGATTCCTATTCCTTCCAAGAGGGATGGAAGTGTGAATCACTATCAGTACTGGGTCCTGAGTGCTGATTTCTAAACCTGTCTGTAACCAGACCACTGGCTTCATCTCAGGCTGATTAAATTAACTTTACGTCTTTTAGGTCCCATAGTGATTCAAAGTCCCACCAGCGGGACAGCACTGGCACTGAACTGCATGGTAACTTAGAGTTTTCTAAATTCCAGTTTTCTAAATTCTTTGCATTCATTAGCAATGATACCCTTGCACTAGATGTCAGCAGAGGGAAACACCCAAAGGCAAGATCTCTGCATCCAAAGTTATGTGCGGGGGTCATGTCCATGCTGACTCAACAGTGCAGGCAAATGCTAGACCATGCCATGTTTAGGTTCTGTAACTGCGGTCTCTACATACACCGGGATTCCAAGATACTTCAAATCTTTACTTGCAAGTTGGCAGACTATCATTAAATACACACACACATTAAATTCATGCACACTGTGATAATTCACTATAATTGGATGATTTCTTTAAAACATTCTTACCTCCACCTGGTATAGTAGAAAGATCATAAACTTCAGAGTCTGACATCCAATCCAAGTTCTGTCATATACTAGTTTGTTTACTATTATGTCGGAATATGTTGCTCTCTTTTCCTCATTTTTTTCATTTGTACAAGGACAGTAATATATTTCCTCATAATAATACTCTATGGATTAAATAAGATAATGCAGGTAATATACCCAGCACCGCACCCAGGACCTAGTACTCAATGAATGTAAGTCCCCTTCGTCAAAGAAGAACAGAAGGCACCATTAAGGTCACAAAGGTAGGCCAACAACTCATATTTCAAAAATTACTGAAGACTATATGCAGGCAAAAACGTACAGCAAGTGCCTGGAAAATGATATAGAATATTTAGAAATTCAGAATAAAATGATCTAAAATCAAAATACCCCCTGGCTGTCTTCCTAAGAAAATGAATTATAACTTTCAATTTGCGGCATATCTTTCTTAGGAATTTATCTCTTTGAGACATTTCGCTTTAAGGCATGGATTTAAACAGTTCATATTTCATCAACTTGAAAGTGGTAGCATAAGGACCTCTTAAATCCAAATGGGAACACTTGGAAATTTCTGTAAAAAATTTTTACAGATAGATCAAATAAAGATGTTCTACAAAGTCACAATATTGAAGATAAAAGACAAATATGTAAGAGTGTGACATGTTTCATTTTCCAGTTAAGTACGACATTTTGGGGGATCATATAACTATTAGTCCAGGCAGTGTCTCCAGGCTACTGTGAATCTTGCTGCACACAGGCCCGGAGTGCTTAAACCTGGTCAGAGAGATGGGTCTCCATCATTGCAAAAGAGCATTGTTATAAGTTCTAGAGGTCCAGAAACTTAATTCATAGAACAAGTTTTTGAAAACCATCTAAAATGGGTAAGGTCAATTGAATAAAACAAAGCAACTAATACTGATATAGACATCTTTTAAAGATGTCTAAACCTTTGTCCTACAAACAAATTCAAGGAGTGAACCAGATTTAACCTTCTGGGCAGATGAGTGACTTAAGTCTTTGGTGTGCTTGCTTTATACAATGATCACAGAAAAGGGCAAATATGCTACATGGGGAACCGCTTGAACCACACAAACCATGAATGCAGAACCCAAAGATATGGTAAAATGTCGGTTTGCAAATCTATCAGAGGACATAATGGCTTAAGCCCAAGCAGGAGTCTTGATGATAGATCAAGTCAAATAAACTGAATACGTTTCTTAAAAGGCAACAGAAAAAAAAAAAAAAAGGCAACAGATTGTTAGCATGAAGGTCACTTATGAAGAAAGATGTTTTCACAGGTAAAATACACACTAAAGGATGGATACAACCAGAGACAGGTCGTAGGGTATGTGGGGTAGCGCTGAAATTTCTCTTCCCTCAGACCATTCATTGGTGGGATATACTCCTGAGAAATAAAAAGGAAGGTAACTGTAGAAGCTCAAACTAGAAATAAGGACTTTTACCACTGTGTATTTTGATTCAAAGATTCCTCTGAGTTGAGGCAGACATGCTCCAAAACTCAGAATATGAAAGAGTAAATGATACAAACCTGTTTCTCACATGGTGGTAATTATTATCTTATAAATAAGTGAAACAACTAATAACTGTATTTTGTATCATGCTTTAACAACTTTCACATTTATAGTCTCTTTTGTCTTCAAAAAACGCCATGTGTTGTGTCACATTATACAGACGAAGAAATGAAAGTACAAGATATTAATTAACCTGACCAAGACAACACAGAGAGTAAATGGCCCAGCTAACACTTAATGTTTTCTCTAGTCTCACAAATTCACTTGAATGACACAGATATAGCATAGGTAATAATCTCATTTTGAAATATCCTAGGATAAAAATAAAATCACAAATATAAACACAAAAGTGCAACAAAAGTACAGAGATTATCAGTTCTTTGGAGAAAAGCGGCCATGTTAAGCCAGCACAGAACAATTATTATTACTCATTAAGGGAAAATAATCACTCTCTGAGAATACTTAATTTACTGTAATATTAATAAAGCTTTAGAAAACCCAAAGGATTGTTTATTGCGTGGAAGCAGTGTGGATCACCCACCACCACGGAAACATTGGGGAGTGTGATTTTTCTTGGTTGTATGACTTTTTTTTTTTTAATTCATTGTCTTTGTTTGGCCCAGTAATTACATTTTGAAGTTCCGTAGTACAAGGAAGCTGATGTAGCAAGTAAGCTGAATTGAATAGGTTTTTCACTGTTTCTCATAAAGGCATGATTTGCAGTTATAATGTTTTCCTTCACACAGTGCCTTCAGATGATCAAATCCTCCTCAAGAAAGGAAACAAATTCAGCTAAATTGCCAGCATTCTTCACCTCCCGAGACAGCTTATTTGCATGTTGTGATGAAGGCTCTTAATATCTGTTATTCCATCTTGTATCTAGAATACTTAACTGTGATCTGAAAATAAAAAGACATCTCTACCTTGATGATTCTGATGATACCC
Source organism: Pseudorca crassidens (assembly GCF_039906515.1). Lineage (NCBI taxonomy): Eukaryota > Metazoa > Chordata > Mammalia > Artiodactyla > Delphinidae > Pseudorca > Pseudorca crassidens. The sequence goes on along the minus strand of NC_090296.1, from coordinate 38,920,510 downwards.
AGCCTGTAGAGTTTAGTGATAAGCGTGACACTTTGCCATTTTCTCAAATTATACTTTGGGTCAATTTGCAAGTACTTTTTAAAATATGCATTTTACAAGTTATAAAATACCTCTCCAATACACAGAATGAGCACCTAATGGAGTTTCTCCTTATCTGAAATCAATGTCACCCTCCCTTCCTACCTAATCTGTGTAACCAAGGTTCCACAATACTGAGTAGACTCATTCAGATTCAAAAGACCTGTTAAAAAATTAAACTTTCTAATAGGCTGAGTATATCAGAGCAGAATCAGAGATGCAAAAACAGAACATTTCCAAAGGGAGTTGTGGGAAAAGATGACACATGTAGAACTGAGCCTTCTCATCCTTGAACTGAGACTTGGAAATGCCCAGAAGAAGTTAACAGAACTCAGAAGATCAAAAATCATAAGAAACCTCTGTGAAGACAGAATTTAGGACCCAGAGGTGCAGGAAATGGCTGTCCAGGGCAGAAGAGGGCCGGGCACCACAGACAGAAAACAGGCTGTGGGAAACTGTTTTACCTCCTGACATGCTCTGTATGATAAATTAGTAGGGCCAACCTGTAATTAGCCAACTGAAGTGGGGATCCAATAACCACAGGACAGTCCAGTCCCTCCTCCCACCTCCATCCACCCCTAATGCCTGGTAGTGACAACTGTGGGAAGCACCTGTTAGAAAAGTGCCCAAGACAAAGTTACAAGGAGGTGCCCCGAGGGACAGGATGGATTGAGATAGGGTCAGGTAGAAGGGAGCATCCCTCCTCTGTCAGCCAAGTGAGCACAGGAAATGCTGCCTGGACCAAGAAGACCAAGGAAATTTCTCTTTGCTGCTAAGCGCCCATCTTTGCATTTCCTTTCCTCTTTGCTCTCTGCTAGCAATCCCTACCCTACCACCTGGCTTCAATTCTTACATCATTCCAATGCCAGTTGAGAGACGGAAGAACAGATGATAACGAAGGTTAAAAAGGAGGGAAGAGGGACTTCCCTGGTGGCTCAGTGGTTAAGAATCTGCCTGCCAATGCAGGGGACACGGTTCTATCCCTGGTCCGGAAAGATCCCACATGTCACGGAGCAACTAAGCCCGCGCGCCACAACTACTGAGGCTGCGCTCTAGAGCCTGCGAGCCACAACTACTGAAGCCCGCATGCCTAGAGCCCGTGCTCCGCAACAAGAGAAGCCACTGCAATGAGAAGCCTGAGCCCCGCAACGAAGAGAAGTCCCCACTCGCCACAACTAGAGAAAGCCCGCGTGCAGGAACGAAGACCCAACGCACCCCCCCAAAAATAAAAAATTTAGATTCTTAAAAAGGAGGAAAGAGGCAAGAGGAGAAATGGGTAAGCCACCTCCATGCTTCCTCCTGCCTCAGCTTTAGTGCATCCTGAAGTTTCATTATAAAAACTCAATCTGCTGACATTAATATAAGGTACTGTGTATTGCATACCTATCACATATCAGGCTCAGTGCCACTTGCTTGACAAATATTATATAATTCAGTACATTCTGGGGCAAGGATCATTGCCCCTTATTCATAGGCGAGGAGTCAAACTTTTTTTACAAGTCTTAAAATTTATCCATAGTCATATAGGTTTTATATATTTTCAGATCCAAGATTCAAATCCAGGACAGGATGGCTCCAAAGATAATTTTCTAATTTCTAAAATTCCCTTTGAAAATGCCAAACAAGCTGGCATCTACAGCCAGGTGTAACTCAGATGACCTTAGAGATTAGGAAGGCACTTCTCAATGCCCAGGCAGTGGAAACGGGCTACCTTGCCCATCCTCACCAGGGATTCTCCCTAAGTGAGGCAGGACAGAAAGAGAGAAAGTAAAAGAGGTTGCTTTTGTCTTTTCTAGACATGCTTTCTCTGTCCTTCAAGTTCTGTGTCAGAGAAAGAACACGACCCTTTTTCTTTGGTCTCTACCCAAAACGCAAGGCATGAAGTTTGAGTACCATGTACTGCGTGGCAAACAAAATTTGAACATTAAATATTCCCTAAAGACTTGATGCTTCCCAAGTTCTCCTCCCTCAGGAATCCTCTGAAACTCAATTCCCATCTTTAATCTGCAGAACACTTCAGCTCTCTGCTCCCTGTGGATTGGCTTGGGCATTGCTGCTTTTCTAAGATTCATTCATGTGCTCAATAATGGACCAGCTTCTCCGAGTTCCCTGATTTGCGTGTCCAGAAGAACAGGACAACAGCCCATTTTCCTCTCTTTTCTTTCCCTCTCCCCTATCAGCTCCCAGATAGAGGTTTATTTCTCTCACCTGTGTAAATTATTCTACCTACTTCAAAAGTCAGATGCTGTTCATTGTAGTTTGGAGTTTTTTTTAACTGACTCTTACTAACATTAATTAAGGAATTACTTATAACCTACTAATAATTTAATTACACAGAAAACACCTGTCTTCAAATGGAGGTAGCAAGAGGCATTGTTACTAATTCTCTAGGGGCACTGGCAGGCCAAAACTGTTCTTAGGTTATAACATTTTAGAGAAAAGGTATTATATTTATACTAGACCACACTATTAATATACTCTTAAGTTAATATTTTCCCACAAAATCTTTAGCAATAACAAATAAGTAACAAAGAGACTGGTCTATGTTTTAGCCACATGGAATGAGAGACGTTCCAGAACTTCCAATTAGTGCATCGCAGGCAGTGGGATGGCCCCGGATGTGAGGTGAGCTCAGAAGTGCAGCTGAAAACTGCCCAGACCCACACTGGTAGGTTACAAAGGAAACCAGGGAACGGCAATGAGCTCCTCTGACAGAGACTGGGGAGAGCAGAGCATAGGGCAAGGCCTTGGGGTGCCCCATCTCACCAATGCAGGAAGAGCTAAGAATATTTCTACTATTTTTTTTAAAAGCATTTACGTGGTTCCTGAAACTAAGATCCATGTTTTACATAAGTTCAGCCTTCATGGCTGCTGAACTTTTTATCTGATTTCTGTTTTCCTCCAAATGATATTCTTGGAACATCTTCTGAAATCTCAGAGGTAAAAGATAAAGGCAAGCCAGAACCTCCAGTATTTGTTAAAATGTTTTGTGTAATCCATCCCGGTTTATTTGACTCCAGGACGGGCTGATTTTAATCCTCATATGCAGTCCATTCTGACGCTCTGCCCACAAAGATAAGAGGAGTAAAGCTTTTACAATAATGCAATATTATATCTGGAAAGGATTCCACAAATCCTCCTGGAAGATTGGTACGAAAAAATCCAGTTTAGCAAAAGCTTTAAACACACGCACACACGTGCAACTGCAAGATATAGTGTACCTCCAATCTGGGAAGCTCACAGTTAACAGGCATCAATAGACCTGTATTCTGAAATACACGCATCAATAGACCTGTATTCTGAAAAAACACACCACTTCAGAATGCAAGTCTTAATTCTGCAGTTTTTTAAAATAGACACTGGACTAGTTATTAAATGAGTGGTAAGATCTTTAGACTTTCTTTTTTTCCTCCTGTTTGCTCTGAATCTCAGACTATGAAAATAAAACTTTTTGTTTTACCTTATGAACCTTCCAATATTTTCTAGCAAAATAACTAGCTTTGACAAACAATTTTGCTTTTCCTTCTCCTTTACAAAGTATTACCATGATTTCAGAGTAAATTCAAATTTTTTTCTAATTTTAAGCTTGCTGCTTTATGCTTAGAGTATTACCCAGGTTTAATGGAGAATTAATAAACAAACAAACACAAAAATCAGTCTAATGGTTTGCCAACCAGCAGCAGTACAGATAAAAGCAGTTTGCTTCCCCTGGGCAGATTTTGACCAACATTACACAATAACCTGATCTTGTAAAGCAAAGTGATCAGCCTCCCCCAAAGCAGCCACCCAAACTACCTGCTCAGGCTATTAATCTATTTTCATTACCTACATTTTAATGCTACTTTGTGTGTGCCCCTAGTTGTTTTGGGGTTGATACAGGTTCAGGCAATGGGATGTAGCAGTATAGTCATGTGTACCGAAAGAGAAGTGCTAGAGGCATGTGTGTGGAGCTGACAGATAGACCTTGCATTGAGTTAGAGCTAGAAAGTTATATAAAGAAAAATTTTTGAATAAAATTCTGTCTTACCACCTTTGGGGAGAGCACTGCTTTTATTCTACAGTGTCTTCCTTCATAAAACCAAATATCACTTGGTAACATAGTTTATCTGTTTTAAATCTGAATCTTTATTTGTTGGATTTCATGGAATGACTTTCATTTACTCACAAATTCTGTCTTCATCTATTCCTGATTGCACCACATGCTCTATGAAAATCTCAGTCCTTTCTTCTTCTGCACAGACAACAAATGCACTTGCATATGCACAAAAGCTTTGTCTATGCCCATCATTCTTCACCCACCTTCCCTGGAACATCTTTATTTCCCACATTTCCTGCCTTTAAAGCCCTCAGGCCTCACGTTCCACCTCATAATGTAGTTATTAGTTTGCACGTCTCATTTCCTGACCAGATGATCATCTCAAAAGTCAGAACCAAGTCTGGCCTCATTTTTTATCACCCAGAGCTTACATAATAGGTTCTCAATAATTATTTGTTGAATTTGAACGAACATTTTTCTTTCGTTTTCATCTAAGCCTCCTCTGACACCATCCAAACAAATCGAGTTATAGCACAAAATCTAAATACCTTGTGTAGTATGCAAGACTGGCCATATACTTGTCCCTTTATCAGCCTTCTCTCTCCCATTCACCCAGAACTATGTGCCAACCCATATATATTTTAAGCTATATTGATTAAATAACAATGTACCATATTATTTTTTTAATACATCTTTATTGAGTATAATTGCTTCACAATGCTGTGTTAGTTCCTGTTGTATAACAAAGTGAATCAACCATATGTATACACATATCCCCATATCCCCTCCCTCTTGAGCCTCCCTCCCACCCTCCCTACCCCACCCCTCTAGGTGGTCACAAAGCACAGAGCTGATCTCCCTGTGCTATGCATCTGCTTCTCACTAGCTATCTATTTTACATTCGGTAGTGTATATATGTCGATGTTACTTTCATTTCACCCCAGCTTCCCCTCCCCACCAGTGACTAATTATACTCAATGTTAGTTTCCTTTTTTAATTTTTAGTTCCCCAAACCAATACTACCTTATATTTCTGTGCTTTCATACATTATCCTCCTTCTTAGAATACTCCCTACGCTGACCCCTTGTCTACCAACTCCTACCTATTCCAATGACTCTAAATTTACATCTCTACTCCCAGATTCTCTCCTAACTCCCCAAACCACACATCTAACTGCCTTGTTCATCTCCACCAAGAGATATGAGGAGTCTATGGCATTGGTCCAGTTGAAATACTATATTGGTAGCAGTGAAGATGGGCAAAAGAAGTAGTTTGAGATATATTTTAAGAGTTGTGTCTATGACATAGAGATGCGGGTTACTTCGCATTGTTGGAAGTCTACCAGGATGAGGCTGAGAGCATAAGTTCACTTTCCTGTTAACTTTGCTCCTATTTATTGTTAAAGATCTCCTGGCCAAAGACCTATAAGCAGACATCTTGCAATCCCATGTGTTTAGTTGTCAGACTCCTTTTTGGAGATCCAGACTTACATCTCTAACTTATTTCTTAAAATTTCCACTTAAATGTCTCACAGCTATCTCATATTTAACATGTCCGAAAATGAATTCTTGTATCTTATGCCTCAATCTTATACCTCAATCTGCTCTTTCTCTAGCGTTCCTTATCTAGAAAGCTGGGCTGTTCTCCACCTAGTGCCAGAAACTTGGGAGTCACCTTTGACAATGGTCTCTCCCTTAGCGCCCAGATCCAAATGATCATCATGTCCTGATGATTCTACCACTAAATTATAACTTGAAGTCACATATTTTTCTCCATTTCTATGGTGACCACCCTAGTTCAAACCAATTTCATCTCTACCTGGTCTAGTGTAAATAGTTGCCCTTTCTGCCCCTATTCTAAACTTTCTTCAGTGCTTCTGCAGAGGCTAGCATGTCATTTTAAAACTTCAAATCTGATCATGTCTCCTTCATTTTATATTCTTCAATGTTTTCTACCTGCATAATTTGGTTCCTGCCTATCTTTCTGTGTCCCACAATACTCTTCCCCCCTACTCACTCAGCTCCAGACACACTAAGTTTCTCTCTGTTTTTACAACACTCCATGACATCAGCTCCATACCTGTGCTCTTCTCTACTGTAGCCTAAGCACCTGGGCCATGCTTGGCACATACATGTTCAATTAACATTTATTAAATGTATAAAATAATGAATGAAGAGAAAAACAAATACTGTATGCTAACACATATATATGGAATCTTAAAAAAAATGGTTATGAAGAACCTAGGGGCAGGATGGGAATAAAGACGCAGACCTACTAGAGAACAGACTTGAGGACACGGGGAGGGCGAAGGGTAAGCTGTGACAAAGGGACAGAGTGGCATGGACATATATACACTACCAAACGTAAAATAGATAGCTAGTGGGACGCAGCCGCATAGCACAGGGAGATCAGCTCGGTGCTTTGTGACCACCTAGAGGGGTGGGATAGGGAGGGTGGGAGGGAGGGAGATGCAAGAGGGAAGAGATATGGGGATATATGTATATGTATAACTGATTCACTTTGTTATAAAGCAGAAACTAACACACCATTGTAAAGCAATTATACTCCAATAAAGATGTTAAAAAATAAAATAAAATAAAATAATGAATGGGTTCTGAGGATCATCACCTTTATGCCAGAAGAGTGGTTGAACCTATTACGATCCTTTTAGCTACAAGTAATGGAGGATCCAACTAACAGAGGTCTAAATATTAAAATTTTTATTATGTCACACAACTAGAAAACCAAGGAAAAGGCAGCTTTGAGTCAGTTTTGGACCAATTATTTCAGCTTCAGAATAACATCTTAAAGCCTCTGGGTTCTTTTCTTCTCTCTGCTCTGCGTGCCTACCATGCAGGAACAGGACCATCCCCTGATGGTCACAAGATAGCTAGAGCATTTTGGATATCACAGGTAGATGACAACATCCAGCTAACAATTGAAGTGTTTTCCTCCATTCAGCTCTTTTTATTAATGAGAAAAGCACCTAAATCTCTCTCAAACCAACTCCTTTCCATCCTACCCCCTGTACACTACCCATACCATTTCTTGGCCAGGTTTTTTGTAATAAATCCCATGGTAGTACATCTTCCCCCAATAGTCAATCCCCTCTCCCACAACCACAATGATATTTCTAAAACAAAGCTCCAAACAGTTTTTATCCACAGCTATGGAAAGTTCAACACCTCAGGGGGCCCTGAAAGCCCCACCATGATTTGGCTCTCATTAACTCTCCAGCCTAATTTCTAAGCCTTTCCCACTCATGGGGAGAGGTAGTCTTAACTTACAGATGTAGTGCCCAGGCTTTGAAATCAGACTGCCTGAGTTTGAATCTTGGCTCTGTCACTTCCTGAGTTATTTGAACAAGGAATTCAACGTCTATGTGCCTCTGTCTTCCCATCTGCAAAATGGAGACCATACTATTCCCTAAAAATTAAGTGAGGTAATATATGTAAAGTACATGGAACAGTACCTGGCCCGACACTAGTTCCCATCTCATGGACAAGCCACCCCAAATTTCTTTGAACCTGATGTTTTTGTTCCTGTCTCTGTGCATCTTCCTCAAATCCCTTTTCTTATTTTATTTGCCAGGCAAAGTCCTCACTGTTCAAAAGCCACTCAAGAGCCCCAGCTTGTGAGGACTACATTAAGCTTTCAGATTCGTTATCAACTACTTCTTCTACTCTCTGGGCTAGAGGAAGTTTAGTTTTTCTATTTGTACCTGTCTTCCCCATCAAGCAATCTCCTACTCATTCTTTGTGACTTCTAGTGTACTCTTAAAACTTCAGAAACAAACTCTAGATTCTTCATTCCAATAAAAAAGAGACTGAAAATTTGTAGAAAACTTAGACTTCAGAAGTGACATAAAGGAATTCTTCATCATTCGTTTAGTCAGCAAGCATTTATTGAGCATCTATTACAGGCACTACACTAAGGGCCAGGATCACAAAGATTAGTAATACAAGAGTTCACAGTCTGAAGTACAGACCAGCTTGGTCAATGGAAATTGCTGTGATTATGTAAATGTTGTATAATTTCTTTTACCAAATATGGTAACAATTAGCCAGATGCAGCTATGGAGCACATGGAATATGACTCATGCAACTGATGAAATGAATATTTAATTTTACTTAGTTCTAATTAATTTAAACAGCCACAAGTGACTAGTGACTACCCTATTGGACGATACAATCTAGACCATTACATAAAAAAATAATTACCAGGTGACCAAGACTGTTGAAGAGATACGTATAAAGTAATATAGGGGCAAAGAGAAGCGAGTGACCAATTGTCTATGGAGTTGAGAAAAGCTTCCAATATTGGGTCACAAAGAATGAGTAGAAGATTGCTTGATGGGGAAGAGTAGTGTGAATGGAAAACCAAACGTTCTCCAATCCAGATAGAAACTAAAGAAATAGGTGACAAGTCACCTGAAGGCTTAATGAAGCCCTCACAAGCTGGGGCTTTTTTTCATTAAATGCTTTCTTTAAGACGTATATACCATTTGGTTGGTTTTTTAATCTTCAGTGAGACGGAAGGGGCACAATTTAGAGGCAATGGAGAGGAATGAATGACGATGAGTGAATTATGCTCTGCATAAGATGTGAAATCTTATATTTTGAGATAAGTGACTTCACAAATTAAAATGTAGTTGAGAATATTCTTCCATCTGTGAATTTATACTATACTAAACTAATATCTGAGAATTTATGTGTCTATAGTGTTTTAGTGTTGTGTGTGTATTTGAGAGAGAGAAACTTTTATCAATATGACTCAAAAAGGAATATAAAGAGCACATCTGCACTCATCTTAACAGAGAGATTTGAAAGGGAAAGGACTAGACTCCAGACTGAAGTCCTTTCAAAAGCCATCCTACACTGTCTCCCTAGAGCCCCTAAGGCATATCTTTACACTACATTACTCAAACTTTGAGAAATGTACTACTGGGCAAAAGGGATAGATCCAGAAGCCACACTTGGCCCTGTGGAACAGGTTTCCAAAAGATGAGCAGAGATTCACCCTGAGGACGTTAGAAGAGAAGGTAAACCTGAGGACACAAAAATAAAGTTAGGAAATGTTACAGGGGAGTGACAATGGCCCACAAAGTGGCTGACAATGGTTTAGGCTCTTGGATACATTGCTATAGAACCATGGGAAAGGTAGCACTTCGAATAAACTTTTAAATGTCTTCCATTTATATAATCCTTGTTGTTCATACAACTTAGCACAGTAAAGTCCTTAAAGAAAATGAGGAGGAACACGAAGAGAAGTGAGCCCTGCCAAGTGTTTACTACCTCTACCTTCTCCACAACCCTCTCCACAGTGGCCCTTAAGACAGGAACAACACTGTCTTACAGGTACTATGGACTTTTTGTTGTTGGATTTAACTCTAGCAACGACAGCCATGTCTAGCGGTAGAATGAAGAGTGGTGGGTGGGAAGACAAGACTCAAGAGCAGTGATCCAGTGAAGGAGGGGGAGAAGACCCAAGACTCTTCCCTCCTCTAGCTTGTACACACACACACACACACACACACACGCACGCACACACATGCACACACAACTACACAAAGACACTAGAGGCTGATGACTCTCAAGGGATGAAAAATGCGAAAATTTTGACAACAGTGAGAAATACATTCCAGTGAGCTTATATGCAACTGACTGTATAATAGTTAAGAACTATGCATAACTCTATACCATAATACTTGTTTGAGTCTACTTGAAGAAAAACCTGAATTAGTGAAAAGTCTTAATTATAGGTGATTTGTAAGGATATACAATGACGTTACTTTTTAGTAAGTTGAACACACCTAGTGACTGACACAACTCAGCCAAGTGGAGGCCCTCAGGATCTGCATTAACGGTTAGCTAATTAGCAACATCAGCAAACAAAACCATTTGCAAATGTTCAGGGAAAGTACTTCAAAATTCGTGCTTCCACCTTCCTGTTTGACTATTCATTTAGTAATCTCTGTTCTTCATGAATGGTAAACAGGTAGGTAAACGCCAAACCAGCCCTTTGTTCAAATAAGCATAACTTAAGAAAACCATGGACAAAGTAAAGAATATTATCAAAGTGTGTCAGTGAACCTGGTGCAAGGCAGATTCCATTTGAGCGTAAGAGGCAGGCAGAAGCTGGAATCGGGGTCTAGTGATGCTCTGTTGACTCTTACAAGTAAAGCAAGTTCTCTGATATTTCTTTCCAACATAAACTAACTCTAGTCTAGAAGTCAAGTAAAACAAGTCCTTTGTTTCTTTCCAGTATAAACGAACTCTAGTCTAGAAGAAAAGTAAAGCAAGTTCTCTCATGTTTCTTTCCAACATAAACTAACTCTAGTCTAGAAGTCAAGAATATAACTTCCTTCCCCTTTAGGCTCCAGCCATGGTTTACTAGTAACTGCTTAACAACTGGCTCTCTAAGTGTAATTCTGACTTGAATTTTGGTTGATGTTTTGGTTACTGTTAGTGAGAAAGATGAATATGAAACAGTTAAGATGTATGTTGAAACTTCATCAGTTCGCCAATTATGTGAACAAACTCTGCTGAGCCAGATAATAATTTCCTAATACTGAAAGAATATTTTTTCTTCTTTTGTGCTATTCACAATGAAACAGCTAAAAACATCACAAACTTAAGTTTAATCTGCATTATTAGCCTTTCCTCCACCACTTTCTTAGGTCTAGATAGACAATCAACAAAATAATAACTCAAGCCTTAATTTGTAGTGTTTGCTGATTTCCATGGTGTAAATATTCCCACCATGGCCCCTTCCAGCTACCAACATGATGTCATTGAATTCAGAATTGGGAAGAGATACACAGTAGCATGCTGTTATCTAATTTTCATCACACAGATAAAATAAATACAAGTAACCTCAATAGCATAGGGATAATTACAGAGTAAAATAATTAAGAAGTTTTTTCCTTTGTTTTTAATATAACTTATTTCATTGTAAGTTTACATAATTTACTTTTTAATGATGACTGTGCTTAACAGCCATCTTGCAAAATTCCTGAAAATTTAACAACCAACTCTCAGGAGACAGTAGAGCAGGCTCCAGCATACCACTGGTCCTTCCATGGCCTAAATATGTAAAATACAATTCTGAACACGAGTAACATGCAATCTACTAGTATCCTTCAATATGTATGTGTGAGCTTCAGAGACTTCAGAAAACAGAGCACTGTAGCAAAGAGACACAAGGCCAAAAAAAAAAAATAGAGAATATTTATAAAAATGAAAAAATACAGGAATAGATACAAAGCACTGAGTATGTTAGAAAGGGTTGTTGCATTAAGGACTTCACAGATGAGACTTTTAGTTACCCATCCAGTACCTATTCTCCTTATAGATTAGCCTGCCAGCCACCTATCAATTACCCATTCTCCTCTCCCTTCTTTTTTTTAATTAATTTATTTATTTTAGGCTGCGTTGGGTCTTCGTTGCTGGGCGCGGGCTTTCTCTAGTTGCGGCGAGCAGGGGCTGCTCATCGTTGCTGTGAGTGAGATTCTCACTGCGGTGGCTTCTCTTGTTGCAGAACACGGGCTCTAGGCACACAGGCTTCAGTAGTTGTGGCTTGCGTGCTCTAGAGCGCAGGCTCAATAGATGTGGCGCACGGGCTTAGTTGCTCCGCGGCATGTGGGATCTTCCTGGACCAGGGCTTGAACCTGTGTTCCCTGCATTGGCAGATGGATTCTTAATCACTGTGCCACCAGGGAAGCCCTAGCCTCTCCCTTCTTACTGAAAGAACACTGTTATTCTTTGGAGCACCCATGTGCCCAATTAAGAAATTATACGATCCAGCCTCCTTTGAAGCTAGCAGTGGCCATGTGACAGTTTGAGCCAATGAGAAGTAAGTGGAAGTCACTCAGCAGGGCTTCCAAGAAGGCTTGCTTTCTTTTTTTTTTTTTTTTTTTTGCAGTACGCGGGCCTCTCACTGTTGTGGCCTCTCCCATTGCGGAGCACAGGCTCCGGACGCGCAGGCTCAGCAGCCATGGCTCACGGGCCCAGCCGCTCCGCGGCATGTGGGATTTTCCCGGAACGGGGCACGAACCCGCGTCACCTGCATCGGCAGGCGGACTCTCAACCACTGCACCACCAGGGAAGCCCCAAGAAGGCTTTTTTAAACAATTCACTCAGCTGGCACATGGTGTTTGTTCCTCAGTCTTTTTCTTCTCCATCTGGAATTCTGTATCAAGGCCCTGAGACCCGAAGACTGAGAACCATGCTTGAGATATTTGGGCAGAAAGATAGAAGTCAGGTCCCTGATGACAACCTAGACCACCCTGCCATCCCTATCCTGCCTGCCTCCAACTTTTCATTATGTGAGGAAAACAGGAAACATAACTAGATTAAGCTACTCTCGCTTGGCTTTTCTGCTACATGCAGCCAAACTTAAAAAGTCTAATTAATAAGGGATCAACATGAGAGGACTGGGAAAAATTGTCAAATGAGAACATGATAAAGCTCAGTCATCAGCATCACCATTCCAGTTTAAAATGCATCTGAAAGAGTCCTTCATTAATTCTCACTCAACCTCCCACTAGACAAGTACAAGGACCAGAAAGAGAAAACTAGGGCTGACTGTTAATGTATCCTAAGAATTTGGAAGGAATTTCAACTAACTGTGAGGCCATTAAAGTAGGAATGAAAAATAACTGGTGACCTATGGGTCATCCTTTGCTACCAGAACGTAGGTAACAAGATGACCAAAAAGAAAGTAGAGAGACAATCCATCCCTCTGCCACTATATCAGCCAGTGCTTCTTTGCTTCCAAATGACAGAAATTCAACTCAGATTAGCATAAAAATTCAGGCAGTTAGTAAGACTCAGCTCCTCTTCATGTTTTGACTCTGCCTTTTCTCAAAAAGGCTGAATTGAATGGATTTCAGGCTCTACGTGGTGGCCCTACCAGCTCCAAGATCATATTCTCCTGGGCTCAGATGCAAAAAGAAAGAGCATCTATCTCTTTCTCAGCCTGGGAAAATTATGTCTCACTGGCTCTGCCCAGGTCACACCCCACCTTTGAATGAATCACTGTGGCTATGAAAATATGCAGCGCTCTCTGATTGGCCGTGCCCGAGCCACCTGTCTCCTCCTTAGATGCAGAGAAGGACACCTTTTAAAAACACAGGGACTGAGTGGAACCGCATCACATATTGTCATTTTCTACCTGCAGGGTGGGTGAGGACACACAAAGCTACACACTTTCTGAAAGGATTTAATTATCTGAGACAGCATCACTTTGGGAAAATGTGCTCTAGGGGAACACTTGCTTCCCTACTCCCACCCCATTATCAGCTCTGGGGAAGAGAGAAAGAGTATTCTCTCAAACAAAATTTGAATTTGATACCAAAAGATGGGAGAATGCATAAAAAGAGGGCAAAAACAATACCTATTACACTTACTGTTGCCCTCAGGTTAGAAATTCCATGTTTGCACTAACGGAAAATTGAGTAAGTCTCTCTCCTGTGGTGGCAATTCATTCTGAAATACCACTCCCCAGATTGCTCAAACAGTACAACATCTGTTTTTACACACACCAGGAGGCTGCAACTTCAAGGAACCAACTAACTAGGAAGGGGGAAAGGAACATGAGGTACAGTCCTCAGTGTAGAACCTTGGAGGGAGGAAGCGAATGGAAGAGCACTGGATGAAGTCGGTGCTGGGGATTATGATTTTTCATGTGCCACAATGATTCATGGAATCAGAAGCAGTGGAAATACAATAAGATCTTACCTCAACCAGGCAGTTGCCACACCACATGAACGCCATCCAGACACTAGGAAGTGAATTGGGAGCAGTTCGGTCAAAAACAAGAAGATGGAGATATATTTATCAAGTGTAGAGAATAAAAAAGTAAGCCAGGGACACATACCAATTACAGACAAAGACTTAAGTAGCAAAGAGAGGAATTTACGTTGACAGAAGGAACAAACCACCATAAATTTTGTTTGTTTGTTTGTTTTTGCGGTACGTGGGCCTCTCACTGTTATGGCCTCTCCCGTTGCAGATCACAGGCTCCGGACGCACAGGCTCAGCAGCCATGGCTCACGGGCCCAGCCGCTCCGCGGCAAGTGGGATCTTCCCAGACCGGGGCACGAACCCGTGTCCCCTGCATCAGCAGGCAGACTCTCAACCACTGCGCCACCAGGGAAGCCCCACCATAAATTTTTATATCAACTAAGTAAAGCAAAAACTATTACAAATAAAAAGAAAAAATGATCAAAATGTAATTTCAGATAGACAATAACAAAAATAAAATCACTACATGTCAAAATTTATCAGTAATGTAGTGTAAATATATTAGAGAATTGTTTTATTCATTCAGCGAAGGAACAAACTACCCCAGGACAAAGATTTTAAAATTAGTTCTCTCTCACCTTCCTTTTATTATCCTAATCAGCAACTTACTTGAAACTGAATAGCCTTGAATGGTTCTGTGCTTTCACAAGGGTGTTTGTTCTACTCACTGTATTCTTTATTTTTCTTCTCCACTTCCCTCTAGTCTATATTCTACCTGCCACCTATCCAATTACTTACTTAATATGACATCTTATTGACCTATTGTGTTTACTCAAATATATTTTTTAAGGGGAACTGATAGATAAGAAAATATAGGGACTTCTCTGGTGGTCCAGTGGTTAAGACTTGGCCTTCCAATGCAGGGGGTGCAGGTTCAATCCCTTGTGGGGGAGCTAAGATCCCACATGCCTCGCTGCCAATAAAACCAAAACATAAAACAGAAGCAATATTGTAACAAATTCAATAAAGACTTTGAAAATGGTCCACATCAAAAAAAAAATCTATAAAAAAAATGAAGATATAAGATAAGGATCAAAGAAAGGACCATGTCCTTAGAATTAGAGCACAGGATGAGAAATGCCATAAGAGGCAGATATAGGAGATACTCTAGTCTGATATGGCTGCCGCAATGAAGTACTGCAGACTGGGTAGCTTAAACAACAGAAATGTACTGTCTCACAGTTGTGGAAGCCAGAAGTCTGAGATCAAGGCGTCGGCAGGGTTGGTTCCTTCTGAGGGCCATGAGGGAAGGATCTGTTACAGGCTTCTCTCCTTGGCTTGTAGATGGCTGTCTTCTGCCCATGTGTTTTCACATCATCTTCCTACTGTGCATGACTATCTCTGTGTCCAAATTTCCCCTTTTTATAAGGATACCAGTCATATTGGATTAGGGCCCATCCTAATGACCTCATTTTAACCTGATTACCTCTTTCAAGACTGTATTTCCAAAAAGTTCACATTCTGTATCACTAGGATTCCAGCATATCTTTTTTCACTTTTCGGAGCGTGGGGAGAGACACAATTGAACCCATAACAGGAGGGATGAGTCTTTCTGAGAACGGACCAGAATAGAATTGGCACCACCTGCTGTCCAGTGAGTGAAGTTTATATCTCTTTAATAAGCCATCTAAAATCACTGCACTTTAGGAAACTCTTTCCTCCGTGTTTTTTGCTTTATCACCCCTTAATTCATATCACCCACCTCCCCTCTTCCCATAAGCCAACTGGATCTATACTTTCCTATCTCCTACTGAACTTTTTGTAACTTAGTAAATAAAACACATTTCTTCTTAATAAAACAAAAGTTACCACACACAGGCACAAGAGTGGTATAAAGCCCTTCACACCTGGTCCCCGAATAGCTCTAATCTACAAATGGACCCAATGAGTCCCTCTCAGGCTCTGAATCCAATCTTGATAATACGCAGTGAATGTAAGAGTCTGGCTTTTAGCTATACTTCTGGTTCCATGCTAATAGAAAACTTCAATTTGTCAGTAATTGATTTCCTGACTGGTGACCCAGGCTCCCAGTGACTGAATCCTTACCCTTTCTTCTTCTTATTCCTTCTCTAAGTTCCTAATTTCTGGACCAGCATCTCTGGCTAGATTCTTGTTTTCCCCTTTAAGAGTAGGATTTACAATTTCTGAATTCTCTGCCTGCTATCTCAGTATGACCAAGAAATTGTATTCTTGTTCTGGATTTTACTCTCCTTAGAGTCAGGTCACTGATTGGGTTGTCAAAGTTTTATAATGTTAACACCTATCGCCTTGAAAAATTGTTGGTCCTGTCTCCACCTGGATATCATGGTACTTGCATACAGTAAGTATACAGCAAATGTTTGTGGTTTTTGAATAGATATTAATTGGTGTTGGATACTTAACATTTGTTAATGTCACTTCTTCCTTACCAGACCAAGGACCAATACCCCAAAAGTACATCTTCTTTCAAACACACATGACTATCTTTCCATCCTTGAAAAGTCTTGCTTTGTTCCCATGTACAAATCCCTGATCTTTATGGGAGTAACTGAGTCTCTACAGACTCAAATTCAGGACTTGCTCAGACTAGGATCAAATCAAGTTATGTCAGCCCTGATCAGACACTGACCCCACCACATGCATTATGGCTCCATATTATAAGTAGTAATTGCTCAGTCCTAAAATAAAGAAATGATCAAACATCCTCCAGTTAGCCCTAATATCTCCTTCTCTTCAAATAGATCTAGACTTATGATGACAGAATCACTCCAATAAAGTTCAAGGAGGCTGTACAGAAAAGGGTTAACTCGGGCCTGGTTGCTCAAACCCCTGCACATTCTAAAGAAAGGCCTGATCTCAAGAGGACTGGCCCTTGGCCAACTCCTAGGAGACAACCTCTGAGCCCTTGGAATATCCTGCTTGATACGGGTTTTATATCCCTGAGGCCTTGGGGCAAGATTGTATCAGTTTGACCAGATGATTTATGCTAATAATGTGACCCATGGTGAATGCCTGTTATTGGATGCATGAGGTCCTGGGCCATGTTCTACCAGGTTGATCTCTGGGGGGTTGAATAGTGTGTAGCTAAGGTTAATCATGTGGGTGCTGCATGCTTACAAGAACAACCTGAAACCTTTTAAAGCTACAAACCCTGAATACCAAGGCTCAGGTAAGCTCCCCTTGTTGGCAACACTTGGTACATGTTGTCACACATCATTGCTGGGAGAATTAAGCATGTTCACGTGACTCCACTGGGAGAAGAGACCTGTAAGCTTACATCTGGTTCCTCCTGGACTTCACGCATTCACCTTTTACCTTTGCTAATTTTAATCTGTATCCTTTCACCGTAATAAACTATAACTGTGAATATAACAGCTTTTTTGAATCCTGTAAGTCCTTCTAGCAAATCATCAAGTCTGAGTATGATCTTGGGGAGCCCTGGTTCACAGCCACTTTGAGTGAATACCAAAATGAGTAAGAAAAGCCAATTATTTTAACTTCTTTATCTCTGTAGATCTTTGGTACTGAGAACATTTAGGACTTTCATATAGATCTATCCCTTTTCCTTGGTTTTCACCTATATATCAAATCCTCAAGATGAATTGTCTATATCTAGAAACTTTTTCAATGCCTAAATGCATTGACCAAGAAATTCAACCTCCATAGATTTAGCAAAAGGAAATGCTCACACATGATTACATAGATAGGTATAGGATATTCATTCCAGTATTACTTGTAAGTAAAAAAATCAGAGGTAACATATATCCTTCAGCACTGAGATGTTATAATACATAATTTGGAATACTATGTAGCTGGGTACTGATATGGAATGCAATCCAAGAATGATTGTTGGGGATAGAAATCAAGTATGCAGAACACAGCTTCATTTTTACAAAAACAAAATAAAATCCTAATTCTTTTTGTTTGTGTAACCATAGAAGAAGAGGTGGAATCTCATTTATCTGATGCCAGTGGGTATCATGGAGCAAAGAAGGGAGGATGGAATAAGAAATTTCTCTGGTATTATTTAAGTATTTTTCAATCATTTTTGGCTTGGTTCGGTATCATTTTTGTATTTTTCCCAGATTTTTAAAATACCAGACATTCCAACACTTAACCACTTTGCCTTTATCTAAAATGCCAAAACCACCTGGCACCAATCAGAAAAGTCAGCCATGTTAGAGTTGCTGTAGCATTTACCTCTACCTCTCCCTCTGGGAAAATCTCACCTGAGCTGTGCTCCTGGTTTAGCAGATGGGATCTGGCTCACCAGGTGTGAGAACAAGTAGCTGGAGGGGAGCTGGCAGATACCCTGCATGAGAATGAGGCTCCTTCATAGGTTCTCATTTGACTTTACTGTACCTTGTCACAAAGATCTTTAAAAATGAAGCATGAATGCCCTAGTTTCCCTGGGTCATGAAATTCCCTAAGCAGGAATTCCTCTCGTGAACCCTTGCTGTATACCCTGTGGGGTTGAGGGTGCTCCCGACTACTGAAGAGCAGTGTGAGTACTGACTGTGGGTTGCGACCATTATGGAGTGGTAAAGAGCATCCTTCCTGGCTATATTCCTGCTTAGCCAAATGGTGATGTGATCTCATGCAAGTCCACTTCTACTCTGAATATCAGTTTTCATCATCTATAAGAATCATGAATAGATCATCTCTAATGTCTTTCACAGCACTACAATTCGAACTGTATTATCACAATAAATTAGCTCCATCTTCCTTCACCTGGATACAGTTTCTCCCCCTCTACAGAGCTACTGCTTCCAATCAAACACCCTTGTCATTCCCACGAAGAGAAGAAAAGGTTAGGCTGCTACAGGAAAAAAAAAAACAAAAAAACAGGGTGATTCCTGTTGGGAAAGTATCACCCATCACACATCTCCTCATCTAAAATGAGAATAAAGAAATATATTAAATACTTTTACATGTTTAAAATAAAGCTACCCACTTCATATTAGTTGTATTATATAATTCTAATTCTAACACAGAAATGTGTCTTTTGATGTCTATCAAGAAGACGAATTAAAACTTTGATTAATGAAAAGAATACGTTTCATATTCATATGTTCTCTTTAATCTTTTGTGTGAATAAGGAAGGAACATTAATCTGACCAAAAAAGGAAGGCTCAGTGTGGGGAGAATAAGGAATAGACCACCATGTTAACAGAAATGTAATTCAAAGAACTCGTGATCATTTTCAATTTCTAGGACCAACTTCTAGCTATTCTGAACATTTATCTTTGTCTCTCAATTTGAAGTCCTATCAGGAAATATAAAAAGAGAAACATTCATTTACGGTCTTCATTTCCAGAATAAATTGAGCCTCATTATAAAATGTCCACACTTTTCTACTGCAATTAATCTGGTCACAAGAAGGCCAACTGCAGAAGATTAATGGATCACAAATGAGGGCTGCTGTGCATGGCAGAATGACCACCACCATCACCTCAGACACGATACCATATGACCCAAGTGTCCAATACTTCTACAACAAATTGCAACACACATTCAGCGGCACTAGCTCTATTTCCAAAACAGCTTAGCATTATGAGTTCCTGAAATTTAATTTACATTCTTTTTCACTTTTGCAATTATAAATCCCTGAAGTTAAGGTTTATGGAAAAATGTTGGTAAAATCTGTCCTATAGCACTAAAGAGGCAATTGATATCAAAAATATTTATGGTGTCTTGGAGCAGCTTTTGTGCTTCAAACTGTTTACTGAAGGAGCTAATTTTAGGTTGAACACCAATAACATCTGAAAAAAAAATAACCTTGAAAAACTATACATATAGCAACTAAAAGGCAATATTATATGATGCTGTAATTTAGCGGGTAAGCACATTTACAGAACAGCTGTGAACCAAAGGATTTTGTTACAGTTTGAGGTAGGCACAAAATACAAAGATGACAAAGTCTTTTTCTTGAAAAAATGTACACTCTATGTAGGGTCCAGAGCATGGGAGGCAACACTGTATTTTGGTAAGGAAAGGTATAAACTCATCTGAAATCAAATTGAGAATGTAAATGCTAAGAGTCTATGAAAGGAAGGTGTGAAACAAACCAGAAAGGATTAAATATGTATAGCTACATACTCAGAAGAGCTTGTTTAGAAGGAAGATGTAACAAACGGAAGCATTTTATGGCATAATAGAAAAGGCCTCAAGTTTGGAGATAAAAATTGGAAAGGGCAATAGAAATTGCAGATGGAGATAGGAATCAGCAACATTTTGGTAGAATCTTTCTGATTAATACTTCTTGAGTCATTGCTTGGAGCAAGAAAAGTGTAGGGATACTCAAAGTACCTGGACTGGACTCTAAGAGTAAAGAAAAGGGTATTGACATTAAGGACTCGTGTTATCAAGAGATTCCAGAAAAACCTAAGGTTCCTGGAGTGTCATGTGTGCATATTCATACTTTGGGATTCCACTCTAGAAATTCTAACCATTGTACAATGGTAGCAAACAACGTCAATGTTGCAGATCTTCTGTGATTAATCCCAAAGCAGCTCCTCCTCAATCTGGTTGGGGTTCCATAACGCTTTTAAATACTTATGCATGAGCCTGAGTCATATAGAAAAGGGAAAGTCTAAAAATTCCTTGTACAGCCAAATCCTTGATATCAGCTTCTTTTATTTTTTCTTGTTTCTTTCACTTAAACGTACATTTAAAAGCTTCCAATAGGTACATTTAAAAGCTAGCCATAATTGGATAGCCGGTATCAAACTAATCATTCCACTGAAAAATTACAATATTTTAAAATAACTGTGGGCACTGGAGGGAACGTAGCTTTGGTACAGGCGGGAAGAAAGGAACAGGTGGTGAGATTTAGCATATTCATCTGGCGCTTTCCCTGAGGTTGCTTTCCCATTTCCTGTAAACAGAAGCATAGACCCCTAGTAGAAATACAGTGGTCTAAATGAGCTATGGAGAAAGAGTTTGGAGATCAGATGGCCAAAGCAGCTAGAACTTGAAAATTAAAATCACAGAAAGTAGGGAGCCTCAGGAAAGCAAGCCCCATGAGCTGTATATAAATTCCCCTCAAGTTATTGACTAACACCTGAACTTTACACATGAAGAGTTTGAGCATAAAAGAGGTAATTTCTAGCAAATTTGATAAGGCAAGAAAGAAATAAAAGCCATGGAGTTTGTCATCTAGTCTCAGACAACATGATTATCTATTAGAAAATTCCACTGAATCTAAAAAAAGCCCCTAGAACTAATACGTGGGTTTAGCAAGATACAAAAATCAATTGTATTTGAACATACTCACAATTAACAATTAGAAACTAGAATTAAAGAAAGAGTACTATTTATAATAGCACCTCAGACACAAATCTAACAAAATATGTGCAGGTATTTTATATCGAAAATTATACAACACTTATCAAAGAAATCAGAATTGGGATAAAGAACATCTAAATGAATGAAGACAAACACACTGTTCATGGATCAGAAGACTCAGTACTGTTGTGAATTTTTCCCAAATTGGTCGTTAGACTCCACATAATCTCAGTGAAAATCCTAGCATTTTTAGTAGATAACAACAAGCTATTTCTTACATTTATGTCAAAGGCAAAGAAACTAAAGCAGTCAAAACAATTCTTTTAAAGAAGAGCAAAACTGGAGAACTCCTGTTACCTGATTTCAAGAAAATATGAAGCTCTAGTAGCCAAGACAGTAAAGTACTAATGAAAGGACAGATACAGACCAACATAGCAGAGTAAAGGTTCTAGAAATAGGCTCACAGTCACAGTCAACACACTTTTGACAAAGGGAATTCAGTGGAGAAGACATAGTCATTTAAACAATTGGATATGCGTATGAAAATAAAATATTCTCCAAAAACTAGAAATAAACTTGGGCAATTGGGATCGACATGTATACACTGGTGTGTATAAAACTGATGACTAGTAAGAACCTGCTGTATAAAAAAATTAATTTAATTTAATTTAAAAAAATTTTTTAAACTAAGAATAACCAAATGTCCATCAGCAGAGGAATGGATAAATAAATTGTGGTATATTCATTTAACTGAATATTACACAGTGTTGGAATAGAACAAATTCCTAAATACTCAAGAATATGGATAAATTTCACAGACATTATATTAGAAGCCAGACGTAAAAGACTATACATCCATGTGATTCCACTTATATGAATGTCTAGAATAGGCAAAACTATCCCATGAAAACAGGCATCAAAATAATCATTTCATTTCTGGAATACTGACTGGGAAGAGACAAAAGGGACCCTTTTTGGGTGATGATAAATTTCTTTATCTTGATCTGATAGTAGTTACACAGGCGCATACATATGAAAAAATACAATGAAATGAACACTTAGGATTTGTGCACTTTACTGCATTTATGTTGTTATATCTCATTTTTAAAAGTAAGGAAGAAAGGAAAAAAGCAGAGGGAAGGAGAAAGGAAGAGAAGGAGAGAGAGGGAGGGAAGGAAGGAGAACTTTATATATTGCTACTGTGTGATGATATGATCTCCAGGATATATTGTTGAGTAAAAAATTGAAACTCAGAACAATATTTATTACATGACACTTTTTATCTAAGAATGGAGACAGGGAGATACCAATATGTATTTATGAAAAAGTAACAGTTGATGAATAAACCAAAAATGAATAAACTGCTATATATAGGGGAGGAAGAGAATAGGGTGCAGGCAACAAGGATAAAAGCTACGTCTTTGAATGTACTTTATTTTTTTAATTTGGAACCATGTAAATGCTCTTACATAATTTTTTAAAATAGATTAAAAAAGAGTGCTCTGTAAAAATAACTGAAACAAATGTACCTAATAGTATATCAAATTGATAGTATGAATATATACAGAAGAATTATTTCAAGTGACTCTAAAACATATTTGAGTGTATCTCCCTCTGGGAACGTATACAAAAGAAAGGAACTGTCAAGAAATCACAAACTGTATTCAGCTGTATTCTTTTCAGTAGAAATGTTGCCCCATTACTTTTTAAATACAGTAAATAAGAAATATCATCAGGAAATATTTTCAGCATAAAAGAAGAGAGATGCAAATATAAGTCAAAAATTATCTGTTTTAGTCCAAGAAGACCTAAATAGATATTTCTCCAAAGAAGACATACAGATAGCCAACAGGCACATGAAAAGATACTCAACATTGCTAATTATTAGAGAAATGCAAATCAAAACTACAAATGAAAAGATACTCAACATTGCTAATTATTAGAGAAATGCAAATCAAAACTACAAATGAAAAGATACTCAACATTGCTAATTATTAGAGAAATGCAAATCAAAACTACAGTGAGGTATCATCTCACACTGGCCATAAATGACCATCACTAAAAGTCTGCAAATAATAAATGCTGGAGAGCAAGCCCACACCTAGGCATATATCTGGAGAAAAATGTGGTTCGAAAGGATACATGCACCCAACTGTTCACTGCAGCACTGTTTACAATAGCCAAGACATGGAAGCAACCTAAATGTCCAACAACAGATGAATGGATAAAGAAGATGTGGTACATACATATGATGGAATATTACTCAACCAGTTAAAAAGAATGAAATAACGCCATTTGCAGCAACATAGATGGACCTGGAGATTATCATACTAAATGAAGTAAGACAGAGAAAGACAAATATCATATGATATCGTTTATATACAGAATCTAAACAACAACAAAAAAAGATACAAATGAACTTATTTACAAAACAGAAACAGACTCGGAGACTTAGAGGACGAACTTATGGTTACCATGGGGGAAGGGTGGGGGAGAGGGATAGATTGGGAGTTTGGGGTTGACATGTACACTCTGTTATATTCAAAATAGATAACCAACAAGGACCTACTGTATAGCACAGGGAATGCTGCTCAATATTCTGTAATAACCTAAATGGGAAAAGAATTTTAAAAAGAATAGATACATGTAAATGTATAACCGAATCACTTCACTGTACACCTGAAACTAACACAACATTGTTAATCAACTATGTTCCAATATAAAATAAAATAAATTTTTTTTAAGCTGGAGAGGGTGTAGAGAAAAGGGAACTCTCCTACACTGTTGGTAGGAATGTAAATTGGTGCAGCCACTATGGAAAACAGTATGGAGGTTCCTTAAAAAACAAAAAATAGAGCTGCCGTATGATCCAGCAATCCCACTCCTGGGCATATATCTAGAGAACACTCAAACTCAAAAAGACACATGCACCCCAATGTTCATAACAGCACTACTTATAATAGTCAAGACATGGAAGCAACCTAAATGTCCAATGACAGATGACTGGATAAAGAAGATGTAGGATATATATATATATATACTACTCAAACATTAAAAAAAAATGAAATAATGTCATTTGAAGCAACATGGATGGACCTAGAGATTATCATACTAAGTGAAGTAAGTCAGAAAGAGTACAAATATCATATGATATCACTTACAATTAGAATCTAAAATATGACACAAATGAACTTATTTACAAAACAGAAACAGACTCACAGAATAGAAAACAAATTTATGGTTACCAAAGGGGAAAGGGGGTGAGAGAGGGATAAATTAGAAGTTTGGGATTATCATATAGAAACAACTATATATAAAACAAATCAATAACAGTGTCCTACTGTATAGCACAAGGAACTATATTCAATATCCTGTAATAAACCATAATGGAAAAGAATATGAAAAAGAATATATATATTATATATATAATTATATTATAATTATATAAATATATAACTGAATCACTTTGCTGTACACCAAAAACTAACACAATGTTGTAAATCAACTATACTTCAATAGAAATTTTTTAAATTTTAAAAAATTATCTGCTTTAGTCTGAGTCTTTATCCCTATATTTCTTCAAAA
Source organism: Pseudorca crassidens (assembly GCF_039906515.1). Lineage (NCBI taxonomy): Eukaryota > Metazoa > Chordata > Mammalia > Artiodactyla > Delphinidae > Pseudorca > Pseudorca crassidens. Next base: position 38,895,739 of record NC_090296.1, on the reverse strand, counting down.
TAACTGTTATCCATCACATCAAATGTGGCTTGGGGATAAGCTTGCAGGTCTAGGAAATGGGGAATCAAGTCTGGGGCCCAAATGAGCTTGAGGACTAACAAGCACTAATTTATATTGATTCTGACTCTGGTGAACCATCAACCCAGAAGAGTTCTGATTTTGGTAGAAACACAGAAACATCTTAGTTCTAAACTTTCTCACCACAAAGAAGAGCAAGGAAAATGAAAAATAAACTTATAAATTGTATTTTCAATGAAATCAGGAAAAACAAAAATCAGAAAACTTCAAATTGCAAATAATTGCCGCCCAAAGATGGAGCAGAACCAGAAGGAAGGAAAGATGTGCAGAGGAGGCCTGAGGGAGAATGATCTCAGGAAGAACCAGCAAATACAAAAATCATAAAGGGGTGAGTTGGCCTGGAAGGCTCTACCTCCTGTTGAACAGTCTAGGTGAGCCCAAGGCTGATGAGTGAAATGAATAAAGATGGGACTTCACAAGAGGCCATCCGTTAAGTCTTTTGCTAGGGCAACAGGAGAGGACACCCTTGAGAGCTGTGAAGCCTGGAAATCTACCCCGGCCTCATACCTCCACAGGAACTTCCTGCTAAACACACACACACAAAAATCTATCTCATTAAGATATGAGTAACAACAAAAAAGATGCTCTATATTCACACAAAGATACTACAAGGAAATATATTGATGAAAAGATGCACAACCTAACATTCCAGCTGAGAATCTTAAACCTTTATGCAGCAACTGAAACTATAAAGGAGAAATATGAAAACTCAGAGATGTCAGAGAAGAGGAAGTGACAGTTAATACCAGGAGGATAGGCAAGAGGAACTGACAGCACTCAGAAAAGAAATAGAAAAAAATGACAAAGTCACTTCAGAAATGAAGACTAAACTACAAGGAATACAAGGAAGAGCAGATACCATGAAATGCACAGTAAGGATACAGAGGATAGAAAAAGAAAATTGAACAAAATGTAAAATAAAATAGAAAGAGGCAAAAAGGACTACATTAAAAAAGTCAGGGGCTTCCCTGGTAGCGCAGTGGTTGAGAGTCCGCCTGCCGATGCAGGTGACGCGGGTTCGTGCCCCGGTCTGGGAAGATCCCAAATGCCGCGGAGCGGCTTGGGCCCGTGAGCCATGGCCACTGAGCCTGCGCGTCCGGAGCCTGTGCTCCACAATGGGAGAGGCCACAACAGTGAGAGGCCCGCGTACCGCAAAAAAAAAACAAAAAAAAACAACAAAAAAAGTAAGGACTAAAATATTATTTATAGATAGATCTATATAGATATATATATTATATATAGAGATATAGATGTCAATGAAGAAACAAACCCAAAATGATGGAACATAACAAGCATTTTAAACTATTTAAACAACAGAAAAAACCTTTCCTGAAATGAAACAAAGAAAGGAAAGGAGGGAGGGGGAGAGGTGGGGAGTAGAGAGGAAGGAAGACAGACTGAGCTTAATCTACATATAGAAAGGGCACACAGAGAACCAGGGAAAGATGACCCAGAATGGTCAACACTGAGGCATATTCTAGAAAATTATTTGAATTTTAAAATAAGAAAAAAGGAGCTTTTGTGTAAACAGTAAAAAGAACAAGTCACTTATAGGGCAGAAAAAACAAGCTTGATCAAATTTATTGACAACAACATTCAATAAAGACCACAGAAGAGAGCAGAGCAGCACCTACAAGATACTCATGCTAAGAAGATGTATGTAGCTCAAGGACTTTATACAGCTCAACTCTTCCTAAAGTATAAAGTCTGCAGACAAGTACAGATGACTCTCATTGTTCGTGGTAATTATGTTCTATAAGGTCACTGTAGACACTGAATTAGCAAACCCTGAACCATTGCTCCTAAGATAAACACAGGGTTAGGTTCCTGGGAGTCTCTGGTCACAACATAACAAAAAATGACAGAACTAAGACCAAACATACATTTTTCTATCAATACATGTATATAAGCTTAAGTAATCTATTGAAAGGAAAAGATCTTCAGATAGGATCACAAAACAGAATCCACCTCTGTACTCTATACAAAAGACATGCCTAAAACTAATTTTAAACACAAGAAATAAAATAAAGGAAAAAACAAAGAAAAAAAACAGAGGTTGTGACTATAATATTACACAAGGTAGAATTCAGATCAAGCATCAAAAGAGACAAAGAATGGTACTATATTGCTCAAGGTCACAGTTCACAATGAAGACATTGCAGTTATGTTTTATGCTCACCAACCAAGTTGGGTTTACTGACACTGCTGCAAGAAGGGAGACCACAGCTCAGGGGGAAACTTGGGGTGACTCAGTAACCTAAGGAGGACTTGTTAGAAGATTTGGGTCTGTTAGGTGATTGGGAGGAGGGTTCAAGGAAATGTGATTTAGCTCTGGATCAGGTGGTATCCGAAAGTGGGAATGATTAATTCTATGACTGGGTATCTTAATAATGTCTATTAAGAACAGAGTAGGGTTAAGGTTGCGATTGGTAATTGCAAATAGCTCTCTGTGGGACTTCTCAGCTTCCATAATCATGTGAGCCAACCCTTCATGCTAAATCTCTTTTTTTTTTTTTTTTTTTTGCGGTACGCGGGCCTCTCACTGCTGTGGCCTCTCCCGTTGCAGAGCACAGGCTCCGGATGCGCAGGCTCAGCGGCCATGGCCCACGGGCCCAGCAGCATGTGGGATCCTCCCGGACCAGGGCACGAACCCATGTCCCCTGCATTGGCAGGCAGACTCTCAACCACTGTGCCACCAGGGAAGCCCATCTTTCTATACGTCCATATGTATCCCATTGTTTCTCTGGAGAAGCCTGACTAATATAGTGAAGCAGCAGTTGCTCATTTTAGCTGGGAGAGGGGGATGTGTGGTCATTTTTCTGACTTGCACAGTGTTCTTCATTTGACCTTTGCTCACACATGATTATGGAGTGGTCTTTTTGTCTCACATTATCTTGTGACCTTGTCTGATGTTGGTATTCTGTGATGTGTGAGTTCAACAGTGGAATATCATGGCCTACCTGTAAGAGCCAGGCCAGGAACCAGTTGTCTGCTATCAGGGGCTGCTTTTTTTTTTTTCCTTAATATCTGCTTCTTTTTTTTCCCTCAATGTCTAAACACAAAAAAAATCCAAGTAGCAACTTTCATAAAACAGAAACTACATGGACTTCCCTGGTGGCGCCGTGGTTAAGACTCCACGCTCACAGTGAAGGGATCCAGGTTCAATCCCTGGTCAGGGAACTGGATCCCACATGCATGTCGCAACTAAGAGTTCACATGTCACAACTAAGGAGCCCATGAGCCACAACTAAGGAGCCCGCCTGCCGCAAAAAGACCCAGTGCAAACAAACAAACAAATATTTTTAAAGACAGAAATTACAGAAGGAGATATTGAAATACTAAACATAGGAGATCTAAACTTACCTCTCTTTATCTAAGATCAATTTGAACAAAACTTAGGACACAGATACTGATACAACATAATCTATAATATAGATCTGATTGATATATATCATTTTATATTTTATTATATTTTTTTCCTTGGTTCTTTGCTGTACTTTATTTTTTTTAACATCTTTATTGGAGTATAATTGTTTTACAATGTTCTCTTAGTTTCTGCTGTATAAAAAAGTGAATCAGCTATATGCATATGCATATACCCCCATATCCCCTCCCTCTTGCAACACCCTCCACCCTCCTTATCCCACCACTCTAGGTGGTCACAAAGCACAAAGCTGGTCTGCCTGTGCTATGCAGCTGCTTCCCACTAGCTATCTATTTAACATTTGGTAGTGTATATATGTCAATGTTACTCTCTCACTTTGTCCCAGCTTACTCTTCCCCCTCCCCGTGTCCTCAAGTCCATTCTTTACAGCAGTGTCTTTATTCCTGTCCTGCCCCTAGGTTCATCAGAACCTTTTTTTTTTTAAGATTCCATATATATGTGTTATCATACAGCATTTCTTTTTCTCTTTCTGACTTACTTCACTCTGTACGACAGACTCTAAGTCCATCCACCTCACTACAAATGACTCACTTTCATTTCTTTTTATGGCTAAGTAATACTCCATTGTATATATGTGCCACATCTTCTTTAACCATTCATCTGTTGATGGACACTAAGGTTGCTTCCATGTCCTGGCTGTTGTAAACACTGCTGCAATGAACATTGTGGTACATGACTCTTTTTGAATTATGGTTTTCTCAGGGTATATGCCCAGTAGTGGGATTGCTGGGTCATATGGTGGTTCTATTTTTAGTTTTTCAAAGAACCTCCATACTGTTCTCCATAGTGGCTGTATCAATTTACATTCCTACCAACATTGCAACAGGGTTCCCTTTTCTCCACACCCTCTCTAGCATTCGTTGTTTGTAGATTTTTTTGATGATGGACATTCTGACCGGTGTGCAGTGATACCTCATTGTAGTTTTGATTTGCATTTCTCTAATGATTAGTGATGTTGAGCATCCTTTCATGTGTTTGTTGGCAATCTGTATATCTTCTATAGAGAAATGTCTATTTAGATTTTCTGCCCATTTTTGGATTGCGTTGTTTGTTTTTTTTGATATTGAGCTGCATGAGCTGCTTGTATGTTTTGGAAATTAATTCTTGTCAATTTCCTTGCAAATATTTTCTCCCATTCTCAGGGTTGTCTTTTCATCTTGTTTATGGTTTCCTTTGCTGTGCAAAAGCTTTTAACTTTCATTAGGTCCCATTTGTTTATTTTTGTTTTTACTTCCATTTCTCTAGGAGGTGGGTCAAAAGGATCTTGCTGTGATTTATGTCATAGAGTGTTCTGCCTATGTTTTCCTCTAAGAGTTTGATAGTTTCTGGCCTTACATTTAGGTCTTTAATCCATTTTGAGCTTATTTTTGTGTATGGTGTTAGGGAGTGTTCTAATCTCATACTTTTACATGTAGCTGTCCAGTTTTCCCAGCACCATTTATTGAAGAGCCTGTCCTTTCTCCACTGTACATTCCTGCCTCCTTTATCAAAGATAAGGTGACCATATGTGCGTGGGTTTATCTCTGGGCTTTCTATTCTGTTGCATTGATCTATATCTCTGTTTTTGTGCCAGTACCATACTGTCTTGATTACTGTAGGTTTGTAGTATAGTCTGAAGTCAGGGAGCCTGATTCCTCCAGCTACGTTTTTCATTCTCAAGATTGCTTTGGCTATTCAGGGTCTTTTGTGTTTCCATACAAATTGTGAAAGTTTTTGTTCTAGTTCTGTGAAAAATGCCAGTGGTAGTTTGATATGGATTGCATTGAATCTGTAGATTGCTTTGGGTAGTAGAGTCATTTTCACAATGTTGATTCTTCCAATCCAAGAACATGGTATATCTCTCCATCTATTTGTATCATCTTTAATTTCTTTCATCACTGTCTTACAGTTTTCTTCATACAGGTCTTTTGTCTCTGTAGGTAGGTTTATTCCTAGGTATTTTATTCTTTTTGTTGCAGTGGTAAATGGGAGTGTTTCCTTAATTTCTCTTTCAGATTTTTCATCATTAGTGTATAGGAATGCAAGATTTCTGTGCATTAATTTTGTATCCTTCTACTCTACCAAATTCATTGATTAGCTCTAGTAGTTTTCTGTTAGGATCTTTAGGATTTTCTATGTATGGTATCATGTCATCGGCAAACAGTGACAGTTTTACTTCTTCTTTTCCAATTTGGTTTCCTTTTATATCTTTTTCTTCGCTGATTGCTGTGGCTAAAACTTCCAAAACTAGGTTGAGTAATAGTGGTGAGAGTGGGCAAGCTTGTCTTGTTCCTGATCTTAGAGGAAATGGTTGCAGTTTTTCACCACTGAGAGCGATGTTGGCTGTGGGTTTGTCATACATGGCCATTATTATGTTGAGGTAGGTTCCCTCTATGCCTACTTTCAGGAGAGTTTTTATCATAAATTGGTGTTGGATTTTGTCAAAAGCTTTTTCTGCATCTATTGAAATGATCATATGGTTTTTGTCCTTCAATTTGTTAATATGGTGTATGACATCGATTGATTTGCATATACTGAAGAATCCTTGCATTGCTGGGATAAACCCCACTTGATCATGGTGTATGATCCTTTTAATGTACTGTTGAATTTTATTTCCTAGTATTTTGCTGAGGATTTTTGCATCTATGTTCATCAGAGATATTGGCCTGTAGTTTTCTTTTTTTCTGACATCTTTGCCTGGTTTTGGTATCAGGGTGATGGTGGCCTCGTAGAATGAGTTTGGGAGTGTTCCTCCCTCTGCTATGTTTTAGAAGAGTTTGAGAAGGATAGGAGTTAGCTCTTCTCTAAATGTTTGATAGAATTCACCTGTGAAGCCATCTGGTCCTGGGCTTTTGTTTGTTGGGAGATTGTTAATCACAGTCTCAATGTCAGTGCTTGTGATTGGTCTATTTATATTTTCTATTTCTTCCTGGTTCAATCTTGGAAGGTTGTGCTTTTCTAAGACTGTGTCCATTTCTTCCAGGTTGTCCATTTTATTGGCGTATAGTTGCTTGTAGTACTCTCTCATGATCCTTTATATTTCTGCAGTGTCAGTTGTTACTTCTCCTTTTTCATTTCTAATTCTATCGATTTGAGTCTTCTCCCTTGTTCTCTTGGTGAGTCTGGCTAATGGTTTATCAATTTTGTTTATCTTCTCAAAGAATCAGCTTTTAGTTTTATTGATCTTTGCTACTGTTTCCTTCATTTCTTTTTCATTTATTTCTGATCTGATCTTTGTGATTTCTTTCCTTCTGCTAACTCTGGGGGTTTTTTGTTCTTCTTTCTCTAATTGCTTTAGGTGTAAGGTTAGGTTGTTTATTGGAGATGTTTTTTGTTTCTTGAGGAATGATTGTGTTGCTATAAACTTCCCTCTTAGAACAGCTTTGCTGCATCCCATACGTTTTAGGTTGTCATGTTTTCATTGTCATTTGTTTCTAGTAGTTTTTGATTTCCTCTTTGATTTCTTTAGTGATCTCTTGGTTATTTAGTAGCATATTCTTTAGCCTCCATGTGCTTGTATTTTTTACAGTTTTTTTTCCTGTAATTGATATCTAGTCTCATAGAATTGTGGTCGGAGAAGATACTTGATACGATTTCAATTTTCTTAAATTTACCAATGCTTGATTTGTGACCCAAAATTAGCAAGATATGCTAACGTTCCAAGAGCACTTGAGAAGAAAGTGTATTCTGTTGTTTTTGGATGGAATGTCCTATAAAGATCAATTATGTCCATCTTGTTTAATGTGTCATTTAAAGCTTGTGTTTCCTTATTAATTTTCATTTTGGATGATCTGTCCATTGGTGAAAGTGGGGTGTTAACATCCCCTACTATTACTGTGTTACTGTTGATTTCCCCTTTTATGGCTATTAGCATTTACCTTATATATTGAGGTGCTCCTGTGTTGGGTGCATAAATATTTACAATTGTTGTATCTTCTTCTTGCATTGATCCCTTGATCATTATGTAGTGTCCTTCTTTGTCTCTTGCAATAGTCTTTATTTTAAAGTCTATTTTGCCTGATATGAGAATTGCTACTCCAGGTTTCTTTTGATTTCCATTTGCATGGAATACCTTTTTCCATCCCCTCACTTTCAGTCTGTATGTGTCCCTAGGTCTGAAGTGGGTCTCTTGTAGACAACATATGTATGGGTCTTGTTTTTGTATCCATTCAGCCAGTCTATGTCTTTTGGTCAGAGCACTTAATCCATTTACATTTAAGGTAATTATCAATACGTATATTCCTATTACCATTTTCTTAATTGTCTTCTGTTTGTTTTTATAGGCCTTCTCCTTCTCTTGTGTTTCCTGCCCAGAGAAGTTCCTTTAGCATTTGTTGTAAAGCTGGTTTGGTGGTGCCGAATTCTCTTAGCTTTTGCTTATCTGTAAAGGTTTTAATTTCTCCATCAAATCTGTATGAGATCCTTTCTGGGTATGGTAATCTTGGTTGTAGGTTTTTCCCTTTCATCACTTTAAATATGTCCTGCTACTCCCTTCTGGTTTGCAGGTTTTCTGCTGAAAAATCAGCTCTTAATCTTATGGGGATTCCCTTGTATGTTATTTGTTGCTTTTCCCTTGCTGATTTTAATAATTTTTCTTTGTACTTAATTTTTGATAGTTTGATTAACGTGTCTCAGCATGTTTCTCTTTGAGTTAATCCTGTATGGTACTGTCTGTGCTTCCTACACTTGACTATTTCCTTTCTCGTGTTAGGGAAATTTTCGACTATAATCTCTTCAAATATTTTCTCAGACCCTTTCTTTTTCTCTTCTTCTTCTGGGACCCCTCTAATTTGAATGTTTTTGCGTTTAATGTTGTCCCAGAGGTCTCTGAGACTGTCCTCAATTCTTTTCATTCTTTTTTCTTTATTCTGTTCCCTGGTAGTTATTTCCACCATTTTATCTTCCAGCTCACTCTTCCATTCTTCTGCCTCAGTTATTCTGCTTTTGATTCCTTCTAGAGTATTTTTAATTTCAGTAATTGTGCTGTTCATCACTGTTTGTTTGCTGCTTAGTTCTTCTAGATCCTTGTTTAGTGTTTCTTGTGTTTTCTCCATTCTGTTTCCGAGATTTTGGATCATCTTTACTACCATTACTGTGAATTCTTTTTCAGGTAGGCTGCCTATTTTGTCTTCATTTATTTGGTCTTGTAGGTTTTCACCTTGCTCCTTTGTCTGTAACACATTTTTTTGTCATTTCATTTTTTCTTTTTTTAAAGGGTGGGGCTCTATTCCTGTCTTACTGGTTGTATGGTCTGAGACATCCAGCACTGGAGTTTGCAGGCAGTTGGATAGACCCAGGTCTTGGTGCTGAGATGAGGACCTCCAGGAGGCCTCACTCCAATTAATATTCCTTAGGGTCTGAGGTTCTCTGTTAGTCCAGTGGTTTGTACTCGAACTCCCAGCACAAGACCTCAGGCCCAACTTCTTGCCTGGGAACCAAGATCCCACAGCTTTTGTGGCATGGTAAAAAAAGAAAAAAAGGAAAGAAAGGAGCAGTACAATATCAAAGGATAAAAAACAAAATAAAATTAGAAAGATAAAAAATATATTAGGAAAAATAAAACTATAATTGAAACAACTGCAACAAGGTAAAATAAAACCACAACAGAAAAAAGAAAACAAAAGTGGGGGTGGGGGGGAAACAAGCCAAAAGGAGAGAACAATAACAAAGTATAAAGAATAAAGTTAGAAAAATAAAAGATTTATTAGGAAAAATATAAAAGAATCAACAATAATGAATCAACAAGGTCAAACAGAACCCCAATCTAAAAGAGGGAAAAAGAAAAAAAAAAAGCCTTGGCTATGGGGGCGGAGTTTACGCAGGGGTGGAACTGAGGCAAGGGTGGGCTTTAGGGTGGGGCAGGACCTAGGCGGGTGGGAGGGTGATGTTTCAGCGTGAGACTGGGCCTAGCCTCAGGACCCACGTAGCTGGAAAAGGCCCTGGGGGTGGGGCCTAGGCAGGGTGACTTTCAAGTGTGGGGCGGCACCTCTGCTTAGGACCTGCGCAGAAGGGGAGAGGCAGCATGGCGAAAGGAGGGCATCTGGAATGTGGAGTTCCGGAGTTTCGAGATAGGGCCCTGAGTGACGGTGTGTGGGTGGGGTTTAGGCCCAGCGTGTTGGAAGGGGTGTCAGAGGGGGTCTCCAAGTGTAGAGGCAGGGGCCTGGGTGGGGGTATAGAGGCAGGGCTTGGGTTCTGTGCTGCAGGAGGGAGGCTCCGAGGGCAGAGGTTTAGGCACAGGAGCCCAACAGGCTCCCTGGTGCCTAAGTGGACAGGGAAAGCGCTGGCCCCATTCCCTTCCGTTCCTTTGTGCCCCTCCCCCACCACGTCCCCCAGGGTCTCCACCATCGCCGCTGGACCCCTAAATGTGGGTGAGTCATGCTGGGTGTAGGAACTCCTCCCCTTCCCAAGCCACCCCTCAGGGATGCCAGTCCCGGAGGTCCAGCCTTTACTTTTGCTCCCCCTTCCCTCCCTCCCACTCCATCAGGACCTGCGTGGCTGGAGGGGGCCTCCGTGGGCAGAGGATCAGGTCCAGGATCTCAGCAGGTTCCTGGGGACCCAAGTGTGCAGGGAAAACCTAGCCATGCTCCCTTTTGATCCTTTGCCCTCCCATTGGTCCCCCAACCTCCCCCTTTGGGCACGGGATCCCTTCCCCTCCCCCAGCCACCCCTCGGGGGCACTAGTCCTGTCCCGCACCACTTCTCCTCCTCCTTCACTCCCCCCATGCCCCATGTCCTACCGGGTCACTGGGGGTTGCTCCCATCCCCTTAGGTGTCTGTGGTCCCCCAACAGTACCTGGTGGGTTCCCTAGTTGTAAGGAGACATGAATTCCACGTCCTCCTAGTATGCCATCTTGACTCTGCCCCCCCTCATTTTATATTTTAAAACAGAAATGCATCTTATCTTAAAAATTGATTACCTATTGGTCCACAAGGAAAATCTTAATAAATTCCCAAAGATTAAAATAATATAGACCACCTAGAGGGGTGGGATAGGGAGCGAGTGAGGGAGACACAAGAGGGAGGGGATGTGTGGATATATGTACACATATAGCTGATTCACTTTGTTATACAACAGAAACTAACACAACACTGTAAAGCAATTATACTCCAATAAAGATGTTTAAAAAAAAGATCACAGATCACTGTAACAAATATAATAATAATGAAAAAGTTTGAAATATTGAATTATTAAAAAGTGACACAGAGACATGACATGAGCAAATGCTATTGGAAAAATGGCGCTGAAAGACTCGCTAAACACTGGGTTTCCACAAACATTTTCTTTGTAAAAACACACAATATCTGCAAAGTACAATAAAGTGAAGTGCAATTAAAAAAAATAATAATAGTAATAATAATATAGAAAATATTCACTAATAATAATGAAACAAAAGTAGGATTTAATTAAAAACTCAGAAAATACAGATTCTTCTACCTAGGAAAAGAAAATCCTGATCTCTTAAGCCAAATGGGAAATGAAAAGAGAAATTATAGAATTTCTGGAAAACAATAGTAATGAAGAAAGTACATATCAGAACCTATAGGCTACAACTAAAGTAATGATCAGAAGAAAATTCATAGCTTTAAAATACTTACATAATTAAAACATGAAAATAAATAAAGCATGGAGCTCAAAATATTTTAAGTAAATAAGAAAATAAACCAGAGGAAAATGGTATGAAGGAATTAACAAAGGTGAAAGCAGAAATGAATGAGTTAAAACAGAAAATCAATAGAACTAATACCTGAAACAACAATAGTTTTCATTGAGAACTACTATATATACAAGCATTTATACTAAGCCCTCGGTTTGGAGGGATAGAGGGTGGGTGGGGGAATGGTGCAAAACAGAATGAATAAATAGATGAGAAGAAAAACAGCTCCTGACTTCAGGGAGTTTTGCTAATTCCTCTTCAAAGACACATTTTACAAATATCTAATATTGATACTTAATAACTGAACACTTTAATAGCCACAATAGGAACCTCTTTGTTTTTGATCGTCACTGTAAAAGACTATTGAGATAATTTTTAAAACTTTAACGCAGATCTTTCTAGACTAACAGAATCACAGGCTCTAATTTTATAAATCTCTATTCTTCTGGCATCAACAGTTAAAATTTGTGGAACAAAAAACATTTTCCTAAGAACAAAAAATCAGCTACTACTTATGGGGAAAAAAAGCTCCTATTTTTCAATAACATTATACAAGATAGATAAATGAGAGAGAGAAAAAGAGATTGAATAGAGAGTTTGAGGAAAGGCATAAATTTTCTGTGTATGCTTTATTTTTCCACTGATATGAGTCAACAGTATAATTTTTTAAAGTAAGAGGAAAGATATAAGGATTTGAGAAGGCCCTGGAAATGAATTCAATAATCAAGAAGACAAAGCATCTCCCTCCCACTGGGTTTTTCCCATCAGTCTCTAACCATGCCTAGAAGTGACTTCAGTGACTCATCACTTTCTTTGTGAGAAGAGCCATGAACATCACCAGCAGTGCCATGGGGACCTTCTGCAAGGCAGGTAGCACCAAGGGGCTACAGCCAGAAATAGTGTATCCTACAGAGTTTCCAAGTTGTTTCCAGAGTAAACTGTCTGAATGGAGCAAAATGAGAAAGCGGAACCAAGTGATGAGGGAACCAAGGCAGGAACTGAAGTGAGGTGGATCTTCAGTAATAAAAGGAAGGAATAACTCTCTGAGCAAATTCTGGGGCTTCCCATAGCTTTCTAGGCACTACCCTCCCCCTCAAGCATGGCAGCTTTACGTGGGCAGGTTGAAAGCAGTTAAAGCAGAAGAACTCCTCATTTCTGTCTGACGCATCAGAAGATGGCACTCTGATTCTTCTGGAAACTAATATATAGCAGGTATCAAAAGTAACCCACCTGCTGATCCAGAGCATGTGGGTGACTAGACTAGGTGGACAAATAGACAGGTATATAGACAGGCAGACAGACAGATTGATATTTTTCTCCCTTGACTAAACAACTTCTCTAGTTAATGACCTCTTTTCCACTTCGATCAATATATACCTTGGCTCTCTCCATTATGTCTAGTTCCCATTCACTTTTCAACCTAAGATGTGCTAGTCTCTACCCCCTTCGTTCTTCTAACATCGCTTCCACTAAAGTCACTCATAACCCTCTTTGCTGCCTCCCTACTCCATTCCTTCATATGTCCCAATTTGGGCCATAGGCCCAAGAGGCCCCCTCAATACCAGGCCCCACTCCCAGAACCCAGTCCAGCAACTACACAAAGCAGAACTAATTATCAACCATGGTCCAACAGCCCACCAGGAAAAGCACTCCCTTTGAGACAGGTTCCTGATGGAGAAGGAATGATTATCCAGGTACACATCCCATTTACTACTTCTGATCTATATAACTAGAAAAGTGGGTAGAAGACAAAGGCTGACCCATTATAAAAATATGATCCTAAAGGGAATCCAGGCAGCAGGAAAGCAATCTATCAATTGAGATAAGATAAAGGAAATCAATCAGGAATCAACGGAAACCCTTCAGCACTCCTAGAGCACCTCAGGGACTGCCTCCAAATCTATGCTACCACTGACCCTGAGTCATTGGAAGGGAATGCAATCCTGAGGTCATATTTCATTTCCCCAAGTGCCCCCCACATTAGGTGTAAACTTCAGAAACTGGAAATAGAACCAGATAGCCCTACCTCTTGCCTGGTCGAGGTTAGCTACCAGGTGTTTAATAACCAAGACATAGAGGAGGAAAAGTCAGAGGATAAAAAGGCCCAGAGGCAAACCCACCTACTGGCTGTTGCCCTCCACTGTCAACTGATCAGTGCAGGGAATCTGGACTGAGTCCAAAAGACTGGACTGAGTTCAAAAGACTGGCTCACAGAGACTCTCAATTCTGGTGAGTGAGCCCTGGCCCCCACCAAAGGATAGCAAGCCAAGGAAACCAGGACCCAATCGGTGTACCATATGTAAACAAGAGGGACGCTGGAAGAGGGAATGCCCTCACCACTCCCAAAGGGGACAGAAATGGCAGAGCCCAGCAACTACCCTCAAAGGCAGATGGTCCAAAAAATGAAGAATGATGGGGCCGGGGCCTCCTAAGCTGGCACTCCAGTTGACCCTCAAGGAGCCCTGAATGACGTTGGACATAGGGGGAAAGCTTACTGAATTTTTAGTCAACATCGGTGTCACTTACTCGGTTCTGAACACCAGGTCAGGCAAACTCGGTCATAAGAGTTGTAAAATTATGGGGGTATCAGGCAAGGCCCAAGAACGGGCATTCATAGAGCCATTAGAATGTAAATTGGATGAACACATGCTTACCCATTCCTTCCTATATGTTCCCGAATGCCCTATACCCCTGATAGGAAGAGATATCTTACATAAATTGGGGGCTACTATCCACCTGATGGGAGACAAACTGGAGACTGGTGTCCCCTCAGACTAAGGGCACAAGATGATAATGTTAATGGCTGAAGACAGACCTCTGCAGACAGAGCAAGTCAACCTTGCTGGAGTGAATCCCAAGGTCTGGGCCCAAGGATGGGTAGGATGAGCTGTAGGAGCCAGTTCCCTGATAGTCCATCTAAAACCCAACATACACGGCCCAACAGAAAGCAGTATCCTCTCCACTGGAACACCTTGCTGAGCACTGCTCCTGTTACACAGAGCCTAACTGACCACGGTCTTATTAGACCTTGCCAATCAGCCTGTGATACCCCCCATTCTTCCCCTAAAGAAACCCAACGGGGAATACTGGATGGTACAGGACCTCAGGGCAGTCAATGAAGCCACTGAGGATATATATCCAGTAGTTCCTAATCCCTATACCTTGCTGGTCACTCTACCACCACCAGGACCTGGTATTCTGTATTAGATTTAAAAGATGCCTTCTTTTGGGGCTTCCCTGGTGGCGCAGTGGTTGAGAGTCCGCCTGCCGATGCAGGGGACACGGGTTCGTGCCCCGGTCCGGGAAGATCTCATATGCCGCGGAGCAGCTGGGCCCGTGAGCCATGGCCGCTGAGCCTGAGCGTCCGGAGCCTATGCTCCGCAACGGGAGAGGCCACAACAGTGAGAGGTCCGCATACCGCAAAAAAAAAAGATGGCTTCTTCTGTATTTCATTAGCCCCAGAGTCACAAGAAATGTTTGCTTCTGAGTGGTAGGACCCAAACACACAACAAAAACAACAATTCTGCTGCAAAGTCCTGCCCCAAAGGTTCAAAATTCCCCCAACATCTTTGGGGAAACTTTAGCTAAAGACCTAAAAGATCTACATCTGGAGGAAAGAACCCTCCTCCAGTATGTGGATGATACTCTGATCACCAGCCCTACTAAGGAGCCCTCTGACAAAAATACTGTAGCCACTCTGAACCTCTTAGCTGATGAAGGATATAAGACGTCCAAGAAAATGGCTCAAATATCACAAACAAGGGTGACCTACTTAGGCTTCTTTCTCACAGAAGGTCAGAGAACCCTACCCCAGGAAAGGAAAGAAGCCATTTGCAGCCTCACCCCTCCTAAAACTAGAAGACAGCTTAGGAGTTTCCTGGGGGTGGCTGGGTTTTGCTGCATCTGATCCCTAACTATAGTCTAATAGCTAGGCCTCTATATGAAAAATTGAAGGGAAAGGATGATGATCCTTTCGGATGGAATTCAGAATGTGAAGGGGCCTCTCAAGAATTGAGAAAGCAATTACTTCAGGCCCTTGCCCTGGCACTCCCAGACTCTGCTAAACCCTTTGACTTTTACATGCATGAGAGAAGGGGAATCACCTCTGGGGTATTAGCTCAAAAACTGGGACCCCTTACTCTGGTGGTTGCTTATTTCTCTAAACAATTAGATCAAACCACTAAGGGATGGCCTCGTTGCCTACAGGAAGTAGCAGCTACTACAACCCTAAAGGAAGCTGAAAGTTAATGTGTGGTCAGCCAGTCACTATATGGACTTCACACCAGGTTTAGGCTTTAGTAATTTCTAGGGCAACAGAATGGCTATCCCCCAAAGGTTGATTCAAGTTCAGGCTCTGCTTTTAGACAAACCAGTGGCTACCATAAAAACCTGTCACACACTAAATCCTGCCACCCTGCCACCCACAGAAATGGGGACCCTGGTGCATGAGTGTACAGAAACCATAGACACGATTTATTCCAGTCGTACTGACCTGGAAAGTGAGCTTCTCCCAAACACCAAAGAGGGATGGTTCACAAACAGCCGCGGTTTTATCAGAGAAGGCAAAAGACTGGCAGGATACACAGTCCTGAAAGTCTCAACCTCATAGACCCAAGTCATAGAAATAAGAAGCCTACCCCCAGGGACTTCTGCCCCAAAGGCCAAGCTGGTAGCCCTCACAGGAGCCTTAATGCTCAGGACAGGGAAGGTGGTAAATGTTTACACACACTCCCAGTACGCATATGCCAACCAACAAGCACATGTGGAAGAAAAGAGGTATGGTATGCTTACTGTGAAGAATAAACAAATGAAACATGGCTTAAGTACACTGAAGCTCTTAGAAGCAGTACAGCTTCCAGAAAAGGTGGCAGTGATTCACTGGGGGAGTCACCAAAAGGTGGGTGCAGAGGTAATAAAGGGAAACAACAAGGTGGCTGCAACTGCCAGAAGGGCGGCCCTAGAACCAGTAAAGTAACTTGGCCACTACCCCTCATACCTCCAATTATTCCCCAATCCACACAAGGAAGAATTAGATAAAACCCCAGAACGGGGCTTCCACAGAGATCTAGGAGGCCATGTATGGCTAGTTAATGAACATGGGCAATACTTCTTTCCCCAGACTGCAGCTTGTCAAGCCATCAGGGCGGCTCATCAAGGAACTCACTATGGGAGGGAAGCCTTACGTAATTGGTTAGTTGAGGTCATGGTAACTCCTGGCATGAAAAGTATAATCACTCAGATAGTTGAGACCTGCGCCATCTGCACAATGAACAGCCCCAGCACCAGACCCCCCAGAGACCCTAGATTAGGCCCATTCAGGCCAGAGGGACGTCTCCCAGGGAAGACTGGCAGACTGATTTCACATGCCGAGAGTACGGGCAACTTCAGTTATCTCTCGGTGCTAGCAGACACGTGTTCTGAGTGGATAGAAGCATTCCCTGCTACAACTGAAATGGCAGCTGAAGTGGCTAAGGCATTACGAAAGGAAATACTCCCCAGTTTGGGGCTCCCAGGATCCCTACAAAGAGGTCATGGTCCAGCATTTGTGTCTCTAGTGAAAAGGGAAAAATGAGCGCCCTGGGCTAAAACGGACATCGCACTCAGCCTGGAGGCCCCCAGTCATGGGGGAAAGTAGAGAGATCAAATCAGACCTTGAAACAGGCCTTAGCCAAGCAATGTCAGGAGACTCAAGAAAGTTGGATTAAGTTGCTTCCCATTGTCCTGCTCCGCACGCAGTTAGCCCCAAGGGATAAATTTAGTGCATTTGACTGATGTATGGTAGACCCATTCCCCAATCCCGAGAGGAGGGACACTTTAACCCCCTTGAAATAGAACAACTCAAGTATGCTCTCCAGATAGGAGCAACCACGAAAGCCCTCACGAATATGGTAACCAGGTGCTGCCTGCACCCACCAACCTGGCTCTGCACCCGTTCCGGTCAGGAGACTGGGTGAACCTAAAACCCTGGAAAACTGGCAGCCGGCAAAATCAGCTCACTCCTAAGCAAATGGACCCCACTTGGTAATGCCAACCACCCATTCTGCCCTGAAGTTGCAGGGGTAACTCCAGGGGTACATCACACTCGAGTGAAGAGGGGACCCCAAGTCCCAGCCTGCAGAAAGACAACCTGGGGCAATGGACCCCCCGACTGCTGGTGTGAACCTCTCTCTGACCTGAAGCTTCTCTTCCAAAAAACAACAAAAGTATGACCAGGGATACTCAGGCCAGGACAGTGAGCCTCGACAGCAGGGCACACTTGTGCCTTCAGGCAAAAGATCTAGATGCCTTCGTCTTTAGGAAAAATTTGACATGTGACTATTATTCTCTTGCTAGTATATGAGGCAAGCACCTGAAATTGTCTGGTATCCTTTGTCTCCGAAAGGTTAACTAATGCTGGTCGCTCAGGGATAGAACAGTTTGGACTGAGGCCAGAAGACAATCACACACATCTAAAGGCGGCTGGGGAGAAGTTCTGCTCCTCCACCAAGGGTTATGACAATGCCCAGACTCAGCAGGAAGCAGTTACAGAAGACAGACCTGCGCCCCTCAGCGCCCTCAAGAATGAGGAGGACAAAAGGCAGAGGAGGGATTTGTTACTGACAAAGCCCATTAACAATTCTCAGGAAATAAAGATAGAATCTGGGAAATAAAATAAAGTCTAACCGTTTTTTTTCCCTTGGTACCTTGTCTAGTTTCACATGCTCATAAAAGCCCGCGTGAAGAGGCCTGGCACCTAGCCCTTCAGACCAGAGTTCCTGGTGCAAAACATATGCACCGACACCTCAGCCGGGCGGGCCATTCAAGATGGTGGTGGGCTGAGTGGAGAGACGCTGCGCCCGGCACTGCAACCTGGAGCCTGAACAGCGCAGCTGCGCCTGCCCCACAAGAACTCCAACCCCTCCCCATCGACAAGACCCCTATAAGGCAGCCCCACCCACAGCCTGCCTGTCAGGGAGTGTGTGCCCTAGAGCGTGAGCTCACGTTTCTCCATTCTTTGATCAAAAACTAAAGCTCTCCTTTGCTTATCTACTGAACTTGGTCTCATTCTATTGGCAGGAGGATCCTTGCTTAGGACCCACCTGAAAGGGTCAGTAACAATTTCTCCTCTACATCCCTATCCCATTCTTGAACTGCACAACAGAAACTGAAATCCATTTTTGGTTCCTTGACCATGTCTGCTTTCTCCTGCCTCAGAGCCCTTATCTTTTCTGGCCTACTCTGCCTGGAACCTTCTCCCTCTTTCATTCCTTTCTACCCAGAGCACCCAATTCCCATACAGGTCCATCATATATGGTTGTACAGGCTGTGCACTGAAGAACTCCAGGAGAACTCCAATCACATCTGAGTCTATGTGACCACCATCCCCTGGAGTTTTACAGTGTCTACACAGTCATACATGACAGCCCTGGTCCACCAGTGTTATCCAGACAATTCTTGCTCTTTCCTTAAATCTCTGCTTAGAGGTCCCTTCCTTCAGGAAGCTCTTCTAGACTTCCTCTCTTGGTCAAAGTCAGTGCCTGTCTTCTGTCCTCCTTTGGTACCTCATGCTATTGATCACAGCCCTTTTCACAAAATATTGCAACCATCTGTTTTCCTGTGTTAGCCCCTACTTAAACTGTTCATGGTTCAGCGTGTCCAAACCAAACTCAATAACTTCTCCTCACCCCCACCCTACTCACCGAGTCATTCACTCTCCATCCCCCAAACTTCCCTTCTTCTATATTTTCTACTTAGACGAAACCATCTATTCACTCAATTCTTCAACACATCCTTTGACAATATTCTCCATTTACAGTCAGAATTAATTAGTACCCACAGCACTTTTACACAGATTTTCATGATAACGTGTATCAACCTGAGATATACTGTAATTATTGCTTCACATGCTAATCTCGCCATAAACCATGAACTTATTAAAGGCACAAGACTTCTTCCCTTTCACCAATACGTCATATAATGCTTGATATTCTGCATTAATATCTTTAGTAAACTACACATCCAAATAAACTCTTCGTTAAGACACTGTTAATTCATTCATGTGCCTTGGGACATTGATTCTTTTCTTTTTAATATATTTTATTCATTTGAAATATTGGTTTTCATTCAGAAAAATACTAAAATGGAAATTTTTCTATAATCAAATGAACATATTTCCTCATACAAGTAAAAATAATTATAGTATACACTCATATGCATCACTACTTGTAAAATCTATCTCACTGCTGGAAATTTAATTGGCATAAAATATTGGCAGTTATAGTGATAAAAGGATGTTGCTTTGAAGAACACCAGAAATAGTAAAGCAGTCCAAAAATAAAATCAAAATTCTAAAAACTGTTCTCTTAAGTAAATTCCCATCACTTTTTTGATAACAAAACATTCTTATAGTTTAGAGATATAAAAACATAAATGTTTCCATTTAACAATAAAATCTCTCCTCTCAAAAACACAAAGAAAAGAAAATTAAATACTCTGAGTCTGGATGACACTTACTGATTTGGGGATCTTGGACAAGTCAATTAATCTTACAAAGCCTCAGTTTCTTTATCTGTAAACAAAAGAGAAAGTAATCATAATATGATCTCACAAAGTTAAATATCAAGATTAAATGTGACTTCGTAAATAAAGATGATTTCTAAACTCTAAAGTGCTAGGTCACCATTATAACCACTGTTAATATGATTCCTACAAGGCAAATGGCTTTCCAAAGAATGACCCACTCCCCCTATGAATTCGGTCCTCAATCCCTATAGTTATTTATTATTGGAGCTGACTCTGAAATATAAAGTTTCAGGTAGTGTTATCATGAAACTGGAGAAGAAAATCAATCATGTATAAATAAAATGTACATGCACATTAGTATTTTGGTGTAGAGTGTATTTGCATTGGACATTTTAATGATTTTTAGGAAATTAAGCCATAGGAAACAAGTGCTCCAAGTCTTACCTTCAGCCACCAAATAGCATAAAACAGGGTAAATATTTTAGGTTTTGTGAGCCATACAATCTCTGCCACAACTACTCAACTCAGATGTGCAAAAACAGCTATAAACAATACACAAATGCATGAGTATGGCTGTAAAACTTTACTTATGCACACTAAAATTTGAATTTCATTTGATTTTCAAATGGCAAGAAATATTATTCTTCTTTTGATTTTTTAAAAACCATTTAGTAATTTAAAAACCCTTAGCTCATGGAATGTACAAAAACAGGGATAAGACCAGATTTGGTCAATGTGCCAACCACTAGTATGAAAGATAACATCTCAAATTGAAGATTATACAAAGAAATGGAAAGATATTCAGCATTCATGGATTGGAAGAATTAATACTGTTAAAATGGCCATACCACCCAAAGCAATCTACAGATTCAATGCAATCCCTATCAAAATACCCATGACATTTTTCACAGAACTAGAACAAATAATCCTAAAATGTATATGGAACCCCAAAAGCCTGCAAATTGCCAAGGAAATCTTGAGAAAAAAGAAAATATCTGGAGGAATCAGGCTCCCTGACTTCAGGTTATACTACAAAGCTACAGTAATCAACAGTATGGTACTGGCACAAAAACAAACACATAGATCAATGAAACAGAATAGAGAGTGCAGAAATAAGCCCACACACCTATGGTCAATTAACCCACAACAAAGGAGGCAGGAACATATAATGGAGAAAAGACAGTCTCTTCAATAAGTAATGCTGGGAAATCTGGACAGCTATATGTAAAAGAATGAGATTAGAACATTTCCTCACACCATATACCAAAAAAAACTAAAAATGGATTAAAGACCTAAATGTAAGACATGGAACCATAAAACTCCTAGAAGAAAATATAGGCAGGACACTCTTTGACATAAATTATAGCAATATTTTTTTGGATCTGCCTCCTAAGACAAAGGTATGGTATCTAATTAAACTTAAAAGCTTTTGCACAGCAAAGGAAACCACTGACAAAACAAAAAGGCAACCTACAGAATGGGAGAAAATATTTGAAAATGATATGACCAACAAGGGGTTAATATCCAAAATATATAAACAGCTCATACAACTCAATTTATCAAAAAAAAATTTTTTTAATGGGCAGAAGACCTCAATAGACATTTTTCCAAAGAAGACATACAGATGGTCAAAAAAGCACATGAAAAGATGCTCGACAGCCCTAATTATTAGAGAAATGTAAATCAAAACAACTATGAGATATCATCTCACACCTGTCATAATGGCTATCATCAAAAAGTCTACAAATAACAAATGTTGGAGAGGATGTGGAGAAAAGGGAATCCTTGTACACTGTTGGTGGGAATGTATTGTAAATTGATGCAGGCACTATGGAAAACAGTATGGATACGCCTCCAAAAATTAAAAATAGAACTACCATATGATCCAGCAATTCCATTCCTGGGTATATATCCAGAAAATAATGAACACTAATTTGAAAAGATACGTGCACCCCAATGTTCATAGCAGCATTATTTACAATAGCCAAGATATGGAAGCAATCCATGTTTCCATCAACAGACAAATGGATAAAGAAGATGTAGCATATATGTTCAGTGGCATATTACTCAGCCATAAAAAAGAATGGAATTTTGCAACAACATGGATGGAGCTGGAGGGTATCAAGCTTAGTGAAATTTCAGAGAACGATAAATACTGTACGTTATCACTTATATGTATAATCTAAAAAATAAAACAAATGAATACAACAAAACAGAAACAGACTCACAAATACAGAGAACAACCTAGTGGTTACCAGTGGGAAGAGGGCTGGGTGAGGAGCAAGCTAGGGGTAGGAGATTAAGAGGTACATAGCACTATGTATAAAATAAATGAGATACAAGGCTATATTGTACAGCACAGGGAATACAAGCAATATTTTATGACTTTAAATGGAGTATGATCTATAAGAATATTGAATCACTATGTTGTACACCTGAAATGAATTCAACATCGTAAACCAACTATATTTTAATTAAAAATAAATAATTAAATAAACATAACATCTCACACTGGACACTTTTCTCATAAAAGCAAGACAAGTTAACTTCTTTCAATGTAATAATTTAGCCAAGGTTAGTAGCTTTCTAAATTGGAATACTTTTGAGATTTTATTGTATATAGAATCCTTGATTGTTCTTGTGAACATCGTCAGAAGAACTTTGCAAGTAGCCATTCCATGTCTTCTTTAATTCAAGGTCCACCAAAATGTATTTATGCATATCCTATAACACACCATCAGCCTTCAGGTGGCATACCATATAATCTGGAACAACTTATATACAGTGATTTCTCATTATAAATTTGCATCTGCAAAATCCTTGCATCTTGTTTCTACATTCTATTTCCCAGGCAATGTAATGGGAGTGTGGTTTGGAGAGCCACTCAAACCAGGCTTAAATCCCAGCTTCCCACTTAATATCTGTGTGACTTAAAAGGAATTTGTCAAATCCTTTAAAATTAATTCCTCATTTGTCAGACAAGAAAAATGACAGGAATATTTGCAGAGTTGTTGGAAAGTGAAAGGAGATCTCGTATCTAAAGAACCTGGGGCAAAGCATGGTTCCTTTTCCTCGTTTTACATCCAATTTCAAAAAAGTTTCAAAACCCATCTGCTACTCTAAATTAAGGTGAATTCCCATCTTTGACTTCTCCTTTGTCTGATTCAGTATGATCATACAAGGAACCATTAATGTTTCTAAAATGCTTACCAGCATTTTATCTACATTTTAAAATGCTTTTTCACAATGAAGCTGAGTGCTCATTTTATGGAAACATTTTAGATGCCTCTGGGTTTTTTTGTTTGTGTGTTTGTTTCTGCGGTACGCGGGCCTCCCACTGTTGTGGCCTCTCCCGTTGCAGAGCACAGGCTCCGGACGCGCAGGCTCAGCAGCCATGGCTCCCGGGCCTAGCCGCTTCGCGGCATGTGGGATTTTCCCGGACCGGGGCACGAACCCGTGTCCCCTGCATCGGCAGGCGGACTCTCAACCACTGCGCCACCAGGGAAGCCCCAGATGCCTCTGTTTTTAAAGCAAAGAGATCCACAAGAACATCCAAGCATTAACCTCAAGTACACAGTGTCAAAAAATTTCAAAAATTATTCTTATTTTCCCTTATAAATCATCAACATCCGTGTCAATCTTTCCATTCTACTTTTTCATAAAACCAAAAATCTCCTGAGAATTTTCATCATCAAACTGGAAAAAGCTGAGGAAAAAATCTGTTGACACTGAAGGGCCAGTGATGTATGGATATCAGAGCCAATCGGGTACCCTTCCCAGCTATTCTCTTGCTTGCCCCTCAGATCACTGTTTTGGCAGACAGAAGGTTCTGGAGTCAGACTGCCAGTTCTTCAACTAGTAGGCTGAATAACCCTGGGCAAGTTTAGTAACCTTCTCTGTGCCTCAGTTTCCTCATCTATAAAATGGGGCTAAGGCTGGTATTAGTTCATAAGAAGGTCTATAGTGAGGATTACATGTGTGTGTCTCAATTTGGGTTCTCCCAAAGTTGAGACTAAAATGGGTTTGGGTTCAGGTAGCTTGTTCGGGAGGTGTTCCCAGGGAGCCAGGATTGTAAGTTAACGAGGGAGAAACTCCAAGCCCACTAAGGATGCATTCTCGGACTGGTTACTACTCCAAGCAACTGGGGCTCAATCCTGCAGGGAGCATTCTGAAGAGCCTTACAGAATGGCCCTCAGAGTTATACCTTTAAAGGATGGAAAGCTGGGGCATTAGTCCACAAACTCCCACTCCTCATTTGAGAGGTTCGCTCCTGGGAGCTTAACTTTCCCCTCACAACATGGCTGGCTTGTTCGCTGGCTCAGCAGCCTTCCCCAGCTTCAGAGGAAGCCCTGAGGCAGGACAGCTGAGGCATGTCCTTGAGCTGGGATAATAGCAACAAGCACAGAACTTTTCATCATAGCTGCTCTAGAAACTGATGTAGTCGCTTCCCTGGTGGTGCAGTGGTTGAGGGTCCGCCTGCCAATGCGGGGGACGCGGGTTCGTGCCCTGGTCCAGGAGGATCCCACATGCCGCGGAGCGGCTGGGCCCGTGAGCCATGGCCGCTGAGCCTGCGCATCCGGAGGCTGTGCTCCACAACGGGAGAGGCCACAGCAGTGAGAGGCCCGCGTACCGCAAAAAATAATAATAATAATAAAAACTGATGTAGGCATTAGGTTCAGAAATTATCTGGCACAATGTATGAAACACCAAGCACAGCAAATGGAAAATAGTTACTGCTTAATAAATCATAGTTCTTATTATTAATGTTAATTTTGTTATCAGAATCAACTCTGTGCTATAGGAAGACAAACACTATTCATCCTTTGGATCCTGAATACTGAATAATAATGACACATACCCAGATAGGCAATGCCAGCAAGAGTGCAAGTAGCAGAAGGGCACAAAATAATGAGCTCAGGTAGGACTTCACAGGGTTCTAGGTGCCTACAGGGTACTGTGGTGGAGATAACCAACAGACAGGTAGGAATTTGGGTCTGGAACTTAGAGAATGGGTAAGAGCTGGAGATGGAGACTTTGGAACCACCAGTATCTACATTAGAGTTTAAATATTAATATGTGATCATAGAGAAAGACAAGTTGAATGGAGAAAAGAAGAGGGCTAAGAATAGAACCTTAGGCCACAGTAGTATTTAAAGAGACCACGGTAGAAGGGTGACACTGGAAAGCAAACACAAAATAATCCTGCCAGGGAGCTAGGAGGCAAGCAGGAGAGGGTGGTGTCATGGAAACCAGAGCAGAGAGGAAGAGAAAAGTTTCCAGAAGGAGGGAGTAGCCAACAGCGTCAAATATTGCAGAGACCAACATGAAAACAACTGAAAAATGCTCATTACATACATATTTTTAAATATGTATTTGTTTTTAATGGAGTATGATTTTAGTTGGGAAAAGTAGAAACAACAAGAGCAATTTAAAAATTGAGGCACAGGCAGATCCATCAGATTCAATTCAATACCAAAGTCTTTTACTGAGCACCTACAGTGTGCCCAGAGCATAATTGAAACTGATTATCCAAAAATCACATAAAACTAATAATTTAAGTTTCTTTGCATCTCTTCTTCTTATCTTTTTCTGTCCTTGAAAAGTGAGTTTTAAAATGTGAACATCTGATATCATGAAATTGGCCTCAAGCTTTAACTCTATTTGTGCATTACTTATCAGCAAGCATTCCTGACTGCTCTTTCTCCTCTAGAATGCAAAGCATGTCAGCTGAACAATGGAAGCTATGTAAGCCAACCTAATTATTAATTCGCCCACTGGCTTTTCCAAACATATGCTTAAATATCTTCTTCATTCTAGGATCTGACAGCCTAGTATCGCAAAACAAGAAACCTTGCCTGTTTCATTGCCATGATAACCAATTGTCTTTTAACTTTGTGGTCGGGAGCCATTGGCCACTAGGTGGAGAAAGATACCCAGTGACCCCCTAGCCAAAGGCATGAACTGAACTTTTAGTTCTCCAGATTCACTTAGTGACTTCTCTAAATAGTAGGTTGGATTCAGTTATGAACAAAGGAAATCTCTATGAATGGTGACGCCAAGTATTCCATGCACTTGGGGGTCATTATTCTTTTCCCTGGAATCTATGCATTCACTTTCCAAGAATGAGTTCCCTGCCCTTCTCATCAAGATAACCCTCAGAATTTGAATTAATGAGTTATTGTTCTGCCTCTCAGCCTTTAGCCTTCCACACAGCACTGGTAATATAGTTCTTGCTACATGGGTGAAATAGAGGGGATTATGCCCCTGTGAGCCCTCTTCCAGGTCCTGTGCCACGCTCAGATACCACCCTTTCCCTCAAAACGCATAAAGGACCAAACAAACCCTTCAGAAATATTTGACCTCAGAGGGACAAAAGATCTTCAGAATCTTAAGGAATAAAACTCTCAAGGGTGAAATTTGCGAACCATGACTGGCACACCCATAACTCACCCAAGATCTGTATTGATCTGGAATCAATAAATTTACCATTATGTTTGAATAACTTATGTGAATAATATTTTGTAGAGAAATCTGTTGCTCTAGCCAAAAGATTTTTATTCAAGTAAATTTTAAAAATTAACTCTATTAAATGCCTTTTTGCTATATTCTTTACCTTACAAACTTTTTAAATCACAGCATAATTTTTTTCCTTTTCTTTCTAATGTTTTCCTCTGAATATCCCTCTCCTATTTTTAATAAATTAATCACTTTCACAAAAGACCTTAAATACAGATTTTTAACCTCCTCTTCAATTAAAGTTATACATTTATTTTCTCATCCCTCATCTAAACATGTCCAAATATGTGAGTTATTTACTGGAAAACATTTCCCACTTTCCACCTAATCACTGTTTGCAGAGAGGAAAAATAAAATGTCAAAATTTTTTCATAGATAGGATTTTCTTCTTGTCCAAGAGTATTCTACCATCTGCCAATTTAAACCTTATACTATATAAATTTTAAAATGTACAAAGTAGATCCTAAGAGTTCTTATCACTCAAGAAAAATAATTTTTTGTATTTATATGAGATGATAGATCTTACCTAAATTTATTATGGTAATCATTTCAAAAGATATATGTCAAGTCATTATGCTTTACACTTTGAACTTATTAAAAAATGAAAAGACAAAAGTGGAATGGTGGATGGACAAAAATAGTTAGAGAAGAAGATAATAAAGCTAAAAAGGAAACACAGTGAGAAAATGAAAGAAGTAAAGACTGAATGGAAAAACATCTAATGGGGTCCTGGGGTTGTATCTGAAGACCTTCTTATTGATTTTTATCCCAGACTCATCCCTTTCTAACCATAAGTCTTTTCAGATTTGATTCCTTACTCCTTCCATCTCCAGATTCACTGCTTTCCCTGATGTTTTAGATCTTGTAAAGATAGCGATTGACCTAAAGAAAAGCATTAATTGTATTTCAAGGAAAAACCTCTATAAGCAACTTAGTGATTAATTAACTACCCACTTATTACCTTTTATAATTAACTTAGCTAACCTGAAAATTGTGAGATCAAATCTTTTACTCTGCTAGATTATATCAGCCTTTAAGAAAGCATGCCCCATGCATATGTGCAAACTCCACACACAAACAGGATCACAGAAGTCAGAGTGGAGACCTTGGGAAGAGCTAATTCCATTCAAATGACAGGACATTGAATCCTGGGGAAGAAAAGCACCTTCCTCTGCATCTCCTAGTGCTGGTCGTTGGAATCAAACCTTAAGGCAGTGCTCCTCTTCCTATTCCAGTTCTCATTGTACATCACAATTTTCCTGAAATAAAGACGAGTTCAGCCTACACTTTGTCTGTTTGTTGCACTGATAAGAGAACAGCAGACACTCTCTGATTTCCACCAGCAGAAACAAACAGAATAGTGGTCTGTCTGTACAGCTCAGATTTCTCTAAATGCTGGAACTTATCACATGAGGGGCTAGGAGAGCCATGAGCCCAAGTCTGAAATTTAGACTTTTCACTTTATTTCACTTTATCTCCAATTAAGATTAAACATTCAGTTACAGAATGACACAAACAGAACTGAAAGACATTCCCCACACAACTTTAAACTTGGATCCCTTCCAGACCACCCTGTAGGGCACCAGGATCACATGAATAATACAATCATGTTGCATGATACTATTTGGGTGTGCATGCATGTGTTACCAACATTGATTTGTTAAATACAATTACGTAAACTGTGTATCTGCTTTTGTATTTCACTTCTTCATATACCAGAGGTTTCAAAAATGAAAGTGTTCTGACTTCTTTGGACATCTGAGAAGCTCTGCTGACAGGAATACCAGGTTGTGTTGTAGGAAAATAGGGAATTCCTCCAAAACAGAGGCACTATTCACACTCACCCTCTGCCGGGCATTCTGTTTGGAGCCTTGTGATATCATACCATGTAACAACATATGCAATCCTCATAATACCCTCTGACGTAGCTACTATTTTAGCACCAGTTTACAGATGAGGAAAGTGAGGCTTCGGTTAAGCGCTCTGGCTCTGACAACTAGTAATTATCAATAGTTGAGTCAGGACTAGAGAGAACCCAGTCCTGGCTGACACCAAAGCCATGTTCCTGCCCCTCTGGATCACTACCTCTCAAGGTTAATTTCCATGAAGCAACCCTAGTGATTCAGAAAAATCAGTGGAAGGTCTTCAGCCCCACTGAGTGACCTAGTAATCACATATTAAGCTCTTCCCCTCAGTCCATACTACCCTTATTAACATGGAGGAAGTGAGGCACTCCAACCTGTGCCAAAGACAGTCTGTGAGAGTCTGAGGGTGTACATCACATTCAAAGCTTAATGTTGGAGATGTGAGGACTAACTGCAGGGTGACTTACCTGTAATCCTGCATCTTTTCCCTGACCTCTGTTCCTAATGCATTTCTGACACTAGTCATTTTTTGATCCCTGTTTTACATGATAATCTATTGAATTGGTGAAGTTATGGTTCTTTCCTCAGTTTTTCTGCTCACTTCCAAGTAATAACCAAATCCTGTTTCTGTTTCTTTCTCTATTAACCCCAAGAGACAATGTTTTTGTTCAGTCTGCTCTCAGCCTCCATGATATTCCAAACCACATCAAAGCGTAAAGTTATGTGAACTGTTTGCCCAAGACTGGGACCACATAAAAGCAGAAAAATGGGAAATTTGTCCTCAGTGCCCCCCCCACCCCACTACTTGTTCCTTGTATAAGTCTCTTCTGCTCGGCTCTCCCCAGACCTCTTATGCCCACATACAACTCTGGATTCCTGTCGTTAGGGAAGATCATGATATTACTAACTTTGGTGATGAGTGTTTGTGACTGACTGGTCACTGTTCCTTACCTTTGCAGAGGACCCCTGGAGGGAGCAATGCCTTTGGTAGAATTTCAGACACTGTGTACCTAGTAGGGAGATAGTTTTAGGAAGTATTCATTATAATATTTAAGTGGCTATTTGGTCACATAAAGCTGGGCCTTCTTGGAGCTAAGCGCCTCATCTCAAAGGACGGCCAAGTATGTGCCCCCTTCCCTGAGGTAGGATGAGGCACCCTAGGGAAGAACAGACAGAGAACCAGACCCACCCAATGAAGACAGCTAGGCTTTAAGGACAAGCTCAGGCCAAGAAAGAGAACGCACTATCCCGGTGATTCATAGCAACAGAGAAAGGAGATGGTCAGGCAAGCTGTCAGCTTCAGGAACATAAGACAAATTGGCAGGAGCGTGCAGACAGGCAAGTGGAACGATAGGGGAGGTTCACCCTGCAGCAGGTCACGTTCTGAGATCCAAGCAAGAATGAGCCACGGGGGAAACTAGGAGCACCAGCCAGGTTGGGGAGCAGGGGCAGTGCTTGACTCCTCAGCACACCGAATTGCCAGACCAAAACAGGTTCCTGGGTTTAAAGGGACCAAGACACCAGGCATGTATCTGAGACATCAATCTGGGTCAAAAAATAAGGCAAGAAAGTATATCTCTTAAGTATAAATGGGAAGCCTGGGTCTCAGGGCAAAGCCTCCCTAATCAGAATGGAGACACTGTTCAGAGCCAGACTTGGTGCTCTGACCCCTGGGCAGAGTCCTACAAGCTCTCTATTTGCAGTCAGGACGAAGACTTGGGTGCTGCTGGCCCAGCAGCTGAAAGGATGGTGATCCCAGTTTGGAGGTCTAAGGGTTAGGTTGGCCTATAAGCCCACATAACACTTTATGCTAATGAGGAAAAGGCATCCTGTCCATGCAAAGGTAAACCTATCGACACAGCTCTTGGCAAGTGGACAGCATCTTTGTGTTCTTTATAAAAAGATGCCCCTCACAGTTGGTTGCAGAGCTGTGTAGGGCACAGCCTAGCGTCTAGAACGCCAGCTAGATTCTAGCCTCCTCCATATTCCTCAATCAGCCACCCTTGGGCAGTAAACAACCTGTCCAACATACCCAGCTGACCTTGAAAGTACAATGGCTTAACAGTAGGATAAGATCTGTTCTGGAAAAGTCTAGAATCGAGGGCAAGAAAAGGGCTTTCCTTCTCTCCTCTAAGGAATAACCAAGCCTCGTCCACATACCCTATGGGAATAAAAACTGGAATCAAGAGGAACATTCATCAGCAGCTGATAAAAAGACTTTTTTCCTTCCAGAAAGGACATTTCAATATGAATTCAAGCTAAGAAATCTGAGAAACTCCAAAATAAATGCTTTGGCAAAAACATGCATTTCATGACTTTCTTTTCATAGACAAGTTATGTTCCTTCTTTGTTTTTTTCAGGCCTTCCTAGCAGAGTTTTTATTATCTATGACCAAGTGGAAGATAAGTTGGACAGATGCACCATTCAGGGGCCAAGATCTGCACAGCAATTTTTTTTCTAGAAGTAACATCTGGCCCTATGGCTCTTTTCCCCTTTCTCCAAGGGGAAAAACCAGCTGCTTGGTTTGCTTTGCAGCTGTAGAACTGCATCCCAAGTTGTTTCTGGCATAAGCTGCAGCTGGGCAACATCTGACTTCATCCTTCCACACTCTCCCCCTGTCCTTTTATGTAAAGGAGACCCAAAGGAGTTGGGGCAAGATTCTTGATGGTGTCAGAACTCTGGGCCTATGCCCTCAGTAGCCATTGGAAGTGAGACCCAGTGGTGCGGGGACGAGTATTCTGCACTGTGTTAAAGTTTAGGAAAGAGGTTAATCCCTTCAGTCAGGCAGGAGCTGGGGGAAAAAATGAGTTTCTGTTCACAGGGGAGATGAAATGAAAAATCTTTTTGGAGAGTGGGGACTTTCCTGTCAGTGAAGACAGAAGACAAAGAATAAAGAGGGGAGTCTATAAAGACACTTATGAGAGAAAGGAGGCCAACCGTCCCTAAGGGTTCCAGAAATACCTTTGAATTGGAAGGATTCTGGTCTGATAATTCTTTGAAAACAATGTTTTCATTTTCCAAATGATACGTATTCACTAAAGAAACTATAGAAAAAGAAAGGAAAACATACATACCTAGAGAGAACCGTATTTCTATCATCCAAACTCAACTCCTTTGAGGCATTTCCTTCCTACTTTATTTTCCCCTGTATGTAGCATCAGGTGGGAGAAGGGGATCTCCCTAGATTCACTCATACATGATGTATGTTTTTATATTCACGATATTAAATTATATGAATTTTGCCATGTTAAGATTCTTCTTAACAATTTTTAATGGCTACATAATCAAGCAGTTGTGTCAATTTTCTAAATTATTCTAACATAATTTAGGTTCAGAGGTCATTGAAAAGACATTTTCAAAGAGGAAACAAAATCAGTAAAAAAAAAAAAAAAAAAAAAAATTGGATTTAGACAATGAGAAGGAAGAAAAAGTTGATGTAAACTGCAAGATTTATATAGCCTGGGAAACTAGCAGGATGATGATACCAACAGCAGAAATATTGATGCTAGAACTTAGAGCTTGTCTAGTTCTTTGCCTCCCAAAGTGTGGTCCTTGAACCACCAGCATCCCCTGGGAGTGTGTTAGGAGTGCAGAATCTCATCTTCTACCCCAGACCTACTGAATCGAACCTGCATTTTCCAAAGACCTTCAGGCAGTTCATTTGTGCATTAAAGATTGAGAATCACTGGTGTAGAACAATCCCTTCGCCTAACCAGAGAGGAAAAATCTGGCCACAGTCACACAGCTGTTAGCAGCAGACTTGGTTTCTGCTTCTTTCTGTTAAACCAAAATTGATCCTATTCAATTAACAATAATAGATAATATTTATCAATGACTATGTGCCAGGAATTATTCTAATAGTTTTATATCTAATTCTTACAACAACACAATCCTATTAGTGTCCCTGTTTTATAAATAATTGAGTTTTAAGTAACTTACCCAAGGCCACATAGTAATTGGCAGAGCTGAGACAGAACCCTGACTCCATGACTTGTGCTCTCCTAACCACTGAACTGGATGGATGGATGGATGGATGGACCCTTTTGCTATACTTTAGCCCAGCTTATCTGACATGTATCACGTTTTAGCATGTTAGAGACCTATACAAGGAACAGTATGCATAGCTATATGGATTTGAACCAAAGAAGTCTAGTTCCAAAACCCCCACCTGCTCTTAATCAATCACTATGCCAGCAGAACTGCAAAAGAGAATAGTACCTCCTGCTGGCTGAAAATCACTAGAGCCAATGTAAGGAGTTTTACATCTACAAGAAGTTGGCTATATGTTAGGTTCCCTCCTTATTAGATTTTCTATTATTTTCTATTTACCCATCATCAATTTCTTCCCCCAGTTTATTCATTCACCTTAATCTTTATCCTGCCCATTTGTTCTTAATTAGTTATTATGGCTCTGCTCAGAAGAGTACGATCATCGAAACACTCTCTGCCCTCATAGATTTTGCAGTCTAGAATGCAAGACAGAGATTAAATAATAATTACACAAAAATATAAATATATATTGATAACATATTATATATTATTTATATAAATATATATTTAACTTCAAGTAGTGCTATGAAGGAAAATTACAAGTACTGAGGGGGTGGTGGCCTCAGGAGTCAACCTTATTCAGGTCTTGGAGTCAACCTTATTCAAGAGTCAACCTTGGGCTTCCCTGGTGGCACAGTGGCTGAGAGTCCGCCTGCCGATGCAGGGGACACAGGTTCGTGCCCCCGGTCCGGGAAGATCCCACATGCCGCGGAGCGGCTGGGCCCGTGAGCCATGGCCGCTGAGCCTGCGCATCTGGAGCCCGTGCTCCGCAAAGGGAGAGGCCGCAACAGTGAGAGGCCCGCGTACCACAAAAAAAAGAGAAAAAAAAGGCCCGCGTACCGCAAAAAAAAAAAAGTCACCTTATGCAGATCTACCCACTCCCTGCAGTTTCACACATACGTTACCTACCTTCATCACTGTCTCTCCACCTAAACATCAAACTCATTCTGCAAATATTCATATTCTTTCAAATCACATAACTTCCCTAACTCCCCCTGTTAAATTCAGCCCCTGTATTACTTTCCTACTGCTGCTATAACTAATTATCACAAACTAAGTGGCTTAAAACAAAACAAATTTATTATCTTAAAATTCTGGAGGTAGGAAGTCCAAAATGGATCTCCCTGGTGGCTTAACGGCTAAAATCAAGGTGTTGGCAGGGCTGCATTCCTTTTAGAGGCTCTGGGGGGATTTCCTTGCCTTTCCCAGTTTTTAGAGGCTACCTCCTTCTAGCCAGCAACTGCATAACCCTGACCTCTACTTCTGTTGTCACATCTCCTTCTCTGACTGTGATTCTTCTGCCTCCCTCTTTCACTTATAGGGACCCCTATACTTATATTGAGCCCACCTGGATAATCCTGGATGATCTCCCTAACTCAAGATGCATAGCTTAATCACATCTGCAAAGTCCCCTTTGCCATGTGTAATAACACAAGTTCAGGGGATTGGAAGGTGGACATGTGCTACCACAGCAGGCTCATGCTATCTCCCTCACCCTGTTTCTAGGCTCTGTCTGCACCTAATCTCTTCATCCTATTACCACTGTCTCCTTCTCATTCTTTCCCCTCGTAATACAACCACGTAATGATTCCAGTAACACACTAGCCAAACAGGAAGAAGGAAGCATAATGGGTCAACCCCTGAGCCACACTTTTCCACTGGAGCATAGCCTTTATTCTTTTTTTTCAGACAAAGCTTTTGTCTTGGACTTGACTTTCTAAAAACCAAAACAGCACATTTCCTGGTTCAGAATGTGCCTACAAAACAAAAGAACACTGTCATTTTTTCCAGGTAACTTTTATAACGGAAAAAGTTACCCTGAAACATTTCATTATATTGGTACAGACACTGGGAAGGTCAATTAGTATATAACAAAAGGAACTTCAATTCCAAAACTCTATCCCAAAAGCAATTAGGGATGAGCGCAAAGATGCACAATCATTTATGATGATGCAGAGGAGAAAACAACCTAAATATTCAAGATTAGAGGATTTAATTATTGTACATTTGCACAGTGGTTCACTATGTAGCCTTTTAAGTAATATTTTGATACATATTAAGTGACATGGAAATAGAGTAGTGATATCAATTTTCAGAACAGTACAACATGGTTAGTTAATATATATGATTATGTTCAGAGTTATATAACTAAGATAACTACAGGGCTTTTTAAAAAGTTCTTTTGTCTCTATCTATAGTTTTCTAATTGTTCCACTATAACTTTGATTACTAAGCAATAAAAAAGCAGAGTTTTTACAAGTAGGGCTTACTGATGAAAACATACAAATATTTAATCATTAAAAATAATAGCAATGGGGCTTCCCTGGTGGCACAGTGGTTAAGAATCTGCCTGCCAATGCAGGGGACCAGGGTGCAAGCCCTGGTCCAGGAAGATCCCATATGCCACGGAGCAACTAAGTCCGTGCACCACAACTACTGAGCCTGCGCTCTAGAGCCCACGAGCCACAACTACTGAAGCCCGCGCCCCTAGATCCCATGCTCCTCAACAAGAGAAGCCAAGACAATGAGAAGCCCGTGCACCCCAGTGAAGAGTAGCCACCGTGCGCCACAACTAGAGAAAGCCCACGTGCAGCAACGAAGACCCAACGCAGGCAAAAATAAATAAAAATAAGTAAATTAATTTTTAAAAAATAATAGCAATAATAACCAAATGCATTTAGTTATTTTCAGTTTGCAAAGTATATTCTCATGTAAATCCATAAAATGATTTGGACACTGGCCAGGGATATTTATATTCAAAACAATCAGTGAGAATCCACATAGCCATAAATAGCAGATACAAGATCACTTTTACTGTCTACCCCTCTCGCCATTGCCGACTATGCCCTGTCACACAGAGAACTTCTGCCTTTCTTTCAATGTGCCACACTTACTGTCACCATAGGACCTGTACACTGGCTGTCTCCTCTGCCTGAAATACTCTTCCCACAGATCTTCACACAGCTGGCTCTTTCTTATCATGTAAGACTCGGCTCAAATGTCACCTCCTCCTCAAAGAAGTCTTCCCTCATTACGTCACCTAAAATATTTCCCCCCTACCTCTTCTCCCAGTCAGTTTTCTTCATGGCACATATCTGAAATTAGTTTATCCTTTAAGATGTTTGCTTGCTTATATTTTGCTTTTCCCTCCACCCCCATCCTTTACTTCCCCTAAAAGGTAAAGCACATGAAAACAAGGCTATTTTTTGCTCTGTTCACTAATTCCTATGAGAGAACATGCCTCATACACAAGAGGTACACAATATATTTTTGTTAAATAAGATAATTACCAGTGTAGGTTAATTTTGAAGAAATTGTACCTATTGGATTATAGAATGTGGGCTACAGGAGAGTTTTCTTTTTCTTTGCAGCATTCAGTTCCTTACCATGATTGGGGGGGGGGGCTTCTTTTTATTTTTATTTTTTAATAGAATTATCATTTACATACAGATCTTAAGGATACAATTTGATGAATTTTGACAATTATATATAAGCTCACTTAACCCCAACCAAGATATAGCGCTTTTTAATCACCCGAGCAAGTTTATTTTGCCCCTTCTAGTCATCTCCACAGAGGCAATAATTATTCTGATTTCTATCACTATAGACTGGTTCTCCCTGTTTTTGAACTTCATATAAAAGAAATAATATAGTACTGTGCTCTTTTTTGGCTAGCTGCTTTCATTCATTATACCTTTAAGATTTGCCAATACTGTTGCATTTAGCAATAATTTATTCATTCTCAAAACTATGCAATATTCCATTGTGTGAATATTTTTCGATTTTATTTTCCTATTCTTCTATTTATGGACATGTGGCTTAGTCCCATTTTGAGGGTATTATAAATAAAGCTGGGATGAACATTCTTGTACAAGTCTTTTTAACATACATTTTCATTTTTCTTGGCTAAATACCCAGGAATAGGATTACTGGATTATAAAGTAATTATATATTTAATTTTATAAAAAACTGTCAAACTGTTTCTCCAAAATAGTTGTGCTGTTTTACATTCCCGCTAGCAAAGCACGGAAGTTCCAGTTGCCCCACATCCTCTCCAGCATTTGGTGTTGTCAGTCGTTTTAATTTGGGACATTCTGGTAGGTGTAACATGACATCACACTATGGTTCTAAATTGTATTCTCCTGATGACAAATGATGTTGAGTACTTTTCATGTGTTTGTCGTCCATTTTTATATCTTCTGAATAAAATGCTTATTTAACTATTTTGTCCATTTTCTTTTTATTTATTTATTTATTTTTGCAGCACACGGGCCTCTCACGGCTGTGGCCTCTCCCACTGCGGAGCACAGGCTCCGGACGCGCAGGCCCAGCAGCCATGGCTCACCGGTCCAGCCGCTCAGCAGCACGCGGGATCCTCCCGGACCGTGACACAAACCCCTGTCCCCTGCAGCATTAGGCGGACCCCCAACCACTGCGCCACCAGGGAAGCCCTTGTCAATTTTCTTATGTGGATGGTGTGGGTTTTGATTTATTAGTTACAGCAGGTCTTGTTTATATTCTGGTTGTGAATTCTTTGTCAGATATATGGATTACAGACATTGTCTCCCAGTCTGTGACTTATCTGTTGATTTTCTTAATGATGCCTTTAGATGAATTGAGGTTTTTAACTGAAGTCCAATTTATCATATTTTTCTTCTATAACTAATGCTTTTCGTATCCTGCTAAGAAATCTGTGTGGGCTTCCGAGAAGATGGCGGAAGAGTAAGACGCGGAGATCACCTTCCTCCCCACAGATACACCAGAAATACATCTACACGTGGAACAACTCCTATAGAACACCTACTGAACGCTGGCAGAAGACCTCAGACCTCCCAAAGGCAACAAACCCCCAACGTACCTGGGTAGGGCAAAAGAGAAAAAAAGAAAAAACAGAGACAAAAGGATAGGGACGGGACCTGCACCAGTGGGAGGGAGCTCTGAAAGAGGGAACGTTTCCACACACTAGGAAGCCCCTTCGCGGGCGGAGACTGCGGGTGGCGGAGGGGGAAGCTTCGGGGCCGCAGAGGAGAGCGCAGCAACAGGGATGCGGAGGGCAAAGCGGGGAGATTCCCGCACACAGGATCAGGGCCGACCGGCACTCACCAGCCCGAGAGGCTTGTCTGCTCACCCGCCGGGGCAGGCGGGGGCTGGGAGCTGAGGCTCGGGCTTTGGTCGGAGCGCCGGGAGACGACTGGGGTTGGTGGCGTGAACACAGCCTACAGGGGGTTTGTGCGCCACGGCTAGCCGGGAGGGAGTCCAGGGAAAAGTCTGGACCTGCCGAAGAGCAGGAGACTTTTTCTTACCTCTTTGTTTCCTGGTGCGCGAGGGGAGGGGATTAAGAGCGCTGCTTAAAGGAGCTCCAGACACGGGCGCGAGCCGCGGCTAAAAGCGCGGACACCAGAGAAGGGCATGAGACGCTAAGGCTGCTGCTGCCGCCACCAAGAAGCCTGTGAGCGAACACAGGTCACTATCCACACCTCCCCTCTTGGGAGCCTGTGCAGCCCGCCACTGCCAGGGTCCCGGGATCCAGGGTCAACTCCTCTGGGAAAACGCACGGCACGCCTCAGGCTGGAGCAACGTCACGCCGGCCTCTGCCGTCGTAGGCC
Source organism: Pseudorca crassidens (assembly GCF_039906515.1). NCBI lineage: Eukaryota > Metazoa > Chordata > Mammalia > Artiodactyla > Delphinidae > Pseudorca > Pseudorca crassidens. Next base: position 38,858,044 of record NC_090296.1, on the reverse strand, counting down.
CGCCCCTCACTCCATGCCCCTCCCTCCCCCCCGGCCTGAGTGAGCCAGAGTCCCCGAGTCAGCGGCTCCTTTAACCCCGTCCTGTCTGAACAAAGAACAGATGCCCTCCGGCGACCTACACGCAGAGGCGCGGCCAAAACCAAAGCTGAGCCCCTGGGAGCTGTGAGAACAAAGAAGAGAAAGGGAAATCTCTCCCAGCTGCCTCAGAAGCAGCGGATTAAAGCTCCACAATCAACTTGACGTACCTGCATCTGTGGAATACCTGAATAGACAAGGAATCATCCCAAATTAAGGAGGTGGACTTTGAGAGCAAGACTTATGATTTTTTCCACTTTTCCTCTTTTTGTGAGTGTGTATGTGTATGCTTCTGTGTGAGATTTTGTCTGTATAGCTTTGCTTCCACCATTTGTCCTAGGGTTCTATCCGTCCGTTTATATATATATATATAATTTTTTTCTCTTAATAATTACTTTCTTATTTTAATAACTTTATTATATTTTATCTTAATTTATTTTATTGTACTTTATCTCCTTTCTGTTTTTCCTTACTTCCCTCCTTCCTTTCTCCCTCCCTCCCTCCCTCCTTTCTTTCTTTCTTTCTCTCTTTCTACTTCTACTAATTCTTTCTTTCTACTTTTTCTCCCTTTTATTCTGAGCCATGTGGATGAAAGGCTCTTGGTGCAGCAGCCAGGAGTTAGTGCTGTGCCTCTGAGGTGGGAGAGCCAAATTCAGGACACTGGTCCACAAGAGACCTCCCAGCTCCACATAATATCAAACGGCGAAAATCTCCCAGAGATCTCCATCTCAACACCAGCACCCAGCTTCACTCAACGACCAGCAAGCTACAGTGCTGGACATCCTATGCCAAACAACTAGCAAGACAGGAACACAACCCCACCCATTAGCAGAGAGGCTGCCTAAAATCATAATAAGTCCACAGACACCCCAAAACACACCACCAGACGTGGACTTGCCCACCAGAAAGACAAGATCCAGCCTCATCCACCAGAACACAGGCACTAGTCCCCTCCACCAGGAAGCCTACACAACCCACTGAACCAACCTTAGCCACTGGGGACAGACACCAAAAACAACGGGAACTACGAACCTGCAGCCTGCAAAAAGGAGACCCCAAACACAGTAAGATAAGCAAAATGAGAAGACAGAAAAACACACAGCAGATGAAGGAGCAATATAAAAACGCACCAGACCTAACAAATGAAGAGGAAATAGGCAGTCTACCTGAAAAAGAATTCAGAATAATGATAGTAAAGATGATCAAAAATCTTTTTTTCTTTTCTTTTTTTTTTTTTAAACATCTTTATTGGAGTATAATTGCTTTACAATGGTATGTTAGTTTCAGCTTCCCAACAAAATGAATCAGTTATATATATACATATGTTCCCATATCTCTTCCCGCTTGCGTCTCCCTCCCTCCCACCCTCCCTATCCCACCCCTCCAGGCGGTCACAAAGCACCCAGCTGATCTCCCTGTGCTATGCGGCTGCTTCCCACTAGCTATCTACCTTACGTTTGGTAGTGTATATATGTCCATGCCTCAAAATCTTGGAAATAGAATAGACAAAATGCAAAAAATATTTAACAAGGACCTAGAAGAACTAAAGATGAAACAAACAACGATGAACAACACAATAAAAGAAATTTAAAATACTCTAGATGGGATCAATAGCTGAATAACTGAGGCAGAAGAACCTGGAATAAGTGACCTGGAAGATAAAATAGTGGAAATAACTACTGTAGAGCAGAATAAAGAAAAAATAATGAAAAGAACTGAGGACAGTCTCAGAGACGTCTGGGACAACATCAAATGCACCAACATTCGAATTGTAGGGGTTCCAGAAGAAGAGAGAAAGAAAGGGACTGAGAAAATATTTGAAGAGCTTATAGTTGAAAACTTCCCTAATATGGGAAAGGAAATAGATAATCAAGTCCAGGAAGCACAGAGAGTCCCATACAGGATAAATCCAAGTAGAAATATGCCAAGACACATATTAATCAAACTGTCAAAAATTATATACAAAGAAAACATATTAAAAGCAGCAAGGGACAAATAACACACAAGGGAATTCCCATAAGGTTAACAGCTGATCTTTCAGCAGAAACTCTGCAACCCAGAAGGGACTGGCAGGACATATTTAAAGTGATGAAGGAGAAAAACCTGCAACCAAGATTACTCTACCAAGCAAGGATCTCATTCAGATTTGATGGAGAAATTAAAAACTTTACAGACAAGCAAAAGCTGAGAGAGTTCAGCACAACCAAACCAGCTTTACAACAAATGCTAAAGGAACTTCTCTAGGCAAGAAACACAACAGAAGGAAAAGACCTACAATAATGAACCCAAAACAATTAAGAAAATGGGAATAGGAACATACATATCGATAATTAAATGGACTAAATGCTCCCACCAAAAGACACAGATTGGCTGAATGGATACAAAAACAAGACCCATATATTTGCTGTTTACAAGAGACCCATTTCAGACCTAGAGACACATACAGACTGAAAGTGAGGGGATGGAAAAAGATATTCCATGCAAATGGAAACCAAAAGAAAGCTGGAGTAGCACTTCTCATATCAGACAAAATAGACTTTAAAATAAAGACTATTACAAGAGACAAAGAAGGACACTATATAATGATCAAGGGATCAATCCAAGAAGAAGATATAACAACTGTAAATATTTATGCACCCAACATAGGGGCACCTCAAAACATAAGGCAAATACTAACAGCCATAAAAGGAGAAATCAACAGTAACACATTCATAGTAGGGGACTTTAACACCCCACTTTCACCAATGGACAAATCATCCAAAATGAAAATAAATAAGGAGACACAAGCTTTAAATGATACATTAATCAAGATGGACTTAATTGATATTTATAGGACATTCCATCCAAAAACAACAGAATATACATTTTTCTCAAGTGCTCATGGAACATCCTCCAGGATAGATCATATCTTAGGTCACAAATGAAGCCTTGGTAAATTTAAGAAAACTGAAATTGTTTCAAGTATCTTTACCGACCACAACGCTATGAGACTAGATATCAATTACAGGAAAAGATCTGTAAAAAATACAAACACATGGAGGCTAACCAATACACTACTTAATAACGAAGTGATCACTGAAGAAATCAAAGAGGAAATTAAAAAATACCTAGAAACAAATGACAATGGAGACACGACGACCCAAAATCTATGGGATGCAGCAAAAGCAGTTCTAAGAGGGAAGTTTATAGCAATACAATCCTACCTTAAGAAACAGGAAACATCTCGAATAAAAAACCTAACCTTGCACCTAAAGCAATTACACAAAGAAGAACAAAAAACCCCCAAAGTTAGCAGAAGGAAAGAAATCATAAAAATCAGATCAGAAATAAATGAAAAAGAAATGAAGGAAACGATAGCAAAGATCAATAAAACTAAAAGCTGGCTCTTTGAGAAGATAAACAAAATTGATAAACCATTAGCTGGACTCATCAAGAAAAAAAGGGAGAAGACTCAAATCGATAGAATTAGAAATGAAAAAGGAGAAGTAACAACTGACACTGCAGAAATACAAAATATCATGAGAGACTACTACAAGCAACTATACGCCAATAAAATGGACAACCTGGAAGAAATGGACAAATTCTTAGAAATGAACAACGTGCCAAGACTGAATCAGGAAGAAATAGAAAATATGAACAGACCAATCACAAGCACTGAAATTGAAACTGTGATTAAAAATCTTCCAACAAACAAAAGCCCAGGACCAGATGGCTTCACAGGCAAATTCTATCAAACATTTAGAGAAGAGCTAACACCTATCCTTCTCAAACTCTTCCAAAATATAGCAGAGGGAGGAACACTCCCAAACTCATTTTATGAGGCCACCATCACCCTGATACCAAAACCAGACAAGGATGTCACAAAGAAAGAAAACTACAGGCCAATATCACTGATGAACATAGATGCAAAAATACAAGCAAACAGAATCAAACAGCACATTAAACAGATCGTACACCATGATCAAGTGGGGTTTATTCCAGGAATGCAAGATTCTTCAGTATACGCAAATCAATCAACGTGATATGCCATATTAACAAATGGAAGGATAAAAACCATATGATCATCTCAATAGATGCAGAGAAAGCTTTCGACAAAATTCAACACCCGTTTATGAAAAAAACCCTGCAGAAAGTAGGCATAGAGGGAACTTGCCTCAACATAATAAAGGTCATATATGACAAACCCACAGCCAACATCATCCTCAATGGTGAAAAACTGAAAGCATTTCCACTAAGATCAGGAACAAGACAAGGTTGCTCACTCTCACCACTCTTATTCAACATAGTTTTGGAAGTTTTAGCCACAGCAATCAGAGAAGAAAAGGAAATAAAAGGAATCCAAATCAGAAGAGAAGAAGTAAACCTGTCACTGTTTGCAGATGACATGATACTATACATAGAGAATCCTAAAGATGCTACCAGAAAACTACTAGAGCTAATCAATGAATTTGGTAAAGTAGCAGGATACAAAATTAATGCACAGAAATCTCTTGCATTCCTATACACTAATGATGAAATATCTGAAAGTGAAATCAAGAAAACACTCCCATTTACCATTGCAACAAAAAGAATAAAATATCTAGGAATAAACCTACCTAAGGAGACAAAAGACCTCTATGCAGAAAATTATAAGACACTGATGAAAGAAATTAAAGATGATACAAATAGATGGAAAGATATACCATGTTCTTGGATTGGAAGAGTCAACATTGTGAAAATGACTCTACTACCAAAAGCAATCTACAGATTCAATGCAATCTGTATCAAGCTACCACTGGCATTTTTCACAGAACTAGAACAAAAACTTTCACAATTTGTATGGAAACACAAAAGACCCCGAATAGCCAAAGCAATCTTGAGAACGAAAAACGGAGCTGGAGGAATCAGGCTCCCTGACTTCAGACTATACTACTGTAGCTTTGTACTGGCACAAAAACAGAAAGATAGATCAATGGAACAGGATAGAAAGCCCAGAGATAAACCCACGCACATATGGTCACCTTATCTTTGATAAAGGAGGCAGGAATGTACAGTGGAGAAAGGACAGCCTCTTCAATAAGTGTTGCTGGGAAAACTGGACAGGTACATGTAAAAGTATGAGATTAGATCACTCCATAACACCATACACAAATATAAGCTCAAAATGGATTAAAGACCTAAATGTAAGGCCAGAAACTATCAAACTCTTAGAGGAAAACATAGGCAGAACACTCTATAACATAAATCACAGCAAGATCCTTTTTGGCCCACCTCCTAGAGAAATGGAATAAAAATAAAAATAAACAGATGGGACCTAATGAAAGTTAAAAGCTTTCGCACAGCAAAGGAAACCATAAACAATACCAAAAGACAACCCTCAGAATGGGAGAAAATATTTGCAAATGAAGCAACTGACAAAGGATTAATCTCCAAAATTTACAAGCAGCTCATGCAGCTCAATAACAAAAACCAAACAACCCAATCCAAAAATGGGCAGAAGACCTAAATAGACATTTCTCCAAAGAAGGTATACAGACTGCCAACGAACACATGAAAGAATGCTCAACATCATTAATCATTAGAGAAATGCAAGTCAAAACTACAATGAGATATCATCTCACACAGGTCAGAATGGCCATCTTCAAAATATCTACACACAATAAATGCTGGAGAGAGTGTGGAGAAAAGGGAACCTCTTGCACTGCTAGTGGGAATGTAACTTGATACAGCCACTGTGGAGAACAGTATGGAGGTTCCTTAAAAAACTACAAATAAAACTACCACATGACCCAGCAATCCCACTACTGGGCATATACCCTGAGAAAACCATAATTCAAGAAGAGTCATGTACCAAAATGTTCATTGCAGCTCTATTTACAATAGCCCAGAGATGGAAACAACCTAAGTGTCCACCATCGGATGAATGGATAAAGAAGATGTGGCACATATATACAATGGAATATTACTCAGCCATAAAAAGAAACGAAATCGAGCTATTTGTAATGAGGTGGATAGACCTAGAGTCTGTCATACAGAGTGAAGTAAGTCAGAAAGAGAAAGACAAATACCGTATGCTAACACATATATATGGAATTTAAGGGGAAAAAATGTCATGAAGAACCTAGGGGTAAGACAGGAATAAAGACACAGACCTACTAGAGAATGGACTTGAGGATATGGGAAGGGGGAAGGGTAAGCTGTGACAAAGCGAGAGAGAGGCATGGACATATATACACTACCAAACGTAAGGTAGATAGCTAGTGGGAAGCAGCCGCATAGCACAGGGAGATCAGCTGGGTGCTTTGTGACCGCCTGGAGGGGTGGGATAGGGAGGGTGGGAGGGAGGGAGATGCAAGAGGGAAGAGATATGGGAACATATGTGTATGTCTAACTGATACACTTTGTTATAAAGCAGAAACTAACACACCATTGTAAAGCAATTATACTCCAATAAAGATGTAAAATAAATAAATAAATAAAATAGAAATCTGAGTGTCCCAAAGTCAGAAAGATATTCTCCAATTTTGAATCAATTTTGTGTATGAGATATATATATATATATATATATATATATTTTTTTTTTTTTTTTTTTTTTTTTTTTTTTTTGCGGTACGCGGACCTCTCATTGTTGTGGCCTCTCCTGTTGCGGAGCACAGGCTCCGGACACGCAGGCCCATTGGCCGTGTCTCACGGGCCCAGCCGCTCCGCGGCATGTGGGATCCTCCCAAACCAGGGAACGAACCCGTGTCCCCTGCATCGGCAGGCGGACTCTCAACCACTGCGCCACCAGGGAAGCCCTCGTGTATGGTATATTGTCGAGATCGGTACTCATCTTTCTCATACAGTTATCTTATTCTTCCAGCACCACTTGTTGAAAAACTATCATTTTATCTATTGAATTGCTATGGTGTCTTCGTTGAAAATCAGTTGACTGAAAAAATGTGGATCCATTTCCAAACTACTGTGTTCCGTAGATCTATTTCCATATCCTTAGTTTAACATCATGCTATCTTGATTACTGTTTCTTTATAGTTAATCTTGGAATCAGGTAATGTAATTTCTCTAATTTTGTTCTTTATATTTTAAGGACTATCTATAATTTCTACTTCTTACACAAGCTTTACAAGTTGTATCTTTCAAGGAATTTGTCCTTTTCAGTTAGGTTATTGAATACCTTGACACAGAGTTGTTCATAATATTCTCCTAATACTTTCAATGTCTGAGATCTGTAGTTATGTCTAAATTTCACTCCCGCTAATAATAATTTGTAGGGTTTTTTTGTTTTTCGTTTTAACCTTCATCAGTTTTGCTAGGAGTACATCAATCTTATTAATCCTCTAAGATTCAGTTTGGGCTTTGTTGTTTTTCTCTATTGTTTGGCTGTTTTTCCTGGTTACCCTAAAGATTTTCTCTTTGTCTTAACTGGTTTTTAGCAGTTTGACTCAGATTTTCTAGGTCTGGTTTTCTTTGGAGTTTGTTAATCCTCATGGATCCACGAACTAATGATTTTCATCATATGTGGAAAATTCTTGGCCCCGTTTTCTCTCTCCTCTCCTCTTGTAATCCAAATGCGTCATTACTGTGAACTGCTTCATATTATCCTACAGGTCACTCTTCTGAAACGGTTTTGAATCTTTCCACTTCATTTGGATAATTTTTATTTCAATGGTATTAAGTGCACTGATCTTTTCTTTGGCAATGTCCAATCTAGTGTGAGCCCATTCAGTATTTTTTTTTTTAGTTCAGAAATTAACTAAAATTTGATAACTTGGTTTGATAACATTTGGTTTTTATTCAGAGTTTCTAGTTCTCTCTAAAATGCCCTATCTCTTCACACATTATACCCATTCTGTCCCATAAATTATTTTAATATATTTATAATGGTGTTTTAATGTCTTTGCCTGCTAACTTTAACAATTGTAGTCTAGACTATAGCTGTAGTCTAGACTACAGCTTTAGTTTATATTCATCTGTAATTGTCCCCAACCCCTACTGCTGTTTTAGCTTCTGCATTTGGAGGCATCAGTATTGGGGAACAATTTTCCATGGGTCTGTAATACTTCCTCACATCTTACAAGCAGATGCACTGACTGTCTTCCCAACTAATAGTACTCAGACCATCTTTTCAAGGATGTTTGTATAGCAAACAGCCTTGGAAGATAGAGATAGCTTCTCTACTTGGACCAAACAGAAGGTTTGGTTACAGCCCATTATAAAATATTTGGGTTCCCTCTAAGCTCAGTGTTATTTTCCTGGAACAGAACCCATTGCATGTTCAGGCACCATCTGCTCTCTTTGTATCATCCTGTGGGAACTGGGGCTTGGGGAACCAATGCAAATATGTTGCTTCCCTGGCTACTGCTCTTGCTGCAAGTAAGAAACTGCCCTTTATCTCTGATCCATGAGGTCTGTGTCTTCTACCAACATCCATGAAACTGTGGCAGGCTAATTTGTTAGCTTGCAAGTACAGTAAAATCTCAGACCCTCACAGTCTTTGACAAACAGTACTTAAGCTAGGAAGGTTTGGAGACTGCAATTACAGATACTTTTTTATTCATCTTTACATTTAACTCTGGTAGAACCCTGGAATCCACTCCTACAATAATATGTGAAGCAGTAAGATTTCTCTCTTTTTCAGCTCCTCATCCACTGCAGCTTACTCAAAAGTAATCAAGGACACTGGGAAAGGGAGAATTTGGGGACCAAGCAATTTGCTTTTGTCTCTAGTGGTCTTCCAGTCCATCCCACCTGCCCATGTAGTCATCTAAGGCTTGACCGATTTCCCCCCATCCCTACAAGATTTCGCCATCTATGGCAGGTTTGCAACACGGTCTGCTGAAACCTAGATTGGTGACTTGATCCAAGGTATGGAAGCTGCCACACTTCTCTGTTCATCCATAAAGAGCCCCTTCCTTTCTTTTTTCTTTTTCTTTCTTCCTCTCTTTCTTTCCCTCCTTCCCTCCTTCCTTCCTTCCTTCCTTTCCCTTTCTTTCTTTCTTTCTTTTTCTTTTTCTTTCTTTCTTTCTTTCTTTTTTCTTTCTTTCTTTCTACTTTTTCTCCCTTCTATTCTGAGACGTGTGGATGAAAGACTCTTGGTGCTGCAGCCAGGAGTCAGTGCTGTGCCTCTGAGGTGGGAGAGCCAACTTCAGGACACTGGTCCACAGAGACCTCCCAGCTCCACATAATATCAAACGGCGAAAATCTCCCAGAGATCTCCATCTCAACACCAGCACCCAGCTTCACTCAACGTCCAACAAGCTACAGTGCTGGACACCCTATGACAAACAACTAGCAAGACAGGAACACAACCCCACCCATTAGCAGAGAGGCTGCCTAAAATCATAATAAGTCCACAGACACCCCAAAACACACCACCAGACGTGGACCTGCCCACCAGAAAGACAAGATCCAGCCTCATCCACCAGAACACAGGCACTAGTCCCCTCCACCAGGAAGCCTACACAACCCACTGAACCAACCTTAGCCACTGGGGACAGACACCAAAAACAACAAAAACTACAAACCTGCAGCCTGCAAAAAGGAGACCCCAAACACAGTAAGATAAGCAAAATGAGAAGACAGAAAAACACACAGCAGATGAAGGAGCAAGATAAAAACGCACCAGACCTAACAAATGAAGAGGAAATAGGCAGTCTACCTGAAAAAGAATTCAGAATAATGATAGTAAAGATGATCCAAAATCTTGGAAATAGAATAGAGAAAATGCAAGGAACATTTAACAAGGACCTAGAAGAACTAAAGAGGAAACAAGCAATGATGAACACCACAATAAATGAAATTAAAAATACTCTAGATGGGATCAATAGCAGAATTACTGAGGCAGAAGCTACAGTATTATTCAGTTTCTTTGCTATAAGACCTTAGCCTTTACCCTAACTAATATACCCTCTGTGACTTAGTTTTAAATAATGTTTGAGGTCAGTTTGAGATTGGTTGATATTCTTTCCATGAAGGGAAAATAATGGGAACACTATAAAATTATTAGGGTCTTTCAATATCCCCCCACAGAAAAAGTGTCTTGTTGCAATTGAACACTGTAAGAGAGTCTAAAACCATGTCGGGCAAGAAAATTTCTTATAATTTATTATAAAGTTCAATGTATTCAAGGCCACAAAAAATTTTCTGTAGTTTTGATTTAGTTGAAAGGTATTCTAAGAGCACTCAAAGCATTCAACCTACTATTGGTCTAGGATTAGTCTTTCCTGTCAGCAATGTATATTTTTGAAGTGTCCAGTCTCAGTACTTGACCAAATGAGGTGAGGTTCCTGTTTCAATATGGATAGTAAATTTTTTTAATTTATTAATAGTGTATAAGACAATTGATTGTTACCAGATTTGCTACACTACTAAAGAGCATGAGATATACTTTTCTTTCTATTTTCTGATCCATTCCATTACCTTGGAGGTCAATCATGGAGACAATATGATTGAATGGAATACATTTTCTATAATTATTTTTAACTCAGTGGAGCTCATTTGAGGGTTAAGCAGCCAGAAATACAGGACAAAGAAGCCAATTTTTATGGGAGAGGATTAAGCATAAATGTCTTATTTGAATATTCATGCTTAAAGGGAATTCTCTCTGAAATCTCTGTCATTTAGAGCAGTCCTTATACAGCAGGAATTTTGGTAAACTTGTTGTAATCTCTGAGCAGATGTGGAACAAGAGAAAATGTGGCCTAATATTATGAGAGTATGAAAACTCACAGAACTGTTCTATTTTATGTTTGTCTGCCAACATTCATACTGGATGACTCATTAGAAATTTATAAAATAAAAATATGCATAAAGCCTTACACAAGTATGTTAGTTTTCATGTTTTTATGGCTGTTACAGAATTTGTGTTAAAACTGATGATAATAGGTCTAAGAGGATAACCATTTAACTCAAGAATAAAATGAAAACAAGCTTTGTTGCACATTTCTTCAAAAATATATGAATAGATTCTTGATGTTTTAAGACCTGTTTTGGCATTCGAAGATTGATAAGTGTTGGGGGTAAGAGACAAGGAAAAAAGACAATACCCAATTCCAGGATACTAGGAATATTAAAATCTTTATGAAAGGGGAAGATAAGGCCATGGTAATTTATGTAAAATAATGTGGATGTATACTGAATAATAATCAGAGAGACTCTCTTTAGACTTTTGTTGTGAGGGAAAGTAGGGTAGGGGTGGTACAAAGACCAGATGTTTTCTTCTGTCTTCGAGAACGGGCTGGAACCACATCAGGAATGTGATCTGGTGCCGCCACCCTGCCAGCTTAACCCCATGGTGTGACTGAGAGATTTAGACAAATGCTTCTTAGAAGCTGAACAAATTAATACTGGTCCCGTGCCAGGTTCAGTTAACTTGCTTCTAGATTCCTAGTGCGTTTTCTTCCTAGGGATCTGGCAATTAACAAACCAGGTTTTGAGTTGTAGATGTAGCTTTTAGGGGAAAAGCTTTATGCTAAAATTTAACTCTTTCAGATTACTTAATATTATAAAGGGAAAATTACAACTTTATTCTGAAGAGTCTGGCAAGTACCACTTTAACCAAGTGACCAAACTTAGCATCACCAATAATCAAGTAAACTGGCATCATTTGCCTCCTGATGTGGTGCACTGGGAATAATACACCCCTAACTGCAAAAATGAACTTATCTACAAAACAGAAATAGAGTTACAGATGTAGAAAGCAAACTTATGGTTACCAGGGGGATATATATCAGATATACATATATATATATATACACACACCCACACACCCCCACATATACATATATGTATATATATGTGTGTATGTGTGTGTGTGTGTGTATATATATATATATATATATATCTATATCTGATTCACTTTGCTGTACACCTGAAACTAACATATTGTAAATCAACTACACTCCAATAAAATACCTTTTTAAATATAACTGTAACTTATATAGCATTCCTACCAAAAGTGCATAACCTGAATCTGATCCTGAGAAAACATCAGCTAAACCTAAAGTGAGGAGCATTTTATAAAACACCGATCTATTTTCTTCAAAAATTACATCTTGAAATACAAATAAAGGCTGAGGAACTGTCCAAACTAAAGGAGATTTAAAGAGACATGATGACTAAATGAAATGCATGATCTTAGGTTGGATCCTCTACTGGAGGGGGTGTGGGAATGGGGGACAGATTGCTATGAAGAAACTTGCATATAGATTGCAAATTATAAAATGGTATTATAAAGATGCTGTTATTTCCTGAATTTAAGCACTGTACTATAGCTATACATGAGAATGAGCTTATTTTTAGGAAATACATATTTAAGTATTTAGGAGTAAAGGAATATGATGTCTGCAACATATTCTCAAAAAGGTCCGGGAAATACTATGTGTATAATATAGAAGGAGAAGGCATGATAAAGCAAATGTGGCAAAATACTAATAATTGGTGAATCTGCATTTCGAATGCATGGGAGTTCTTTATAATATTCTTTCAATTCTTCTTTAAAGTTATTCTAAATTTTAAAATGTCCAAACTATCTTAAAACATGAGGTTATTAAGATGTGAAAGATAAGAAAAGTTATTGTTTTCAATACCCACTATCCTGGTTAATAATACTGGGGAGTTCTAGAACTAAAAAGAAAAAAAAATGTTTATCTCTTAGCAAACTAAGAATACAGATCATTAGGGCTACTCATTAAACGGACAGTTTTAATTTTTCATGGACATGTTCAAAATGGATATTTTTCAGAGTGTTTATCTTTTTTTTAAGATTTTTTTGATGTGGACCATTTTTAAAGCCTTTATTGAATTTGTTACAATATTACTTCTCTTTTATGTTTTGGTTTTTTGGCTGCAAGGCATGCGGGATCTTAGCTCCCGGACCAGGGATCAAACCCACAGCCTTTGCATAGGAAGGCGAAGTTTTAACCACTGGACCACCAGGGGAGTTCTCAGAGTGTTTTTCTTTCACAGTAGTTTCATTGGAAACATCTGAGGAGTGAGATTGTTTCGAGTGGATATTATTAACCACCTAACATCCAGAATGATAAACTTTGAATAGCAGGAGTCTGTACTATATACGGTGCACAGCAAATCCAAAGATCCATGGCTCTTCTACAAATGGATTCAGCATCACTGGGCCCCCATTTTGTGTCAGGTACTGCATTGTCTGTGGGCTGACTCAAAGCACAACCATGGTTTCCAATAAGCTGCCGGTTCCCAGATCTCTTCAAGCCCAGACCTCTCTCCTGAGCTGTAATTCAACATGGGCCACAGCCTACTGGATATCTTCACTTGGATGTCTGACAGGCATCTTAGCCTCTACCTGCCAAGCTGCATTCCAAATCTGTGTATCCTTCAGTCTTTCTCTGTTTCAATAAATATGGAATCCTTCTAGTTGATTCAGGGAGAAACATGGGAGTAACCTCTGCGTCTTCCATTTCATCACCACCCATAGCCCATTCGTTATCAAGTCCTCTTGATTCTATCTCTAAATATATCTTCATCTACTTTTTTCATTTCCATCTAAGAAAGGCAAATAGTTCAGTGATTAAGATCATGAACTATGGAGTCAGATTATTTGGATTGAAATCCAAGTTCCAATCTCTTAGCTGTGTGTCCTTAGACAAATTATGTTGCTTCATTGTGCCTCAGTTTCTTCATCTGTAAAACTGGAACCAATAACAGTATCTATTTCATAGGATCATTATAGTAAGTACTCAATAGATGCTAAATATTATTGTCTACCTTGCCACCACTCTAGTCCAAGTAACCATCAACTCTCAGTTTCTTATTGATCTCTGTAATTCCACATTTGTACCTCTCTAACCAATATAACTAGAGGATCTTTATTTAAAACACTGATAAAACTATATCATTCCCCTGCTTAATGTGTTTCAGTGGCTTCCCACTGCCCTTGAATACAATCCAAACGTTTTTCCAAAGGCTACATGTCCCTGCATGACCTAGACTAGTGTTTCTCCAACTTTTGACAACTGAAGACCACATCATGGGCAGTCAGTTGACACAATGCTATGAATTTTAGGTTAAAAAAAAAAAGAGACAGAACTCATCCCAATATTAAATAATAAAAATATAATTTGAAAATAAAAATGATAATGATTACTTGTAAGTGAGAAGTAGAATATTGTTTGCAATTTTTCATCAAGGCATCCAGCTCCACGCCAACTTACATCAGTTTCCATCCACATATGGGTGATTTATTTTCTTACACTTTATCTCTAATAAGCTGTAAAATCCTAAATCACAATTGTAGATATCGGGAATGGCAATTGAGGATGGGTCTGTCAGAGAGCTTATAACTGAATTAAGCAAAGAATCCAAAACTTATATGATGATTTTTCACTGAATATCACTCTCAAAGCTCTGTCAGATGCTAAGTCAAGGAGCACATCACACAAGAGAGCAGGAAGTTTAGCGATTTGAACCAATTCCAAATCCACTCGGATGGCATCCAATTCTGACAGCATTTTTTCAGGTTCTACTATAACATTTAGATATGGTTTTCAAATATACCCTAATCATACATAATCGTTTTTTTTCTGGGGCCGGTGAAGAACATCATCATGTCCTGGAGGAAAGAAATCGGACTCTCAGGAGTGGAGCCCTTTTCACTCTAGGTCAATCTTTGTAACAAATCCTGCCATTTTAGCTCCAACATTTAAAATCTTGATATGCCAGCTTTCAAATAATGGATCAGGCCGTTTGAGATTCTGATATCACTAAGATACACCACTTGAAACCATATTTCAGTGACAAAGCTGTCATTATCAGATCACCAAGAAGCAATATTTTTATCTCCTTCTTCATTGCAAAAATTTGTGAACACCTTTCCTCTCATCAACAATTCTCCCTCTATCCTCTATATCAGTTTTTTCCCTTTTATTAGGGCTTTCCCATCAGCATGAAAAACTATGCTGTTAATTCTTTCTTTAAAAGAAAAAGAACCTCCAATTTCTCTGATCCTTCTCTTAAACCTCTCCAGTCAGTTTTTTGCTCCCATCAACTGCACCAAAACCACTCTTGTCAAGATCACCAGTGACCTTGACATTGCAAAATCCCACAGTCAGTAGTCAGTCCCCTTCTTACTTGAAAGTCAGCAGCCTCTATGAAATTTTCTTCTTTATATCCACCCAGCTGTGCTAAAACTTTTAAGTACGTTATATATCTCTGTATTTTAGCCTGCAGATTAATGAAATCTGTGGCATCATTAAAAAAAAAAAGAAGAGTCAAGTATATACAATGTCATTGCTACATAAACTGAGTACCCCTGGGTACCCACCAAGTGGATGATAGAAATCATCTTATTGTAAAATATTCCAAGTAATAAATGAAGAAGAAATTATAGAATAAGAATGTCATTCTTTTGCAAGCTGTAAAGAATTAATAGATTTAGGTAATGAGCATGAATGACTGCTAAAATCACCACAAAAGAGAGAAGCAGACACCGTGTGCTTTATGAGGGAAAGACCTCACCACCATCTTAGTGGTGCCAAAGGGTAGCCCAGTAGCAGAGCAGATTCTGAGCATGCAGAGCTAGTCTTGCCAAAGGGGCAGTACTGAGTCTGAACAACTTCTGCATCCAGGTGTCAATCAACAAAAATATAGAAAACAGAGGAACACATTGAGCTACCATAGGATGCAATCAATAAATCAGGACTGTGGGAAACTCTACAGATCAAATGCCCTGGGGTTTTCCAACAGACAAATTATAGGGAAAAGAAAAAGAAGTAGGGGAAACCCATAAACTAAAAGAGACTTAAACGACTTCTTTTACGGCTGAGCTGTAGTATCCTTAGCATGCCCCCAATCAGGGATGAGCGATAAACTATTAGAAATATACACACAAGGAGGTGACTGCTATAGAAGCCAGGAGCCTGGTTACTCTCAGAGAAAAGGATAAGTTGGGATTGGAGCACATGAAAGGATTTCTGGGATGGCTGGCAAACTTCTATTTCTTGACCTGGGGAGTTTATAAGAAAGTCCATCTTATAAAAATAAATAACAACAATAGTAATATAATAACGATACATTTATTTTATGTGGCTTTTTTAATCTGTTTTACTTTACAATAAAGCTTTTTCAGATTCTTTTGCAAAATGAAGAATAAATGTATAAAGCAAATCTAAAAAAAAACAGTCAGCAGCATTCAGCACTGTTGATTACTGCCTCCTCTGGGAAATACCTTCCTCACTTGTCTCCTGGATGCCACGTTTCCTTATGTTCCTCCTTGAGGCTCTCTCCTTGCTCTCCTCAGTCTCCTTTGCTCCTCTAACCTCGAGAGGTTTCTCCTTTCTCCAGGAAGGCAAATCTATCCCAAGCCCCATCTCTCCCCTGAAATCTAGGACCATACATGTCTCTGTCCAATAGACACACTGTCTCCAAAACTGAAATCTTGATCTTCCCTACCCCCACATCTCTACTCACTGTCCCAGCTAATGGAAGTTCCATCCTTCCAGTTGCTCAGGCCAGAATCTCCAGGGTTCATCCTTGATTCATCGTATTATCTTATAACCTACATACAATCCTTCAGATCACTACTGTACCCAGAATACGACCTCTTATCTCCACTTCCTCTCTGTCCCAAGCCACTACCATATTTAACTTGAATTATTACAGCTGCTCTCCTTGCTTTAATCCTCCTCCAGTTCCCAGTCTACGTTCCTCACAGAAGCTAGGGTGATCCTTTTAATATATGCCCAATCACATCACTCCTCTGTTCCAAGTCTTCAGTGGCTCCCTAACACATTTGGCCAAAATCTATACCATGACCTAAAAAACCCACAGCCTGGCACTCTGCTTCCTCCATCACTTTATCCCTCAGTCGTTCTGTTCCAGGCACACTGGAGCTCAGACATTCCAGGGATAACACCATTAGGGCATTTGCACTGGCTGGTCCCTCTGACTAGAACGTAAGCTCCACAAAGGTGGCAGTGTTTTTTATCTGATTTGTTCACCACGATATCCCCAGTACCTGGTAGCTCCTCAATGGATATCTGTTGCAGAAATTAATAAATCCATGGTAAACTATACTTCCAGCCATTTTCCCAAACCTATACATTTAAAATCATATAAACAATTGATTATTAAAAATGATTCTAAAAAAGGCTTAAAAAGCAAGTGAAATATGGCCTTCAGATTCAGACTTGGACTTGAACCCCTGCTCCATCATGTAATCTACCAGCTCTGCGACTTTGGTCCTGAGCCTCTGTTTCCACTTAAGAACAATGGAAACCGTGGCACCCACCTCTCTGATTATTAAGAGGATTCAATGTGATAAGTGTGCAAAATTTCTCAGCACAATGCCTAACATACGATACTTGTTCATTAAATGTTAAAACCTCCCTTTTCTTCTTCCTCCTTGATTACAGGAAGAGTTACTTGCTCTCTCTACTGAAGGTTGAACAGGACTGGAAGACGATTTTATTTTGCATGCCGATCAGTTTGTGGTAGATGCCTGGAGCACAGTGTTGAGAGGGACTTGGCCATCACGTCCAAACTCAGCTAGAACCAGCACACCGTGATGACACCTATCCTGGCACTGGAGGAGAGAATGGTGGCATCTGAGCAGAATCTACCATCCGGGATTTTTTATATATATATAAATTTATTTAATTAATTTATTTATTTTTGGCTGCGTTGGGTCTTCGTTGCTGCACGCGGGCTTTCTCTAGTTGTGGCGAGCGGGGGCTACTTTTTTTTTTTTTTTTTTTCCGGTACGCGGGCCTCTCACTGCTGTGGCCTCTCCCGTTGCGGAGCACAGGCTCCGGACGCGCAGGCTCAGCGGCCATGGCTCACAGGCCCAGCCGCTCCGCGGCATGTGGGATCCTCCCGGACTGGGGCACGAACCCACGTCCCCTGCATCGGCAGGCGGACTCTCAACCGCTGCACCACCAGGGAAGCCCGGGGGCTACTTTTTGTCACGGTGCGTGGGCTTCTCATTGCGGTGGCTTCTCTTGTAGAGCACAGGCTCTAGGCATGGGGGCTTCAGTAGTTGTGCACATGGGCTCAGTAGTTGTGGCTCGCGGGCTCTAGAGTGCAGGCTCAGTAGTTGTGGCGCACGGGCTTCGTTGCTCCGCAGCATGTGGGATCTTCCCGGACCAGGGCTCGAACCCGTGTCCCCCACCTTGACAGGCGGATTCTTAACCACTGTGCCACAAGGGAAGTCCTACCATTTTGGATTTAATGGCTTACCCTACTGCCTCACAGAAGAACCCTCTGCTTCTCCAAATCCTCATTTGATTTTTCTAGCATAACTGTGAGAGGAGCTATGTCATACCAGTGTCAACTGTAGAATTATTTCTGAGGTTAAGGAAAGGCTTAAGGAAAGACAGTGGAAAATCTATATTTCTACAAAGGCTTATCAAACCAATTGAGCTGTCACTTCATTTTATGGAATCTGCTTCTTTCAGTATATTCAGGCCTGAATCTAAAACCACAGAAGGTTTAGCTAATCAGGCTTTACAAATCCCATCTCCTCAACCAGATTTTGAAAATTCACATTTACTCTAAGGGAGCTTTTCCCAAATGACAGAAAGAGAATTTCAACATTTTTTAAAAAGATCTTCAGTCCAGAATAACTTAAGACTAAGCATTGTATTGATTCCAGTAGTTTAAGAAATACTAAGAATAACTGCAGTGAGACAGATGTTAACTGAGTAAAAGAACTTTAGAAATGGATATAGTTATTCTCCTAGGACGCTGTTATTCATCCAGTTGACTTGGTCTGGTAACAGTATCTTATGTTTTCATGGCATAGAGAATGTGTTGGCTTAGTTTTTTTAAACAAGTTTATGTTCAAAATATATTTTGGAGAAAGGAAGTGAGTGGGCAAAATTGTAGTTAGTTCTTAAAAAAAAAAAAAAGTGGTATCAAAGGCAGTCAACTTATCTGACAATAAGCTTTTGTATCCAAAGTCAGAGGAAATAAACATTTCCTATTATGTGCCAAATTTACCTACCAGGAAAAAGAAAACAAAAATTAAACCAAAGAGAAGACGGCTCCTATTAGATGGTACCTATTCTACATGGAACCAAGCAATGGTGTTTCAGACTTACAGTTCCAATCTTAATTTGATTATGCAAGAGATGGCCATGAAAACAAACAGGAGAGGAGGATATTTAATAGGCATCCTTGATTCAGGCATGGTTGGGATCAGCTGCAGAGATGACACACTAAGAAATATAGTGCTTTATCATCACCTTCAGTAAGAATAAAGGTTTAGAGATAATGGTCTGAAGTACCAGAGTTCAGAAACTGATAGGCTACCCCACACGATCTCTGCAAACAGACCAAATGAGGCATGGATTGTAGGGCACAGCACTAAACACTGCTGCACGTTACAGGCTCTTAAATAAAATGCCATAGATTATCACTGACGGGTGGAAACTGAATTCACTGTTTGTGATTCAGCACCCATTCTTAACATAACCAAGTGAAGAGTAAGGGTTCTATAGCCAGAGTGTTTGAGGGAATCCTGGCTCTGCCACTTCCTAGGGGTGTGAACTTAATCTCTCTGTGTCTTAGTGACTTCATCTGTAAAGTGAGAAGTTAATGGTACCCTTCTCATAGAGTTGTGGTAAGAATTAGATATGTTAATATATGCTAACACATACAGCCATTATTATTATTATCATCACTATTACAACTACCACCGGTAGCACTATTATTATTACTATTACTATTTTTTTCACTTTCTTTCTCAACATCAATATCTAGAGTTTCCTCCCTCAGTCCCATTCTCCATTTTCAGCCCTGTGATTCCATGACACAAGGGGTACAGCTTGATTGGCTTAAACCCATCAGTATCTCGCTTAACCCAAGTCAGAGAGAAACCTAGCCCTTATGAGGAAATGCCAAGATATACACTCTCCTCCCTACCAGGCTGGGTGGCTGAAGAAGTGAAGCTTCCCTCCACTGTGGCTGTGGAGTAGCCCAGAGATGCCAGAGGCCCTTTTGTAGAGCCTGAGGATGGAGCCAACCCAGAAGTAGGAGACCAAGAATGGATCCTAGTGGCAACATTAATTCCTGGATCAGCCAAACCCAGTTATAGCAAATTCCAGTTACATGACTATAAACGTCTTTTAGCTTAAGCTGGTTGGGGTCCAACTATGTTCCTTAGGTCTTTTATATATTCATAACTATATTCTAGAGATGTGATTATTTTTATTTAAAAGACAAAAAGTCATTAGTTAATGAGGATTTTCTTATAGTTTACACAGTAGTGGCGTAAGTGACTTATATCTAGTTCTTAACCATGTGTCTTTGTCTGTTTGGGCTGCTATAACAGAATACTAGACTGTTATAAACAATAGAAATTTATTTCTCATAGCTCTGGAGGCTAGGAAGTCCAAGATCAAGATTCTGGCAGATTTGGTGTTTGGTGGGAGCCCACTTCCTGGTCCATAGACAGCTGTCATCTTGCTGTGTCCTCACATGGTAGAAGAGGCAAGGGAGCCCTCTGGGGTCTCTTTTATAAGGGCACTAATCCCATTCATGAGGGCTTCATCCTCATGATCTAATCACTTCCCAAGACCGTACCTTCAAACCCCATCATGTTGGAGATAAGATTTCAACATATGAACTTTGGGGGACACAAACATTCAGTCTATAGTACCATGTAAAAACAAAAGCGTAAATCTGAAGAGAAATCAACTCAAATTATAATCACATGTGTCCAGAATGCTCCCTCCAGCATTTCATAGCTTTGTTAAGCAAGCATAGGCTTATTAAGCAAGTCCTCTCTTCATGCATTGTCTCAAATACCACATGGTGAAGCATAATTTACCCAAGACTTCCCCATCACTCTTTCAGGCACCAGCCAGGGCTCCTTCATGTGAAAATAATAGAAAATCATCCCAAGTTAATTTAAATCAAAATGAGAATGCATTGGCTCATTCAAGAGGGAAATCCAGGGCTGTGTAAAGAATAGCTGGATCCAAGGGTTCAAATTATATGATCCAGAATCTGTTTTTTCTCTCTTTCAGCTATGTTTTTCTGTAGTATAATGGTTAAAAATATAAGCTCTAGAAGCAAGCTGCCAGACCTAGAATCCTGGATCCACCACTTCTTAACTGTTTGACGCTAACAAATCATCTGATTTCACTTAGCCTCAGTTTTTTTAATGATAGAAACGGCAATAATAATAATGTTCACCTCATAGGTTTTAGGAGAGGATTAAGTGGTTAAAAGACATAAACTACTTTATCACCATTATTATTATCAGCATCAGGCAGGATCTTTACACCTGGTGGCAAAGATGGCCCCAACAGCAAGCTTATGTGATCCTTAGTGAGAGAAATTCCAGGGGAAAAGAGCGCCTATCTCCAGAGAGCATTAGCTAAAACCCCAGAGATAATTTTCATTTGCCACACCTGGATCATGTGACCACTCCTGCATTAGAGGGTGGGGTCAGCCCCAGATGAACAACTTGGACTGAAGATAGAAAAGAGGCAGAAGGGAAATTGCAGTGCTATTACCAAAAGAGGAAAGAAATCTTAGATAGGCAAAAACAACAGATGTCCACTACAGAGCCAACTGCACCCTGATTATTAAAATAGTAAATAATAGTGGTTGCTGCTTCATATAGTGAACAATAGTAGTCATGAAAAGGACACGGCCTGTGAGCCATGCCATAAAGAAAATGCCTTTACTGTTTGGAAAGTTGGATTTAATAAACATAAAAAGTTCCTTCCAGATTCAATAAGATTGAGATTTGGAAAGATTCTGAGACATAATAAAAAATGAAAGTCCAATAGAAACAAATCTTTGGGTACTTGGAATGTGCTATACATTAGAATTAGACATGAATGCTTCAGAGATGTGGGCATTTTTGAAGGATCGTCTTTCTTTGATATGGAAAAATGAAATAAAAATTGGATAAAAAAATCATATGTGAAATTTACAAGAACAAAACCATTTTAAGCATATTGTCAATTTTCCCGATATAAAGTCAGTAAAAGTGATATTATTTTACCATACAAAATTAAAGTAAAAGAAGTTACCTTTAGACTTCCAGAGTAAACAAAGGAGATATGAATCTCACAAAATCGATTATAATTTTTTTAGTTTTCCAAAAAGTGAAGTAAAGTACAAAATAACTGACAAATATTACATGATCAAAAACAATAGACACAAATTAGGAACCACTATTTAACACTGCTGAAGTACCCACAGTGCCTTTAATAAGTCAGCACAATAAAGAGTGAATAGAAAAACAACGAAAAAAGAAAATTGCATAAAATTGTCTGGAATTCTCACTCCAAAAGAATTCTGCATCTTGACAATTCTTATTGTCAAGGCGCTGACTTTCTAGGGCATTCAACCTGAAAACCGTGTGTCCTTCTGCATAATGACTCCACCCACCCTCTGCCTAGTGTTGCTGGGATTACAGCCATGGAAGACTTTAATTCTCTTCCTTCCTCTGTCCTGGGGCTTTTTATAGATTTGTTTGAAGATGTTTTCTTTCCCCTAACTCTCTCCACTTATCCCACTGGGAGTCAGTTTCCAGATCTTTCCTCTCAGTCCCTATCATGCACAAACACTGAATCTGAGATTCAAGCTGTGATCTCACTTCAGCCTTGGTAGTCTTTATGTTTCTTTCTTCTGATGCATATGATTTCTAGATACAAGTCAATTAGCAAGTGGGTGTTCAAGAAATATAAACACACATTAAGTCTGCAGAGTAGAATTGCATTTCCCTCTGCATTTAGTGTTTCACAACAAGGAGTCGGCCAGTAACCTGCAGGCTCTCAGGAGGACTCATTTTTGTGTTTCATCCAGTCACAACAACCAAAATGCCTCCTTGCACATAACAGATATCCCCTGTTATTGTTGAGAGGCCCTTCAAGTTCTCAATCTATGTATTAATTTTTTTAATACATCTTTATTGGAGTATAATTGCTTCACAATGCTGTGTTAGTTTCTGTTGTACAACAAAGTAAATCAGCCATATGCATACATATATCCCCATATCCCCTCCCTCTTGAGCCTCCCTCCCACCCTCCCTATCTCTATCCCACCCCTCTAGGTCATTTTTTATATGACAATAATGCATCCTAAGCAGAGGTCAAATTTTGAATTTTCTAGCAGAGGTGGAAGATTTACACCAATCTTTCTCACTCTCCCAATAGACCCTACATCAAAACCAGGCAACAGATGGGTGATGGCCCCTAGCCCTCAGAAGTTCAGGCTGTGGTGGTAACACTGTGATGCTTGTCCACCCAGACAATAACCAATCCAGTGATGTTAGGCTTCTTGGGCCCATATCACTAACCCATTGAAACAATCATCAAGGATCTTTGTTGACTAAAATGGCTATTTCCACCAGCTATTTACGTAGCTCCATGACCTCGATGAAGGAACAACCCAGCACCACCTCAATCTCAAATTTCTCCACCTTCCAAAATACACCTCTCCATCTGGAAGATCAGGAATCCATGAAAAATTTCTTTCTAAACTGTTATCTTTCTCCAGATTTTCTGGATAGGGGGAACTTCAAAGTTCTCTAACCACTGGGTTTCTATGGTGAGAGACCCAATTAAAAAGTCAGATCACCCACAGGACTCTTTCTGGAACAAGGCTTTATTTTCAGAATTAAGGTATGCAATAGTGAAACACAGAAAAGAAACACACACACACACACACACACACACACACACACACACACATCTTGACTGTTACTGATCAAATCAGCCTCTTCTGTCCTAAGACAGAGAGAAGTCCCCATCTGCCTTAGAGCTGCAAGTAATCTATTTCTATAAGAATTAAGAGATTTGGCAAAGGAAGAAAATTTCTTCAAGCAAGAAAAATGAAAGCCATTTCTGGAACTATAAAAAGATCACACCCAGAAAACGTGACTGATATATGAATAGATGATATATGATATGGTATGACAGGGGCAATAGCCAGAGGCTGAATGCAGGTGGCCTGACAGATAAAAAAAAAACACATATCCAGAAGTATCCCTGGTGGCAACAACTCACCGGCGTTGGCGGGGAGTGGTTCCAGTCCAGGCCAGTCCTAGGACAGCCTGTTAACTTTTAGCAGTGCCCCAAATAATCTTCAGGTTTAGTTCCAGTGGGAGATTTGGGTCAGAACCCCTAGAACTACGCAGCCCTCCTGTCTCACACCATACCCTCTACCACCAGGGGCCTGACTTCCATGTTAGCTCCACAAAAGTCTTTCTCTGGGATGGGGGTGACTCGTGGCTGGGCTGGACTGGGCATCCCGGAATCATAGGAACCACAACACATCCCACATTCCTAAGACTAGAGTCTTAACAGTCTCCCACATAGAGGTTAATCCAGAATCAGAGTATCTGACCCAACTGTATTATTTCCCTGAGTAACTTCTAGTTTCAAGCACAAAAGAAAAAAACAAAAAGTAGACAAGGGAGAAAGTCTGGGCTCTTTTATTGAAAGTCAGCCTAAAACTGGAGTCAATCAGAAGAATCAGAATTTTATGCAAAAACACTCTGCTGGCATTTGGGAAAATTCATGTGAAGCCAAAGCTCACAGGACAAGAGGGAGCCAAGGAATTAAGATCTCTTGGAAAAAGCAGGAAATATCGTCCAGCAAGATTTCACCGTGTACTGGTAAGTTTGTGTAAACTTGGTGCTTGAGGTAAACCAAATAATTAATAACTACAAAACCACCACTCAATCGTTGACATGGTACAGACATCTGGTAAAGAACAGTTTAGCAAATGGTCTTCATACCACTTCTATATTCATACCTATAAACTTTTGAAAGTAAAGTATATTCTTGACCATCCTGTCTGGACAAGTAGTCGCAATTCTACAGACACAGACCTATAAGAACAATGCTGCATTATCTTTACTTTTTTTTTTAAGATTCTGTCATTCTGATTCAGGTCAATTTTTTAATAGTTAAAAAGATTTAGTCTCACATGGACAATATGATCCATATAATCAGCAGGCTAATAAAATCCTAACTTTCTTGACCATTTTTACTAGAACGTCTCAAACATTTTTCCCTATAAATATTCGATTTGGCAGGGGGTGGGGGTGGGGGTAACATAAATAGCGATGGAAGAGTTTATCTTGAGAAATACAGCCAACATTCTCAATGGCCATGATCCATCTTTGCATATAATCCAATATGTCAGATTGGATTTTGAGTGAGAGGTAAAAGACCCATAATTGGTTGCTTCAGGTCTCTTAAATGTCTTACATTGCGATCCACAGAGCAATCGGCATGACCTGAAATATCTGTGTCTGCTGGCGCAAGGTTTAGCTTACACACAGATGTAGCAAAATTTCACCCAATCTGATATCTCCTTTTATTCCTAGGCCAAGTACTCAGTGGGCTGGGGCATATTTGTAATGTAGGAACACAGGCTGGGCAGTCATGTTTGAGAACTCCATCTTGGAATGGAGAATTTACTCCATGCCACATTTACTGGCTGATCTCAGGTACAAGGTCAAAGGCAGAACCTCCTCAAAATTCTACCAAAGACATATCATCGCCTGTGCTCAAAGTGGCCTTATTAATCTTCAGGATGGGGTTCTTGACACTGTCAATCACCCCTTCACCTGCACAGATTGTTTGGCTGCCGCCTTCACGCTTGAGCCAACTGCAATTTTATTATTACAAATTCCAGATGTTTCAGGTAGACTGAATGAAAATGAAATTGCATAAATCACATGCAGTCAGCGGTGCCTTCAAATGCTTCAGAACGGCACTAAACATAAACAGTTCAACTTTCGCACTTGTTACTTAACCTCAACGAAACTACCTCTGGTTGTCTAAACTATTTAGGCTGTTCACCAGTATTTAGTTCTCCCTTCCTGGCACGTGGTAGGATTATACTTCTGACCCTGTTGGGTAGTATGGGTATGTGACTTGCTTTAGCCAGTGAATGTGAACAGAAATGTCACCTCCAGAAGGAAGCTTTAAGAGCTGATGTGTAATGGAATATTACTCAGACATAAAAAGAATGAAATAATGCCATTTGTAGCAACATGGATGGACCTAGAGATTATCATACTAGTGAAGTCAGAAAGGGAAAGAAAAATACCATATGATATCACTTATATGTGGAATCTTAAAAAAAAAAGGAAAGAAAAAGAAGATATGAATGAACTTATTCACAAAACAGAAATAGACCCACAGACATAGAAAACAAACTTATAGCTACCAAAGGGGAAAGAGGCAAGGTAGGGATAGATTAGGAGACTGGGATTAACATCTACACACTACTATATATAAAATAGATAACCAACAAGGACCTACTGTATAGCACAGGGAACTATACTCAATTTTTGTAACAACCTATAAGGGAAAAGAATCCAATAAAGAATATATGTGTGTGTGTGTGTGTGTGTGTGTGTGTGTGTGTGTGTGAGAGAGAGAGAGAGAGAGAGAGAGAGAGAGAGAATCACTGTGCTGTACACCTGAAACTAACACAACATTGTAAATCAATTATACTTTAATAAATATATATAAATAAAATAAAATAAAAATAGGTTTTTATTATGGAAAAAAAAAGAGCCATTGTCACTTACTACATTAATTTCTTCCTCTGCCACAGTAATCATCAATGTCCTCAATGTGGCTACTCCACCATCCTAGATCCCTGAATGAAGATAATAAAAATACATGATACAGATACAATGTGAGCAAGAAATAGGCATTATTTTATTTATTTTTACTGAAGTAGAGTTGATTTACAATATATATTAGTTTCAGGTGTACAGCATAATGATTCCATATTTTTGCAGATTTTACTCCTTTATAAGTTATTACAAGAAAATTGCTATGATTCCCAGTGCTATACAGTATATCTTTGTTGCTTATCTATTTTATATGTAGTAGTTTGTATCTGTTAATCCCTACCCCTAATTTGTCCCTCTCCTTTTCCCTCTCCCCTCTGGTAACCACGAGTTTGTTTTCTATATCTGTGAGTCAGTTTCTGCTTTACATATACATTTATTTGACTTTTTTTAAGATTCCACACATAAGTGATAACATAACAATATTTGGCTTTCTTTGTCTGGCTTATTTCACTAAGCATAATATTCCCTAGGTCTATCCACATTGCTGCAAATGGCACAATCTCATTTTTTATGGCTGAATAATATTCCATTGTATATGTATATAACACATCTTCTTCTTAATCCAATTGTCTGTTAATGGACACTTGGTTTGCTTCCATGTGTCGACTATTGTAAATAGTGCTGCTATGAACATTGGGGTGCATGTATCCTTTTCAATTGTGTTTTCATTTTTTCCAGATATATACCCAGGAGTAGAATCAATGGATCATGTGGTAACTCTATTTTTAGTTTTTTGAGGCACCTCCATACTATTTTCCATAGCGGCTGCACCAATTTACATTCCCACCAATGGTGTACACGTGTTCCTTTTTCTCCACATCCTTATCAACATCTGTTATTTGTAGACTTTTTGATAGTAGCCATTCTGACAGGTGTGAGGTGATACCTCATTGAAATACATGTTATTTTAAATTATTGAGCATTGGGAGTTGTTACAGCAACATAATCTAGTAGATACACAACAACCTGACTGAAACACCATCCCTTTATAGGAAAGAAATATTGGGACACTAAACACTATGGCAAGTGTTACTATAATACAACATAGAAGAAATGTGAGGCTATATCTGTTATATAGTAGCATACATATGTGGATATAGATATTATTGATAGCCACTCATTAAAACAGACTTCTCATGCACCCCCACGCACAAAAAAAAACCCTCCTCACATCAAATGGATAATCTGAATTCTTAAAACTGAGTGCTCAAAAATCTCAAAGAAACACATAGTTCCCCCATCAAAAAAGTACTTAACCCATTTGTCAAAATCACTTGCAGAGTTCCACTTCTTTTCTAAGACCGAGTACCTTAATCAAACGCAGAGCTTCAAAGAGGCTTCGTTTTGAGTGACCCAATAGACAAATAAATTAGCTGCCAATGGCTCCTTTGTAATTGAAGAGGGCCAGGCCGACCAAGGGGAGAAGACTAAATCAAAAACGGAACTGTTCAAGCAAAAGCAACGTTTGGGGACCTGAAACAAACCAATACAGCCATCCCACACACTCTCATTTCCAAAAGTAAGGGTGAGCCAAGCACATGTGTGTTTATTCACTAATAAGAAGATGCAAACATCCCACATCTGATTGATTTCTTATGTGCTACAACCATAAAAATGTTTGGGTCTGGAATACACGTTTGAGCGTTGAGCTCAAATGTGGCAGCTTATTAACCCGATCACACATCTTATACCTACGATCTACAAGAACGTTTCCCTTTGTAACAGTGAAACTCTGGAAGGTTTTCTTCTTTACTGCCAGGACAAATTGCTTAGGGCTTCTCACTTAAGTATGTGAAGAACTGTCCAGTTTTAATCTGCAGAGCTTTTAACTGGTGACTCAGTGAGGGATGATGTCATATGTTATCCTACAACGGCTGGTGTGGTTCCCTCTGTTTCTGTGGCCGACAGTACTCCCCAGTTTCCATCCTTTCGTCAGCTTCTTCCCAGCCAGCCCACAGGCAAACAACCTCCCCAGCCGTGGATGAAACAGGAAGTCTGACAGCTTGAGTCTGCAGTGGGACCCCTAGTGTTTTCCCACTCCATGTCCTGGCAGTGTTCCCCAGAAGTACAAACACACACACACAGAGCTCCCATTGTTGCAGCCTTCTCCAGCCCACTGATCCTAATATGGAATGCAGCAGGAAACCCATGATTTCCTGACACTCGGCAAGCTGGAGGAAGCAAGGGAAAAACTCCATTAAAAAGCCCAGCTTTCCTCCATGTTAGATGTGAAGTGGAAAATGGGGAAGATTTAGCGAAATTCCACTGTGTCTTCAGCCAGGCTTGGTGAACAGGAGAGCAGAGTGAAACCCTCAGGCTGTTGAAATTTCTAGACTCCCAGGAAGCCCCTAGAATTGGGTGAAAAATGAGGATTCATAACTCAAACTGATGGGGGCAAGGGGCAGATGCTTTTAATCATTCTCCCCAGTGTGTGTTACCTTTCTTGACCAGTATGGTAAGCAAGAGGGCACATGCCAGCCGCCTCGGACAATTCTGCATGATCCGAGTTCCCCAAAGTAAGACAGAGTGACCTCAAGCCTGCGGCTCGCTTCATGGGCTTTGGGAGAAGCAGGAGAAGCAACGGCAGCGGCACAGTCACAGCAGCTGGAGCCGTGAGAATGAACTGCCAGGAGGGAAATGACAGCAGCTGCGGCTGCGGTGGCCGCGAGGAGAAGAAGATGCTGAAGTGCGTGGTGGTAGGGGACGGCGCCGTGGGGAAGACCTGCCTGCTCATGAGCTACGCCAACGACGCCTTCCCCGAGGAGTACGTGCCCACTGTGTTTGACCACTATGCAGGTAAGAAAAGCAGAAAACCTACCCCTGCATACAAGGTGAAGGAGGCGGGAGACGACAGCCCAGCTTCAGAGGGGCCTGGCTTATCTCTAATGTCAGTGCTGGGTCTGGGCCTGCCAGGAGCCAGGTAGCTGAGCATAGCAGACGACCAAGGTCTTTGCTGTTGTTAGGACAACTTGTATATCAATGTTATGGTAACACTTTTTTCCAGTTAAACCAAATGAATAACACTGGGGAAATACCCTGAACCGTCCTCTAAGCTTTGCGGCTAGAGATTTTACTTAACATTTGCCTGAAGATTCATCAACTTTCTTTAATGTGAACTTTTTAAAAGGTAGCGTAATTGCATCACAGTTCTTTAAAAAACAACAACGACACTAACCACACAACTGGTGAAAGAAGTGTTCTTGCCACTTCTCATATATTCACCACATGCCATTTATAAAGGAAATGCTGAGATTAGTAACATTAGAACATTCGTTTTTCTATAATAATTGGTGCTGTCCTAATGTACTTTCATTTTCCTGTGGAGGTAGATTGAAGGAAAAGTACTGAAAGATTTTAAATATCTCCTAGGCAATCTGTATCTTGAATTAAAAGAGAAATTTTTAATCAATATGTTTTAAAGGTAAAAATAAAATTTTACTTATTTCAACATATGTCCCCAAAGCACGAAATATGGCATAAAATACTTTAAGATCTGACAGTTAAGATACTGTAGTCACAACTTAATTCTTTCAGGTATATTTTTTCAAGTGTTCTAAAGTTTGTTGTGTGATAGCTTATTTAAATTTTTCCATTTTGACTCTTATTTTTTCTCTTAATCTCCAAAACAAATTTTATTAAATTTCTTAAAAGCAAATTCATAAAATGCTTCAGGTTTACAATAGCCTAGATTTTTTAACTTTTTGGAATACGATGATCCACTCGCTCACTATGAGATCAGCTTGAGTTACCAGAGATTTGAGATTTTGTGAGAGGAAAATTTCTCTTCTTCACTTTAGCTTTGGGTCCAGAGTAGCAAAGGGGAAATGGCCCACAGGAAACCTGTGTGAGCGTTGGCTTTGCTGTGAGGTCATTTGAAATCCTTTCTGTAGGAAGCAGCTTCTTTTCCACAGTTAAACAATCACCTACGTCTCCTCCTACTACTACACGTACATGATTTATGACACTATTACATAGCAGACAGGGAGAGAACCACAGTGAAAATAGTATCCACTTTCTAGCAGGTTTTTCTATATTTGTAGAAATTAAGAGCGAATTTGAACACTGGCTCTCTTAAGCTTTTCTGTTCCCAGAGAAGAACATTTTAATGAGAACAGAATGAAGAGAAGTACAGGTAGACTTTCACCCTGAGGGGGGAAAAAAAAGTAATTGTAAAATTAGGTCTGCAACTTAAGAAAATTATTGGGATCCTGACCTGTAAACATCTTAGCAAATGTTATTTACTCTACACCCTCTTTCTGCCAAGATAGGGAACTGGCTGGTACCTAATTTCAAAAACCTTTAGATCAAAAATGGAATCCACAATCTACTAAAGGGAGAGGTTTCAAGTGCTTTTAAAAATTACATATCCCATCCCCAACTATTGGGTGAAGCAATTACAGTACAGTGTCAGGAAGAAAGAGGATAAAACCATCTTTAGAGATAAAGTTAGCCTATAAAAAACGTTAGAGATCAAACAAAGGCTGGACCACCGCTAGATTCCACTAAGATCAATTTGTTTTATGTTTCAGTTGTGTACATACTTGCTGTTATTTAAGCAACAAAGCATCTTAGATTTTGGCTATTCCTTGTTTTAGCTCTCAAGAAATCACAGCCACTGTACACAAAGCAATACTTTGTACATAGTAGGCATTCCCAAACATTGTTACTTTGATTTACACTTTGTATTTTTTTTAAGTACACAGTCATCTCATGCATTTGTAGTTAGGTTGTAAGGGAAATGAAGGTGTAAGCCACATACATCTAGGAGCGCAATGAAGTGAACATTTTCATTTGTAGAGGGGTCTTCTCCATCACGACGACCCTAACTCTTTTTACCACCACGCTCCCCATACATGAACTGATTGAACATAAACCCTTACACAGTCACATGAGAATCTACAGTCAATTGTAAAAGAACTCATGCTCTCTTCTCCACGTGGACAAATATCCAGTATCCAGTCCCTGGTCCTACTGGCTCATTCTGAAATGACAACCTGCAAATAGTTTACTGAGTCTTTGGAAAATTGCAGTCAAAGAATTTAGAAAAGTTCAAGTCAAAGAGAGCCTATCCCTTGAAGATTTTTCCCTAATAGCTACCCATCCTAGGAAGGTAAAGATACAATAGTAAGGACAGAAATACTTAAGATAGTGAGCTCAAGATAGTGAGCTCTGAAGCTGGACAGCCCAGTTCTAATACTGGCTCTGCCATTACTGTGCGGTCTTGAGCAAGTTGCTCAACTTCTCTGTGCCTCAGTTGTCATGAATTTTTTTAAGGGACAATAGAGGTATTAAGATCATGAGAACAAAATAAATTAATACATGTAGTTCTTAGAACAGCACCTTACACATGACAAGTATTAGGTAATAGTAGCTATTGTGATTAAGAATAGGGTCTCTTACATACAGAATGGATAAACAACAAGGTCCTACTGTATAGCACAGGGAACTATATTTGATATCCTGTGATAAACCATAATGGAAAATAATATAAAAAATAATATGTAGATAGATATGTATAACTGAATCACTTTGCTATATAGCAGAAATTAACACAACATTGTAAATCAACTATACTTCGATTAAAAAAATAGGGTCTCTACAGTTGCACACAGCTATGAAAGGGAATTAAAATGTAATTAAAATATAAAGGCTACAACAAGGAAAAATATAACTACAAGAGTATCCTTCAAATGGAGTAGGGTGTGATAGAGTGTGTGTATTGTCCTGATGATATAGTTATCGTGTTTACTGATAATTGATAAATATGTCTACATGGAGTAAACAGTAGTGGGATATTCACTGGAGAGGAAATATTAGTTCTGCATGAGTGATTGTAGAAAAATCAACAACCAACTAGAAAAAAATGTTTTGAAGTTTTATAAATCTTGGTTATTTTCCCTCCCTCCTACGTATCAGAATCCAAAAGTACATCTGCTCGATGCAGCTCTCCTTGACCCCCAAGGAGAATTCCTTGCTCCATCTCCAGCCCATCCCCAGAAATGTGTTAACATTGCTAGAACGCAACTTGCACCATTGTATAGCAATGTATTTGTCTCCTTATTTCCCCAGTCCCACTGTACGATAAGCTCCTGAGGGGAAGGGTCATGTCTTGCCAAAACCAGTGTTCAATTCTCAGTCCTCATCTTACTTGATCTCTTGGAGGCTTTTCTTACGGTTTATACTCTCCTTCCTGAAACACTTTCTTTGCTCCTGGGATACCACATTCTCCTGGTTTTTATTCCCCTACTGGCAAGTCTCTCTCCCTCTCCTCTGCTGCTTTCTCCATCTCTTTCCCTACCACTATACGTTGGCATACTTCAGGGTTCAGTCTCTCAGTCCCCTTCTCTATTTATGCTCATGCTCTGGTTGACAGTATCTAGTCTCATGGCTTTAAATATGATTTATACACTGATGACTCCAAAATCTGTATCTCTACCACACACACACAAAAAAAAAACCTGACCTAGACTCATATATTCAACTGTCCATTTGGATATCTAATAGGCATCTCAAACTCAACCTGTCCAAAACAGAATTTTTTAATTGCCCCAGTCTACACCTCCCCTAGTGTTCCCCATAGAAGTATATGACCACTGTTTTCCACCCAGTAGCTCAGAACAAAAACTTTGGTATTATCCTTAACTCCTGTCTTCCTTTGACAATACTTCCCATCCCTCTCCATCCAAACCACTAGTTATTATCCCTTCCTACTACCAATCAGGTCAACATTCAAAATATATCTCAAATCTGATCAGTTCTCACCACCTCCATTGTTTTCACTCTCATCCAAGCCACCACCATTTCTCATCCAAACTACTGTAATCACCTCCCAGCTCCCTGCTTCCAGTCTTATCCCGTATAGTTCAGTTCTTCACACTCCCGACAGAAGGACTATCCACAGCCCAAATCCATCAGTCAAATCCCTTCACCCTAAGGCCCCATCGTTTATCACAGTCTATAAGGTACTCCATGACTTAGTCCCCATTATCCCTCCAACCTCCTCTCCTAACTCTCTGCTCTGCAGTATTTCTGCTTTCAGCCATCTTCATATTCCTCAAACACACCAAACTCCTTCCTTCCTTGAAGATTTTGCATTTGCTTTTCCCCCAACCTTACCTTATCCCCCCATCTTCCTCAGCTTCAATTGATCACATTGTTTAATGCATTCACACACACAAACACAAACACACATGCGTACAGTCACTCTTTAATTTTTCTCCTGCTTCATCTTTCCTCATAAGGTTTAACACTACTTCACATTATATTTATTCGCTTACCATTTTTATCCTACACTGGGATGTAAACCCCATGAGGGCAAGGGCTTTGTCTTGTTCACTGCTCTATCTCCATCTTCTAAAACAGAACTCAACATCTAGTATGCTCTCAATAGATTGTTACTGAATTAATTAATTAATATGTTTTACACATCTCTGTCCTTCCAGTGCCTAGATAATTCCTGGTCCATTAAAACTTTGAGGAATAAATGAACAAGCTGTTGGTCCAACAGATGTCTCTTTAGGAATGAACATATAAAATATTTATTAAATGTATTAT
This sequence comes from Pseudorca crassidens, assembly GCF_039906515.1. Classification (NCBI taxonomy): domain Eukaryota; kingdom Metazoa; phylum Chordata; class Mammalia; order Artiodactyla; family Delphinidae; genus Pseudorca; species Pseudorca crassidens. The sequence goes on along the minus strand of NC_090296.1, from coordinate 38,823,846 downwards.
ATTTTTCAACTAGTTTGCTTGTATTTTAAATAATCATTTTATCTCTACCAGGATCATAATACAGCATAGAATTTTCCTGACCCAGCCAGCCATTGTCACATCTATTGAATAATATAAATATACAATGTATAAATTTCATTTGGAAACAGATGGGATGTACTCAAATTCCTCCATTTGCGTTATATTCAAAAGCTTAGCTAAATTTTGAGTGGCTCACTTGTTTATAGTTCTTCATAAAAACGCATGTTCCAGAGTAACCCCAAGTTCAACTATGGGCTAGGTCTAAAAATTGGGGGCAGTAGAAGGAAGATAAAAACGGTCACTGACACTTTTCACAAGTATGCCTGAGAAACATCTCCGGGCACTTCTTCCTACTCCCTTCCAGGGATGACTCAAGATGTCCCAACAACCTTTAGAGATTTCACAGCTTACCATGGAACAACCATCATGTCTTCTGCCATCCTGTCTTCATCTTATCTTTAGCTTCGAGTTTTGTGGCAGACATCTCACTGATAAAGTAGTATCAATTAATGTTTCACACGACATATGACATAAGGATAACACTTCCATTTCTAGTTTAGTTAGATTGTATGTTGAGGTAGGTAGTGCACATGGTTTGTCTGTTTATGTGCATGGCTGCGTAAAATAATCCCATTCAAGTTGAAGCCTTTGCATGACGTACCTCATTCACCATTACCATCATCCTCTGTATAAGAATTGGTCGTGGGCTTCCCTGGTGGCGCAGTGGTTGAGAGTCCGCCTGCAGATGCACGGGACACCAGTTCATGCCCCGGTCTGGGAAGATCCCACATGCCGCGGAGCGGCTAGGCCCGTGAGCCATGGCCGCTGAGCCTGCACGTCCGGATTCTGTGCTCCGCAACGGGAGAGGCCACAACAGTGAGAGGCCTGCATAACGCAAAAAAAAAAAAAAAAGAATTGGTCATGTCTATGGCTCCTTCTTCTAAGAAAACCACCTGTATTTAAAAACTTAGATAAGTCACTATTTGCAAACCCAGGCTGCCTATGCAGGAAATTAACACAATTTGTGGAAAGGGGGGAAAAAATCTAGTTGCTCTATCAGCTGAGTGAGATGTAAAAGGAGTTGTTTTCACAGAGAGCTGAAAGTCAATTCTAAACTTTTTCCACCTAATTAAATGATGATTCGTCCAATGTAGATTCCATCATAACCCTAATGACCAGAGCAAGGGGGAAACTATGTCCAATCCACAAGGGAAAAAACAACATAAAATAATAGTGAATAAAAACAAAGCCCCAGGCTTATGAAGTGTTATGACATAGTTCTGCCCATTTGGGAATATTTACTCAGGAGTTTCTCTTTTTTTCTTTCTAAAGACACCCGAGAGTCTCTGGAGAATGGATGAGATTCATTTTTGTAAGCCAAAAGAAAACCTAAAACACCTCTCATGGGTCTATGAAATAAATCACCAGGTTTTTAACCTTAGGCAAAAATATAAAGGAAGTATGTGAAAGAGGAGAAACGAATGGGCCAGTTGACTTGCTCTGTTACTTCTAAATGCCATGATGCTCAAAAACCCAATGCCTTGTAGGTATTCAACCCTCCAATATCTCTTTTTGAGGCAGTGTGATGCGCGTCTGATACTTTTTTTGGACTCTTGGAGGCCATATCAAAGGTGCAGTAACAGGAATTGTACAGACAGTTCCTTCCACGGTCTACTGTGATGCCTATGAGCATGAGCACATCCAGAGGCTCCAGGGGTAGAAATTACACTCAGAAAGCCAAAGCACACTGCAGCGAGGTAAACTGTGAGCTTCACCTCTTAGGAGTAAGAAAGAATAGAAGAGCGAAAAAGAAAATTAAGTATCTGTGACCAGAGTGACCCAAGAAAAATCATGCTCCCAGGATTAGAAACTACATCTGCAGTTCATAACCCTCCTGCATTCCAGCTTTATCTGGCAACAAACCAAGGCCTGTGACCGATGCAGGCTTCAGTGGACAGACTCCCTGTGACCAAGACTTTTAGTTCCACAAGGCCTGGCTCCTTTCACTGTCCAAGCTAGGAAATCCTTCATAAATTTTACTACCTAACTGCCCAACAATGTTGGGCTTCAGGTAAACAGTACTTTATTTCCGGGATAACGTTTTCAGAATCTGCCATCACTACCTCTTCTTTTGGGGCAAAGAGCAAAGTTGGCTCAGAGATGGCTCAGTACATTGGACATCTTTGTTTTTGGATCTAGTTGGCCTGTTCTACAAAGGCAACATGAAGGTGGGCAACTAACATGAGGCAACTAACGTAAAGGACAGGTAGGAAAACTCAACAGAAATGATCTCCCTCACCAATCCTGAGCACAAAATCACAAGGATCGACAGAGGCCCTACCCTCTGTGTAAGGACACAGGTCCTGATAAGGCTGAAAATGTACTTTCCCACAAACAAAAATCCATGCCACCCCTTGGGTGTGTTAGCAGAATCCAAACAGTTAATTTTCCAGGTATAACTCAGTCAGAATTAATTCCACCGTGAATTCAAAAGGGACCCACTGTGAATCACAGAGTGGCCTGGGATCGTTCCTGAATACTCTGAAGTCCACCAACTTTTTGGATATGCCTAATTTTCACAAGACAAAAGGACCTGATTCATGTGTATTCATTCAGCATTTTGTAATGGTTCACAATACAGCTTTTATTTATGAAGTCCTTCATTTGCAGTCTCAGTGTGAATTTCATTACGGCCACATGTGATCCTACAAGCAGTGTGGTAGTATTTAATGACAAAACTCAAACACCACTAGAATATGTACTGACAACAATAACAATAGCTATACAAAGTTCTTGCTATGAGCATATTTGAGATATTTTCATACATCGATTCATTGCCGCCTCACAATGATACTATGAGGTGTTATTATTTTCCTAATTTTGACTGATGAGGAAACCGAGTTGCAAAGTTATTAACCAAGTTGCCCAAGGTTAAATAACCTGTAATGGAGTAAGTGGAGGCCACAAAACAGTAAATAAATAATGTAAGCAGTGTGTAGGTTTATAGCTAATAAATTAATCAAAAAGCCACCGTTAGGTAGGGCAGGGGTCCCCAACCTCCGGGCCATGGACCAGTACTGGTCCAAGGCCTATTAGGAACCAGCCCACACAGCAAGCGCAGGCAAGCAAGCAAAGCTTCATCTGTACTTACAGCCGCTCCCCATCGCTCATGTTACTGCGTGAGCTCCGCCGCCTGTCAGCATTATGGTGAGTTGTATTTCATTATATATTACAACGTAATAATAATAGAAATAAAGTGCACAATAAATGTAATGAGCATGAATCATCCTGAAATCATCCCCCACCCTGGTCCGTGGAAAAACTGTCTTCCACAAAACTGGTCCCCAGTGCCAAAAAGGTTGGGGACCACTGCTAACCTGCTATAACAAACAGACCTAAACATGTAAGGGATTAACACCACGACAGGACGTTCCTTGCTAATTTATGTTCCTGAACATGTATTCAAGTCAGTGGGGCTGCTTTCCTCCCTTTAGTCATTTAGGGACCCAGGTTCTTTGCATCTTGTGACACTGCCATCCCTTAAGATCTCATAGTTGTCCGCATCCAACCAGACTAATGAGAAAGAGTATGGAGAAACCTGAATGGAAAGTTTTATGGGCCAGGCCTGGAAGTGACGGACATCATTTCCAGTCAAACTTCAGAGGAGATAACTTAGTCACGAGGCCACACCTCGGTCTAAGGGAAGCTGGGAAATAAAACCACCTACATGCCCAGAAGAGGGAAGGACAGATTTTAATGGAAACTAGCCATCTCTGTTTGTGTCAGACTCTGTAGTCACCAAATATCCCTACACACTTTTTCCCACATGTAAAACAAACTTTTTTCCCAAGAGGGACCACCCAGAGCCCCAGTCTTTCACTGAAACAGGTTAAAGTTCAGCCATGCAGGTGATGCCTGGTCCTTTCCATTTGATGGAGACATGGCTCCCTGTGGTCCAGTAGAAGACTCATTATCTCCTCCATATATACAATCACCCCTTAGACAATGATAGAACAGGGATGGGATAACCAAAATATCTCAACCCCCTTTCAGAAAAGTAAAGAATAGGAGAGACATAGCAATAACAGAATCCTGAGGGCAAATGTTAGAAAGACTTCCTGCCCTAGCAGTGGGGGAAGTTTCTTGAATTGACCCTTATGCTGTTCTCTGGGAGGAATTTCTTCGTCTATTATTCTCAACTTCCCCTGGCTTGGGTCTCTGGGGAGTTCTTCTTCCTCATCCATTTTCCTCCATGACACACATCTGAATCAGGCGTCAGGGACTCTGTCTTTCTCAGGAGCTGCACAAATTTCATAGCCTGCTTCTGGCTTGTCCAGTGTCGAGACTCAAGTGTTGTTTTATAGTCAGAAGACTATTTAGTCCAAGCTTGGAGTTTCTTTGGAAATACAATTCTCTCAAAAATTTATTAGGCTTCTGGTAAGTTCCATGTACCAGTAGCCACATCCAAGACCAAAGAATGTCTTTCCTAGACATGCTTCTTAAAAATACTTTGTCTGCTTCATCCAGCCAATGCCTTTTGCTCTCAAATTAACAATAGCTACGTAGAGGCTGTATGAAGCAAAAGACTTAAATGGGAAGGGGACACCCTGGCTCTTCTCTTTGACACAGAGCTGATCCCCTGTTTTAACAGAGAAATGGACATTTGTTGCTCAGATCCTTATTTAACTGTGTCTTCTTTGGGGAAATCCAAAAATAATCAATTTTCCAACTATTAATTAAGGACATTAATATTCGTGTTCTATCAATCTCTGCTTAAACACAACCAATTCAACTCTTTGCTTTCTTGTAACACCTAGTTAAACACAGTAACAATTAATATACTCTAATATTCTGACTTTTCCCAATCTTTTCTTTGAGCATAATAGACTCAGTAAGAACTAGGTTTACCTTCCAGGTTTCACAGACAATAGTTTTACAAACGTTTTGCCATGGTATAGTGTGAATCTTCATCTTTCTAGTCTGTTCTGTTTTCTTACTACCTGCCACTTAACAGTTAAGCTAACAGCACACTTCTTTTGGCATTTTGTAATGACGGCACCATGCTAGATAATTTAGGATGCTAGAACAGATCGACTCAAATATATAATGTTTCAAACTGTTAGAATTCTTTTTTTTTTTTTTTTTGCTCAGAGAACAGACTTGGGCAAGTGTTCAGGTCGGTGAGGTGATACCACTCCATGTAATTATCCAAGGATCTACTTTTTTCCATCTTGTGACTCTGCTGTTGGGTAGGACTTTGTAGTGCTCTAGACAGGAGCACTAGACAGGAGAAGATGAGAGGATACGGAGGGCAAGGAGTAGTGGTCGGGGCCAGGTCCGCAAGTGTCAGGCATGAGTTCTCTTCACATTTCTTTGGAGAGAAGTTAAACCCTAGGCCATGCATTATTGTAAGAGAGGTTAGCTATATTCCCAAAGACAGCGTGAACAGATTTTAAAGGACTCTTAGTAATCATCATCACACTCACTAAGTCAAACTTTCTTACATCAAATACAATAGACTCATAAACAATGTAAATTGCCCTACATACCATATTTAATTAGACATTTATTCAACTACAAATGATATACCTATATTTCCCAAATTTGCCTGGTCATCAGATAAACCTGCTTGTCAAAAATGCAGATTCTGTAAATTGGTGCAGCCACTATGGAGAACAGTATGGAGTTCTTTAAAAAACTAAATATAGAGCTACCATAGGATCCAGCAATCCCACTCCTGGGCATATATCTGGAAAAGATGAAAACACTAATTCAAAAAGACACATGCACCCCAATGTTTATAGCAGCACTATTTATGATAGCCAAAACATGGGAACCACCCAAATGCCCATCAACAGATGATTGGTTTAAAAAGATGTTTTATATATATATATATATATATATATATATATATATATATGATAGGATATTACTCAGCCATAAAAAAGAATGCAATATTGTCATTAGCAGCAAAATGGATGGACCTAGAGAATAACATACTAAGTGAAGTAAGACAGACAGAGAAAGACAAATATTATATGATATCACTTATGTAGGGAATCTAAAAAATAGTACAAATGAATCTATACACAAAATAGTAATAGACTCACAGACATAGAAAACAAACATATGGTTACCAAAGGGGAAAGGCAGTGGGGGAGGGATACATTAGAAGTATGGGATTAACAGACATATACTACTATACATAAAATATATAAGCAACAAGAATTTACTGTATAACACAGGGAACGATATTCAAGATCTTGTGATAACATATAATGGAAAATAATCTGAATATACATATATGTATAAATAATCTGAATATACTGTAATCTGTATAAATATCTGAGTATATTCCATGACATTTCAACTTTAAAAAGGAAAACTATACTTCAATTTAAAAAAGGAAAAAGTGCAGATTCTTTGGTCCACACCAGAGCTTCTATACCAGACCCACTAAGAGAAAAAGCTGTAAATATACATTTCAACAAGCATCCTAGGCATTTCTTATTAGGTGGACCTATGAAATGACCATTTTGCAGTTCAAAACCATTTGGATATCATAAGTTCATAGAGTTCAATCTAATGTAATTTAGAAAGTTCAGAAAACCCTTCTTTATGCTATCAAGATGCCTAGAAATCAAGAAGAACAATTCTATAACCAACCATCAATCAGTAAAAAGCAAGCTAAAAATAGATATGTGTATATATAATTCCTTGACCTGGTAGTTTCTATCAGGAGAAATTGTTTAAGACAGAAGAGGCCTTTAGAGCCTCTCAGAAACAGCTAGTAAATTCATAAATGAGAAACCAGAGTGCTTTTTAAAAAGATCTGTGCCCATGGCTGGGACATAGAGAGACCCTGGAAGAAAGAAAATCCACAAGGCTGAGAATCAGGAAATGTTGGGAGAGGTCTGGTGCCTTGGAGGGAAGGGAAAAGCCTCGGAGACTAAGAACAGGGAAGAACGGGAGTTGTAAAACAGAGTGGAAAGAAGATTAATTAGGCAAACTTGGGCGCACCAAGCACCAGCAGATGGGAGCAAAGCCTCAGGCATGATCGGCAAAGCTGCACAGTGTTAATCGCTGTTCACTGAGCCTGCTGTCAGCGAAACGATAATCAGCATGACTGTGAGACCTTCGGAGGGGTCACTGAGGAAGACTTAGAGAACACCTGCTCTCATGGGAAGAAACCAAGGAGTCTTAAAAAGTAAGAAAGAGCCTGGGATCCTTGGGGTGGTTGTGGTGCAGCTCTGTCCTGGATGCTGTTCTTGCTCTACCATATCCACCCAGCCCTATGATTGTGAAATGAACATAAACATCTGTTTCCCCTCTGCAGATCTTTCTGTTCTTCTTCACACTTTGACCTAACATTTGGAGAAAAGGAGGAAAAAAAAAACAAAAATGGAAAGTTGCCTAAAATTCTATTCTCAGAGTCCAAAAAAGCTTCCACTTAGGCTAGAATCTGGTTCCTGAAAGAGACAGGACATAAATTCTGGGAGAGGCAGAAATGTTGTAACTGGGATTTAGGCACCCTTATCTGGACAACCAATTGACCAGCACTCCCGCTAGTGGGGACCAGGCCTTTGGAGTCTCTCAAGCTGTTTTAATACAGATTAGTCAGTCAGGCCTCAGAATGTGATTCAACTTGCCAACAAGAGAGAAACAGTTCCCTGTGTGGTCTGAGCAGAATGTATCATAATGAAAAAATTGCTTCCTGATCCTTTTGGAGTAATGTTTATAGTTTATTAATAAAATAGTAAGTAACTAATATTAATTAGCTAGTATTTAATATGCACTAAGCCCTGTGTTACTTTGCTATCTTCTCTGAGCCTCATATTATCTCTGGTGGTAGGTATCTTCATTTAACAGGAGAGAAAATTGGAAGTCAGAGAAGTAATCAGTCCAATGTCACAGGACCAGAAAGTGACAGAATTGGGATTAAAATCTGTCAGCTCAAATGTTACCTCCTCAGGAGGCCAAACCAAACCACCCTGATTAAATTGACCACCCTTTCAAAACCTGTTTATTTTCTCTATAGTTATTAGCCGATCTGTTTATTCACTTGTCCATTGCTTGCCTCACTCTAGAATGTACAGTTCATGAAGGCAAGTTTCTTTCTGTCTCATTTATTCTTATGTCTCCAATGCCTGGAATTAGCCTACAACACAACAGACACCCAGAAATGTCTACTGAATGACTGAGTGAATGAACGACATCCAAGAGTCCCACAGTTTTAACCACTTCTCTACACTGAAGTTAGTACCCCATGTAAACAGTCAGGATAATTTTCTATGTTGAAATTTAATCCTCCAACAACCTAAAAGTATATGTCCTAAGCATCATGAGCATACATTCAAAAATAGTGTATTGGCTTTGATTAAAAGTTGTAAAACAACTTTATTCTTCTAGGAAAAAAAATTTCAAAAGCTTTTGCTTCCAGCCAAATTTCAAACTTGTGAGTTGAGTGATTTCACTACGTAAAAATTGTTTTCCTAATTATACTAAGGATCTGTTTTATCTGTTTGTTGGATGCTATATCCTAGAGGCAAAAAGAAAAATTTAATTACCTAAAGTACGTACTGTATAACTTTTTTTCCAAGTAACTAGATTAACAATGAGGAAAACAATAAGTCAATAATCTCCTTAATGTATGCCAGGTGCAAACTTTCTAAAAATTGTGAATGAGGTTTGTAAAATGCAACCATTCATTTGCTAGAAAGCATACTAACTTTCAGCCAGTAAGAAATGTAGTGAACATATATATAAATAACTGGGCACTTTATACCTGTTATAAGAGGAGTTATTAGGAGAAAAGTGGCTGTGCTCCCTCTCCTCAAGCCTCCTCTCTGCTCATATTGGATAAGTTTGCACTGTGAGCCTTAAGAGCTTCTTTCCTCCACTAAAATGAATTTCATATGACATTTACAATAGTTCAGGCTGGTAAATAAGAGCTTTAAGAATTTTCAATAGTAAACATGTTTTTAACCAAACTTTTCACAAGAGAGAGAGAGTGAATGTTAAATCTTAAGTGTCAATATTAGGCATAAACTTTGCCGTAGAGGTTGTACTCTGTTTATTTCGTTCACTTACCCTCCTGATAACTCTCCCCACCAAGTCCTTCCCTTTAGATAAACTGAACCTTTCAGACTGTAGATAAAAGCCATTTCCTCTCAAGTTAGCAAAGATGAAGAAATCCTCATTGTCATCCTCAGAATAATGGCTTTTAACCTATTTGAAAACCAAGGAAATTTTCATCCCTGTCATCCTCAGACAATATACCCAGATCTTTCCAACTCCCTTCATAGATATTTGACCTATTCTTTCCCCATTTTTAATGGGCAACTTCTCATGAATTCCTTTCAACTTTCATTGCAGATCTGTGGGCAGCACACAGTAAGTAGCTTTTGTAATTTTTTGGTAGTAATGGATATCTCGTCAACATGGTTAGGTGCAGTCCTAACAGGATGTAGAAATCTAGACTAAATAATCTTTTTGATCACCTCTATCTTTGTTTTCTTTGTTTGTTTTTGTTTTTGTTTTTGCGGTACACGGGCCTCTCACTGCTGTGGCCTCTCCCGTTGCGGAGCACAGGCTCCAGACGCGCAGGCTCAGCGGCCATGGCTCACTGGGCCAGCCGCTCCGCGGCATGTGGGATCCTCCCGGACAGGGGCACGAACCCGTGTCCCCTGCATCGGCAGACAGACTCTCAACCACTGCGCCATCAGGGAAGCCCTGTTTTTGTTTTATTTTTTTGTTTGTTTTGTTTTGGTTTTTTCTATTTTTTGGCCTCACTGCAAGGCATGCAGTATCTTAGTTCCCGAAATGCGGATTGAACCGGCACCCCCTGCAGTGGAAGCAAGGTGTCTTTACCACTGGACTGCCAGGGAAGTCCCTATTTTTGTTTGTCTGGGGTTCTTTTCTTTGTTATTAGGGAAATAATGTGTCCTTCGGTTGACACATTCTTTGGTATTGTAGGAGACATTTTTGTCCCTGTGGACCATATTTTAGAGCACTGGATACTCTATCATTGTAACAGATATGTTACTCTTACTAGGATTTAGTATGTAGTATATTACAAATCATCCTGAGGCATTTTTAGGCTTCATTCACTTTCTACCAGTGAACACATTAAAAGCTTTTTTAGGGTAGCGTACATCAGACAAACATCCTATTTAACAACCTCACCAATTACCACAGATTGAACTCCCGTTTCACAAAAGACATTCTGTTCCAGGGTAATCTAGATTTTTCTGGACACAGGAAGAAATCTTCAGCTCTGAGCTACAAACAAACCCTGAAGTACCTACAAGAGATCATGAGTTATTTTGGACCCTACCACATCATCAATTAATCTTACTTCACATTGTGTTTATTTATATATGTGGGTCCTCAAGTGATTTCCAAAATTTCTACTGATATCCAAGTGTGGGAATTTATGATGGTGGGGAAGGAGTGAAAGGGGGTTGGGAATTAGATTAATAGATGCATAGCTTTCAATGCATCCACACAACATTTGGAAAAACACATTTTATTTGTGTTCAATGTCACAAGGAGCTGCTAAACCCATCATTGTTTCCTTATCTGATATCACTGCTTCAGCTTCCCTATCTTTTACCTTGTCACCAACAGTTTAGAAGCCTGTTCCCGTGAAATGAGGAAGAGAAGTTCTATTCCACTGACAGAGACACTTAGCTCTACTTTTACAGCCAACATCTGGTTACTCCCACAAACCCTGAAAATCACTCAAAGCCTAGAGAAAAAGAGCACCAGGTGAAGCATTTTGAAGATGAGAAGGATCAACCCACAGAATGATCCATTTGTCCATTAAAAATTGTTAGCATTATTCTATTTCTTTGTAAATGGGCATCAACAACCTTTGAACAAAGTAACTGAAAATGGTGACTTTAGAGGACTTAATGCACATTTTATTTCTTTTCATGGTTCTTAAAAATCAATAACCATCTATTGAAAGATATATGACATACTCAAAAAAGAGCCTCATAGAGATTGTTTTAGTTCTTATTTAGTCTCTTCATATTCTCCTACTTTTTTTTAAAAGACCCTAAACTTTCTTTGGTATGTGCATTCAAAGTTTTTCCTCCCCTTCTGAAGTACCTCCATCTGGTGAATTCTACAGGAAAGGGAATGCCCATCTTCTAAGAGAGAGGCAGTGGTATATTAACTTGACAAGCAGCTCCTGATAAGCCAAACTTCATGCTAATACTATTTAAATTTTATCCTTTATTAAGGAAAAAATACTTAAGAAATATTTAAATGGTATATGTGATCATCATAGAAATTCAGTTATGGAAATTACACCCTGATGCAAAAGGAACGAGGAAGACCTGTGTATTTCTTCCTTGGTGAATTAATCAGTGATTCAGAAGGAATAATGCCAAGCCTACCCCTGAGCAATGTCTGAAATCTATGGAAGGAGAAAATAAAGTAAAATTTTTCTCTGTGATTCTTCAATGACAAGGTTCTTTCAGCCCCAAATCCTTGGTAATTTTTCCACTAGGATCCATTAGGATCCTTTCTACAGTGATCTTGCTCTATTAATCTCCAAGTTTCTCCTTTTTTTTCTCATTTTAATATCAAGTCACAGAGACAAAAAGATTCTTGTATTCTAGGGATGAAGACTAGCACAGGAAACTCCTATTCCCTGGAATGCCTGACTAGGTAACTCCACCTCACTCCCCAAGAGAGGTGCTGTTTGCAGACAGGACCCCCCTGGAGTCCTGTTCTGTTAGATCAGAGTGGGCCCATAGCATGAGACAGCTGGATGATCTTAGCAAAGGTCCAAAGGTTCTTGAATTATAGAAGATTGTGGTTTTAACTTGACTTCCCAAATGCCTTCTTTCTTTATACACATTATGGCTCAATGGCTAAAGCTGTAGAAATTCAAACAGCAGAACTAGAATTTTGTACTAAAGAATCTGGCATTATGCCCTATCTCTAAATATTTATATTGTTGTGCTCAGTCTCTTGAGGCAATGAGATTCTCAAAGCTTTCCTACTCCCCCTCCTCTGTTGTCTCTCAGCTGTGTGAATACCTCCCATAAAATAGCTGCTTTTCACTGTTTACAATAGCCAAGAAATGGAAGCAACCTAAATGTCCATCGACAGATGAATGGATAAAGAAGATATTGTACAGGGCTTCCCTGGTGGCACAGAGGTCGAGAGTCCGCCTGCCGATGCAGGGGACACGGGTTCGTGCCCCGGTCTGGGAGGATCCCACATGCCTGGAGCGGCTGGGCCCGTGAGCCATGGCCGCTGAGCCTGCGCGTCCGGAGCCTGTGCTCCGCAACAGGAGAGGCCGCAACAGGGAGAGGCCCGCGTACCGCAAAAAAAAAAAAAAAAAATATGGTACAATGGAATAGTACTCAGCCATAAAAAAAAGAATGAAATAATGCCATTTGCAGCAACACGGATGGACCTAGAGATTATCATATTAAGTGAAGTCAGAAAGAGAAAGATACCATATGATATCACTTATATGTGGAATCTTAAAAAAATGATACAAATGAATTTATTTACAAAGCAGAATTAGACTCACAGACACAGAAAACAAGTTTATGGTTACCAAAGGGGAAAGAGGTGAGTCAGGGATAAATTAGAAGATTGGGATTAACATCTACACACTACTATATATAAAATAGATAAACAACAAGGTCCTGCTGTATGGCACAGGGAACCAGGGAACTATACTCCATATCTTGTAATAATCCGGAAGGGAAAAAAATCTGAAAAGAATATATATATATGAATCACTTTAATCAACTATACTTCAATTACAACTTTAATTAATTTTTAAAATAGCTGCTTTTATCCCTTTCTGCCAGGCTGCTCCTCCTAGTGAGGCAAACCTCTATCCCCCTATCTCACTTGGGCTTATAGTAAGTACCAGGTCATAAGCGCTGATTTTATTTCCAACACCAGAGAATGGTGATGAAGGATGTAACACCTTTTCCAGTGTCAGGAACACAAACTGATGCCCCAGGGATGAAAATTGCATTATATTATATATCTCTCATGGACACGCCTAAAGAGATCATCTTAAACTTCAGAATGAGGGATTTAGTCTAGACAGGTTCAAATATGACACTGTTGTACAACTTCCAAAGTAATTTTGGCATCTTCCCCTTCAAAGAATCTGAGATTATTTCACTGTGAATGAACCCACTTCATAAAGGGAGCAGCCTGATGTTGTGTTGGGTCCAAAGGTCAAGAGAACAAAGGCAAAGAAATGCAACTACTTTAAAAGATGTTTTATTTCTTGCTCACCTCCCCTCTGTATATCTGGAGAGCACAAAGGAGGTAGAGAGAGGAGAAGGAAGGATGTAGACTAGTTCCTCCTGCTCTGAGCTCATCTATCATTATTGAATGACAAGTGACAAGAATGAAGAAGAGTAGAACTTAGGGCTTGTGGGTAGATGAGTGGACCTTAGGTTTGATTCTCACAGAATTCACAGCTAAAAGCCATTTGTGAAGATTCCATCTTGGAGGCACTTCCAGGTCTTATTCACGCTGTTGGGTAATAGTGAAAAATAGGAAATTCTGGTGAGCCATCTGGACTATTGCTAGAGCAGGACCTATCAGTGTAAGGAAGAGATCCTATAGTCCTGTTGTCTCTAAGGCCCCACTGCATCTTCTCTGCGCAGAACTCCCAGCATTGACAGATGCTCTTCCTCAGTGTTACAGATCATCTCCAACCAAGTTCTGCATTTACGCGTGACATTTTTAACAGCAGCCCTACTCTGCTATCATCCTAAGTGATCCACAGAAGGGCACAGAAAAGGGAGGGAAGGGCGGGGACATTCAGTGAGTTGCTTATTGCCCAAAAGCCTCATTCTATCATGCCCAGATCAGTGTTTTCCTTGCAAGAAGGTCACTATCTGCAGAGTTTCATAGGAAAGTTGTGAGATATTCATAGAAGGTAACTTCCATACTATTTTATCAGCTCAGTGCTGGCAGCAATGGTTTCGATATGAGCATTCTAATCTTTAATTTCATGGACACCTCTGGAAGACTAAAACAAGCGCCATCCAATTCACTGTTGATTGACTGTGTGTTTGAAAGAGATACAGAGAGACAGAGACAGAGAAGCCCCAACTCTTTTGGTAGAGAAAGAGAAAGAAAGATATATATTGATCTACTCCTCAGGTATGGCCCCTATACAACTCTGCTTTTCCAGATTAGTGTTCAATCTCATCCCTACAAGATGACTTCAACCTGCTTTATTTGTTTTTAAGAAAAAATGGTCTTATCCATAAAAGCCCTTTAAAAGTTTCTATAATCTCATTTCATAGTCCAATTTTTCTCTACCCTGAGAGTCTCTAAGAATACTTGTTAAGCAAATTATTACTCTCTCCAACTCTCTCCAACGTGTAATTTTACATTGAAACAAGGTATCTAGGAAGTAACCTGTCTTCTTGATAACACAATATTATAGAGGTCCCTAGACAACTAATCTGTATTAGCCAAACATCCTCAACAAATTATAAATTATATAATGTACATGAAAGCATTTTGTGTGCTGGAGAACACTATCAAATGTTATTGTTGCTTAATAGTAATAAATCACTTTATTTATTAAACACTCCATGAGTGTAGAACAACATAAAATGTAATTAGACACAAAGTACAGCAAAAGCATGAAAAAGGAACACATCCTCCTTCTCCAGGGCTGCATCTCTAAGAATGCAGTTAGCCCTTATTTGTTCCTTCACACATGCATAAGCCATATGGATGCATGAGTGCCAGAAATAGGGCTCAGAACCAGAGGTCTCTGTTTTGCGCCCTGTAACTCGTGCACACGGCCTGCGTGTTCCTTTTATGGATGGAAATGCCTCAGAACTGTTGGCATTATCTCAGTAGCAGGTGTGGGGAGGGGCTGGTCTCCATAGCCCAGATCACCCAGCTGCAGTACCAGAAGAACTGTTTCTAACCAAGCATGTAAATCCATTCTTATGACCTTAAAAAGACGCACAATAAGAACATTGGGATATTAAAACACTCTATTCTAAAGACATAATTGTAATTGTACTGTTTACTGTTGATAATATACCTCAAACAATTTATTGCCTACTGAAAAATCAGGGCCTACTTCATATCAAATTCACAGAGTAGTTAATAAGCTCAATTAGTCCCTACTGGGACAGATCCAGAAGTTTGCTGTTTGGAAGATTTTGTTTGTATTTTTCCTGACTTCCCTAGCATTCTCTGACTTCTGAAGTTAATGCTCACCCTTATCCCACACCCCCAGGCTGGGGACCCCTCGCTAACTCCCAGGCTTGTTCCTCAGCTCCTCAACCCCATCACAATTTTGGAAGTGACTGAGGTCAATCTTCAGGGAAGAGCATTTTTCCCAATTGCATCCAACTATCACTTAACCTCTATCATTTATACAACTATCATTTATACATTTTTAAGGTATAGTTGGAGGTTGATGGAGGAGAAAAATTTATCCTTGGAACAATATAAATTACCTCTAGCTTTCCAGGAGAGGGCTGTATTTGCCACCAAAGAAAAGAAGATAAATAATTAACTTGTAATAATCTCATCCCTATCCCCAAAAATATTGAAATCTTTTACTTCTCAAGCAATTTCATCTCTAAAATGTCTATTGAGAGTCTGTGAAAATCAATCTAATATTTTGATGTTTACTTCTATAAAAATAATAGTATTTCATTGGGACTTCTGACATGACCGTTATTACATAAATCCAGTTTTCTCCTCTTCCTGAAACCATCCAAAAGAAAAACTGGAAAGCAAAAATACAAACTATATTTTCAGTAAAACTAGGACATAGATTCCAAAATATTTTGAAAAGGGCACCAAAAACAGCAGAATTCACAGAAGAAACAAAGGAAGGAAATAGAAGCTGAGGAGACAGAGCCCAGTCATGATGGGTCTCAAAAACTGCCAACAAAAATATAATTTTTGAAGGTAAGGGACATATCTGGAAGGGAAAAGAACTATATCCCATGTATATAAAACAGTGCAGAAAAGAGAATAATTTGAAGGTTTTAGAAGACTGCATACATCCAATTCAGATCATAGAAGCCAAGGACCTCATGAAGAGTCATACAGATAAAGCCATGTACAAGAGAGGTTTATTCCAAGTATTTAAGAGTAGATCAAGATTAGAAAATTTATTAATAAAATTTATCATATTAATAGGTCTAAGGAGAAAAGTAGTATTATCACCTTCATGGAGATTGAAAAAGCATTATAAAATTTAATAATGAAAATTTGATTAAAATAACAACAATAAAATAGGGAATTGATGATATGATAGCCTCCAAAGATGACCACGCTCATTTTCCCTTCCTCTATAAATATGTCACTCTTCCATCAAGAGGTGGAGTTTATTCCTCAACCCTTGAATCTTAACTGGTCCTATGAGTATCTTGACCAAGAGAGTGAAGAAAAATTGATTTTCTGGTATACCAGAGCCCAGGATTTCCTTCCTCTTAGAACTTAGGTGTCAATGCTATGAAGCTAAGCTATATGGAAAGACCACAATGAGAAGAACTAAGGTACTCTGGTCCATAGGCCCGGCTGAGCTCCCAGACAAATCAACATGTGAATGAGTCATCTTGGAAGCTTCAACCTAGTCAAGCCCCCAGACAACTGCAGCCCAAAATGACATATTATTAAGCAGAAAAACTGCCCAGCCAAGCCCAGTCAACCCATCGAAACATGAGATAATGAAATAAGTATTGTTTTAAGTCACTAAATTTTGGTATAGCTGTTTATGCAACAATAGACAACTTAAACACATGGGTATTTTGTTTATAAAAATCTATCTTAGTCAAAAAGCCAGGGTAATGCTTAATGGGAAAAAGCTATAAATATTTCCAACAAAGTCAGGAATGAAGCAAGGGTTCCCATACTAACATTATTACTTAACATTTTATAGAAAGTACAAGATGATGCACTTGGATAAGAGAAAAGTATTAGAGGTATTTTTTTAAACTTACTCTTTCCCCTCCATTCATTCTACTCTCTTTGCTGTTCCTTGAAAGGAAGTTTCCCCTTTAGAGATTTTGTTCTTGCTGTTCCCACTGCCTGGCACTTCCGTTCCCAAAAGCCATATGACTGGCTTGCTCACTTCCTTCAGGAATCCACTCAAATGTCACTTTATCAACAAGGCCTTCCCCAGTCACACTATATAATAATGTACTACTCTCCACTTATCCTGCTTTATTTTTCTGTAGCATTTGTCACCACCTAATATATTGCATGCATATATACATGCACTCACATACTACCTTTCTTTATCATCTAGCTATTAAGGTGATAGGCCATATCTCTGGCATTTAGAAGAATGCTTGGCACTCAGTAAACATCTTCTGAGTGAACAAATGTATGTTTACAAAGATACAGTGCCTTCACTTTCTAGTTTTTCTTTAATATGTTGGTTCTTCCTTAATTCCAACAATTATTTGTATCCATCTCTATCTTTTCCCTCAGATTTTATGGGTCCTTTATAGAAAATATTAGATTATACTTATGCATAAGCACAGAAAAACTGACCAGTTCCATAATTCAGTGAATCCAACTATCTTGCTGTGTAATATTAACAGCTAGTCAAATAAATCAAAATTACTTTCTTTATAACATGCTGTGCTTAAACTATTATTTTTCCTGGTTATGTGGGCAAAGAGCTAGTCAGGCTTTTGAAAAATTCCATCTTAAAATTATGTTGCATAGCCATGTTAGGAATGGACACACTCACATGTAGAGTAATCAAGAAGATGTGCTTTGGACCAAGCAGCCCTAAATTAGACACTCAGCTGTGTCATTCAGTGGTAGTTTGATCCTCACCAAGTCACTTAAACTCTCTAAGCCAGTTTCTTCATTTGTAAAATGAGGATATAAAAAGATATATTTCACCTAGGAAATATGAGGATTAAGTAAACCAATGTATCAATATATACAATGTTTAGTAAATGTCAGTGGCTTTTCTATTGTTGTTTTTGTTCATGTGTGAGAGATACCTGACCCAGCTTCTTTGTCCTTATGTAACACCTGACCTCAGAGACTGTATTTTCCCTATTGTTAGTTTCCAACACCCAGGGAAAAGTAAACAACACAAAAGCCCATAGAGTAATCCAACATAGATTAATGTTGGTTGGTTTGGTTCATAAGACACTGAAATGAGCTAAGGAGTTATGGAGTATACATATATGAAGATCTCTTCATAAAGAGAACAGACAATCATGGTACTTGTGTGGTTAGGACACTAACATGTCTGAGACAGTTATGAAATGACTTACTGGGGTCCCTTCTAGACCTACATGTTATTTTTCGTGGTAAAGCCTCCCCACACTGTGGGTTTTGTCAAATCATTTTCAACTACAGAATCATTAGTGCCACCCTCAAGTAAATTCTTGCATTCTTGTGTATTCAGGCATACTTTCTTCCTTTCTGACACTTGAAAAGATTACTTTTCACAAGTCTTGTTGAATTTAAATTCAGGGTAGGAAAAGCTGTCTTCCTTCCCCAAAACTACACTTTGCTGATACAATAACTCAAGGAGGATTTGAACAACAGCACTAGGGAGAAATGTATGTTGGGGTGCCTGGGAAGTAGGCAATAGGAAAAAAAAAAACACAATTTATTTCTTAGAGCCACTTCACTAAAGGAACTTTGCCAGAATATGGAGACTACAGCTGATGCAGAGTTGCCCCTGCAGGAAGCTCTTCACTGCACAGTCTCTATTCAAACACAGTAAACCATAGTTGGATTAAAATTAAGTCAGATTATCACGTTTCTCGTACAACATTGAGAGGCAATAATATATAAAACATGATTCCTATAAATATAACAGTTATATAAACACCGATATTTTTCAATTAGTGAGTCTGAACCATTTGGTTAAGTGATTAAACAGTTATCATCTTGACCCATTTTCACAGTGGAGTTTACTCCCAACCCCAGCTGAAGGATGGGGAAACAGTGAAATTCTTGGACCTGTCATCTGTCAGGAAAGACATATTTTCATGAGTTTTCTTAACTCTTCAAAAGCTGAGGCCAGTAGCCAAAGAATAGGTGAACCATTCAAAGTTGAGGAAAATGTGAAGATCATGAAAAGTGGCATATAAAAAAGCAATGGGAAAGTTACCAGGGAATAAAAAAAAATAGGGTGCTTTGTATTCTTATACAGCAGTCAAGAGCATGGCTTTTGAGCTAGTACAGAGTGAAATATGAAATAAGAAATTTCTGGCCTAACTCTTAATTTCCTCACTTATAAAGGAGTTAAATACCTATCTCATGGATGTGTTGTAAGGAATAAATAAACCGAAATACACAAAGCCTCTAACAAGTGTTCAATGCATGAAAATATCATTATATATTGTTGTGATAATTTAAAAGTAGCATCATTACTGAAAAAGTATGTATCTGTATCTGACCTCTTATACAGCTGTAAGCAATTTTACCTTCTCTAGAACTCTACAGACTGGGGAGGGAGATAGTCTCAAAGGATTTATTTTTCTTGCCTCATTGCTCTGGCGAGGACTTCCAACACTCTGTTGAATAAAAGTGGTGAGAGTGTCTTATTCCTGATCTTAGAGGAAAAGCTTTCAGCTCTTCATCACTGAGTATTATGTTCGCCAAGGGCTTGTCATATATGGCCTTTATTATGTTGAGTTACATTCCCACTATGCCCATTTTGTTGAGAGCTTTTATCATAAATGGATGTTGAATCTTTTCAAATGCTTTTGCTGCATCTATTGAGATGATCATATGATTTTTATACTTCATTTTGTTAATGTGGTGTATCACATTGATTGATTTGCAGGTATTGAACCATCCTTGCATCTCTGGGATAAATCCCACCTGATTATGGTGTATGATCCTTTTTATGCATTGCTGAATTCAGTTTCTTAATATTTTGGTGAGGAGTTTTGCATGTATGTTCTTCAGAGATATTCCTGTAATTTTCTTTTCTTGTGTTGTCCTTGTCTGGTTTTGGTATCAGGATAATGTTACCCTAATCAAATGAGTTTGGAAGTGTTCCCTCCTCTTCTATTTTTTGGAAGAGATAACTTTTCTTTGTTTAACCACACTTTCTCTTATAAGCCCCAAACCAGCATTCCCAACCATTTGCTAAACATATCCACGGAAGAATGATGACATGTTAAAGAAATCAGTTCCCTTTCTTTTGATTTTAGAATATCTAAAAACCAGTAAACTCAGACACATTGTGCTCCCAAAATACTATTATGTTTCCTGCCAAATTCATTCTGTCCGATCTAAATCTCCTGGGGTTTCTATATTAATATGAAAGTATTCACCACTTTGGTAACTATCTCTTTACTAATATACTAAACTAAGTTCTTAGGCTGCTTCTTTTGTGATTCTAAATTGTCAAAAGTCATATCAAAACTATTACTAGTTCCAGAATGTGATGTATTCCACAAGAAAACTGTCTTGGACTCTTTTTAAAACATCAATAACATAGCAAGGGGGAGAAAAAGATGAACAGACCCCTCTAGATTAAATGCGAAGTTTTAATCTGATTGGATCCTGATTTTGTACCAAAAAAAAGCTATTGAAGTATTCGTGGACAATTAAGGAAACTGTAATATGGAATAATTTAGATTATATTAGGAAATAATGTCAATATTCTTGGGTATAATAACAATATTGTGGTTCTGTAGAAGAATGTCCTTTTTTAGGAAATGCCGCTAAAGTAGTTATGGGTCAAATGTCACCATGTCTGCAATTCACTTTCAAATGGTTCAGAGGGAAAAAATTATGTACGTAAGAGACAAAGCATATGTGGCAAAATGATAACATTGTTAAATCTAGGTGGAGGGTAGAAGGTGTTCACATCATCCTTTCAACTTTTTAGTATGTTTCAAATTTTTTGAAATAAAAAATTGAGAAAAAATCCTCTTTAAAGGAAGATTTTTTTTAAAATGGTAATTGTGCCCTGTGCTACAACACACACTTTTTCAAACTGAGATGGTCATTTGGTTTTAGAAATAAGTAAGTCTTTTGTTAGAATTGATGGCAGTGCTTGTCTCTGATTATTAACTTTGGAACTGTGCTGAAATCAGAAGGTTAAATTCTCTAATCCTACTTTAGAACCTACCAAAAGACTTGAGGTTAGAATTATTTTCTCCCAGAGAGGAAATATCAAAATGCAAATGGATGACTTTCCTTAATAAATACTTTTTTTCACTTGGATAAATATTTCCCCAAGAGAAAAATGTGCATGTGGGACACATGGAAGAAATTCTCCTTTGTAAATACATTTCTTCATTTTTTCAATGTTCTAAAAGCTAAACACAGCACTCACAAGGAATTTAAACTGTTTCTGCATTTTTCTACAGATCTATAGATCAAATCTCCCCTTCTACATCCTTTGTTCTGACTCCAGAAAGCCATACATGCAAACACATACACACACACACACACACACACACACACGAGTGGGAAACTATTTCAATAGACTTAGAGTAGACAAAAGAGGGTGTTTCGTGAGATATACTTTGCCTATAGAGATTAAGAGAAAATATGAGCAAGAGAAAAAAATCAGAGTTTCTCTATTATTAAACAGCTCAGCACTAGCAGGAAACAAGATGACATAACCTAGAAAGCATGATCTGACAAAACATTGACCAGCTCAGTTTAATCTCATGAGAAAAAAAATTTTAAACTTAAAAAGAATAATTTTCTTTTGTTTCCCAAGTACTCCAAACAACAGTTGGAACAGTTTTAATGTCAGATCAGTATCGGTCTCCGGAAAAATTTAATTTTAAGCATTAAAACACATCTTCTCTTGAGAGTCATTATTATTTCTTAAATCCTCCTCATTTCCCTCTTAGGCCAATAGCACGAGAGCGGTGCATAACATGGCATTCTGTTAGCCACTCGTCAAAAACTCCAATTACGCACCTGTTAATCTTCAGTTTAATTATGCCTCCAAGGGGTAATTTCTTGTTCCATTTTCCAAAGGGTATCTAAATGTGGTAGAAACAAGAAACATAACTGAGAAATGCTGATGAAAATGTAGGTATACATTTTGTAAGTTCGATTTTATTGCGAATTTCTACTGTATTTGAAGGTTAGACCGCATTAATTGATGTGTATCATTGGACGATCTCCATCACTCCTGTTCTTGTTATCACAGCACAGTGAGATCAAGGGATTTTTCACATGCTTCTTATTCTTTAGGAAGTACAACTTAGGTGTGAAAGGAATTTTCCTTGCCACTTCAGCCTGGCTGTTCTCCCACCCTTCTCTGTCCTGCTGGTCCTGCAGCCGCCAAGAATTGGCAAGCTTCAGACCATATTCAACTCATTTCAGATTTATTCTAACGCGTTCACCTCTTGGCCTTGGTTTCCACCAGCAGTAGATCGTGGCCTAACATGGCAAATCTTTCATGTAGAGAAAAAATTTTCCTTGATAACTCATAAGTGAGAGATGAGGGGGGGGGAATTGTAGATTTCAGGTATATTTAGAACACTGTCAAATCCATCTTAGAAATGTTATTAAATGTAACTCCAATATGTTGCTTGCTTGTTTCTTTGTTTCCCTCAGGCACAGGAAAAAAATACAGTTCAGGCCAGACCACTTTTAGGAAGCTGTGGAAATTGTTAAAGAAATAGTCATTATCAGCATAGTATAAAATTAACTTTTCAAAAATCAGGGTCGGGGAAAGTCTTGAGCTGTGTACTTTTAGTTATGCTTAGGATGATAATACAGTCGGCATAGAATTCATGGGACACTGCTCATGCTTCAGGAACTGTGATGAAGACTTTGATATATATCAGTACATTTTCATGGTGATCCTGGGAGGTAACTGTGATTTCTCCATTTCTGGAGATGAGGATGATGCAACACAATTAAGAAACGTGCCCCTGGTCACATCACACATAAGCAAGCAGCAGAGTTGATACTTCATTCCATACTCATAACCATAAATCCACATCACCTTGTCACACCGTAGGCTGGGTGCTAGGCAAATCAGAAGCCTAAATTCAGCCCATGATCTTTCTAGGTGCTTACATACTGATGAGCATAATTTATTCAAATGAATAACAAATCATTTTAAACTGGAAATAAAAATGAGAATTCTTCAACAAAGGTGACCCATGTTACCAGAAAAACTTGGGGGTAGTAGCCTCATAGACTTTCCGTGGTTCCCATGTCATTCTAAGAACATTAGAATCAGCAAGTCCAAATACTGATACTTTCATTGACTCTTTGGGGAAATTTAAATGGCTTCAAGTTGTTTCTGAAAGTTGCTTTGAATAGAACTATAAATTTTGTTGTCAGAACCTGACCTGACTAACCCTCTGCACTTGCCAAGGGCTTCTTCTCTATTTCAGGGGTTAAGAGAGTCAGCTCAGAGTGCCTTGGCTGTAATTTTGTGATGGTCACTGCCATTTACCTGCAGGACAGGGAAACATGAAAGCAGACTTCTCTCAAGATGAGCAGAGTAGGGGAAAGAGAGGTTTCTTTAATAAGTGTGTATGATATTTTCTGGAATTAAGGACAGTGAAAAGGGGAGACTATCAAGCAAGTCAACTCTATGCTGAAAGACCAGAGATGAAATTCTGAACAACTAAAATAGAAACCTTTGTGACTACCCGAATCTCTCCAGTCCTCAGGAGCAATGTCTCTGACTTGCATTTCCTTTATAAAGAGTCACAGAATCTTATATTTTATTCTGTATGGTAAATACTCTGTAAATATGTTAGAATGATAAGATGAATAATTTATAATATTGAAAATAGGGCCTTTGAGAAAACCCTAAAGGAGTTGGGTTTGGTTAATAGGAAGAAGCAAAGGCTGGGAGGCGACTCATGGTTAAACAAAAATATAAAAAGTTTTAATAATAAGAGTATGTGTATGAAATCTTGCCAATTGTGACAACATGGATGGACCTTGAAGGCATTATGCTAAGTGAAATAAGTCAGAGAGAGAAAGGCAAATATCATATGGTCTCACTTATATGTGGAATCTAAAAATAACCAAATTCATAGACACAGAAAACAGATTGATGGTTGTGGGGGACTAAGGGTTGGGGGGTGAAGGAAGTCAAAAGGTACAAACTTCCAGCTATAAAATGAATAAGTCCTGGGGATGTTACGTATGCATAGCGACTCTAGTTAACAATAATGTTTTGCATATTTGAAAGTTGCTAGAAAACTCGATATTAAAAGCCCTCATCATAAGAAAAAAAAAGTTACATACATACATACATAGTTTTTTTGTAACTATGTATGGTGACAGACGTTAACTAGACTTATTGTGGTGATCACTTCACAATATATACAAATATCTAATCATTATGTTGCAAACCTGAAACTAACATAATGTATGTCAATTATACATAAATATTTAAATAAATAAAAACCAATAGAGTCCCTTTTAAAAAAAAAGGAAAAGAGTACGTGAATACACTTTCTGGAATAGTCTAAGCATAGTTGTGTTTAAAAGAAAGAAACTAAAAATCCCTTTCTTTTCTTTTTTACAAATTTATTTATTTTTAGCTGCACAGGGTCTTCGTTGCTGCGCGCAGGCTTTTTCTAGTTGTGGTGAGCAGGGGCTATTCTTTGTTGTGGTGCGTGGGCTTCTCACCGTGGTGCACGGGCTCTAGGTGTGCAGGCTTCAGTAGTTGCGGGACACAGGCTCAGTAGTTGTGGCTCGCAGGCTCTAGAGCAAAGGCTCAGTAGTTGTGGCTCACAGGCTTTGTTGCTCCGTGGCATGTGGGATCTTCCCAGACCAGGGCTCGAACCCCTGTCCCATGCATTGGCAGGCAGATTCTTAACCGCTGCGCCACCAGGGAAGTCCCCAAATCCCATTCTTTTCTAAGGTATATGTTTATTATTGTCATCCAAACCATTAAGTACTTTTTGGCATGAAATATTACTACATTAGTGGCTATGTGGAGCAATTTGGACAGAAATCTTACCCTTTCCTTTAGGAATTATAGCTTAATTCCTGCAAAGCCTGTTACAGCAACAATATAAAAAATACTTGTTGGTTGATTGATCTCAGAGGGGAAAAAAAAATGATATGGATAAAGATGCAGAAGGCTCCAGGCAGCAGAAGAGAAATAGTGAGTAAATAGAAAGATACTGGAATATTTACATTGAGTATGTGGCAGAAGCAGTGAGGGACAGAATAGATGATCCATGCCCAGCACAAGCTGTCAAGAAAAACAATCAAGCCCACAAACTATAGGACCATCTTATAATCATCTTGTTATTAAGTTTCACAGTGGATACTCCATAAACACCTACTGGCTTTATAGAACAAGTAAAAACGTAATGAAATCAAGTTGTGCCAGGATTTCCTGCCTTGTAATAGATTATTCAAGGAAAATTATTCAACTCATTTAATGTAACTAAGACATTTGTAACCAGAATCCACTGTTTTCGTTTTCTCATTTCTGATAATGGTTCCATGATATGAAAATTCTATTTTGCTAAGAATGTGTTCAACAGCAGACTAAGTATCTCAAGATTTTGATTTCAAATTCAATGATTTCAATTTCAAATCCATGGCCAGTCCTCTCCCAATATTTCACTTGCTTTCTTCCCAGAGCACTTGTGAGAAATAATGACTAATATAAGTATAGATATCAAAGACATTGCTCAGGAAAGTTCCTTTGAAGTTATTATCAGTTCTAGAGTATCTCACAAAACTCTTCTCAGAGATAAGTTGAGCACAGCGGGGGAGGATGGGGGGCACTATACATGTGTTTGTTCCATGGTCCTTGGAGATATACATGTTTTTAACGTGGATTTGAAGCAGTGAGTCAAAAATGCAATGCCATCCTACTAGTATTAATCATCTATCCTCTAAGCTTTCTGGGAAAGCAAAGACCAAAAAATTTTGCTTCCTCCCTAGTCTTTGATACAGCCATAAATATACAAGAGAAAGAAGGAAAGAAGAGATTTCTAATCCCATCAATGACTTGCCAGCTCTCTTTTTCTTTCTTTTTTTTCTTTCTTGCCTTTTTTCCCCCATGCATGGATCACATTTTCCTGTTTCTTTGCATGTCTCATAATATTTTATTAAAAACAGGTCATTTTATCTTCTTTTCCATTATGGTTTATCACAGGATGTTAAATATAGTTCCCCGTGCTATACATTAGGACCTTGTTGTTTATCCATTCTAAATGTAATAGTTTGCATCTACCAACCCCAAACTCCCAGTCCATCCCTCTCCCTCCCCACTCCCTTGAAAAAAAACTGGACATTTTAGGTGACATATTATAGCAACTGTAGGTACTGATTTCCCTCCCCCACTCTGGGGCTTGTTATTTTTGTTGTTTGTTTTGTGAGTTGGGTGGATTATTTTAGGGCAGTCTATTTCCTCTTCTGTGGGCAGCCTCTGACGTCACTCCATCGAGGTCAATGCATTGGCATGTGTACGATCATCCTTGGATGAGAATGGATTTTGCAGGGCTTTCTTTTCCTGATTTCTCTATTAGCTGACTACCCCTGTTGATACCCCAAGTTGCTGCTAGCCTCCACTCACTGATGGCTGATTGCACTATTGTTTTTGATAACACCTTGGTACCTAAATTTTTCCACAGCCTGACCCAATAAATGTGGTCCTCT
This sequence comes from Pseudorca crassidens, assembly GCF_039906515.1. Taxonomy (NCBI): domain Eukaryota; kingdom Metazoa; phylum Chordata; class Mammalia; order Artiodactyla; family Delphinidae; genus Pseudorca; species Pseudorca crassidens. Next base: position 38,797,227 of record NC_090296.1, on the reverse strand, counting down.
TTGCAGGGGTTGTCTTTGGGGAGACTCTTTAAGGTCTGTTTCAACCCTCTAGTTCTCTCCTTAATTGTCTCTTTCTCTGGTTCGCCCTGTTAAACTTCTAGGTCGTCTACTCTATAGCTTGTTTCCCACACAGAGCTACCAGCCTCCTCTTAATTGCTCACAACCAAGATCCCAGTTGTTTTCCACAACAACCTTAGGCATGAACTTCCCCATTCTCTGTTCCAAATAAAGTCAGTTACCTTAAGCAGAGTAGTGCTCTTTGCTCTTTAATATTCCAATCCCTCCAAGCAAAGTTTCTGTGCCTTTGCACTGGAATTGCAGCCAAGATGGTGGCCCTCTTCTCCCAGAGTGATACCCCTGGCCTATGAGTGAAGCTCTGAGTGGGGACAGTAGACCCTCATCTCGATTTGTTCCTCCTGCTCTGGAGTCTTTGCCCTGTAAGTGAGCTTGAGCAGAAGCATTTAAGATTCAATATTCTCAGCCTACTGTCCCTGGATGAGAGTTTCTTTTCTGAGTGGGAGATGTGTCAGAAAAGGAGACAGGTTCTCTTGGCTACATGTGTCTGGAACAGTGCTTCTGCAAGATGGGACTACAGGCTGGGGATGAGAAGTGCTGGTGGCCTGCCCCTCCCAGAGTGAAACCACATCCCCAGATGGGGAACAAGGTGGAGAGAGAGCCCTGCCTGCTTGGCTGCACATGCCTGGATAGTTTTATGTTTTAAACAAATGCTTGTTCCCCCTGTCTCTGGGCACACATTCAGAAGAATGACTTGCCAGTAGTTTTTGGTGACTTCAAGGGAAGATTTAGGATTTATTGACATGACGGAAAGAAAGTACAAGCCAAAGACACTCACATTAACTACCTTTATGTGCTTTCTGCAGCTTTGCAGATGACAGGGACATCGATATCCAGTTAACTTTGCAGAGCAGTTAGTTATGCTGTTGACAGCTGAAGAGGAAAAGTGCAGGCTGGAAACACTGTGGGGGGAAGGGGGATGTAGGGGAGTACATCCAACAATGGCAAGTGGAAAATTCCTTTGAAGTTCTATGTTTTATCTTTAATCTCCTTATGAATTTGGCGTTCATAATATATCCTTCTTTGTTTTAATGTAAAAACGAAGTGTTGTTATTTGGTTGTTTTGGGGGAGTTGATGTTGCGGAAAGAAGCTCCCCTTTTCTCTTTGTGCCTCATTAACTCAAACACAGTTTGGGAAGACTGGTCTTATGGAAAGGCACATATTAGCAATCACAATAAGTTTCTTTGCCATAATTCTCCTTAAATAAGCCAGTCCCCACTCCCATTTTATGAGAAAAAGACATAAGCTCTTATCCAAACTAAACACAACTATCCACAGACCTATGTAAGCAGTTATGTCGTACAGTTATACAAAGGAGATAACTCAGAGACGTAAAATGAAATAACCACCATTATTTGCTACATGCAGTATTTTTATATAAATGAAACACTCTAACAAACAGTTCAAAAATAAAGGTTCATTTTCTATTGAGTTTTACAGTTCAAATCGATAGAGGGTATATACTGTGTCGACCCCATCACGAAATACAAGGAACCCACCAGATTCCAGGGGGCATGGGAATGTATATTGTGGGCATCAAGATATTCAAAACGATAGGGTGGCCAAATGGAGAACTATAGTACTTGTACCTTCTATTTTTTTTTTATTTATTTAAACAAAAAACAAATTAAAGAAAAACTCCCAAGGGAAAAAAGTGATAACATACACCTTCAGGCTCTCTCAACTCCCAATCTGAATAAGCCCCTCTAAAAGCCAAGGAAAGAAAAGTATTTCTCCCGTTATGTCTCGAGGTAACCCAGATGGCATCATTAACTGTTCTCTCAATTGGACTGATCCACCAATGAGCACCAAGGCTAGATCCTCCTATCCCCCTGCCCTGCACAATGACACGCTGGCTTGAAACTTGGTATTTCTGAAGCGCCAGCAAAGGATTTGACCCAATGACCCAAATTATATTTTGCCTAAAAGGTAAGGATAGCCTGAGGAGTAGTGCCATGAAACAGCCCCTCAGCAATTGAGGAAGGCTTAACTCATGGCTCCTTTAAACATGATGTAGGGAACACGTTAACTACTCTGGAGAGCTGATCTTTTGAATTAGGCTGCGAGAGCCATACACTCTTCCCCAAGACAAACGGCCGTCATTTCCATAGTTGCGCAAAGGGCACTATCTCTGATGTGATGCTAAAAGAGCAGCATCATGACCCGCACCTTTTACAGGTGAACTCCTACCACTGACTATCAATTGAGTAACAGCACCTATTCCTACTCAGAACATGTATTAATACAACATTCATTTCCGAAACAGATACTTCTATTAATTTCTCTCTTCCTCAGTCTCATCATCTCTAAGATGGGGATGGTAGAGCCCTGATTTCATCGGTTTGGGGGGAGGTACATGTGCAGTGGATGTGCTCATAAGAAGTGCTTGGCAGTTTGTACATCGCAAGAAGGCAATAAATTTGAGCTATGATTGCTATTATTGTTGTTGTTTGTGAAAACATTAGGGACGTTATCAAACCAAAGTAATGCCTGATGGAGAATGAGCAGCTTTGGAAATTAATAACGGCTTCTTTATTTGGAAGAGCTGCCAAACCTCAAGTAATATAATATCAGTGAGATAGGTAGATATACGTTATCGTTAATCCTTAAAATTCCACAAAGGTATTAAGATCCCAATTTCAAAAACAAGGAAACTGAAACTCAAATATATTCATTTGCCCAAGGTTTTACAGCTAGTCATCATATAATTAGCTAGTTTGTTATTGCTAGTATTCATTTGTTACAGCTAGTTGTTAGTTTGTAGAGCTAGCTAGTTAACAACTAAACTGTAGTAGTTTGTTTGTAACTGCTATAGCAAACTCCAACAATTCGTTGGCTATTCACAAAAGCGTATTTCCAGCTCACTAAAATCCAAAATCAGTGTTTCTAATCTGCAGGCATTTCTCTTTCATGTGCAGATTCAGAGATCCAGATTCTTTCCCTTCTGAGCAGCATTGCTCCTCTTTTATGGCCGAGGCCACTCAGTCACACATACAGCAAAGGAGGCTGAGAAATGTAGTCTACTTATGTGTCCAGAAAAAAAAAACAGATTTGGTGAGCAGTTAGGAAGTCTCTGCTACAAGCTTTGAAGTCAACAAAACTTGGTTTGAATCCTGGCTCCACGATTGACTAACTATGTGATCAGGAACAATTTACTTAAACTCTCTGAGCTTCTTCATTTGTAAAATGAGGATTACAACATCTTCATGTGGTTGGTTGTGAGGATAAGTAAGAAAATAATAATAACAAACATCCAACATTCCTTAAGTGCCAGGTCACATCCTCATTATCTCATATAATTTTCCCAATCCACCTATAAAGTAGAAAGTATTATTACCATCTCTGTTTTACAGACTGAGGTTGTAGTAGATGAGGTACAAAAATCACCAATGATTGTTCACGTCCCCTTGTATCCACATCCTGTACAATGTGATGTTGCAGTAATTGTCATCAAGAGACGGATTCCTACCCATGAATCTGGTCTGGCCTTGTGACTCGCTTCAGCCAACAGAATGTGGCAAAAGTGACACTGCCAATTGTCAGCCTAGACTACTAGCTATTTTGGACCCCCTGCAACAACAACAGCAATTTAAACAAAATCTGCCCAAGATCATAAAACTACATAAAAATTAATTGTCAACAAATAAAGGAGTTCTCAGGTAAGCAAAGCCTTAGCTCTGATGTCATTATACTTGCCTCTGATTGAGACCACTCACACATGGGCATTTGTGTGTACATAAAATCAGCAGCTTTTACTGAGAACAGCATGAGTCTTGGAGTCAGACATGAATTTAAATACAGTGCCCAGGGTTTACTGGCTGTGTGATCCTTTCTGCATGTCAGGGTCCTTAACTGCAAAATGGATGTGTCTACTTCATGGACATTGTGACTCATCCATCCTTCACCCCTCTGCACATTGGCTGTGGAAACTGCAGGACCAAATTCTATCTCTCATGGTGTTCTATCTCTCAAGGATCCGTATACAGGAGCTTACACCGTGCTTTTTTTTTTAATAAATTTATTTATTTTATTTATTTATTTTTGTCTGCATTGGGTCTTCGTTGCCGTGCGCGGGCTTTCTCTAGTTGCGGCGAGCAGGGGCTACTCTTCGTTGCGGTGCGCGGGCTTCTCATCATGGTGGCTCCTCTTGTTGCAGAGCATAGGCTCTAGGTGCATGGGCTTCAGTAGTTGTAGCACACAGGCTCAGTAGTTGTGGCTCATGGACCCTAGAGCACAGGCTCAGTAGTTGTGGCGCACGGGCTTCGTTGCACCAGGGCTTGAACCCATGTCCCCTGCATTGGCAGGTGGATTCTTAACCACTGCGCCACCAGGGAAGCCCCACCGTGCATTTTGTATAATAACATGTCCTTTGCATTCACTTAGTTTTTCCTTCATTAATTTTCTTTTCACCCTGATTGCTTCACTTTTTGAAAATCTTATATTTGTTTTGGCAAGCCCCTTTAAACCCTTTCTGGAAAAGCATAATATTGAACACACAAAGAACAAAATTGAATAATTTATCAATTATTGATAAACAGTGGATCCAGTACAATGTAGTATCAAGTCACTGAATAACTAAAAAACCAAACATTTCCTCATCACCTCAATCACATCTATGGAAATATTAAATCCAAAGAGCTTCCATCTAGTTCCACAGAACTCTGTGTGCATCAAGGTACTAAACCAAACTAAACTCTTTCAGGGCTGGTGCTTCTGAACATTACTTAGCCTTACCTCCGAGTTATCACAGTATAAACCCAACACGGGAAAAATGTTCAAGATTATTTTGCTTCATTGAAAAGAAAGGCAAAAGACCCAATTGGCTACATTAGTACACAGCCTATATTATTTAGAAAAAGATGTATTTTTTAAACTTTGCAAATCTGACCTCAGTGTAAACCAATGTATAAATCTGGGACTATGATCTCTTCATGGGTAAATGCTTGCAAACTGATGGGTCTGGAAAACTTCTAATATCCCTATCTACCGAGACTTCCCTGGCAGTCCAGTGGTTAAGACACCGCGCTTCCAGGGGTGCAGGTTCGATCCCTGGTCAGGGAACTAAGATCCCGCATGCCGCACAGTGTGGCAAAAAAAATTAATTAATTAAAAATTTTAAAATCCATACCTACTTATGGCGGGGACCCCATAGGAGACGTTCACAGTCACACACAGTAGCTCAGACCTTCAGAAACATAAAAGAAGGGGACAGCTAGAGCCCCGGCTTTGAATTCCAAGAGACTGGATCCTCATCCTGGCTTTGTCACCTATTAGCTGTGTAGCTAATGTTACTATAAGATGATTTTTTACCTTTTTATAAACCCAAAGGAGACCCCGTAGTGCAGGGATTCTGAGGTTTCAAAGACCCAGTTTAGGAGTGTCTTATGCTTCCCTCCCCAACCCCTAGCTTTCTCCTGGCAACTACCCAGGGGACTGGGCCAGAATCCAGGGAAGGGCCCAACCCCAAGTCTGTTTTCCATCACCTTCTCAAGTACTCACTTTCCCCTCCTCCCTTCTCCTCCTCTTCTTACTTCTCACCACTCATCTCTAGTCCCCGCCTTTCACCTCTGTCTTCAAAATATTTCTCTTTCAGTCTCTCCTCTTCCATTTCATGTGTAAGCTAAAAGCACAACATGCAATGAAGAATCAAAAAAGTCCTGAGTGTTTAAGAAAATTGGGCTTGATAATAAGCCAGTGACATCAAGAGCCTGGTAAGTTTCCAGAAGCTGTCTTCAGAATCTCTACAGAAACTACATAGTGGGTAAAGCCTGGGCTTTGAAATCAGACAAATTTACATTCTACTCCCAGCTCTGAGCCTTACAACTAGTGTGTTCTTGGAAAAATCATATAAGAGACTCCATTTTCCTTAACTGTTAAAGAGAAATTGAATGAGAGAATTCACATAAAGCACTTAGCACAGTTGTCTACATGGCAAGTATGCAGGGAATGTTAGCTATTATTAATCCTGTTATCACCCTCCCCCTATTTCTTGTACTTAGCTTTTCTTTGATGACTAGGATTCAAGATACATTTTTAACCTTTTTTTTCTGTAACAGTATGTGGGGTAAGAAAACTTCCTTCTGTTTTTTACACACATTTATAAGAATTCAGCTTTATTATATGCTATCATAGGCTAGCCTAGAAACCTAAACAATGAGGGGAGGTGGGGAGGGAGGTTGGATTCCAAGTTGCTAATTCAGCTTGACAAACCAGATCGCAGCCTGTTTTCAGGTTTATAAGAGAAGACCTTAGAGTCGGTCCTTGGTGGAAATGGACTCATTAATTCCTTTTAACTATTCCCTGGGTTCCTACCCAGCTCCACGTCACAAGTCTGGAGACGGAATTGGAAGGGGATGCAGAACAAGGGTGGAATCGGAAGGAAGTGGAACTAACTCATCAGGGAGCATCCTAAGAGACATAAGGATCTTGGGCCTTATTGCTAGATGAAGTGAAGAATGGAGTAACCAGATCAAAGACTAAGCAGAAGTTTGTAATTGTGTTGAAATAATACACTGAGGCTTTCTCAGTAGACACACTCAGTATGTATTGGCTCCGCAGACCCTCAACAAGTCTCCTGAGCTGTGGACGTGGAAGGGTACATCCTATAGCCAGTACACAGCTCTAGAGCAGCATCTCCAGTGGCTCTTACCAGCTCACCAAATGTATCTGAATTTTCCAAAGCATGAAATTTGATATGAAAACCTATGCTGTCTCTACCCTCTTTTCATCACTCTTCTGTTTCTACTTCCCTCTTGCTGGTAGGCCTAGAACCTAGTATAGTCTAGTAAGTTGGTGAAAAAATTAGAGAAAAAAATCAAGAAGGGAAGAAATGATGAAAATTTTCATTGCTTTTTGTCTGGGAGGAAACCATATAAACTTCTATTGGCAAATGCAAACTATCTTTTTTCCCATATAAAAGTGAATTGTCTCCTTCTCATATTTGAATATGTCCTTGGGTAAAATCATCACAGAGGTCACTGCTAAGTCTTCCTTTTGTCTCTCCTCACCTATGTGTTACATCTGAAATGAGATAGATTTCCTATGTAAAGTATGCTTGTAGCCCCGAGTAAGTATCACATAAAAAATTATGATGTAGATCATTGACTGTATATGTTTCTCTTTTGACTAGTATACTGAAACATGTGAACATACTTCCTTTCATGATACAGTGATTCTACAAATTTGAATATGGGCAAAATTTTAATAATTTATGTCAAAGTAAGTGCAATTAAATTGAGTGGAATATTTGTAAAGCTAAAAAAATAATAAAATATATCGGTTTGGGAACTCATTGACTTACATGCCTTAAATCTGAGTCAGATTTCCCCTGATACTTGTGTTGAAGAAAAAGGATTTTCTCCCTCCCATCCAACCCAATTTATTATTTATTTCTGCTTTTTTCCATTTAAGCTTCCTTTGCCATTGTAAGGTAATCAGAAGAAGTTCCCTATTTTGCTATTTCAAGTCGATGTCAGAATCAGAAAAATGATGAGAGTTTGGCCTCCTAGATAATGGTCTTTTCTTCTGCAGTTACATAAACTCAATACTGATTTCCATTTCCTAACACTGCTCTCTTTCCTCTATTTACCATTCATTCATTTGACAAATGTTTACTGTCGTGCTGGAGCTACAGTGAACAAGGCAGACACAGTCCTTATATCACTGCAAGTTACAAAGGTAGTCCTGGCTTCAGATGAAGCTTTATCCATGACTAACACAACATCTTTCAGCCCTGCTTTCTCAGGAATGGCTCCATTCTCAAAGAGATTTCTTTTCACAGCTCCAAAAAATGGCCACAGCAGCTACCTCCTTATCCTTTCACTTTCAGTCGAAAAGAGGGTCCATTCCCCTATACCTCAAGTAAAGAACCTGGAATTGAGTCTTGTTGGTCCCAGTTGGTCTGACTTGGGTCATGGGCCAACTCCCAACCAATCAATGTGATCAGGGATATAGGATATGTGATGGGCTTACAGTAATCACAGCTCACTCTTAGAACTAGTCAGAGCCCACTGCATGATGCTGAGAACCTCACAGCACTTGCAGGAAACAGAGGAAGGTATGAAATGGATGCCGGAAGGAACGAGGTGCACCCACTATACTCCCAGTCCTTGCAGAGTTCATAGCCTCTGTGGAATGGGCAAGATGATGGGAACTCACCAATTCAGTGTATGCATGAATCATTTCTGATACATGAGGACTAACAAGTGTTTAGTCCTGGGAGTCTTCCCATAGCAACAGGATGCAGGCTGATTGTTCCGTTAAAAGCCAACACTGAGCAGCAGCCATATGCTCAGAACTGCTGGCCTCTGGCAGTGATCTAGAGGTGAAACGTTTCGTGTCCAATTAGCCTACACTGATTCATGCAGTGCCTAAGAATTTACCTTCACTTAAGAGTCCAAGGTTTCAGATAAATTTGACAAGAGCTGCTGTAAGTTAAAGTGTTTACAAGGGTGTTAGTTTCCTCAGTGAATCATGATTTAATTTTCGTATGTGGAGCTGGTTAGAGAAAACTGCCAATAGTTGGCTCCATTCAAATCTCACATTAGTAAAAATATTCCTTTTCCACCTTGTTTACAACCTTACGTATTGGATTTAATTCTAATCTCACATGTTACATCCCATCGTTAATCTAATGCTCTATGGCAGGGGTTCTTAATCTTAGCCACACGATGGAAGCACTTGGGGGGGCTTTAGAATATATCTGTGCCTAAGTCTCAGTCCCAGAGATTCTGTTATCATTGGTCCAGGGTGTGGTCAAGGTTAAGAACCATGGCTCTAAGTAAAATCTTGTTAGGGATGATTATGTGTCTCCTAGGAAACCTGCCCAATTTGCACATGCAACTAATTTAGATGCTAGAGCCAATCAGTTAAGAAACAGTTGAAGTTGATTTAGGATTAAATCAAATTCAGAAATAGGGAGAAATGTTCCCTAGATCAACAGCAAAGCACCTATCTGTGCCTGTTTTTGCCCCCATCACCATACACACATCTCCACCTCTCTACTGCCACCCCCTGATCTAAGCCACCATCATCTTCCTGGGCCACTGCAACAGGCTCCCAGTTCTCTCTCACCTGCTGTCACAGAGCAGCCAGAGTGAGCTTCTTAAAATATAAATTAGAACATGTCACTTCCTTCCTCAAAAACCTTCAAAGGATTCCCACTGCTTACGCTAAAAAATACGCAAGCTCTCCAAGCCACTGTCTGCTCAGCCCCTCATTCATTACACAATGGCCACACTGACCTTTCATTTCCTCCACATCTCTCCAATCGCAGGGCCTCTGTGTGTGTTGTTCCCTCTGCCTAGAATGCTCTATACACATACATACGTACACACACACACACACACACACACACACACACACACACACACCCCTGATCTTTTCCCACTATACACACATTCTTTGCCTGCTCACTTTACTTATTCCTATAGTCTCAGCTTATATGTCACTTCCTCAAAGAGGTTGTCCCTGACCCCTAATATAAAGTGACTCCCCTGTTTTATACTCTCTTAGTGCCTGATTTTATATCTTCCTAGGATGGGGTTACTTGTACAGTATCTGGCTGCCCCTCTAGACTCTAAGCTCCCTGAAGACCAGGGTGGTTCTGTTTTGCTCACCTATGTATGTCCCAGTACCAAGCATTGCCCCAACCCATAGCAGATGCTCAATAAATATTCAATGTAAATGAAGGAAGTGTGTTTTATTACACCATTTACTTACACTGAGGGATATTATAAAAAATAGCTTCTAAAGGTAAGTATAGCCATATTTACTCAAGATGATGTTTAGAATCCTGTTCACTACATTATATTGCTATAAGTGTTCTCTTTATGAAGAGCCATAGGAGAGAGTTTTTTACCTTCAGTTCTAGGAATAGTTATGTTTTTCTTGAGTAACCAGGTGGTGTTTTGCTACCATATTCCGAAAATCATACTATTTTGATTCTATAATGATTCTATTAATCATTAACCAATTAGGCTTCCCCCTTTGCTTTGACTGATAAGAAGCTCAAAGCCATTTGTAACCCTCCCCAACACCCCACCACCACCACCAGCACCAGAATAGACTCTAGTGATATGGATTTTGCATTCTAACCTTGCTACAGTTTAATCTAATCAGTCCTTCATTGTCCCTCAGCTCATTTTTAATTATAATGTATTTGTAAACCATCTTAAATACTCTCTGGAACTAAGTAAGACATAGTAAATAAATTAAATACTGAAAAATAACTTACTCAATGAAAAGAGAAAGAATATCTATGTGATGAGTTGTGTTTCAGGAGTTTCAATAAATGACACCTCTTTTCCCTGCCTGAGAGAGAGAAAAAGGAGTCAAATAGAAAAAGAGCGGAATGGGTTTAAGCACATAACCCATCACAAACAGTATTGGAAAACAAAGGCTTACGGAGGGAAGGAGGGAGGATGAGAGGGAGAGAGAAGAGAAACAGAGCTTTTACATCTGTGTCAGACAGATCTCAGACGGAAAGGGGAAGGGCTGAGCAGTGCCTACCCAGTTACCGGTCTCAGATTTACCAGTCAGATCATTCTCTCCACTCCCCTGGGGGCAGTCAGGCCAAGAGTATTAATACTAAGTGATGCCTTCACACGGAAACATTAGGCCAAGGGAAAGGATGCCCCCTCTCCCCAAACATTATTGACTTTATAACATTTATTTCAGCTAGTAGATATTTTATAACATAAAGTTACTGTATCAGTTTCCTATTGCTGCTGTAACAATTTACTGAAAGCGTATCATCTTATTATCTTATTTCTGACCTCCAGAAATGTATCTCATTAAACTTACTGGGTTGGCCAAAAAGTTCGTTCGGTTTTTCCTTTAAGATGGTACAAAAACCCGAATGAACTTTCTGGCCAACCCAATACAATCAAGGTTTCAGCAGAGCTGCATTCCTGCCGGCTACAGGGGAAAATCCATTCCTTGCCTCTTCCAGCCTCTAGAGGTCGCCTTCATTTCTTGGCTCAGGGTTCTCTGCATCACTCCAGCCTCTGCTTCCATCCTGACATCTCTGACCCTTCTGCCTCTCTCTGTCCCTTGTAAGGATCCTTGTGATTACATCAAGCCCACCAGGTAATCCAGGATAATCTCCCCAACTCAAGATCCTGAACTTAATCAAATCTGAAAAGTCCCTTTTGCTATATAAGGTAACATATTCACAGATTTGGGGGATTATGAGGTGGGTATCTTTGGGGGACCATTATTCTGCCTACAGTTGTTACACTAAATAGATATCTGTGGATGTCCCAAGGTATGAATTTGGGATATGCTTAAAACCATATTAAAGAACCGTCTCCAGTGTCCGGTACCATCCATTCAAACCAGTCCATGTATTCCAACAGTTCAGTCCAAAGACAAGATATAAAATTCTTTTTCACCCTGGAAAAGTAGTTCAGGGATATGCCTAAGCTGATTTTAACCCTAAAATAAAAATCACTCCTTCCAAATTAATAGCTCTCTAGCATGCAGCTGTGATGAAAGAGGCTATTTTGTTATTCCTCCAGCCTGGACTTCACCATTCCCAAACTCTCTCTGCCCTTTCCACCCCCAACTCCTAGCATCTCCTAACCTCCCTTCATTCCTCCACTCCCAAAGTGCAACAGCGTCATAAAGATGGGATAAGAAGCATCTCTTATGAACAGGAATGTAAAGGTGAGATAATATTTAACAGAGAAATTAGGAAATTCTCCATAATTGTTCAAGAAGTATTTGCCTGGATGTTTAGACAATTTTTCTAGCCCTGCTCCTAGCTCTAGGTTATATATATAGTTTATTTCTCTTGTCTTTCCTTATTCTTTTACATTTATACTTACTTATAAGCCCGCAAAGGTCAATGCCTCTATAATTCTTAAGGTGAAAGCCCTTTAGAACCCAAGGCAGTATCATGCTAAGGGGCATTCAACAGATGCGTATTTGTTAATAGATGCATGTTTTTCAATAGTGCCATCATTTGCCTGTGAGTGCCAATTCCTAATTCCTTCATATGCCAGAAATACACTCACCTGAATACTTCAAAAGCACGTAGGTTACAGATAATATTTTTAATCATTTTCTTTCCCTGATGTAGGCTACTGCCCCCTTCTTGCCTATCTCTGCTTTCCTCCAGGCATTTCTAGTTTTAAGCAAGTCAGCACTT